>NW_024067703.1:0-600000 GCF_009389715.1 Phoenix dactylifera
AGTGACCTCCCAAAGTATTTTTAGGAAGAAGCCATTAACACATCATGTCATATATTAAATAGAGTTCTATTAAGACCAATTATAAAGAAAACACCTTACAAACTTTGGAGAGATAGAAAGCCCAAAGTAAACTACTTTCATGTGTTTGGATGTAGGTGTTTCATTCATAATAATGGCAAAGATAACTTAGGTAAATTTGATTCCAAATCTGATGAATGTATCTTTTTGGAATATTCTACATCAAATAAGGCTTATAGGGTCTTCAACAAAAGAACCCTTGTTATTGAAGAATCCATTCATGTTGTTTTTGATGAGTCTAATGATGCTTCCTCCAGCAAGAGAGTAGTATTTGATGATGATGCAGGAATAATTGAAGAAAAGATGGATCACATGACTCTACAAGAGGATGAACCCAAGCAAGTTGAAGAAACTACTATAAGCCAAGATGTAATTGCCAAACATGGGCTTACAAAGGCTTGGAGGTATGCTCACGGTCATCCTAAAGAATTAATCTTAGATGATCCATCTCAACCTGTTAGAACTAGAGTCTCTCTTAGAAACTTAAATAATCATCTTGCATTTGTTTCACATTTAGAACCTAAAAACATTGAAGAAGCTAAAAGTGATGTAAATTGGATAAATGCTATGCAAGAGGAACTTAACCAATTTACAAGAAATAAAGTATGAAACTTAGTTGAAAGACCCACTGAATACTCAATAATAGGAACTAAATGGATATACAAAAATAAACTTAATGAAAATGGAGTTGTGGTTAGGAACAAGGCTAGACTAGTAGCAAAGGGCTATAATCAAGAAGAAGGTATAGACTTTGATGAGACTTTTGCCCCTGTAGCTAGACTTGAGGCAATTAGATTGTTACTAGCATTTGCATGTAATAAAGATTTCAAATTATTCCAAATGGATGTAAAAAGTGCCTTCTTGAATAGGTATATTAATGAGGAGGTTTATGTACAACAACCTTCTGATTTTGAAAATCATCAATACCCCAATCATATTTATAAACTAAATAAAGCACTTTATGGTCTAAAACAAGCCCCTAGAACATGGTATGAAAGACTTAGCAAATTCCTATTAGACCATGAATTTTCTAGAGAAAATGTTGATACAACTCTATTTTTGAAAAAGAAAAACAAAAATATGTTAGTAGTGCAGATTTATGTAGATGATATTATTTTCGGTGCTACTAACAATCGCCTTTGCGAAGAGTTTGCTGAATTAGTGCAGAGTGAATTTGAGATGAGCATGATGAAAGAATTGAACTACTTCCTCGGACTTCAAATCAAACAATCCAAGGAAGGGATTTTCATCAATCAAGCTAAATACATCAAGAAAATGCTAAAGAAGTTTGATATGGATGGAAACAAGTCAATTGGCACTCCCATGAGCTCATCATGCAAACTAAACAAAGATGAATCAGGTAAATTAGTAGATCAAAAGCTGTATAGAGATATGATAGGATCTTTATTATATCTTACAGCAAGTAGACCTGATATCATGTTTAGTGTATGCATGTGTGCTAGATATCAATCTAATCCTAAGGAATCACACCTAATTACAGTTAAAAGAATTTTTAAATATCTCATAGGAACAAAAAACATAAGTCTATGGTACTCTAAAGAATCAAGCATAAACTTAATAGGGTACACTGATTCAGACTTCGCTGGTTGTAAACTTGATAGAAAAAGCACCAGCGGGTCTTGTCAATTTTTAGGAGAAAACTTAATTTCATGGTTTAGCAAGAAACAAAATTCGGTTGCACTATCTACGGCTGAAGCCGAATATGTTGCTGCCGAGAGTTGTTGTGCTCAAATTTTATGAATCAAGCAACAACTTGAAGATTATGGCATTAAACAAGATAAGATTTTCATAAATTGTGATAATACAAATGCCATAAATCTAACTAAAAATCCAATTCAACACTCAAGAACTAAACATATTGAGATAAGACATCACTTTATAAGAGATCATGTGTTAAATGGTGATGTGATGCTTGAATTTGTTTGCACTGATGATCAATTTGCTGAAATCTTCACAAAACCCTTAAGTGAAGATCGATTTTGTATTCTTAGAAGAGGGTTACGAGTGATTGATCCATTCTTGTGATACTCCCCTATAATTCATTGATTTTGATGATTAGCTTATATTGGATATAGGATTTCTCGTCTATGGTCATCAAATCATTCCTTAAGTTCTAAAGATTTCCATATCTTTCTCCTTTGGCACGGAATTAACTGAGTTTTTTGGTTATGTGCCAGAGTTCGAGTCGACTCGAATAGATTTTAGAGTCGGCTCGTGAGCGAGTCGACTCGCGCATATTTAGGAGTCGACTCGAGGTCGAGTCGATTCGCGACTTACCGGAGTCGACTCGAGGTCGGAAATCCGACTTTTAACTCTAAGCGGAATGTTTTTCTCTTCACTTCTATTTTCAGCCGCCATTGTTCAAAAGCCCTAGAGTCATCTCCTACCTCGTCTCCGACCTAGTTTTGGCCTTCTCTCTCGTGTTTTCTCTCATTTTTCTTGTTCTTCCCTCGGTTTTTAGGTCAAAATGCCTAGAAAAGCCGTTGTCCCGAGCCGGAAGAGATCTCTCACCGCGAGCGGCGCCGAGCGACGGTCCAAGGCACGGAACGAACCCGTGAGGCCACCACCTCCGGTTCCTTCCCGGCTTAGGCCGGTTCCCTCACGTCCGTGCGCCGGGAGGGTTGTCTCTACCGGGAGGAAAAAGTCAACTTTGACTTCCTCTCTCGGAAAGGGTTCATCCTAGGGCATCATCTTAGGGCCCAGGGCATAGAGTTCTTTTGTTCCCTTGACCTCCCTACATACCCAGGGTTAGTTAGGAAATTTTACGGGACCGTCACACGGGATGGCGGTGGTGTCAAAGGGACTGTAGCAGGTGTCCCTATTTTCATTTCGGAGGACTTCATTGCTCGAGTCCTCCATCTCTTTCGAGAGGGGATTGCTCCCACACATCCATCCGATAGGGCTGAGGCCCTTATGGCCATCTTAGGGAGGCCACCTCAATCCCCCATAGAGGAGGTGTTTGCAAATCAGCTTTCAGCTGAAATGCGACTCCTAAGTATCATCTCTAGGACTCTCTTTCCTAAGACCGGAAGGTTTGACTTCATTTCTGAGAGAGACCTAGGATTGATGTTCCACATTCTACAGGACATCCCCCTGAACTTCCCCAAACTCATTTATAGATATATCTGTGAACCCCTAGACAAACCTAGGTTGAGTCTCCCGTATGGCATGCTTTTCACACTCATCTTTAGGGAGTTAGAAGTCCCTATCCCTGAGGGAGAACCCTCTCGCTCCCTCAGACACACTGACCACATGGGTGAGGGGACTCTCCACCGAATGGGTTTTCATAAGGTGGAGGTAGTCTGGGTTAGGAGAACATCTTCATCCACACCATCTGACCCTACTACTCACCATTTACCTAGTTCTGACCATGACCAGGACCACTACATAGATCCTCCCACTTTTTCTTCCACTTGTGGTCCCTCATTCCCATCTACTTCAGCTGGACCATCTACAGCTCCACCACCTCAGCAACCCCTAGAAGTCCGTATCAGCACTGAGCAGCTCCGAGAGATGAGATAGGAGATAGTCAGGGAGCTGAGAGATGACATATTGAGAGAGCTGAGAGGTCCCCTTAGTGCTCCCTCCACTGACATCGTTCCCTCCACAGCAGCGGTATCCAAGATGATAGCAAATCTTAAGGAGGAAATGTCCAACATAAGGAGCCTCGTCCAGGGTCAATACTGGAGCCTTAGCGACATAAAGGATGACACAAGGAAGATGCGAGACAGCATCAGAGAAAAGCTGGCAAGCCAGAGTCAAGGTGCGGAAAGGCTTGCAAATGCCTTAATCTTCAAGCTTGACACTATTCAGGAGAGTGTGACCCAGCTAACTAAGATACAATCTAGGGCCACCTTGGAGATCATCGCACAACTAGGAAATGTATCTGAGGGGATAAGCTTGGTCATGAAACATGCTAGACTGAGTACGAAAGCCACATCCTCCACTACTAAACGACCCTAATGTATTTTTAATTTTGTGATGTACAGTCCGTTGAGGACTTTTCTGATATGTATTCACTTTTGTACTCAATCTTGACTTTAATACAATGAATAGAAATTTTCTTTCAAAAAAACTGTACAATTTGACTTGTTATCCCTTTTTGTGTTATGTGCCTTTTTTTTTTTGCTATGATGACAAAAAGGGGGAGAAAAAATATGATGTAAAGGGAATCTGAAATCTTAAACAAAAGAAAATTCAGAAAACTTAAACAAAATTGAATGCACATGTTGAGGGGAAGAATCTGAAATCTTAAGAAAGCAAATTCATTAAACACATATAAGCCAAACAATTGATTGCATGTTTTGAAGACTTATATAATTCCAAATGAAAGGGGCAGCTTTAATTTCAGAATTTACTGATTCATACCTTTCAATTTTGGATAAATTAAATGACTAGACATTTGAATTCATTTCAAAACTTTACTATAAATCACCTCTTGGTTGAGCAATTCACTTTACAAATACTCAATGTTTTGTCATCATCAAAAAGGGGAAGACTGTGGAGTGGTTGATTATACCCCTATTTGATTTTGATGAGCTCAAAGCATTTGAGTATACTTAATGTTGTACTAATGAATTCAATCTAGTGTTTCAGGCGAATATATGTGAATTTATCTTTAAAAGCATCGAGCCTTGGTTCAGAGTATTTTGGCTAAGTGTTGAACTCAATTGAGCCAAAGTCTGAAGCTCGAGTTGACTCTGGAAGATTGCGAGTCGACCCTAAGTATTTCAGAGGTTCTGGCACAAGCTCGAGTCGACTCCGGTACACTACGAGTCGACTCTGACTGAGAATAGACAGAAGGACAGAAAGATGAATTTCAGACCCTGTCACCGAGTCGACTCCAGAAGGCTTCGAGTCGACTCCGATGCTTGACGAGTCGACTCCTGACGGTTCCGAGTCGACTCCAAGAAGTAACAGACAGAAAGATAGAGAAGTGTTTTCTAGACCCTATTACCGAGTCGACTCCAGAAGAATGCAAGTCAACTCCAACGTTTGGCGAGTCGACTCCTAATCATGCTAGAGTCGACTCTCAGAGGAAAGCAGACTGAAAGGCAGAAAACCAAACTCAGTGATCCTGTAAACGAGTCGACTCCGAGAATTCCAGAGTCGACCCCAAGTCAGCCGAGTCGACCCCAACAAAGTGCAAGTCGACTCCGAGGCAGCTCAGATCAACAAACAGAGGATCGGTTTTCCGGCTCTGAGAGCCGAGTCGACTCCAAGAGGATCCGAGTCGACTCGAGAGAAAAATGCAAAAAAATAGATCCCTGGAATCCTGAGAACGAGCCGTCTCCAAAATGCCGAGTCATCTCCAGATCTTGGCGAGTCGACTCCAGGATTGGACCGAGTCGACTCCAAGTTGGGACGGCACTTTAATTCAAATCCTGAACAGTGGACGAGTCGTCTCCAGTAAAGCATGAGTTGACTCCAGCAACAGCCGAGTCGACTCCAGATCGAGCGAGTCAACTCCGACCCCAACTGATACATTGTCAGGTGATGCAGACTATGCAGAACGGCCACAAATCAATGTCTAACGGCTATTTTTCAAAAGAGACTGTTTAAATAGCCAGAGTAAACAGTAGTAGACATCAAGAGAGCTATTCCATTCAAGTAAAAAGGATTTTCCACCTATCAAGAGTTCTCAAGAGTAAATACAAGCAAAAGAAGGAAGAGGTGCATTCAACTCCATCCGACAAGCACTTCTTTCGCTTTCAAGGCTCTCCCACTGTCCTCAAATCTCCAGTACTTTCTAGAGGAGACCCAGAAATTGAGAAGTCCCAACTTCCCATTCCAAAATCTGTTTGAGGGCTTCTAACCTTTACTTTACATTTATTGTTTATCACATCTGCTTGTTTAGAAGCTTTCTATGTGAAATCCCAAACACTACTTTTCTTACTTGATTCAATCAGGGGATTGAATCAAGGGTTGTAAGGTTAGTTGGTGAGCCGAAGTTAAAACCAACGGTGTAAGGGTTTGATTGTGATCCCGGAAAAACAATCGGATGGTTCTAGTCGGTGAGCATGTGAAAACCGACCGAGTTCGTTGTGATCTCGCGAAAACAACAAGTTGGGTTGTGAACTTGTAAAACAACCGGCTGTAATCTAAGGTATTATAGTGAACTCCCAAGTGAAGCTTGGGGAGTGGACGTAGGAGCAAGGATTAGCTCCAAACCACTATAAACTGGTTTGTATTTGTATTGGCTGCTGTCCTCTCTCTCTCTCTCTTCATTTACTTCATCTAGTAACTTAACTAATTTACTTGCAATAGATTTAGTTAATTACTAATCATAGTTTTTAATTGGTCGAGAATTAATCCAAACCCAATTCACCCCCCCTCTTGGGTTGTTTTCTTGGGCAACACTTAGTCCTTTGAAAATTAAGCTATTGTCAATTGAATTGGTTATGATGCACATAAATGGCTTAAACAAAACATCAAAATCTTTATCGCATAATTGACTAATGCTAAGTAAGTTATGCTTGAGACCATCTACAAACCGAACATTATCAACAAAGGTTGAAGGTGTGATTTGTATTTTACCGATATCAATGATGTGACCTTGGTTATTGTCTCCAAAAGTCACCGTACCTCCTTTCTTAGACTCTAGGATGAAGAATTGCTCCTTGTCACCCATCATGTGTCTTGAGCAGCCACTATCCAAATACCAACAGTGTTTATTGAGCTTGGCTGCAAGACACTCCTACACAAGAAAATCACACCGTCTTAGGTACCCAAATTTTCTTGGGTCCTTCAAGGTTAGTTATATTAGTTCCTTTTGAAATCCAAACCTTTTTAATCTTTCTTTTAGCTTTTGTTTTTCTAAGGTTACACATATTAGCTTTATGTCCTACTCTACCACAACAAAAATAGGTTACATCTTTAACTTTACTTTCACCGGCTTTTACAAAAAAGTTTTTAAGAAATTTTTCTTGTTCTTAGGCTTATACCTTAAACCGGCTCTATTAAATACAGCTTAACAATAGGTTTATATTTCTCAAGTTCTTTTGTTAAGTTTAGTTTTTCTATTTTTAGTAAGTTTAAATGTTTTGTAAAGTTATCTTTTAGAGTTTGATTACTATTTTTAAGTTTTGAAATTTCCTTAGTTAGTCTTTCTTTATCTTTAATTAAGGTATCAGTTTTTTGAGTTTGCAATTGGTTGCTTGTTTTAAGTTCTAAGTTTTCTTTGACAATAGAGTCCTTATCCTTAATTATTTTATCATTTTTGTGAATGTAAGATTGATTAATTACTTCAATTCCTTGTTTTTAAGGTTTATTGTCCTATATTCATCCATTAGTTCATTAAAGGCATCATACAATTCTTCAAAGGTAAAATCTAAATGAGTTTCAGATATTACCTCATTTTCATTTGCCATAAAGCAGAAATTGGCCTTTTCCTCTTGTTCCTCTTTCGATGATGATGATGACTTATCGGAGTCAGTCCAGGTGGTGACAAGAGCTTTCTTCTTCTTGTACTTGTAGCCCTTCTTCAGCAAGGAACAGTTGGCTCTAAAATGATCCGGCTTCTTGCATTCATAGCATCCGATTCCCTCACTTTCTCTTTCCTTATCTTTATCCTTATTGAAGGAACTCGAAAAAAATCTCTTCTTATGGAAGGGCTTCTTCCGATTGATGAATCTTCTGAATTTTCGCACAAGGAGAGCCTCTTCTTCATCTTCCTCATTGTCTTCTTCTTCACTGCTGCTACTGCAAGAAAGATCTTTGTTAGAAGAAGTAGACTTGAGGGCAATTACCTTTTTCTTATGGGAGGATTCTTCTTCGCTGTGTTTTTTCATTGTGAGCTCATGCGTCATTAGAGATCCAAGAATCTCCTCGAGTGGCAACTTGTTCAAGTCTTTTGCTTCTTGGATTGCTGTGACCTTGGCTTTCCATGACCTTGGTAAAGAGCGAAGAATTTTTCTGACAAGATCACTGTTAGTATAACTTTTGTCAAGGCTTTTTAAGCCGTTGACAATATCAGTAAATCTTGTGAACATGCAAGAGATGGTTTCATTATACTCCATTTTAAACAGTTCATATTTGTGAACTAGCATGTTAATTTTAGATTCTTTGACTTGATTTGTGCCCTCATGGGTCACTTCAAGTCTATCCCATATCTCTTTTGCAGAATTACAAGTAAAGATTATATTGAATTCATTAGGATCCAAGGCACAATAAAGAACATTCATTGCTTTGGCATTTAGTTGTGCCTTCCTTCTATCATTATCATCCCAATCTTTTTCAAGCTTCGGTATAGTAATGTTATCAACATAGATAGAAGAAATATATGGTCCATTAACTATGATGCTCCAAACATCATAATCTTGGGCTTGGATAAATATCCTCATTCTAGCCTTTCAATAGGTATAATTAGCTCCATTGAACAATGGAGGCCTATTGGTGGATTGCTCCTCACTAAGGGAAGATCCAAAAGGGGTTGTCATCTTAATCTTTTATTCTTTTTAAGGATTGGAACACCAATCGATATGAGAGAACCTGGCTCTGATACCTCTTGTTGCCCAAGAAGACAACCCAAGAGGGGAGGGGTGAACTGGGTTTTAAGCAATTATTGATCAATTAAAAATAAGTTGAGTGATTAACTAAATCTATTGCAAGTATATTAGTTAGATCACTAGAAGCAATGAGTGAAGAGAGTGTAAGAGACAAAGTGCAATACAAACACAGAAAGATTTATAGTGGTTTGGAGCCAACTCTTGCTCCTACGTCCACTCCCCAAGCCGCACTTGGGAGTTCACTATAATCCCTAGGATTACAGCCAGTTGTTTTACAAGCTTACAACCCAACTTATTATTTTCACGAGGTCACAACAAACTCGGTCGGTTTTGAAAGGCTTACCGACTAGAACCACTTGATTATTTTTCCGGGTTCACAATCAAACTCAGTTGGTTTTTTCCGGTTCACCAACCACAACCTTACACCGTTGGTTTTATCTTTGGCTCACCAACAAACCTTACAACCCTTGATTCAATCTCCTGATTAAATCAAGTACAAGACCAAGAGTTTAAGGTTTACAAAGAAAGCTTCTAAAAAGCAGATATGAGATAATATAAGTAAAGTTGAGTTAGAAGCCCTCAAACAGATTTGAGATGATGAAGTGAGGGCTTCTCGATTTTTGAGTCTCCTCTTGAATGTTTCGAAGTATGGAGGATAGTAGTAGAGCCTTGAATGCAAAGGAAGCACTTTTGGATTGAGTTGAATGCACTTCTTTCTTCTTCTGCTTGGATTCACTCTACGGAAGCACTTAGTGGTTGAAAGACTTGAATGCTCAAATGAAATTACTTTCTTGTTGTCTACTACTGTTCACTCTGGCTATTTAAGTGATCGGTTCTTTCAATTTCGAAAATAAACCATGCAATAGCACGTATCCTATAGGATAGTGATTACGGATGTCGGTCCACAGGGATTGGAGAATAAGTTATTTTTCTTTAAAAATAAATCAAGAAGAAGAATTTGCTAACTTGATTTAACTAAATTAATCTATGAGTACGAATTAGAATTTATCAAAGCAAATGGATCTAAGGTTTGGAGTCCACCGCATAGCATTGCATCAGGATCTGTATTCTTAATTTTTTTTTTATCTTTTGGAGAGGCATGCAAATTAGCTACAAGCCTTTTAAAATAAAAGCATAAAGAGTTTTAGGAAGATCCATCTTAGATATAGCAAAAAGTGTCTACCTAATTATGCTAACCTAGAGTGCAGTACACCTCATCTTCCTAGGCTTGGATCATCTTAGACTACTTTAGGAAACATGAATAGTAAATAACATGCTCAAAGTTTAAACATCATAAAAGAATTTTTTATTGATAAGAAGAATTTAAACGAGCTCCAAAAAATTAAAAGAGTAAGAACTACAAATGCCCTGTTACATTGCTAGGGCTTCATCCAGCCCTAGACTAGATGTTTAGCTGCGGATGGCTTCCTGATGACCTCCCGTCTTCATATAAAAAAAAATCCTCCACTCCATATAAAACTCCTCCGCTCCCTTCTGCTCCGTGCGTTTCTCCTCCCCTTGCCACTTCTCTCTGGTTCGGTCTCCCTGGGCAGAGGAGTAATCTCCTTTTTTATAGCCTCACTAGCCCCCCCCCCCCCGTTATCCCGTGGAGGATGAGGATATGCTGGTGAAGGATCGGTGAAGCGGAGAGGATCTCGGCTAGGATGCTGGGAATGGATTTGATCTTGAAACAGGGGATTTTTTAGACGTGATCCGGAGGGAGTGATGTTGGATTTATGAATCG
The DNA here is from genome assembly GCF_009389715.1 of Phoenix dactylifera. Lineage (NCBI taxonomy): Eukaryota > Viridiplantae > Streptophyta > Magnoliopsida > Arecales > Arecaceae > Phoenix > Phoenix dactylifera. The sequence goes on from NW_024067703.1 coordinate 10,351, forward strand.
GCTGGGAGGAAATCTTTGGGTGTGGAAGGAATGGAGGATCGGGTTGGATGATCTGCCAATTTTTGGGAAGAGAAATCCCCTGCTTCGGGCGCTGGATTGGAGGGGAAGATCATTCTTTTTCTTGCTATGTTTTGCTGGGAAAGTAGGCAGCCATGAGGAGGCGGGGACGCGGGCTGATGCGGAATGCTTGCTGGGCAGATCGCGGGATGAGATTCGGATGCTGGGGAGGAATGGAAGATTGGGTTGAATGATTTGCTGATTTTGTGAGGATTGCATCGTGGGAGAGATGGGAGAAGGCTCGGATGCTTGGCGGAAATCTGGGAAGATGATACAAATGCTGGGAAGATTGCATCGTGGGAGGAGATCAAATCTTGAGCAAGAAATCTGGGAGGACGAGGGTGATCACATGCAGGGTGCTCACGGGATGCTCGGACGCGGTTGAATGGGAGGAATCCGGAGGCGAACAAGGATGGATACGGCTGGGAGATGAGCTCTGTTTTGAAGCTATAAATAGGGGGTTTTGAATACGTGGAAGGGAGGGAGAGCTCGGTTCAAAAGAAAGAAAATGAAGAACAGAGGCTCTGTTTTGGAAGAGAAAGAAGAATAATAAACAAATAATAATAATAAAACAAAGGTTGGGATGGGATGCGGTGAGTCTTAGAGGAGAGCTTCTGGAGTAGACTCCAGAAGATGTGGAGTCGACTTGTGAAAGGGTGCAGTGTGATTTTAGGCATTACCCAATTGAGTTTGACTCGACCTGCATACATTAGGCTCAATCAATAAATAATTAAACCAAACTTGAATTACCTCTAATAATTTATTAAAATGCAATGAAGAGGGGAAACACATTTTCTTATGTTTAAATTTAAAATATGTGCATAACAATAATAATAAGTGCTATGTAAAATAGATAAATTTATACATTATTTAGCACTTATCACTAAGTGGTTCCTTTCAAAAACTAGCCGTTAGAGAGAGATTTGGAGCCATTCTGTTCCGTCTGCGCATCCTGACAATATATTCGTTGGGATCGGAGTCGACTCGTGCGATCTAGAGTCGACTCGGCTGTTACTGGAGTCGTCTTCGCACTCGCGCTTTACTAGAGACGACTCATCCGCTGTTCCAGGTTTAAATTAAAGTGCATGCCTCATCCTGGGGTCGACTCGGACTAAACTGGAGTCGACTTGCCGACAACTGGAGACGACTCGAGCACTTAGGGGTCTGATAAGTGCTAAATAATACATTAATTATCCTCTTTTTCTTAGCACTTATCATTATTTTAATTCACATATTTTATAAATTTAACCAAAAAAAATGTGTTACCTTCATCATTGCATTTTAATAAATTATAAGAGGTAATTCGAGTTGATTTAATTATTTGTTGATGAATGCAGGTCAAGTCAAACTCAATTGGATGATGCCCAATTCCTTCACAAGTTCACCTAAATTTCTTTCCACTCGTTCCAACTCTTTTTTTTTCACATGACCAATTCCCCTATTTCAATCTCAAAAACAATCAATCCCTTCGATCAACTGTCTCACAGATCTCGAAATATATCATCTTTAGCCGCACGGATCCTAAAGAATTCTCAGCATACGGCCTTCCCATGCCAACATCCCAACTCATCTTCCCTTCCATCCACATGAACCCAGCAACCGTATTCATCCTCATCTCCCGTTCGCATATGCTGTGATTCTCCCCTGTTTCACGTACATCCCGTTCGTGAGTTCCTCCCAGAACAGTCGAGATCCTCTCCGCTTCATTCCTTCCACAATCAAAGCAACCCGCTCTCATCTCTGCTTTGGATCCCATCTTCTCCGTGATCCGACTTCATCCTTTCCGAACCAAATCCAAAACCAAGCGAACTCCATCTATCTTCTGCATCCAATAAACAGGGCTCTATTTTGGAACAGAGCCAAGACTTTTTCCTTCCCCCTTCCGCATGATTCACGGGATAGACTCAAATCCTAGTTTCTTCCGGATTGATCCCAACATCCCAAGCTTATCCCCTGCTTCCCGTTCGCATTCAACCATCCGAAATCCTCTCAAACTGCCATGTCTCCTCTGCGTTCAAGCCGACTTCAGCCAACGAATCCCAGCTCCCGAATCCAGCATCTTCAACATCCCATCTTCTCCGAATTATTTTCATTCGTGATAGCCTCCCTCCCAGCCGTTCCAAGCTCCTGAGTTCATCCTTATCCACGAATTCATCCCAGTATCTCTTGCATCTTGCTCCACGTCCTCGCCATCCCCTGCAGCCGAAGATCAAGCAACACAACTCCCGGATCAGCTCCAACTTTATCCTGCGTCCGGATCTCCCGTGGCCAACAAATCTCAGCTTCGATCCAACCTTATCCCCATGTGAAATAGGGAAGAGGAGCGAGGGGGAGTTGCAGCCTATAAAAGGCCCAGCGTGAACCGAGAAGGGCATTCCCTCTTCCCCACCGAGGACTGCTCCCATTCCTCCTTCTTCGCCATCGGGGGGGTTGATCCACATCTCTCTTAGGCCAAATCCCATGGGAAGAAGAAGAAATAAAAGGAGAGAGAAACATTTTGGGTATTTTGGGAACGATTTCCCATAAGAGCTAAAAAGGAGCCGTTCGAGGGGAGTCGCCGAAGGAAGAAAAGGAAGAAATGGGAGCCCGACGCTGTGCCACTGCTGCTATCACCCACGACTCCATGGCAGGCTGATCTCCTCTCTAGGGCCAGATGCAGCCCTAACAAAGGGACACGGGTTTTGTTTATTTAATTTCATGTTCTTGGAATTGTATAGACATTCTTGCTCTTAATGAATATCCTTTTATCTCATACTTAAATTCTGTGATTTTAAGTATGATGTTTATACAAATATTTTTCATGATCATTAAAGTAAAAATAAGATAGTTCATGCTTAAGAAAAATGCGGTGTGCTGCCACCTTAGATTAGGGTAGACATTTCATGCTAACTGAAGATGGACTATGCCTAAATTACTTTTGTGAATTTCTATTTAAATGCTTATTAGGCTTGCAGCCAATTTGCATGTTAATCCAAGAATAAATTAAAATACAAATAACCCTTGTTCCGATGTTAGTGGTGAATTCCTTGCCCTAGGATCCTCCAAACTGATATCATTTTAATTGCATTTCTTATTAAATTGCTTAGTTTAATAGTCTTCACAAACTCTTCCCTTTAAATATTTTTATTTTTTTTAAAGAAAAGCAACTGTACCCCAATTTCTGTGGATCGATACCCGTAATCACTATCCTACCAGATACGTGCTATTGCGTGGTCTTTAAAGTTGACTATCAATTTTTAGCGCCGTTGCCGGAGATTGTTAGTATAGTTATTTTTCTTTTCATAAAAAAAAATTTCAAAAAATATATATATCTAAAATAAAATAAAAATATTTTCTATTTTTTGTTACTTTCCTTATCTCCTTCTTCTCTCTTACTAATTTTTGATTTTGGTATTATTTAATCAGAAATCAAAGAGGAAATTTGGGACGATCAAAAAGGGAATTGCTGGAAAGGGATGCTGTAGAGGTTTGTTTTAAAAAAAAAATTGCTGGAGAAATTTTCTTTGGTAACATCTGAACCTTGCTTATTTAAATTGATTTCCAATTAGCCTGAAATTCTGTGGTGATTGTTTGATTTTAATTTCAGCAAAAGCGTGAATACATGCTTGATACACATACACCAATTAATCCGCACATAGTAAGTGCAATCACCCCAACAAGATAAGAACTGGATTTCATCACCAGATTCTTGCCCAAATTAGGTGAATCAATTCTCACATAGCTATCACCTTAATTAAAATCAATTAGATGTTGGCCCCTAGAGACATTCGAGCTCAATAAGACGAAGATCACAGAAAGTTGCACCAATTTCGCTCTATGGCTCAGTTGATGTCTAGACAAGTTTTGTCCCTTTAAGGAAGACAGTTCATCTGTTCGAGACAAGTGGTTTTTAAGTGGGACCTTTGCGAACGCATCGTGACCCCCCTACTTACCTGGGAGCTTACCTGGTCAACTCAGTTCATTAGACCAGATTGGAGACTTAGGTGCTCTCTTCAAACCAGTTAGGAGCTATCTAGTGATTTTAGGGCAAATATAAGGAATTGATGTGTTTTTCTTTTAATGTATGCTTGACTGCACTTAATGCGTCTGGCTGAAGACGTTAAACTTAGTGCTTGTTGGGAGGCAATCCAATTCTCGTAGCTTATTTCTGCACATTTTTTTTATTTTCTTGTCGCATTTTTTTATTAACAGGATCCCTCATATTACTGATGCAACTACGGTAAAATGCTTCTATCCTCCATCACCAACTCTGCCTAATCTGTTCAACTCGAGTCGACTCCAGCTTCATCGAGTCAACTCCAAAGTCGACCCAAGTCGACCTCCCGAGCTTCTCAGGTCGACCCGTCTGGAACAACCGAGAGTTCGTTCCTTGATACGCCCAGCGAGTCAACCCCTCCAGCACTCGAGTTGATTCCAACCCTGCTCGAGTCGACCCCAAGGATCCTTGAGTCGATCCCAACTGAACAACAGAAGAACCCGTTCTCTGGATCCTCAGAGAGAGTCGATTCCAGCCTGTAATGAGTCGACCCCGATCTATCTCGAGTCGACCCCAGTTTATCACGAGTCGACCCCAAGTCTGACACAGCAAAGAAAATCCTCCGCAGTCTCCTTCCGCCCCTGTGCCAAATTGATATCAGAGCGAATCTTTGTCGCCATGAGTACCAGAAGTGGTCGCCCATACAACAATGAACGACAACGTGCTGAGATGATGGCCGAGCTCATCCAGCAAATGGCGGCTTTGAATCAGAAGATGGAAGTTGTTTGGAATCGTCTCTTCCCCAAGCAAAACAATCTTGACGATGACCATGGCATTCCTGCACATCCTGAAAATCCAGAAGCGCCATTTGGAGGAGACCCCGACATTGAAACCTTCTCCCCCAGGGGTCTATCATCCCAAAGGCCACCTAGGGGTCAGCGGATGCCCCCTCCAAATATTCTTCGTATAGAGAATAATTTCAGGAACCCCTATATTCATCAACATCAACGGGAGCACAATGATGTCGATGATGCCATGAAGTGGGTTCGTGTAGAAGTTGCTGATTACAGTGGAAGCATGGACCCAACCCACTTTCAGGATTGGTTGATGTCTCTCGAAGACTACTTCGAGTGGTTCAGCATATCCAATGAAACCAAGGTGCGATTCGTTAAGATAAAGCTTAAGGGCCAAGCATGTATGGTGGCATAGCATTGAAGAGAAGCTTCATCGACTCCAACAGCCTCCTATCAATGATTGGGAGGAGATGAAACTTTGTCTGAAGGAGAAGTTTCTTCCTCTCGATTATGAGGAGACACTCTTCGAAGAACTTCTGAGGCTTCGTCAAGGAAGCTCTTTCGTAGAGGAGTATACGGCCCGATTCCATGAGTTGATGATCCGCAGCACCTTACGGAGACGGAGCGACAGTCCCTAACTCGGTACCGATCCGGGCTGAGGGATGACATCAAGAGGAAGCTAATGACGACGTGCATCTTCAGCCTAGAGGAGGCATACCAACTCGCCATTCGAGTTGAAACGCAGCTACGACAAAAACGCCCTGCGCAAGCGCCAGTTGCACGACGGTTTTCCGAGCTCAGCACCAACCGAGGAGTTCCTTTCCCTCGAGGTAATGCCCCTGCTTTCAGATCTGAAACCTCTACTAATCAAAGCATGTATCAGGAAAGAGGTGCTCCCAGGGCTAATGAAAAGGGTAAAGAACCTATGCCACAATCCACGCCGTAAGGGAAGAATCCTGTTGAATGCTACAAATGCGGTGGGCGAGGCCATTTCGCCGTTGTTTGTCCTAACTGAGACCAACGTTTTGCGTTGGTATGTGAGGAGGATGAGATCATAGGACCCTCTGAAGTTATTCCTCCCTCTCAGCCTGCTGATGAAGAGGAAAATGAAGGGAACAAAGAACATGATGCAGAAGCTCCTGCGGTGGAACTAGAAGTGTCAGATCTGCCCATGTGCGTCGTACGGCACGTTCTTACAGGCTGCAAACAGGAGGAGAACGTGGAGGAAGATTGGAAGCGCACCAGTATCTTCCACACTTGCGTCGAGCATGCCAACAAGTCTCTAAATCTCATCATCAACAATGGAAGCTGCCTGAACATCATATCTGAAGGAGTGCTGAAGAAGCTGAATCTGAAACTGGTACCGCATCCAAAGCCGTATCAGGTAAGTTGGATCGAAGACTCCTCCATCCCTGTTAAGCAAAGATGCTTGATCAGTTTTTCACTTGGTAAGGACTTTCGAGATGAAGTATGGTGCGATGTTCTGCCCATGAAAGCATGCCATCATCTTCTAGGAAGACCATGGTTGTATGATCGTAGTGTCGAGTATGACGGACGATCCAATTATTATTCTCTATATTGTACCAACAAAAGAGTTGTGTTAAAACCTCTTCAGATCACTGATTTTATCTCTGAAATTCTGATAATCCAATGGGTTTTAACCATGAGAAAGTTTGAAGCTTGTAGCCGAGAGGTTGGAGTCATATATGCGCTAGTGTCCAGGAAAGTTGGGGCTGAAATTTCAGAGCTGTTCCTTCTGATTTCAAGTCTATATTGGATGATTTTTCTGATGTAACCCCTGAAGACCTTCCCAAGGAGCTTCCACCGATGAAAGACATCCAACATGCCATAGATTTGGTGCTCGGTTCAAGCTTATCGAATCTTCCCGCATACCGGCTGAATCCTAGAGAACATGAGGAGATTCACCGCCAAGTCCAAGAACTTTTGGACAAAGGATTCATCCGAGAGAGCCTCAGCCCATGTGCTGTCCCAGCTCTACTTACTCCCAAGAAGGATGGTTCATGGAGAATATGCGTGGACAACAGAGCAATCAAGAAGATTATAGTGAAGTACCGTTTCTCGATCCCGCGGCTTGATGACATGCTGGATCTGTTGCATGGAGCCACCATCTTCTCCAAATTGGACCTTCGAAGTGGCTACCACCAGATCAGAATCAGACTTGGAAATGAGTGGAAGACAACATTTAAGACCAAGGATGGCCTCTATGAATGGATGGTTATGCCCTTTGGTCTCTCCAATGCGCCAAGTACTTTCATGCGGATTATGAATCAAGTGCTGAAATCGTACATTGGGCGCTTTGTGGTTGTTTATTTTGATGACATTTTGATCTTCAGTCGTAGCTGTGTAGCATCAACAACATCTTCGCCAAGTGCTTCGCACTCTCAAATCAGAAAAGCTATATGTCAACTTGAAGAAGTGCTTCTTTGTCGAGCCACAAGTTCCTTTCCTCGGGTTTATAGTTTCAGCCAAGGGAGTTTCTGCCGATCCAGAAAAGGTTAAAGCCATTCGAGAGTGGTCTATACCCTGCAACATTCATGAAGTAAGAAGCTTCCTTGGTCTGGCATCCTTCTTGTTGCCCAAGGTGACAACCCAAGAGGGGGGGTGAATTGGGTTTTCTAAAAATCATGTTTTCTAATTTTTACTTTGAATTGAATGCAGCGGAATGATAAGATGTTATTTAATTAAGCTCTAGGCAATTACAAGTAAAGTAGTGGAAAATTAAGCCAGAGCAATTATACTATGGCTTTAGGGTGCAATTGATCTAAAATTAACTTATAGTTGTATGATCAATTTTAATCTATGTGTATGATAAGAATGGAGAGGAAGCTAAGCAAATTCTAAACAATCACTTATAAATCTATAGAAAACAAAGCTAGAGATATTACATAATCAAGTACGAATGTAAGGCATGAAATACACGAGATAAGGCATCACAAACACAAAGATGTATAGTGGTTCGGTGCACCCCAGCACCTACATCCACTCCCCAAGACCTCTTGGGAATTTCACTATAATCCCTCAGATTATAGCCGGTTGTTTTACAAGCTCACAACCCAACTTGTTGTTTTGCGAGATCACAACGAACTCGGTCGGTTTTCACAGGCTCACCGACTAGAACCAACCGATTGTTTTTCCGGGTTGACAATCAAACCCAGTTGGTTTTCCCAAAGGATCACCAACCACAACCTTACAACGATTGTTTTCCGAGTTCACAATCAACCCAGTTGGTTTTCCCAAAGGCTCACCAACCACAACCTTACAATGTTGGTTTTCCCTTTGGCTCATCAACAAACCTTAACCCCTTGATTCAATCCCTTGATTGAATCAAGTTACAAGATATTAGAACAAGAGTTTAAATCAAATACAAGCTTCTCAAATAAGCAAATATAGCAAATATAAACAAGTAAAGTAAAGAGAAGAAGCCCTCAAACAAATTTGTAGATGAAGGAACTCGGCTTCTTCTTTACTTGACCCTCTTCTAATTTTGCATGAAGTAGAGGATCACCGAGGCAGCACACAGTTGGAGAGGAAGCTTTGGGATTCATTTGGATGTTCTTCTTCTCTCTCTTTACTTTGAATGGTCCTTTTGTGCTTTTGGGAGATTTCCCTTGTAATCTCTTTGAAATCTCTTCCCTAAATGTTCTCTCCCACTTCCATCCCTTCTTTCCTAGCTCTCCTCTTGATTTTATAGCTTTAGAGGGAGTGGAAACAAAAATCTAGCCGTTAGAGACAAAAATAGAGCCGTTGGAATCAAGAAAAAACTAGCCGTTATGCCTCCCAGTGTGCTGGAGTCGACTCGGCTGAAGTAGGAGTCGACTCCGCTGAAACAGGAGTCACTTGTGAATAGTAGTCTGTCGACACTGTAGCTGGGAGTCGACTCCGCACTGTAGCGCTGAAGTAGGAGTCGACTCGAGCACTGTAGCACTGAAGTAGGAGTCGACTCGAGCACTGTAGCGCTGAAGTAGGAGTCGACTCGAGCACTGTAGCGCTGAAGTAGGAGTCGACTCGAGCACTGTAGCGCTGAAAATCAACTCTCTGTCTTTTTGTTTGCTCTCAGTCGGAGTCGACTCGTAGAGTATCGGAGTCGACTCGAGCACTGTTTCTTGAAACTCTAGAGTGCCAGAGTCGACTCTAAACTTCCAGGAGTCGACTCGAGGACTATTCTTTTGAATTTTTCTTTGAATTTGCTCTTCTAACTTGAATCATTTGAACTTGAAACTTGGGCCAATAAAGTGTAGCTTTCTTCCAACTTTTCTTGAGAGCTTTGGAGGCCTTCTTGTATTTTTCCAACTTGCTATGTTCCTTGCAAAACAAATTATCTTTCTTCTTGCAACACAAACATTAGTATTTATACTTCAAGGTTTTGTGATCATCAAAATCAATCTTTAAATCAATCTTTGGGTCATCAGTCTCCCCCTTTTTGATGATGACAAAACTTGGAGTATATGCAATATAAAATATATTGTGTTCTAGAAGTAATGCATAGCTAAGTTGTTTGAAGTAGAAAATATATATCTTTAAAATATACTTCATGATAATGCTTTAGATTTAATCAACTTAACATAATCAACACATAAAGCATTATGAGCATATACTTAGATATTTCTCCCTCTTTTTGACAACATCAAAAAGATAGTGAAACATTAAGCACAAAGATAAGAATACTCAAATATTTCTTTTTCTTATTGTACTCTGATTTGCATGTCAAATTATTGCAAGAATATGAATCATATAACTCAAGGCAATAATGTTAGAAAAAGATTAATGAGCATAGACCAGAGCCAATTAAGATAATTTCAGAGGAGAACACATCGAATGTGATTCCAAAGATAGTTTTCAAATCAAGTGTAGGTGGAATCTTTCTTAAGTTAATTCAAGAAGTACCACAAATGATATTCAAGGAAAGCACGAATGAAAATCTAATCTCTCTTCAATAATAAGTATGAAAGCTTGTTCATTTAAGATCTTTTGCCCAATATATTAAGTATTTTAACAACATGAGAGCAATTTAACTAATTTTCAGAGTATAAGAGCAATATATTAAGTATGATTGCAAAGTTCTTTTATGATGTAAAAATATTGTGGCATAAACACCAAAACATGAATTCATGCAATTTATGATATATCTTAGAGCATACATAAAATTCAAGGCTTTGAAGATTCTTTTAAAGCTCTTTTAAAGACTTTATTCCTTTAAAAAGAAGCACATTTTGGTACACATAATAATGGATTGGCACGAAATTGAAGTTCTAAAGAACAAGCCAATAAGAACTCATTAGTGAATTCCAAAAATAGGTTTTCTAAGAGATACTCAAGAAAATCATTATTCTTCCCCTTTTTCATTAAATTAGAGGCTCTTAAGATCAACTATTTGAATTGCAATTTGGTTCATGATTGATGTATAAGATATACTAACCAAATAACAAGCCTCAAGTGATCGGTTATTTCAATTTCAAAAATAAACCACGCAATAGCACGTATCCTGTAGGATAGTGATTACGGGTGTCGGTCCACAGGGATTGAAGAATAAGTTATTTTTCTTTTAAAAATAAATCAACAAGAAGGATTTGCTAACTTGATTTAACTAAATCAAACTATGAGTACGGATTGAAATTTTATCAAAGTAAATAGATCTAGGGTTTGGAATCCACCACATAGCATTGCATCAAGGATTGTGTTCTTAATCTTATCTTTTGGAGAGGCATGCAATTTTGGCTACAAGCCTTATAAAATAAAAGCATAAAGAGTTTTAGGAAGATCCATCTTCGGTATAGCATGAAGTGTCTACCTAAGTATGCTAATCTAGGGTGTAGCACATCTCATCTTCCTAGGCATGGATCATCTTAGACTACTTTAGCAACATGAATAGTAAATGGCATGCTCAAGGTTTAAACATCATAAAATAATTTTTCATTGAGAATGAGAATTTAAACAAACTCCAAAAAGATTAAAAGAGTAAGAACTACAATGCCCTGTTACATTGCTAGGGCTTCATCCAGCCCTAGACTAGGTGTTCAGCCGCGCATGGTGGCCGGATGTCCTTCCATCTTCAAATGAAAGCCTTCACCTCTCATTCTTCCCAGAATAACACAAACTCTTCTCTTTCCTCCCCTCTCTCTTCTTTTTTTTTATTTCTTTCTCTCGGCTTTCTTCTTCTTCTTCTTCACCGAAACAGGGGTTCTCCCCTCTTTCTCTTCTTCTCAACCGAGCTCTCCCTCTTTTATAGTCATCCAGTGTGCTCATTCAGGAAGGGAGAAGAGATCACGGGCGGCTAATTTCGGGGCGTGATGCTGGAGGGCAGCTTGCGGACGAAAATGGCGAATGGCTGGATCTCGGGAGGAAAGCATGATCCGTGGAGCGCCGGGTTGAATGCAGATGGCCGGATCAATGGAGCTGGACGAGCCGATCACGGACGGCTGGGCAGACGATGATCGCGGAGAAGGCTGAATCACAGAGATTTGATGGCGGAGGAGCTGGGAAGAGAGGCTGCACCGGTTGATGGCGGAGAAACAGGATGCTGGGGGGGAAGCGGAAGAAGAAAGTGATCGGATCCATGGCGTGATACGCTGGGATGCGATGCTGTCTCGGTTGCTCGGAATGGCAGCCGTGCGGAGGCGCTGGTCACGGCGTGGAGCTGGAAATCCGGAAGAGGAGATGCCGCACGTGGTTGATGGCGGAGGAGCTGGGAATCCGGAAGAGGAGATGGCATGAACGCGGTGGGCACGACGCGGGATCGACGGGAGGAAGGTGGACGGCCCTGATGCAAGGAGGGAGGAAGAAGATAAACAGTGGCTTATATATTATATATTTTTTTTTAACACTGTTCATATGAACAGTGTTTTTCACGGAACACTGTTCATATGAACAGTGTTACCTCGGAATACTGTTCACCTGAACAGTGATTCCGGTAATTTTTGGGAAAAATTATTTTTCTTGCTTTATTTTGACATGAAAATGGGCATATATAAATTTAAAACAAGGATCTACTCTATTTTGCTTAGTTTGGAAATGTGATGCGGAGACGGGAGTTTCTGAACCGTTGGATTGCTTGGATAGTGGTCGCGGGAAAGGAATAGGATTGGTTTGGGAATTGGCTTTGGATTTGAGGTAGGTTATGATCTTTAATTTGCTTGAACTTGATCTCGAGCCCAATGTTATTTAAATTCAATTATTGCTAAACTGCTTCAGACCGGACTCGATAAAACTAAAAACAGGACCGTGACTTAATAACATTAATCAAACATTTTCCCCATACAAAAATAATTAATTATAGCTTTCAATCTAATTAGGACCAAAACCCATTTAATTATAGCCTTAGCTTGATTAAAACTCCATTAGGTTACCAAATCGGGTCAACACAATCTCCTCCTTATATGTTTTCATGAAAGATTATAACCAGGAGAGAGACAAGTTTAGAGTCTGTTTTGAGAAAAGAATTATTTACCTCTTACCATAATTTAAATTTAATTCAATGTTTATTCAATTTCATGGTAAAATATGTATTTATCAGTTTAAAAACATTGATAAGTGCTATGGAAAGATAACTAAATTATAAATTATTAAGCACTTATCACACCCCCAAACCTATGTTTTGCTAGTCCTCGAGCAAAATTAAAGAAGAATTCTAACTCACTTTCGCAGGCATCGCGGTTACATTTACCATATGTAACAAGGCTTTAAACCCCTAGGTTACCTTAGTGGACGAGTTATAGTCTCGTGAGGGTTTCCAGTGAAGATACCCACAAACTTCAATATCATTTATTGTTATGATTAATTTGTTGTTGTTGTTGTTTTTTTTTTTTTTTTTTAATTCGATTGATGAAACTTCAAATTCCAAGTGCATACTAGCTAGGAAAAAAAAAACTTTTTTTTTTAATTAAAATCTAATTTAAGATACATAAATGATAAGAATTTCAAAGCACACACGGTTTTATATACTAAGTCAGCCCAAATTCTAGATTAGTATGCAATCTAAGTTAAAGTCATTAAGTTTCTTTTTAGGGAGTTGTAAGACTTATTTATACTGGAGTGCTCGGTAAAATCTGGACCGTACCCAAGCTAAGAGTTCGGATCTCCAAAATATTGCTAATACCAGTAGTTTCCAAGGATTAGTCGAAGGAACCTACTCACTGATTCAAAATCATCTTATCTGCAGGATTTCGAGAGTTGTGGATGTTTACTTTAGTACCTCACGGGCTTTATCTGTAATATTCCAGTTTACTTGAATTTTTACAATGACGGCTTTCACACTATTGTCTTTTCGGTCAATACAGCATTTTTTCCTTTTTTTTCTTTTCTTTTTTAAGAAAGATATATAAATTGTGCACTTTTACTCTTGTGGTGATTTCTCCGTGTAACGAGCAATCAGTCGACAACTCTCACACCAGTTGGCATAAGGTGTCGGGCATCAAGACTCCCCTACGGACTTATGCTCGGAGTCCCATCACAAGCCCACTTGACCTTTGACAATAGGTAGCCCTTTTCGATGTTCCTGACTAAATCCATTATTATTGATGATTTTTTTTTTTTTTTTTTTGGACTAGATAAGTATGATTCATCAGGGTCCAAGGTTGCTACCATACTCTCAACATAATGTCGAGCCTAGACCTTAGAAGAGTCGGCCAGTGTGTAGTGAAATTCCAAAGTATTAATTAGCTTACAACTCCCTAAGAGAGACTTAATAAAAAGAACTTAAATTTGTATTACTTCCCACTAGTCATTGGGCTTTTTAGATTTTATATACCTTGTGTGTTTATCATTCTCGCATAAATGTATATAAATTAGAATTTTTTTTAACAAAAACTTTTTTTTAATAATTTTTTTATTATTTTATAAAAAATGAAAATAAACACATAAAAAAAATATTTTTATTTTTTATTTTTTTTCTTTTTTAAAAAATGATTTTATTATTATTATTTTTTATTTTTTATTTTATTTTTTTATTTTTTTATTTTTTTATTTTTTTATTTTTTTATATTTTTTTTATTTTTTTATTTTTATTTTTATTTTATTTTTTTTTTTTTGGGATGAAAATCAAGATGAATACCCCCAAACCTAAACCTAACATTGTCCTCAATGTTAAGAAATAATCTAAGAGAATTGGGTTGCCTCCCAACAAGCGCTAAGTTTATTGTCTTCAGCCAGACATAGTGAGATAGTTTTTGCATCTCCTTCTATGAGGTCATCTATTTTGTCTATCATATAACACTCAATTTCCCTTGCGGGTTGGTCGGCCGCATTGAACACATTTAATTTTACCTTCATGTTCCCAAATGATATGTTCATTACCCCTGTTCTACAATTGATGCATGCATTGGCTGTTGCTAAAAAGGGCCGCCCAAGGATCACAGGGATTTGTTTATTAGGATTGGGCTCATGTTCCATATCAAGGACAATGAAATCTACTGGAAAATAGAATTTATCTACCTTGACAAGAACATCTTCAATTATCCCACGTGGTGTTTTTACAGATCGATCAGCCAATTGAAGGGATACCGAGGTTGGTTTTAACTCACCTAAACCAAGTTTCTCATAAACTGAATAAGGTAAAAGGTTGACACTTGCCCCTAGATCTAAGAGTGCTCGATCAATGAAATTATTTCCTAAGACACAGGAGATGGTGGGAGCACCAGGATCTTTGAATTTTGGAGGGGTGTTGTGTTGGAGAATAGAACTCACTTGCTCAGTTAGAAAGACCTTTTTAGGCACATGTGTCCTAGATTTTCGCTTTTGTGTACAAAGGTCTTTGAGAAATTTGGCATAGGAGGGAACTTGTCTGATGGCATCAAGGAGTGGGAGGTTGATTTTAACTTGTTTGAAGACCTCCATCATCTCTTCTAATGAAGTTTCCTTTTTGCCAAATGGAGAGGGTGAAGTAAGAGCTTCAGGATATGGGGCCTTTGGGATATGAGTTTTGGCAGAAGGTGGACTAGGTGAAGAAGAAGAAGAAGGTTTTTCATTTGACACATTTCTATCCTCTTCTTCATCTTCCTTATTGTTGTCCTCCCCAATCTTATTGTCTACTACACGTCCATTCCTTAGGGTAGTCAAAGCATTGGCTTGTTCATGATGAATTGCATTTAGTTGATTTTCTTGAGCCATGTATTGTCCCCTAGGATTACTTAGTGGTTGGCTTGGAAGCTTTCCTTCCTCTCGCTTGTTTAGTGCATTAGCTAGTTGACCCATTTGGGATTCTAGCTTGGCGATTGATTGCGTATGAGAGTGCACTAATTGTGTAATGGTTTCCAAACCTTGAAGGGCGTTCAACACTTTCTCCTCAAAGGCTGTGTTTCTTTGGGGTGGAGGAAGAATGTGTTGAAATTGAGTTGAGGGACGGTAGGGATGAATATTTTGTTGGGTTTGAAAATTCTGAGAATTTTGAAAATTTTGGGAATAGGGTTGGGCTGTGTTCGAAGCTTGCTGCTTCCAAGAAAAGTTTGGATGATTTCGCCATCCCGGATTATATGTATTGGAAAATGGGTCATTACCCGGTCTGGGCTGTGTTTGAGCAGCATTGATGTGTTCTTGCGCGAGTTCGGGATATTGGGGTGCTGAGGGGCACTCATGAATAGGGTGGGATGGGCTAGAACAAATAGTACACACTTGTGCTTGGGAAGAGTTCATGTAATGCCCACCTATCATCAGTTGGTCAATCTTATGGGACAATGCATCTACCTTGCTAGACAGGTCCATAGAATGACTTATTTCACAAATTGTCCCTTTTCTTTGAGAACTCGGGGGTGCTTGACGAGAACATGAAGCATGGTGGAGGGAGTTTTCATTTAGATTTTCAAATAATTTCCATGCTTCATGCTCATTTTGAAGCATGAATGTCCCCCCACATGCGGCATCAATCATCTGACGGTTTTGTTCAGTCAATCCGTCATAGAAGCATTGCACTAGCTGCCACTTAGGTATTTGATGATGTGGGCATTTACGGATTAGGTCCCGAAATCTCTCCCAAGTTTCATGAAATTCTTCTCCCTCAGTTTGGGAGAAGCTTGTGATAGCACGTCTAAACTGGTTCGTTCTTCCTATGGAAAAGTATTTTTTTAAGAATTCTTGTTGCATTTGACCCCAGGAATGAATCGAGTTGGCTTCTAAAGAATTCAACCATTGCTTGGCTCTATCTTTAAGGGAGAAGGGGAATAATCTAAGTTTCAGAGCATCATCAGTGAAATTCTGAATCTTGACAGTGGTGCAAATCTCAAGGAATTCATCTAGGTGTTTATATGGATCTTCATTGGTGAGCCCATAAAAAGATGGAAGCATTTGGATCACACTAGACTTTATTTCATATTGTACAGCTGCTACCTCAGGTAATCGAATGCAAGATGGGGAAGTGTAAATAGTGGGAGTAAAATATTCCCTCAGGAGTTTGGGTTGTTCTTCAGCCATCTTAAGAGGTGGGGATGATCCTAATGTTTTGATCTTAGCTCGAATGTTCCTAAGGGTTCGTTCTATTTCAAGGTCAAAAGGTAATAGGTTTTGTACTCTAGAACGACTACCGTGCATACACTAGTACTCGATCAATCAAGCATGCAATAAAAGAGAAAAGCATATCAATCCTAGTCTTTGTCCTAAAATCACTAGACAGCTCCTAACTGGTTTGAAGAGGGCACCTAAGCCTCCAATCCGGTCTAATGAACCGAGTTGACCAGGTAAGCTCCCAGGTAAGTGGAGGGGTCACGATGCGTTCGCAAAGGTCCCACTTAAAACCCACTTGCCTCGAACAGATGAACTGTCTCCCTTATAGGGACAAAGCTTGCCTAGACATCAACTAAGCCACAGAGCGAAATTGGTGCAACTTTCGGTGATCTTCGTCCTATTGAGCTCGAATGTCCCTAGGAGCCAACGTCTAATTGATTTTAATTAAAGATGACACTATGTGAGATTGAGTTCACCTAAGTTGGGCAAGAGTCCGGTGATGAAATCCGGCTCTTATCTTGTTGGGGTGATTGCCCTTACTATGTGCAAATTGATTTGTGTATGTGTATCAAGCATGCATTCACAATTTTGCTATAATTAAAATCAAACAATCACCACAAAATTTCAAACCAATAATTAATTAAATAAGAAAAGTTTAGAGGTTACCAAAGGGAATTTTCCCAGCAATTTAATTTTTTTTTTTTGCAAACCTCTACAGCATTTGTTTTCCGGCAGTTCTCCTTTTGATCATCCCAGATTTTTTTTTCCTCGATTCCTGATAAAAAAAATAAATAAATAAATAAAAATTAGTAAGGGAGAAAAAGAAGATAAGAAAAGTAACAATAATAGAAATTTTTTAAAATTTTTTTAATTTTTAAATAATTTTTTTTAAATAAGAAAAATAACTATGCTAGCAATCCCCGGCAACGGCGCCAAAAATTGATCGGTTATTTCAATTTCAAAAATAAACCACGCAATAGCACGTATCCTGTAGGATAGTGATTACGGGTGTCGGTCCACAGGGATTGAAGAATAAGTTATTTTTCTTTTAAAAATAAATCAACAAGAAGGATTTGCTAACTTGATTTAACTAAATCAAACTATGAGTACGGATTGAAATTTTATCAAAGTAAATAGATCTAGGGTTTGGAATCCACCACATAGCATTGCATCAAGGATTGTGTTCTTAATCTTATCTTTTGGAGAGGCATGCAATTTTGGCTACAAGCCTTATAAAATAAAAGCATAAAGAGTTTTAGGAAGATCCATCTTCGGTATAGCATGAAGTGTCTACCTAAGTATGCTAATCTAGGGTGTAGCACATCTCATCTTCCTAGGCATGGATCATCTTAGACTACTTTAGCAACATGAATAGTAAATGGCATGCTCAAGGTTTAAACATCATAAAATAATTTTTCATTGAGAATGAGAATTTAAACAAACTCCAAAAAGATTAAAAGAGTAAGAACTACAATGCCCTGTTACATTGCTAGGGCTTCATCCAGCCCTAGACTAGGTGTTCAGCCGCGCATGGTGGCCGGATGTCCTTCCATCTTCAAATGAAAGCCTTCACCTCTCATTCTTCCCAGAATAACACAAACTCTTCTCTTTCCTCCCCTCTCTCTTCTTTTTTTTTTATTTCTTTCTCTCGGCTTTCTTCTTCTTCTTCTTCACCGAAACAGGGGTTCTCCCCTCTTTCTCTTCTTCTCAACCGAGCTCTCCCTCTTTTATAGTCATCCAGTGTGCTCATTCGGGAAGGGAGAAGAGATCACGGGCGGCTAATTTCGGGGCGTGATGCTGGAGGGCAGCTTGCGGACGAAAATGGCGAATGGCTGGATCTCGGGAGGAAAGCATGATCCGTGGAGCGCCGGGTTGAATGCAGATGGCCGGATCAATGGAGCTGGACGAGCCGATCACGGACGGCTGGGCAGACGATGATCGCGGAGAAGGCTGAATCACAGAGATTTGATGGCGGAGGAGCTGGGAAGAGAGGCTGCACCGGTTGATGGCGGAGAAACAGGATGCTGGGGGGGAAGCGGAAGAAGAAAGTGATCGGATCCATGGCGTGATACGCTGGGATGCGATGCTGTCTCGGTTGCTCGGAATGGCAGCCGTGCGGAGGCGCTGGTCACGGCGTGGAGCTGGAAATCCGGAAGAGGAGATGCCGCACGTGGTTGATGGCGGAGGAGCTGGGAATCCGGAAGAGGAGATGGCATGAACGCGGTGGGCACGACGCGGGATCGACGGGAGGAAGGTGGACGGCCCTGATGTAAGGAGGGAGGAAGAAGATAAACAGTGGCTTATATATTATATATTTTTTTTTAACACTGTTCATATGAACAGTGTTTTTCACGGAACACTGTTCATATGAACAGTGTTACCTCGGAATACTGTTCACCTGAACAGTGATTCCGGTAATTTTTGGGAAAAATTATTTTTCTTGCTTTATTTTGACATGAAAATGGGCATATATAAATTTAAAACAAGGATCTCCTCTATTTTGCTTAGTTTGGAAATGTGATGCGGAGACGGGAGTTTCTGAACCGTTGGATTGCTTGGATAGTGGTCGCGGGAAAGGAATAGGATTGGTTTGGGAATTGGCTTTGGATTTGAGGTAGGTTATGATCTTTAATTTGCTTGAACTTGATCTCGAGCCCAATGTTATTTAAATTCAATTATTGCTAAACTGCTTCAGACCGGACTCGATAAAACTAAAAACAGGACCGTGACTTAATAACATTAATCAAACATTTTCCCCATACAAAAATAATTAATTATAGCTTTCAATCTAATTAGGACCAAAACCCATTTAATTATAGCCTTAGCTTGATTACAACTCCATTAGGTTACCAAATCGGGTCAACACAATCTCCTCCTTATATGTTTTCATGAAAGATTATAACCAGGAGAGAGACAAGTTTATAGTCTGTTTTGAGAAAAGAATTATTTACCTCTTACCATAATTTAAATTTAATTCAATGTTTATTCAATTTCATGGTAAAATATGTATTTATCAGTTTAAAAATATTGATAAGTGCTATGGAAAGATAACTAAATTATAAATTATTAAGCACTTATCATCAAGGTGTATCGTAAAGATTTTTAGATTAAATTTCAGATGATACATATTGGAGAGTATTAGGATCACTTTTCATTTAGTATTCTTTCTCTCTCCTTTAGTTATGGATTTATGCGATTAGGTTCCATATGATCTTTTCTTCTGAAATTTTCTTTCTCCTCCTTAATTGATCGTTCCATTTAAGAGTTTAGAATTTGAAGATAATGTTCAATAAAATTGTCAATCTCGAAAATATATTTTTCTATAAGTTTCAGCACAGCTTACACTAATGAGAGTATATTTCTATAAAGCTTAATGTTTGAGATAAGACGAACTTTATAGAATTTAGACAAATAATGGCAACACAAGGAGGTTTATCAAAATCAATCCATAAAACATTCAAGATATTCATCAAATGGATGTAACCTTTTGCATTTAGATTGAATATCTAAAGCTCCCCCTCAAAAGATGCATTCTTCTTTAATCATTCTTTTATTTGTTGAATTTCAGATTTTGATGACAAGCGTGAATAGAACTGAAATTCTATGATATCGAGAATGTAGAGTGATCTAGAATTATTCAAAATTTATAGCAATTACTCTTTCTAATCCTTCAAGAACAAGTTATGCTTTCTCTTAATCTTAGAGAAAATGTATAGAAATATTAATCAGAAAATGATTCATTTGAAGCTCAATTTCTTTCAAAAGCATTTACATTTTCTTTCTTTTAAGAATCATTTGAGTGAGCTGAAATATTTCTAGCTTTAAGATCAGTCACTCTATATATATATTTTGATGGAAGTCTTTAAGAATGTAGGAGAGAAAAACATATAGATGATCATTGAGGCATATATATTTATAGAACTCAATTTCTTAATCATAGTTTTTCAGCAATGTATACATGAAGCACAATAAATCTTTTCAATATCAAAATAAAATAATATATTTAAAAATATTTGTTTGCAATCAAGATCATCGAAAGACACATCATTTAGACTAATATTAGTACACTTTAAAGATAAGAAATGATATGTTTCAGATGCATATCGGGGCAAACAATCAAGGCATCAGAATTATTCTATTTTTCTTAAACTTTAGTTTTTATTTAGAAATCATATTGAGTTTAAGCTTTTATACAAAATCAGATTCTGAATTTCATAAAGATTTTCAATAGAGGCTTTCAAAATCATAATTTGATATATGTATCTTCCACATTGTAGCTCATCTTAAATCATTACGATTGAAAACACATATTTCAAACATATAAGAGCATATTCAGAATATTTGCATTTATGTTGAGTTTTGGTATGAATTAGAACATTATATACCAAAGTTAGGCAAGTTGAAAGATAAAACAAAATCAATTCATTTTGCCTAAATAGAGATATACTTCTCTTCTCCTTTTTACAAATTTATTCAACTTTCAGATTTCAAAGATGATTGTGAACGACAAATCTAAAATTTCTTTTCAATAATACCATAAAATAACTTCATATAGTATTTCAAACATTCAATCAAATTATCCAAGTATGGAGCATTACAAAATATTGAGAACCCATAATTCAAAACATCATGCCACATGCAAAATATATTATGTGTTAAGTCATGCATTAAAATATTAAGAACAAGCATGTTAATGATCAAAATCAATTCTTTTCAAATAAACTTCTCCTATTTAAATATAATCTTGCACTGATTTCATCCTTAAAGTATGTTTTCAAGTGATTAAAAATTTGACTTAATTCTTCTTATATACTTTCATTTACTTTGTCTTTCATTTTTACTTTCTTATGCTTTATACTCTATTTGCTCCCTATCCGGTGGAGTTGAAAGGGGCACGAGGTACTACCACTAGCCTTCCTCTTGTGCCGTCCCTAATATACCCTACACCGAATAGTTGGGTCAAATAGTGCCGGGCACTACCACTAGCCTCCCCATTGGCACCATCCCTATGATGAGCAATATAGAAAGGTTAAAATGTTCACTTCAAACTCTCCCTGTTTAAGTGTAATTAATTACGGATTTTATCTCTTTCAAAAGAATGCTCACACAAGCCTCACAAATGTGCCGAATATATTATGCTTGTTTTGTTTTTCCTTAATATTGGAGTATTTACCTTCACTTAGATTTTACTTCTCTTAATAATATCCATTTTCTTTTCTTTATCTCTCTCTCTTTTTGTTATTCTCAAGTAATTTACATGAAAGAGCAGAATAAAGAAATAATCTTATGTATCATATAGATGTATATCATGCAAACAACATTTTCATTATGCTCAAGAATTCATAGCTTCTCACAAGTCAATTTAAATCAGCATTTTAAGCATATACTTGTGTCTTTCATGGTTATGATATAGGCAAAGGAACATTTTAGTTTGAGCAAACCATGAATCAATTTCTAAAAGCATAAGTCAATTAATACATATATAGACATGATATCAAGAAATTAATAATTAAAGATTTTAACCATGCCACAATAAGATTTAAGTTATTGACTTTGCTCAGCTAATTTATGAGAGAGGTATCTAAAATTACCTCTTCATTCTATATTCTTCAAGTCAAACTAGATTTCTTATGTGTGAACTTTTGGCTGAAAAAGGTCCTCTCTCTTGTTTGCATGTGAATGTTTATTGTATCTTATGTGGAGGTGTCCTTCAAGTTGAAATCTCTCATTTTCTTGCTCAAGGATCCTGCATTATTAACAAACTCCTTTTCTTTCTTGAAAGAAAGTCATTAGTTTCTTCAAGATACAAACCATTCATCCAACATATTTTTAATTAGATGACTCAATATAAGATATGACAATAGTTGAATGTTGAGTCACTTTACTCAAGAGATTGCCTAAATATAAGTAAGCACATATCACTTGAACTAAAGAGATAGTTTCATTAACCAAGATGGTTCAAGGACAAGCATGTGAGGCAATAGGAAGATTCATCAAGGTCAAATCAATTTCTTATTTTCAAAATCAATTTAGTTTAGATTTTATTTGCTTAAGATAATTATCAATAAAACACGCTAGCTAAGTTTTAATCAACTTATCTTAAACAGTTGTTTCTATCAAAATTCAGATTATGATTTATTTGTTATCAATAAAATATGATTCATTAAAGTTAGATTGAAGTCTTGCCCAAGTGCACATAATGAGCATACAATCTGGTCTACTAGCTGTATAATTATTCTATCATGCTTCAATACAGCTTTAAAACAATAGATCTACTTTGCTCATGATAGTCAACTTTAAAGACCACGCAATAGCACGTATCTAGTAGGATAGTGATTACGGGTATCGATCCACAGGGATTGGGGTATAGTTATTTTTCTTAAAAATAAAAATATTTAAAATGATGAATTTGTGAAGACTATTAGCTAAGCAATTGAATAAAAAAAATGCAATTAAAATGATATCAATTTGGGAGAACCTAGGGCAAGGAATTCACCACTAACATCGGAACAAGGGTTATTTATATTTTAATTTATTCTTGGATAAACATGCAAATTGGCTACAAGCCTAATAAGCATTTAAATAAAGATTCACAAAAGTAATTTGGGCATAATCCATCTTCGGTTGGCATGAAATGTCTATCCTAATCTAAGGTGGTAGCACATCGCATCTTCCCTAAGCATGGACTATCTTATATTTACCTAGTGATCATGAAGAACAGTTGTACGAACATCATACTTAAAATCACAGAAATTAAATATGATTCAAAAGAAGATTCCATTAAAAACAATAAGTTCATACAACCCCAAGAACATAAAATAAAATATAAAAACCATGTCCCTGTGTTAGGGCTGTATCCAGCCCTAGAGAGGAGATCAGCCCTACATAGAGTTGGAGACGGCAGCAGCAGCACAGCAGCGGGCTTCCATCTCTTCCTTTCGCCGGCTTACTCTCCCTCTTGAACTTCTATGGAAATTCATTCCCGAAATGCCCAAAATGTTTCTCTCTCCCTCTATTTTTTATTTCTTCTTCTCCCGTGGGACTTGCCTCCGAGAGCTAGGAATAGCCTCCCCCCCCCCCGGTGGGGGAAGAAGGAATGGGATCAGCCCCCTCCCCTTGTGGGGAAGAGGAGGAATTCGGCAGAAGAGAATCATGTACGTGGGATGAAGATGGAGTTGATCCGGAATGGGAGGAGATTGGGAGGAAAGAATCCATCTGTGAAATCTGAACCCCTGTTCCGAAGCAGGGTCTGTTGAGAGGATCTCGGAGGACGTTGGGTTCGTGCGATGAAGAGAAGTTTGAGAGAGACGTTGGGAAGATGAACTCCCTCGCGGGTGATTCGGATATTCACTGGTGTGGTCTGGAGAAGATGATGAGGAGAAACAGAGGACTTGATTTTGGGAGGATAAGCTCGGGAAGGACGTGGAGGTTTGGATTTATCCGAACGATGGCTGACCGTGGGATGCTGATTCTTGGAGTGGGGAGAGGATGTACTCTAAGGATGAACGCTGGGATATGGCTTGGCTTGATTTGTGATGAGCTGGTAGCAGGGGATGAAGGTGAATTGGTTGAATGTCGTGGAACAAGGGATGATGTTCTCGGGTGAAGGAAGATGCCGGAGGATACGTGATGGGAAGATAAGGATGAACTGAGATAGAAGGAGGGCTGAGATCCATGTTTGGGAGTTTGAGGATTCTGCCGATGGCTAAATGCGGCTGGGAGAAAAAATGGGAAGGCGTTGGTCGAACGGCTGGAAGTGTGAACAGAGGAGTTGGGACGGGCTCTGGACTTGGTTCGGAAGAAGGATACGGCTGGGATTTGAGTTTATCCCACGGGCGAAGAGGAGGGGGGATGAGCTGGGGCTGAGCTTATCCATGGGCGTTCGGAAGAAATGGGGTGCTGATCCGAACGGGAGAAGATCACGGTTGGGAGAAAGATGCGGGATGAAGTTAGATCAACGTGGATGTGATTCCGAGGGACATTGGGAGATTCGGTGGATGCTATGCATTTAGTTGTTTGATCCGAACGGGAAAACAACCTGTGAAGCTTGGGATTTGACTGGCCACGAGATGAAGATGAATCACAGATATGGTGAGCTGGGACGTTCGCTGTGATGAAGAAGCGATGGGAAGATGACACAGATGCAAGGGGAAGTTTGGATGTTGGTTCGAATGGGATGAAGCCAAATCGTGGGATGATTCTATAGGATAAGCTTGATCCGGTTGTTGGAACAAGGACGTTGGGAAGAACATGGAGGTTGAAACAGGGGAGAAGCTGGGATTTATTCCGAAGAAGAGATAAGGATGCTGTGAGTTTAAGCTAGAAGAAAAGGATGGCTTGGTTCCATTCTTTGAACATGGGAGGGAAAGTGACGTAGAAGCTTAATTTCTAAGCACTAAAAGGGTGACGTGGACATGGGTTCAGCGACCTGCACAAATTAGTTCAGACATCATCCCAATTAGTTCGACTCGATCTGCACATATTAGAATTGACCAATAAAATCAAGCAAACTCGAATTATTTTTAATAATGCCATGATGAAGGGGAACACATTTTCTTATGTTAAATTCACTAAATATATGAATTAAAATAATGATAAGTGCTATGAATAAGATATTAATTTATGCATTATTTAGCACTTATCACACCCCCCAACCTACATTTTGCTAGTCCTCAAGCAAAAATAGAAAAAGAAATTAACTCACTTTCGCAGGAATCGCGATTGCATTTACCGTATGCAATAAGGCTTTAAACCCCTAGGTGGCCCTAGTGGACGAGTTTTGTCTCGTGAGGATTTCCGGCTCAGATACCCACAAACTGCTGTCCCTACCTAAAGAATTTATTTTACTATTTTATAAAATCTGATTTCAAATGCATAAGTGCCAAGAATTTCAAAAGCACACAAAGTTTTATTACTAAGTCAGCCCAAATCCTAGGTCAAGATGCAACTTAAGTTGAAGTCATTAAGTTTCCGTTAGAGAGTTGTAAGGCTAATTCATACTTGGGTGCTCGGTGATATCTGGACCATACACAAGCTAAGGCTTTAGATTCTCCAAAATACTGCTAAAACTAGTAGCTTCCAAGAATTGGTCAGATAAGACCTAATCACTAATTCAAAATCATCCTACCTTGCAGAATTTCGAGAGTTGTGGATGTTTACTTTAATACCTCATGGGCTTTAACTGTAATATTCCAGTTTACTCGAATTTTTACAACGACGGCTTTCACACTATCGTCTTTTTCAAGGTCAATATTATTTTCTCTTTTTCTCTTTTTTTTATTTTTTTATTTTTTTTCTTTTTTTTTTGAGATTTATAAATTACGCACTTTTACTCTTGTAATGATTCCTCCGTGTAGCGAGCACTCAGTCAACACTCCCACACCAGATGGCGTAAGGTGTTGGGCATCAAGACTCCCCTACGGACCTATGCTCGGGTTCCTTATTACAAGCCCGCTGACCTTTGACAATAGGTAGCCCTTTTCGATGTACCTGACTAAATTCACTTATCTCTCTCTTTTTTTTTTTTTTAATAGTGAATTAGATAGGTATGATTCATCAGGACTCAAGGTTGCTACCAGACTTAACAATATCATGTTGAACCTAACCCTTAGAAGTGCAGGCCATGTGTGTTGTGAAATTCCAAAGTAAAAATTATCTTACAACTTACTAAAAGAACTTTTAATAAAAAAAACTCAAATTGACTTACTCCTGACTAGTTATTGGGCTTTTTAGATTTTATATACTTTGTGTGTTTATCATTTCAGCACTAAAGCATAGAAATTAGTTTTTTTTTTTTTGAAATTCATTTTTTTTTTTGAAATTCACTTAAAAATGTGAAAATGCAAAAAAAATTTCTTCAAAAATTCGAATCCTATACCCCCCAACCTAGATCAGACATTGTCCTCAATGTTTTTTTTTTTTGATGAATTTTTTTTTGAATATTATATTATTATTTGTATTGTTTTATATTTTTTTTTTGGACGAAAATATGATGCATATGGAGGATAGAAGCATTTTACCGTAGTTGCATCAGTAATATGAGGGATCCTGTTAAGAAAATAAAAAAAAATGCGACAAGAAAATATGCAAAAATAACCTATGAAAATTGGGTTGCCTCCCAACAAGCGCTAAGTTTAACGTTGTTGACCCCCTAATGGATTTTGATGAATACAAAACACTATAGTATAATTCCATTTACCTTAACAATTTAATTGAGGATTTCATGTATTTTATTAGGAATATTGTTAAGAAATGTCTAGGCAAGTTCTCATGATTTTTAAGGACTTATTAAAGAATTTTTGAGATGAAAGAAAAAGTTCAGGGACAGCCGAGACGTCTCCGGGTTGTCTCAGAGACGTCTCTGGCACAAACAGGAAGAACTGGCACGTCTGGAGACGTCCCTGGCACCTGCCGAGTCGTCCCCGCGATAGTGGAGTCGACTCTCTCAGTAGCGGAGTCGACTCTCTCAGTGGCGGCAGAAAGGCAGTTTTCAAGAGATATGCGCGAGACGTCCCCACCGTACGCGGAGTCGTCCCCGCAAGTAAAAAGCAGACTTCCCGAGTCGTCTCCAAGATAGCGGAGACGGCTCTCTCAGGGTTTTCCAGAGAATGACTTTTTCGGTGATAAGGCAGCGGAGACGTCCCCTGAAAGAGCGGAGTCGACTCTCTCAGGGAATTCCAGAAGACATGTTTTTCTGAGATAAAGAAGCGGAGTCGTCCCCGAGGCAGCGGAGTCGTCCCCATTCAAAAAGTGCAAACAAGCCGAGACGTCCCCGTAAAGTGCAGAGACGACCCTCTCAGCAAATCAGAAAGGCAAGAATTCAAACGGTACAATTCCAGAGTCGTCCCCGTAAAGAGCCGAGTCGTCCCCAGACAACGTAAAAAGTAAAATCTTGTAGCCGAGACGTCTCTCGTTGAATCAGAGACGTCCCCGGAGCGCCTGGGACGCGACTGACAGCTTTTACAGGTTTGGTTTGAATTTCAAATCTCTTTTACTTTATCTCTAACGGCTATATTTGCTTTTTGAGCTATAAAAGGGAGCTCTTAAGTGCTTCTCAATAACTTTTTACCAACCCAAAGCAAAATCATTCAAGAGAGAAGAAAGAAAAAGAGGTTCAAGGGAGTTAGTGCATTCAAGTGAAGAAATCAAGTGCTTTCAAGCTTCCCAAGTGATTTCAAGCTCAACTACTCTCTTCCGCCTGGGATTCAAAGCTCACACTCAAACCTACGCAATCCACATCGGAAGAATCACCATTTTCCACGCTTCCAACGGCAAAAGGATTCTTCCGGGTTCTATTGTTTATCATTGTCATATTTGCTTATTTAGAGCTTTCTAATTGTTTGTAAAACTCCTTCAATATTGTGCTTGTTCCAGTCAAGGGACTTGGAATAAGGGAAAGGCGTCCCAAGCCTAGATTAAATTGGAGGTTTTAGGGTTCGTTGTTAGCCCGGTGTAAAACAACGAGTTGGGTAGTGCACTCGCAAAACTACCGGACTGTAATCTTGGATTATAGTGGAAATTCCCAAAGGTGCTTTGGGGAGTGGATGTAGGAGCAGTGGAAGCTCCGAACCACTATAAAATCTTGTGTTTGCGATTGACTCTTCTCATCCCTCTATCTTTACTTTAGTTCATACATTTCGGTGTTTTACTCTTAATTAGGCAAAAAGTTTTAAAACACCCAATTCACCCCCCTCTTGGGTGACCATCTCTGGGCAACAAGTGGTATCAGAGCAGGTGCTCTGTATAATTCTTGAAGACCTAACCGTCTTAGCTAAAGATCTAGATGGGAACACCCTTTAACAATGTTCCTGCTGAGGGGCAGGCAACCAATAGACCTCCACTCTTCAATGGGACAAATTATACCTATTGGAAGACTAGAATGAAGATTTTCATTCAAGCACAAGACTATGCCTTGTGGAGGGTTATACTTAAGGGACCACAAGAACCATCACACATGGTTAATGGCATTCAAGTTCCCAAACCTGAGGAGGAGTGGGATGAGAATGATGATAGGATGGCTCAACTCAACTCTAGAGCCATGAACTCATTATTTTGTTCTCTAGATGTAAATGAGTTCAATAGAGTCTCCACATATAGTTCCGCTAAGAAAATATGGGATAGGCTTGAAGTTACCCACGAGGGTACAAATCAAGTCAAAGAGTCTAAAGTGAACATTCTAGTTCACAAGTATGAGTTGTTTAAGATGGAACCCAATGAAACCATCACATGCATGTTTACACGCTTTACCGATATAATTAATGGTCTAAAGAGTTTGGGTAAATCTTATACTAACCCGGAACTTGTAAGTAAAATTCTCAGGTCTTTGCCGAAAGCATGGGAAGCAAAGGTCACGGCGATCGTAGAAGCCAAAGACCTCAACACTTTGGGACTAGAACAACTATTGGGCTCATTGATGACGCATGAGCTCACAATGAAGCAACATGAAGAAGAGTTGCCAAAGAAGAAGACAATCGCACTCAAGGCTACTTCGAGTGTAGTTGAAGAAGAAAGTAGTGAGAGTGAAGAAGGAAGCGAAGATGAGGACTTAGGTTTGATAGTTAGGAAGTTTAAAAAATTCATGAGGAAAAAGAAACCCTTCCCAAAAAAAAAGTTTGGAGGGAGAAATGATTGGAAAAAAGAAAAAGAAAAAGAAAGAGACCCAATCATATGCTATGATTGCAAGAGACCGGGACACATTCGTTCCGAATGCCCTCAACAAAAGAAGTATTTTGGAAAGAAGAAGAAGAAGGCATTGAAGGCAACATGGGATGATAGTGACACATCATCCTCCGAGGAAGAGAAGGAAGAGACCGCCAATTTGTGCTTCATGGCGTTCGAAGACGACGAGGTATGTCAAAACCCAACTATAAATTTTACTTTAGAAGAATTATATGAAGCTTTTCAAGAACTTATGGGTGATTGTAGTATGTTAGGAGCAAAGAATAAAGAATTAAAAATCTCCAATCAAAAACTGAAGGAAGATATTGAAAACCTATTAATTGAAAAGGAGAGCGTTAAAAATATTAACACTACTAACCTAGAAATCAAAAATTCAAAACTTAGCATTGAAAATGAAAAGGCAAAAACACTAATTAAGGAACTAAATCTAAAAGTAAAATCCCTATTCGATAATAATACCTCACTTGCACAAAATGTTGAATCTCTTAAAAAAGATAAGGAAGAACTAGTTAAAGAAAATTTGAACCTTAAGAATGAGGTACATAAGTACAAACCAATTGTTGAAAAATTCACACAAAGCTCTGAAAAATTAAATCTTATTCTTTCAAATCAAAGAGCTGTTTTTAATAAAGCCGGATTAGGATATAAAACTAACAAGCAACAAAAGTATCTAAAGAATTTCTTTGTAAAAGCAAAAGATATAAAAACTGAAAAACCTACATGCTTTCATTGTGGAAAGAATGGACATAAAGCCTACTCTTGTATTCAAAGAAAGATCCAAACTAACAAGAGTATATTTGTAAAAGCTAAAAACATAACTAAAGTATGGGTGCCTAAGGGAACCAACTACACTAACCACGAAGGACCCAAGAAAACTTGGGTACCTAAGAGCTTCACATGATCATTTTGCAGGTATGCCTTGCAGCCGGGAATAAAAAGAGAATGTGGTATCTTGATAGTGGTTGCTCAAGGCATATGACCGGTGACAAGAGTCTCTTCGTCACCTTGGAATCAAAAGAAGGAGGAGTAGTCACATTTGGAGACAATGCTAAAGGCCGAATCATTGGTGTTGGTAAAATCTCCATATCACCCTCCTCATTTATTGATAATGTATTGTTAGTTAATGGACTAAAACATAATTTATTAAGTATAAGTCAATTTTGTGACAAGGGCTTTAAAGTGTCATTTGAATCATCACTATGCATAATTAGTAGTCCAATTGACAATGAGATCATACTCACAGGACATAGGCATGGAAATGTTTACATGGTAGATCTTGATGATCTCACCATGAAGGATGGCCAATGTCTTGTAGCCATGAATCCCAAAGTCAATGAGACTAGTTGGTTATGGCATCGTAGGTTAGGGCATGCTAGCATGGATTTAATCTCTAAATTAATTACAAAGGATCTAGTCAGAGGACTACCAAAAATAGACTTTGAAAAGAATAAAATTTGTGCTGCATGTCAATTAGGGAAACAAACAAGAAGTTCTTTCAAGTCTAAGAACATAGTCTCAACATCAAAACCCTTAGAACTAATTCACATGGATTTGTTTGGACCCACTAGAACTGCTAGTCTAGGGGGTAAGAAATTTGGTCTTGTAATTGTTGATGATTTTTTACGTTTTACATAGGTTTCATTTCTTGCACACAAAGATGAGTCCTTTTCCGCTTTTATCAAGTTTCATAATAGGATTTCGAATGAACTCAATCTTAAACTAAAAGCAATTAGGAGTGATCATGGTACCGAGTTTGAAAATCAGTATTTTGAAAAATTTTGTGAAGAAAATGGTATCAATCACAATTTCTCGGCACCTAGGACACCCCAACAAAATGGGGTGGTAGAAAGGAAGAATCGCACACTGGCAGATATGGCTCGTACCATGTTGTGCGAATCGGATCTACCAAAGTATTTTTGGGCTGAAGCAATAAATACTTCATGTCATATTTTAAATCGTGCTTTAGTTAGATCCATCTTAAAGAAAACACCTTATGAGTTGATAAAAAGTAAGAAACCAAATATAAGTTATTTTCATGTTTTCGGTTGTCGATGCTTTATTTTAAACAATGAAAAGGACAATCTAAGTAAATTTAGTGCTAAATCAGATGAGGGGATCTTTCTAGGTTATTCCTCATCTAGTAGAGCATACAGGGTCTTCAACAAGAGAACTCTCGTTGTTGAAGAATCCATTCATGTTGTTTTTGATGAAGCTAATGGAGATTCTTCTAGAAAAGAAGAAGATGGTGATGCAGGTATACTTGAAGACCGAATGAAAGAATTCTCCATACAAGACAAACAACATGAGGATGAGATCAAAGAAGATACAAATCAGCAAGATGAAGAAGATCAACCTCCATCAAGAAATCAAGATCTTCCTAAGGAATGGAGGTATGCACATGGTCATCCAAAGGATCTAATCCTTGGTGATCCTTCACAAGGTATAAGAACTAGATCCTCTCTAAGAAATACTAGTAATTATCTTGCTTTCGTTTCACAAATAGAGCCTAAATCACTAGAAGAAGCTGAAAAAGATGATAATTGGATGAATGCTATGCAAGAAGAATTAAACCAATTTGAAAGAAATGAAGTTTGGACTCTAATGAAAAGACCCCTAATGTTTCAATCATAGGCACCAAATGGGTATATAGAAATAAACTAGATGAAGATGGGATAGTAATAAGAAACAAAGCTAGGCTAGTGGCCAAAGGATATAATCAGGAGGAAGGAATAGACTTTGATGAAACTTTTGCTCCTGTTGCTAGATTAGAGGCTATTAGATTACTTTTGGCATATGCATGCTTCATGGATTTTAAACTCTATCAAATGGATGTAAAAAGTACCTTTTTAAATGGTTATATAATGGAGGAAGTTTATGTAGGACAACCTCCAGGTTTTGAAAATCACTTACATCCAGATTATGTGTATAAATTGCATAAAGCATTGTATGGACTTAAGCAAGCCCCTAGGGCATGGTATGAAAGATTAAGTAATTTCCTAATTGAAAATAAATTTAAGAGAGGAAATGTAGACAAAACCCTCTTCATTAAAAGAAAAGGAAATGACTTATTGCTTGTGCAAATTTATGTGGATGATATAATTTTTGGTGCTACTAATGATAGTCTTTGTCAAGAGTTTGCCAAGCTTATGCAGGGAGAATTTGAAATGAGCATGATGGGTGAGCTCAACTTCTTCCTTGGGCTACAAATAAAACAATCAGAGGAAGGCATCTTCATCAGTCAGTCCAAATACATCAAGGAAATGTTGGAAAAATTCAAGATGAAGGATGCAAAGGAAATCAGCACACCCATGGGCTCAAGTTGCAAGCTTGACAAAGATGAAAAAGGTAAAAGTATAGACTGCAAATTGTACAGAGGTATGATAGGCTCTTTACTTTACCTTACCGCTAGTAGACCAGATATATTATTCAGTGTTTGTATGTGTGCTAGATACCAAGCATGTCCTAAGAAATCACACCTGCAAGCTGTTAAAAGAATTTTTAGATATCTAGTAGGGACATCTAATGTTGGCTTATGGTATTCTAAACAATCTGACATAAATTTAATTGCTTATTCCGATGCTGATTTTACCGGGTGCAAACTCGACAGAAAAAGCACAAGTGGCACATGTCAATTCTTGGGTGCTAATTTGGTTTCTTGGTTTAGCAAGAAACAAAATTCAGTTGCCTTGTCCACAGCTGAGGCTGAGTACATTGCAGCTGGAAGCTGTTGTGCCCAAGTCCTTTGGATTAAGCAACAACTTGAAGACTTCGGTATCAAAATGAATAATATACCAATTAAATGTGATAATACAAGTGCAATTAATTTAACAAAAAATCCTGTCCAACACTCTAAGTCAAAGCATATAGAGATTAGGCATCATTTTATTAGGGATCATGTGCTGAAAAATGATGTGATGATTGAATATGTATGTACTGAAAATCAATTGGCCGATATCTTTACAAAGCCCCTTTGTAAAGATAGATTCAACTTCTTAAGGAATGCCTTGAGCTTGTATGATCCTAGCAAATAAATTAAACTTGTATTGCATTGCTTTGCCACTCAAACTAGTAATCCACCTCAAGGTAAACATAAGTGAAAGCATGAATTCATCTAAGCTAAATGACGAACTGTTTGACTTTCCGGAGGATGGTTACCCTCCCTTGGACTCTTCATGGAGATATTTTCAGAGCCTATTTCATAGGTATTCGAAATTTGGTCAAACATTCCTCATTTCAACATTAATAATTCAAAAAACTTTATCAATTTATTATAGGATGTATTATTAAGGGGGAGGATCACAAACAAATTCACTCTGTGTTTATCAAAAGAAATCATGTTGATTAGGGTGATTAAACAAAAATTTGGGAAAAGATAGAATTCAGTCTGAAATTTTTCAGTGCCGGAGACGTCTCTGGCAAATCGCAGAGACGTCCCCCCAGGCGAGACGTCTCGCCTTAGTCGCGGAGACGTCTCGGGGACCGAACGAGTTTTTTTTTTAAATAAGTGAAACCGCTCGAGCCGACCCGAGCTATCTTCTCTCATCCCCGACCAAAACAAAAAACCCTAGCCTCCATTTGCTCTCCACCTCAAACCCTAGCCTCCATTTGCTCTCCATCACAAACCCTAGCATCCATGGCACCAAAGAGGGCTAGACGAACCGGTGGAAGGCGACCTAGGGTAGCGGCCGACGGTGAGGAACGGAGGGAAGAACCTTCCGCGCCGTCTCCTCCGGTTGCTCCACCAACCACGACCATTTCCTGTGCAAATCGCACAGTGACGACCGGTAGGTACATAGATTTTGCATTTTTAGACAGTGAGGGGTTCTCTATTGGAGAGAGACTCCGAGCCCAAGGGTGGGAGCACCTTTGTACCCTCAATACCTCGACCTACCCCGGTCTAGTTAGAGAACTTTTTAGCAATATGGCCTTAGGGGACTTAGGGTATACTGCATATGTCCAGGGGACATTAGTAGAAATTAATGAGGACATCTTGTCCACTATTTTGCAAATCCCTAAGGACGGTGAGGCTCCAACCTCACATCCCCAAAGGGAAATAGCCCTAAATTTACTTTTAGGACGAGAGGACTGCGGCCCTCTTGATGTTGTCAACTCTCAAGACCTAAACGCTGAGATGAGACTCCTTTTGAGTATTGTCAACCGGGTCTTGTTTCCTAAAACCGGTCGCTTCGATTTTGTTTCGGAGCGAGACTTAGTTATTATGCATCATATCCTACTAGGGATTCCCCTAAACCTCCCTAGACTTATGTTGAACTACATTGCTCTATATCATAGGTATTCTAGGTTTAGTATATCCTATGGCATGATATTTACCCTAGTATTCAAACACTTCAAAGTTCCCATTCCAACAAATGAGCCTGCAAAATCCTTGAGAAACACCGACTATTATAATGAGGGCACAATGCGAAGAATGGAGTTTCATAAAGTAGATGGGTCATCGGTCAAGGTACCAAAGAGAAAAGCCCAAATCCTAGAGCCTGAGATCCCACTTCAGGAGCCTGACCACCACTCTCCTCCACCTAGCCACATGGATTTGCCTGATATACCCTCCAGCTCAGCTAGACCTTCCACATCCATGCCACCACCTCCTCCAGTCAGTGGGCCCTCCTTCCTATCAGAAGACCAGATGCGTACCTTAGCATCTGTCATTTGCCAACAAATGAGGGAGGAAATGAGATCCATGATCTCTACTGAGTTGGCCCCCATCAGAGCTTCACATGAAGGGCTTCTACAAGAGCTAAAGGACATTAGAGCTCAAATTGAAGCCACAACGCAAGAAATAATTGGTGTGGGTGCCACCCAAACAGTCAGATCAATCGAGCTAAAGGACAGTTTGAAGGCCATTTCAAAGAATCTTAAAGAGTTGACAAGCCCAGGAGGAAATGTGGGCACCTTGGTTGCCCAACTCAGAGGAAGAATTGAAATGGCAACCATAGAATTTGAAGCACTCGTGGCAGCCTTCCATAAGTCACAGGGAGATCAGTTCAAGACCCTAATGGATTCAATCAATGCATTTATAGATGCAGCTTGTAGGGTCTATGAGCAACGTCGCCGATGAGGGACATTTTGTAGGATCTTCTTTTTGCAAACCCTAGGCTATTTTGGAACACTTCTTGTAATGATTTCTTCTTTTAACTATGTACTGACTTCAAAGGTTTACAATGATACATGAATACAATTTCTTTTGAAACCTTGTGTATGTGCTTCTGTGTATGTGATTCTGTGACTGTGTATGTGTTTCTTGTGATGTGCCATAAAAATCTCATAACATACCTTGAGTATTCAAATTCAACACAACTTGTCAATACATATGACACAGGGGGGAGCACATCTTGTGATAACTATGTTAAACAAAAAGAGGAGTCTGAAATGAATTCCAAAACAAAGGGGGAGTGATATGAATGACTAAATTCTTGGACAGGGGGAGCACAACTTGAATCTCTTTGAGTAGTTCATGGAAGGATAATTTGTCCCCTTCATTGTTGATGACAAAAAGGGGGAGTAGATATAGCAGGGGGAGTAGAATCAAGAGTAGAACCAAGAGTAGAACCAATATGGATATATGGATATTGGATACATTGGAATGCAAAATTCATACTCCCAAGTTGAATTAAGAGAAGATAAAATTGAAAAATATTGGCCTTTAGATAATTGCTCTTCTGAAAAGAAAGGGGGAGTCAAAAAGAACTAAGCTTTCAAATTTTAACTTAATTCAAATTCAGTTGATATGCTAAAATTGCTTAAGAGCTATGAAGATCAATCTTATGCATAATGATAGAACTCAAAATTGACTATTTTGAATTATGCACACTGTATCTAGCTCTAATCAAAACATTATGCTTATACATCTGATCAAATACTGTGTATATGTTTAAATTTCGAATTTTGCATATACTCAGTGTTTTGTCATCATCAAAAAGGGGGAGATTGTTGACCCCCTAATGGATTTTGATGAATACAAAACACTAGAGTATAATTCCATTTATCTTAACAATTTAATTGAGGATTTCATGTATTTTATTAGGAATATTGTTAAGAAATGTCTAAGCAAGTTCCCATGATTTTTAAGGACTTATTAAAGAATTTTTGAGATGAAAGAAAAAGTTCAGGGACAGCCGAGACGTCTCCGGGTTGTCTCAGAGACGTCTCTGGCACAAACAGGAAGAACTGGCACGTCTGGAGACGTCCCTGGCACCTGCCGAGTCGTCCCCGCGATAGCGGAGTCGACTCTCTCAGTAGCGGAGTCGACTCTCTCAGTGGCGGCAGAAAGGCAGTTTTCAAGAGATATGCGCGAGACGTCCCCACCGTACGCGGAGTCGTCCCCGCAAGTAAAAAGCAGACTTCCCGAGTCGTCCCCAAGATAGCGGAGACGGCTCTCTCAGGGTTTTCTAGAGAATGACTTTTTCGGTGATAAGGCAGCGGAGACGTCCCCTGAAAGAGCGGAGTCGACTCTCTCAGGGAATTCCAGAAGACATGTTTTTCTGAGATAAAGAAGCGGAGTCGTCCCCGAGGCAGCGGAGTCGTCCCCATTCAAAAAGTGCAAACAAGCCGAGACGTCCCCGTAAAGTGCAGAGACGACCCTCTCAGCAAATCAGAAAGGCAAGGATTCAAACGGTACAATTCCAGAGTCGTCCCCGTAAAGAGCCGAGTCGTCCCCAGACAACGTAAAAAGTAAAATCTTGTAGCCGAGACGTCTCTCGTTGAATCAGAGACGTCCCCGGAGCGCCTGAGACGCGACTAACAGCTTTTACAGGTTTGGTTTGAATTTCAAATCTCTTTTACTTTATCTCTAACGGCTATATTTGCTTTTTGAGCTATAAAAGGGAGCTCTTAAGTGCTTCTCAATAACTTTTTACCAACCCAAAGCAAAATCATTCAAGAGAGAAGAAAGAAAAAGAAGTTCAAGGGAGTTAGTGCATTCAAGTGAAGAAATCAAGTACTTTCAAGCTTCCCAAGTGATTTCAAGCTCAACTACTCTCTTCCGCCCGGGATTCAAAGCTCACACTCAAACCTACGCAATTCACATCGGAAGAATCACCATTTCCCACGCTTCCAACGGCAAAAGGATTCTTCCGGGTTCTATTGTTTATCATTGTCATATTTGCTTATTTAGAGCTTTCTAATTGTTTGTAAAACTCCTTCAATATTGTGCTTGTTCCAGTCAAGGGACTTGGAACAAGGAAAAGGCGTCCCAAGCCTAGGTTAAATTGGGGGTTTTAGGGTTCGTTGTTAGCCCGGTGTAAAACAACGAGTTGGGTAGTGCACTCGCAAAACTACCGGACTGTAATTTTGGATTATAGTAGAAATTCCCAAAGGTGCTTTGGGGAGTGGATGTATGAGCAGTGGAAGCTCCGAACCACTATAAAACCTTGTGTTTGCGATTGACTCTTCTCATCCCTCTATCTTTACTTTAGTTCATACATTTGCGTGTTTTACTCTTAATTAGGCAAAAAGTTTTAAAACACCCAATTCACCCCTCTCTTGGGTGACCATCTCTGGGCAACAAACGTCTTCAGCCAGACGCATCAGGTGCAGTTAAGCATGCATTAAAAGAAAAACACATCAATTCCTCATGTTTGCCCTAAAATCACTAGACAGCTCCTAACTGGTTTGAAGAGGGCACCTAAGCCTCCAATCCGGTCTAATGAACTGAGTTGACCAGGTAAGCTCCCAGGTAAGTGGGGGGGTCACGATGCGTTGCAAAGGTCCCACTTAAAAACCACTTGCCTCGAACAGATGAACTGTCTCCCTTGGGACAAAGCTTGCCTAGACATCAACTGAGCCACAGAGCGAAATTGGTGCAACTTTCGGTGATCTTCGTCCTATTGAGCTCGAATGTCCCTAGGGGCCAATGTCTAATTGATTTTAATTTAAAATGATGGCTATGTGAGAATTGATTCACCTAATTTGGGCAAGAATCTGGTGATGAAATCCAGTTCTTATCTTGTTGGGGTGATTGCCCTTACTATGTGCGGATTAATTGGTGTATGTGTATCAGGCATGCATTCACACTTTTGCTGAATTTAAAATCAAACAATCACCACAAAAGAGAATTTAAATTAAATAAGAAAAGTTCAGATGTTACCAGAATTTCCAGCAATTTTTTTTTTTTAAAAAAAAGCAAACCTCTACAGTATTCCTTTTTCAGTCGTTCCCTTTCTAATTGTCCCAAACTTCCTCTTTAGTTCCTGATCAAATGATACCAAGAAAAATCAAAAATTAGTAAGAGAGGAGAAGGAGATAAGGAAAGTAAAAATAGAAACTATTTTTATTTTATTTTCTTTTATTTTTCGAATTTTTTTTTGAAATTTTTTTTTAATAAAAAGAAAAACAACTATGCTACCAATCCCCGGCAACGGCGCCAAAAATTGATAGTCAACTTTAAAGACCACGCAATAGCACGTATCTAGTAGGATAGTGATTACGGGTATCGATCCACAGGGATTGGGGTATAGTTATTTTTCTTAAAAATAAAAATATTTAAAATGATGAATTTGTGAAGACTATTAGCTAAGCAATTGAATAAAAAAAAATGTAATTAAAATGATATCAATTTGGGAGAACCTAGGGCAAGGAATTCACCACTAACATCGGAACAAGGGTTATTTATATTTTAATTTATTCTTGGATAAACATGCAAATTGGCTACAAGCCTAATAAGCATTTAAATAAAGATTCACAAAAGTAATTTGGGCATAATCCATCTTCGGTTGGCATGAAATGTCTACCCTAATCTAAGGTGGTAGCACATCGCATCTTCCCTAAGCATGGACTATCTTATATTTACCTAGTGATCATGAAGAACAGTTGTACGAACATCATACTTAAAATCACAGAAATTAAATATGATTCAAAAGAAAATTCCATTAAAAACAATAAGTTCATACAACTCCAAGAACATAAAATAAAATATAAAAACCATGTCCCTGTGTTAGGGCTGCATCCAGCCCTAGAGAGGAGATCAGCCCTGCATAGAGTTGGAGACGGCAGCAGCAGCACAGCAGCGGGCTTCCATCTCTTCCTTTCGCCGGCTTACTCTCCCTCTTGAACTTCTATGGAAATTCATTCCCGAAATGCCCAAAATGTTTCTCTCTCCCTCTATTTTTTATTTCTTCTTCTCCCGTGGGACTTGCCTCCGAGAGCTAGGAATAGCCTCCCCCCCCCCCCCCGGTGGGGGAAGAAGGAATGGGATCAGCCCCCTCCCCTCGTGGGGAAGAGGAGGAATTCGGCAGAAGAGAATCATGTACGTGGGATGAAGATGGAGTTGATCCGGAATGGGAGGAGATTGGGAGGAAAGAATCCATCTGTGAAATCTGAACCCCTGTTCCGAAGTAGGGTCTGTTGAGAGGATCTCGGAGGACGTTGGGTTCGTGCGATGAAGAGAAGTTTGAGAGAGACGTTGGGAAGATGAACTCGCTCGCGGGTGATTCGGATATTCACTGGTGTGGTCTGGAGAAGATGATGAGGAGAAACAGAGGACTTGATTTTGGGAGGATAAGCTCGGGAAGGACGTGGAGGTTTGGATTTATCCGAACAATGGCTGACCGTGGGATGCTGATTCTTGGAGTGGGGAGAGGATGTACTCTAAGGATGAACGCTGGGATATGGCTTGGCTTGATTTGTGATGAGCTGGTAGCAGGGGATGAAGGTGAATTGGTTGAATGTCGTGGAACAAGGGATGATGTTCTCGGGTGAAGGAAGATGCCGGAGGATACGTGATGGGAAGATAAGGATGAACTGAGATAGAAGGAGGGCTGAGATCCATGTTTGGGAGTTTGAGGATTCTGCCGATGGCTAAATGCGGCTGGGAGAAAAAATGGGAAGGCGTTGGTCGAACGGCTGGAAGTGTGAACAGAGGAGTTGGGACGGGCTCTGGACTTGGTTCGGAAGAAGGATACGGCTGGGATTTGAGTTTATCCCACGGGCGAAGAGGAGGGGGGATGAGCTGGGGCTGAGCTTATCCATGGGCGTTCGGAAGAAATGGGGTGCTGATCCGAACGGGAGAAGATCACGGTTGGGAGAAAGATGCGGGATGAAGTTAGATCAACGTGGATGTGATTCCGAGGGACATTGGGAGATTCGGTGGATGCTATGCATTTAGTTGTTTGATCCGAACGGGAAAACAACCTGTGAAGCTTGGGATTTGACTGGCCACGAGATGAAGATGAATCACAGATATGGTGAGCTGGGACGTTCGCTGTGATGAAGAAGCGATGGGAAGATGACACAGATGCAAGGGGAAGTTTGGATGTTGGTTCGAATGGGATGAAGCCAAATCGTGGGATGATTCTATAGGATAAGCTTGATCCGGTTGTTGGAACAAGGACGTTGGGAAGAATATGGAGGTTGAAACAGGAGAGAAGCTGGGATTTATTCCGAAGAAGAGATAAGGATGCTGTGAGTTTAAGCTAGAAGAAAAGGATGGCTTGGTTCCATTCTTTGAACATGGGAGTGAAAGTGACGTAGAAGCTTAATTTCTAAGCACTAAAAGGGTGACGTGGATATGGGTTCAGCGACCTGCACAAATTAGTTCAGACATCATCCCAATTAGTTCGACTCGATCTGCACATATTAGAATTGACCAATAAAATCAAGCAAACTCGAATTATTTTTAATAATGCCATGATGAAGGGGAACACATTTTCTTATGTTAAATTCACTAAATATATGAATTAAAATAATTATAAGTGCTATGAATAAGATATTAATTTATGCATTATTTAGCACTTATCAGCTCATCCTTTTCAAATTCTACAAGATGGGGTCATAGACATACCTTCTTTATGCCAAACTTCTATAAGAGTTTTCTTGTGGACTAACTTTGGTCAATGAAGATCCCCTTTCTTGTTTGTCTTAATTTGGGGTTCGAAAGAAAATGTTAATTCATTCATTATACATATTTCAAACTCATTTTGCATGAGCTTAGTAAAATCTCCATATAAATCTTCATTAGTAGAACCAAAAATGATGCCATCAATGTATGCTTTGAGCAAGCAAGATATCACAAATTCTTCTTTTTAATATATAGATTTATCATTATTACTTTTTATCAAAAAGTTACTCAAGCTTTTATATCGTGCTTTTGATGCTTGTTCCAAATCACATATTGCTTTATCATATTTGTAATGAGTGTTTTCAAATAAGGTGGTTATTTTACATAGATCCTTTTTAATGAAATAACCACATAGGAGTGCATTCTACACATTCATTTGACAGAATATAAAGCTCATAAAGCAAGCAAATGATAATGGTGATC
This sequence comes from Phoenix dactylifera, assembly GCF_009389715.1. Classification (NCBI taxonomy): domain Eukaryota; kingdom Viridiplantae; phylum Streptophyta; class Magnoliopsida; order Arecales; family Arecaceae; genus Phoenix; species Phoenix dactylifera. The sequence goes on from NW_024067703.1 coordinate 51,578, forward strand.
TTTACTTCTAATCATGCAAAAATTTCATCAAGATCTATTTCATCTTTTCTTGATTTAGTCTTTTAGTAGTCATCAATTTTTCTTCATTAAGTGCATTTCTGAAGAACTCAATTTGATTCTAATTATTAACAAGTTTTCAGATTTCATTGGCAAGATTTCAAATTCTATCTTTTTTAAAAAAAATGATTTAGTTTAACTTGACCAATTATAATCTTGTTCATTCTTAAGTATTTTAGTTTCAGATTGTTATATTTAAGCAAAAAGATTCATCATATACATATCAAATAATCTGATTTTAGTGTCTTGATGAAAAATCATTAATCTCATAAAGAATAAAATGAATTGATATTTCTACAACTAAAATCTTTTCATTGAATATTCTATATGCATTGCTTGATGAATGATATCCAAGGATAGAAATATCTTTATCAGATTTGGCATTATTTTCATAAGAACATATCAAGCATAATATGTACAACTGAAAAATATGAAAGATATGCAATAATTCATTTTCTATTTTTCAGAAGATCAAAAGGAGTTTTCATCAAGAATAGATCTAATAGAAACCATATGTATGACAAGCAGTGATGATAGCTTTTAACAAAAGTCATTTAAGCAGATGACTATCATACAACATTGTCTTTTTTATTTCTTCAAGGATTCTATTAATCCTATTTTACTTATGGTGTTCTTGGTGCAGAAACAATTGTATTTAATATTATTTTCTGTTCAAAACTTAACAGAATTTTGGTTTTCAATACTGTGCCATGATACTCTTTATCTTCATTGTTTGAAAACCTTTTTCATTTGAAACACTTTTACAAGATTTACCAAATACAGAAAATACTTCAATTTTATTTGCCAAGAACAAATCCAATGTAAGCTTTTGAAAACTTAGTGATGGAAACAACATTTTTAAATTTAGAAATTGATTCTTGTTTGTTTCCTTAGTTAACATGCATAGCAAACTTTGACCTTGCAGAAGATAATCTAAGTAAACCAATGACAAGGTCTTTTGAAATTAGATCCATACTAGCATAAGTTAATTTTATATGCCAAAAAGAATTCTTAGATCTTAGTATTTATAATGCATATATTCAAAGGTATACCAAGTACACATTCTCATGTTTATGATCAATAAAAATAATGCCATGGATAAAAACTCTCAATCAAGCATATAGAGAATTCATAGAGTTATTCTTAAAAATTGATTAATCATTTAGCAACTTATCCAATAGTGAGTAAAGCATACTATAAAATGAAGTGATTTGATTATATTTCCAAAAATATTTTCTATATCACAAAATTGATCAATACTTGCAATTCATATTTTAATTAAATACCAAAGCAAAAATAATGATGAGATGCAAGGGTTACTGATTTTATTATTATTATTATTATTTTTTAATTACTTTTCTTAAGTATATTTTAAGTTTCATTTTTTGACATGTGTCTAGAACACCCATTTGTATGAAAGTTCTATTTGTTCCATGGGTATCTTGGCACACCTACATCTACATCCTCATATTTTCATTTTGGGTACCCAAGCTTGCTTGGGTCCTTGAGAGTTAGGACATATAGTTCCTTTTGAAACCCAAATTTGTTTAATTGTAATAACTTTACCACTTGATTTAATTATGTTAGAACGATAGGTAAAGTTGTTATGCCCATTCTTTTCATGTTTGAAATAAATTATCTTATTTAATGGTTTCCTTGGTGAATTGATAACCTTTTTCTCTAGTGATTTATTGTTAAGTAAAGGAGTCAAGCCAAGTTTTAATTTATCATAAGCAACATATTGGCTTTCAAACATCATTTTTAATCTTTCTGAACTTACAGTGAATTTGTTAATAAAAGATTTTAATTGGTTAATTTCTTTACTTAAGTTTTGATTTTCTTTAATTAAACTCTGATTTTTTTTGAATCAATTGTTCTAAATTTAACCTTAAGTTTTCATTTTCAGAATTTAGTTTATCTTGTATTTCATCACTAGAATTTCTTTCTTTTGAAATTTTCAGATTTAGTTTCTTAAGATTTTTATTCTTCATAGCTAATTTTCTACATTCACCATACAAATCATGAAAAGCATTTAATAATTCATCATAAGGGAATTCTTCTTGAAAATCATTTGATGCAAATGTAGATTCAGATTTTACCTTATCTTCTTGTGCCATAAAGCACAAGTTAGTTACCTCTTGTAGCTCTTTGGAGCTAATATCATCATTGTTGCTCCTAGCTTTCATTTTCTTGCTTGACTCTTCCTTGGTCAAGGTTTTCTTCCTTTTTATCTCTTTCTTTCTTTCTTCTTGCTTCCTCTTCTTCTTTGTCTTTAGGAAGCTTTTAAATTTTTTTATTATTTTTTCTTCCTCGAGTTGACTCGGGTTTACTTGGAGTCGACTCGACTGACTTGAGAGTCGACTCGAGATGTTCGGAAGACGTCTCGTTCTCAGAGGCCTAAAAGATGATTCTCTGTCTTTTGAACTGTTCTGCCTCGGAGTCGACTCAGGCCTTGTTGGAGTCGACTCGGCTAACTTGGGAGTCGACTCATTGACAGGATCTCCAAGACTGAGTCTCTGCCTTTCAGACTGTTTTTCTCTAGGAGTCGACTCGGACAAACTGGGAGTCGACTCGGCTAATGTGGAAGATTCTGCAGTCTCATTGTTAGTATGCAATTGAAGCATATGTGAGCTAATCAGAGATTTATCATAAATATTTTTTAAAGTATCCCAAATCTCCTTAGCAGATAAGCATGCAGAAATTTCATTAAATTTCGTTTCATGAATAGCACAATATAATATGTTTATAGCATTAGCATTCAATTGTGCTAGGTCTTTTTCATTAACAGCTTGAGAGAGTGTGTGAGGGCCATTTATAATGATATTTCATATTTTATAGTTTTGTGATTGAATAAAAATTTTCACTCTAGCTTTTCATTGAATATAGTAAGTTTCATCAAACAGTGGAGGTCTGTTTATGGAAAGTCCCTCGGCATATAATATGTTATGTGGGGTTGTCATAATCTTTAGCTCTAGTCGGTTAAGACTATAATTAATAGAAGAGCACCTGCTCTGATACCACTTGTTGCCCAAGGTGACAACCCAAGAGGGGGGGTGAATTGGGTTTTCTAAAAATTATGTTTCCTAATTTTTACTTTGAATTGAATGCAGCGGAATGATAAGATGTTATTTAATTAAGCTCTAGGCAATTACAAGTAAAGTAGTGGAAAATTAAGCTAGAGCAATTATACTATGGCTTTAGGGTGCAATTGATCTAAAATTAACTTATAGTTGTATGATCAATTTTAATCTATGTGTATGATAAGCATGGAGAGGAAGCTAAGCAAATTCTAAACAATCACTTATAACTCTATAGAAAACAAAGCTAGAGATATTACATAATCAAGTACGAATGTAAGGCATGAAATACACGAGATAAGGCATCACAAATACAAAGATGTATAGTGGTTCGGTGCACCCCAGCACCTACATCCACTCCCCAAGACCTCTTGGAAATTTTACTATAATCCCTCAGATTACAGCCAGTTGTTTTACAAGCTCACAACCCAACTTGTTGTTTTGCGAGATCACAACGAACTCGGTCGGTTTTCACAGGCTCACCAACTAGAACCAACCGATTGTTTTTCCGGGTTCACAATCAAACCCAGTTGGTTTTCCCAAAGGATCACCAACCACAACCTTACAACGATTGTTTTCCGAGTTCATAATCAACCCAGTTGGTTTTCCCAAAGGCTCACCAACCACAACCTTACAACGTTGGTTTTTCCTTTGGCTCACCAACAAACCTTAACTCCTTGATTGAATCAAGTTACAAGATATTAGAACAAGAGTTTAAATCAAATACAAACTTCTCAAATAAGCAAATATAGCAAATATAAACAAGTAAAGTAAAGAGAAGAAGCCCTCAAACAAATTTGTAGATGAAGGAACTCGGCTTCTTCTTTACTTGACCCTCTTCTGATTTTGCACGAAGTAGAGGATCACCGAGGCAGCACACAGTTAGAGAGGAAGCTTTGGGATTCACTTGGATGTTCTTCTTCTCTCTCTTTACTTTGAATGGCCCTTTTGTACTTTTGGAAGATTTTCCTTGTAATCTCTTTGAAATCTCTTTCCTAAATGTTCTCTCCCACTTCCATCCCTTCTTCCCTAGCTCTCCTCTTGATTTTATAGCTTTAGAGGGAGTGGAAACAAAAATCTAGCCGTTAGAGACAAAAATAGAGCCGTTGGAATCAAGAAAAAACTAGCCGTTATGCCTCCCAGTGTGCTGGAATCGACTCGGCTGAAGTAGGAGTCGACTCGGCTGAAACAGGAGTCACTTGTGAATAGTAGTCTGTCGGCACTGTAGCTAGGAGTCGACTCCGCACTGTAGCGCTGAAGTAGGAGTCGACTCGAGCACTGTAACACTGAAGTAGGAGTCGACTCGAGCACTGTAGCGCTGAAGTAGGAGTCGACTCGAGCACTGTAGCGCTGAAAATCAATTCTCTGTCTTTTTGTTTGTTCTCAGTTGGAGTCGACTCGTAGAGTATCGGAGTCGACTCGAGCACTGTTTCTTGAAACTCCAGAGTGCCAGAGTCGATTCTAAACTTTCAGGAGTCGACTCGAGGACTATTCTTTTGAATCTTTCTTTGAATTTGCTCTTCTAACTTGAATCATTTGAACTTGAAACTTGGGCCAATAAAGTGTAGCTTTCTTCCAACTTTTCTTGAGAGCTTTTGAGGCCTTCTTGTATTTTTCCAACTTGCTATGTTCCTTGCAAAACAAATTATCTTTTTTCTTGCAACACAAACATTAGTATTTATACTTCAAGGTTTTGTGATCATCAAAATCAATCTTTAAATCAATCTTTGGGTCATCACTTCTACCGAAGGTTCATAAGGAATTTCAGCAGCATAATGGCCCCAATCACAAACTGTATGCGAGCTGAATTCTTTCATTGGAGTCCGACAGCCACCAAAGCCTTTGAAGAAATCAAGGTACTTCTAGCTCAAGCTCCAATTCTTCGACTTCCAAATTTTGAACAGGTATTTGAGGTTGCTTGTGATGCATCCCACATCAGAATTGGTGGAGTTCTAAGTTAAGAAGGTCATCCCATCGCCTTCTACAGCGAGAAGCTCAATGATGCAAAGCGTCGATACTCCACATATGACGTCGAGTTCTACATTGTGGTTCAAACTCTTAAACATTGGAGGCACTGTCTCCTACACCAAAAGTTCGTCATGAACACCGACCATGACTTACTGAAGTACATCAACTCCCAAAAGAAGTTAAGTGCACGGCATACCAGATAGGTTGAGGTGCTACAGCAGTTTACATTCGTGCTGAAGTATTGACCGGGTGCAGAGAATCGTGTCGCTGATGCTCTCAGCCGAAAGTCATATATCCTAACTCTATTGGAAGCTGAGCTAATAGGGTTTGAAGATCTGAAACCTTATATTCTACAGATGCACAATTTTAGTCTATTTTTGCAGAAATCTCAGCAGGGGACAGACGGCAGCACCCAGAATTTTTTGTGCACGATGGTTTCCTCTTTCAGGGCACTCGCCTATGTGTCCCAGAGTCTTCACTTCAAGATCACATCATTAGAGAGGTTCACGGTGGAGGTCTTGCAGGATATTTTGGCCGTGATAAGACTATCGGCATGGTGGAGGACCGATTTTATTGGCCGACCTTACGAAGAGACGTTAGTTGAATCATCAAGCAGTGTCGCACTTGTCAGCTTGCCAAGGGATCCAAGACTAACACCGGCCTCTACTCTCCACTACCATTGGCGAGATAACCATGGGAGGACCTTAGCATAGATTTCGTGCTTGGGTTGCCCAAGACGGTACGAGGACATGATTCTGTTTTTGTCATTGTTGACAGGTTTTCAAAAATGTCGCACTTTGTGCTATGTTCAAAGACTTATGATGCATCTCGAGTTGCTGATTTGTTCTTAAAAGAACTGGTTCATTTACATGGGCTCCCGAAGACTATTGTATCTGATCGTGATATCAAGTTCATTAGCTATTTCTGGAAGACACTTTGGGCGAAGCTTGGCACTCGTCTTTCCTTCTCCAGCGCCTATCATCCCCAAACCGATGGGCAGACCGAGGTGGTCAACCGCAGTCTTAGGAACCTTCTTTGATGCTTAGTCTGAGATTATATTAAATCTTGGGATTTAATCTTACCACATGCTGAGTTTGCCTACAACAGCAGCGTCAACCGGATTATGGGAATGTCACCATTCGAGATCGTATTTGGGCTAAAGCCTAGGCAACCCATTGATCTACTTCCCCTACCTGCCAACATAAGAACCAGTGAAGGTGGTGAAGATTTTGCAAGGCACATACAAGAAATCCATGCTGAAGTACGATGCAAATTAGCCACCAGCACTGACATATACAAACAGCTAGCAGATCTGAAACGACGTCCTCCTGAGTTCCAATTAGGAGACCTTGTACTTATTCGGTTGAGTGCTGAATGTTTTCTCCACAGAAATTTTCAGAAACTTCAACCTCATTGAGCTGGTCCCTTCAAGGTATTAAAACGGCTAGGACCTAATGCTTACATGCTTGAGTTATCAGATGACTTGCAGGTCAGCCCCATTTTCAACATTGGAGACCTCCAGCCATATGAAGGACATCATGTTGAAGTAGAAGATCCTCCTCCAGTGCCGCCATCCCTACCACGATGAATAGCTCCTAAAGACACCATTGAAGACATTTTGGATGATCAAATTGTGACCACACGTCAAGGGGGATATCAAAAATTTCTGATTAAGTGGAAAGGCAGACCAATCTCAGATTGTTCGTGGTTGAGATGGAGGAAGTCCAGCGGCTGAACCCGGATCTCTACGAGCTATACCAGTCGCGAAACTCGACGGAGTCGAGTCCTTTCCAAGCCGGAGGGAATTGATGCAGGAGCATCCCTCTCACGCCCTAGTCCATGAACATTGGGTCAAGGAGTTTGAGGAACATTGAGTCCATATAATAAGTGATTTAATTCACAATGGGTTAGTGTAGTTGACGCCTAGTTAGATTGAGTCCAAGGCATCGAGTGGGTCATTGATTGATTAGGAATAGCCACATGTCATTTGGTTAGAGTCCCAAAGAGTTGGAATTTTATTTCATGCGCAAGAGGAATCCTACTTTTGCTTGCGGCTGAAATATCCTTCCTTCTCTCCCATTCTCACGCTAATAAAAGCTTTCACATGTGGATAAGCCTCAATTGGTAAGTTGTCTAGGAGATCAATCAGAAGATTGAAGGTTTAAAAGAGTCCTTATCTGGTTAAGAGTCCAACTAAATTCGGAATTGTAGTCCTTATCTTTTTCCAGCCTCCCTCTCTATATAAAGGAAGGTTTGAAGAATAAAATTGAGAGAAAAACATTTGAGTTCATTCAAAATAGATCCTTTGTTTCGTGAAGAGAGACTCTTCTTCCTTGGTGCGATGCCAATAGGCTGAAGGAAAGGGGTGAGACTCCTCTTCTCCTGCCGCCGGGTTGATTTGGTTTGGGTGAGACTCCCACAACCATTTCTTCCTTATCTCCTTTTTAATTCAAGTTTCTTCTTGTTTAAATCCTATGAAATCATCCCACCACCCTCTAGCCTTTCTTCTACGCCTCCCACAATCCAAATTCCATCATCTTTCCTCCAGATTTCACGCCCAGATCAAGTTCCATGAAATCAGGCCGCCAGCATTTTCCAGAAAATTCTGAAAGAGTCGACTCCTCCGGACCTCGAGCGACTCCAGCTTTATCGAGTCAACTCCAAAGTCGACCTCCCGAGCTTCTCAGGTCGACCCGTCTGGAACAACCGAGAGTTCGTTCCTTGATACGCCCAGCAAGTCGACCCCTCCAGCACTCGAGTTGATTCCAACCCTGCTCGAGTCGACCCCAAGGATCCTTGAGTCGATCCCAACTGAACAACAGAAGAACCCGTTCTTTGGATCCTCAGAGAGAGTCAACCCCAGCCTGTAATGAGTCGACCCCGATCTACTTCGAGTCAACCCCAGTTTATCATGAGTCGACCCCAAGTCTGCCACAGCAAAGAAAACCCTCCACAGTCTCCTTCCGCCCTTGCGCCAAATTGATATCAGAGCGAATCTTTGTCGCCATGAGTACCAGAAGTGGTCGCCCATTGTTGCCCAGATAGACAACCCAAGAGGGGGGGTGAATTGGGTTTTAAAATAATTTTAACTATTAAAGCGTTTGTGGGTGACTAATTAATGCTTTTTACAAGATGATTAATTAGTTGCTGTGATGTGTATGAAATGAGAGTAATGGTAAGAGACAAGCAATCACAAACACAAAGCTTTTATAGTGGTTCGGAGCTAACCCTTGCTCCTACGTCCACTCCCCAAGTCTCTCTTGGGAATTCACTATAACCCCTTGGATTACAGCCGGTTGTTTTCCAAGCTCACAACCAAACTTGTTGTTTTACGAGCTCACAACGAACTCGGTCGGTTTTCCCAGGCTCACCGACTAGAACCAACCCCGATTGTTTTCCCGGGATCACAATCGAACCCTTACACGTTGGTTTTACACTCGGCTCACCAACCAACCTCAATACTCTTGATTCAATGCCCCGATTGAACCAAGCAAAGACAAAGGTGTAGATAAAAGAGACAAACAGAAAAATACAGCTTCTCAAAAGCAGATAAATGGCAATATGAATAATAACGAAGTTAAGAGCCCTCAAACGCTTTTAAGTTGGAGAAGAGGAAGGGCTTCTTGAACTTCGGGTCTCCTCTTGAATGTGTAGTCGACTTGAATGCAGGAGAAGGCCCTTTCAATGTTGGGAAGAAGTAGGTGGATGCAGTTAATGCTGCTCTTCCCTCTTTTTCGTTGAAGAACAAGTTGCAAAGATTGAAAGCTTGATTACTTGGAGTGGAATGGTTGTTCTCTACCTTGCTACAGTCCTCTGTGGCTATTTAAACCAACCCCCACGGAAACTAGCCGTTAGAGAGCTTTTTCTGCCCGTTCTGCACACTCTGTGCAGCCTAACAATGTGTCCGTTGGTGGGTTAGAGTCGACTCGCGCGATCAGGAGTCGACTCGGCTGTAGCGGGAGTCGACTCATACTTTTCCGGAGTCGACTCGGCAACTGTTCCAGATTTGAATTAAAGTTGCCTTCGAGACTGGGAGTCAACTCGTCTTGACCTAGAGTCGACTCGCCAACTTCTGGAGCTGACTTGGCTTTCTCGGAGTCGGCTCATCCCATGAAGTCCGTGGACGTATTTTTGAATTTGGTCCACTCGAGTCGACTCGACTGTCCTGGGAGTCGACTCGGCGCTCAGAGCCCGAACTCCCTATCTTCTGTCTTTTGGCTCGTTCAGTCTTGGAGTCGTCTCGAGCTTCCTCGGAGTCGACTCGGCTCTCAGTTTCCGAAACTTGGTCTTCTGCCCTTTTGATGTGAAGCTGCCTTGGAGTCGACTCTAGCTGTCTGGGAGTCGACTCGAATCTCAGAGGCAGTAACTTGGTCTTCTGTCTTCTTTGTGGTCGCGGAGTCTCGGAGTCGACTCGCGTAATGCGGGAGTCGACTCGAATCTCAGAGTCCAGAATCTGCCCTCTGACTTTTTCTTTGTGTACTGCTGAGAGTCGACTCTTGCTGTCTTTGGAGTCGACCTGCCAACCATCGGAGTCGACTCGCGTTCCACTGGAGTCGACTCGAATCTCAGACCCGAAAACTGCTCTCTGACTTTTTCTTTGTATTCCTCTTGGAGTCGACTCTTACTACCCTGGAGTCGACTCGGTGAACATCGGAGTCGACTCGCGCACTTCGGGAGTCGACTCGTTGACAGGTTCTGAGTTGAAGCTTTCTATTCGTCTGTCTGTTCTCAGTCGGAGTCGACTCGTACAGATCGGGAGTCGACTCGAGCCCGTGCCAGTGAACTTGATACGCTTGGAGTCGACTCGTGATACTCTGGAGTCGACTCGAGTCTCAGACTTTGGTTCAAGCTGACTTCTTAACTTATCCAAAAATTATGAACCAAGTCTTGAGACACTTAGACAAGATTTTCACTGAAACACTTAATTGAATTCATTATTAAACAAGAAATATACTCAAATGCTTTGAGCTCATCAAAATCAAATAGGGTTTTAATCAATCACTCCACAATCTCCCCCTTTTTGATGATGACAAAACATTGAGTATATGTAAAGTGAATTGCACAATAAACAATGAAATAAAATCCATAAATGAATTCAAATGTCTGGTAGTTCAATTTATCCAAGCTTGAAAGGAGTAAAACAATAAATTTCGGAGTTAAAGCTCCTCCTTTCATTTGGAATTATATAAGCCTTCATCTCATGCAATCAATTGTTTGGCTTATATATATTTAATGATTTAGCTTTCTTAAAAATTCAGATTCTCCCCCTCAACATATGCATTCTACTTTGTTTTGATTCTTTGAATTTCCTTTTAATGCTTTGAAGTTTTTGAACTGAAATTTTGGTTTTTAGAGGGAAAATCTGTCAATTTGTTCTTGAGTAGGATTCAGCTAATCTCCGAATATCCCTTGAATAGATTCTGGAGATTACTCCATTAGGAGCCCCAAAAGAGAGATAATGAGCCTCGAGGTACCGAATCCACTTAGAACAAATTTGTGTGTTTTAAGAGTTTATCTTTTTATTGATTTCCATTGATTCCTTTTACATATTTTATACATATTTTTCCTCCTTTTACATATTTCTCCCCCTTTTTGTCATCATATCAAAAAGGAGGTAAACAGAACACACAATCAAACATAGATCAAAAGGCACAGTATTGAAGAAAAATGCGGCTACTCATTGTATTAATTTGTATGTAAGTACATTTCAGAATACAATAAGTAACGTAAAGCAGTACATGTCAAAGCAAAATACAAAAAGTAGCTACGGTCTCCTCGAGGATGTAGGTCCTCCTCTCGAGGATGTATCTCCTCCTCTCGAGGATGTGACTCCTCCTCTCGAGGATGTATCTCCTCGAGGCATGCGCTCCACGAGTGATTGGACCGCATTGGTCACGTTCTCTAGCTGGCGAATGATGGCCTGGATGGCCCTGCTCTGTGTCGTATCCAGCTCGAGTACTGACTTCTGCAGTCCGTCCAGCTTGTCGATGAGCACATTCGACAAGCGCTCGGCCCCTGCGGTGGTGGTGGACATGTCACGGCCGATGTCATCCCGCATCCGTCGAGTGGTGCTCGTGACCTCACTCATGCTGTGGAACTGGGCTTGGACCAAGAACCGTACATTGTCGATCTCTTCCCGCACATGGGCCGTCATGTCAGTCACGGCTGTCAAGGAAGGGACCAACGCTGACGAAGGTGCAGGAGTGGGAGCAGGCACTGAACCCCGGAGCTCCTGGAGCAGATCTCGGACTATCTCCTGCCGCAGCTCCCGGAGCTGCTCAGACGAGATCCGGACCTCCATAGGCTGAGTGGGTGGAGCTGAGGAGGAGGGTCCGGCGGAGTGGTAGGAGCAGAAGTGGATGGAAAGTCTGGTATGTCGGGAAAGTCAGAATCGGGCTCAGGACTGGGGGAAGGTCTGGTGGTCTGTGTGGTGATGGATGACTTCCTAACCTAGATCCCCTCTCTCTTCCGAAACCCCATCCTGTGTAGGGTCCCCGCTCGCATGCGATCTGTCCATCGCAATGCCTTAGAGGGTTCTCCCTCAGGAATGGGAATCTCGTACTCCCTGAACAGAAGAGTGAATATCATGCCGTATGGGAGGGTGAGCCTAGGTCTATCTAGGGGCTCACACAGATACCTATAGATGAGTTTGGAAAAGTTGATTGGGGTGTCCTGAAGAATATAAAACATAAGAGCTAGGTCTCTCTCATTTACAAAATCAAATCTCCCTGTCTTAGGGAAGATGGACCTAGATAATATACTCAAGAGGATCCGCACCTCAATCGGTAGTGAGCTAGCGGATACCTCGTCTAGAGGTGACTGGGGTGGATGCCCTAGAACAGCCGTAAGGGCCTCAACCCTGTCCTCAGGGTGTGTGGGAGCCACCCCTACTTGTGGAAGGTGGAGGATGTGGGCAATGAGATCCTCCGTAACGAACAGAGGGACACCGGCTACTGTGCCCTCGATACCCCCATCTCCCCGATGGACGGTACCGTAAAACTCTCTAACAAGGCCAGGGTAAGTGGGGAGGTCTAATGTAAGGAAAAACTCTAAGCCCTGGACCCTAAGCCTATCACCTATGGTGAACCCTTCCCGGGAGAGATAGTCGAAGTCGACATATCTCCCGGTGGTGACGGCCTTCCCGGCCAATGGCCTCACGGGAACCGCCCTAGGCGGGGAACGAGCCGGAGGTGGTGGCCTCGCGGGATCGTGCCGCGCCTTGGAGCGCCGCTCGGGACCGGCCTCGGGTCGGGACCTCTTCCGGACTACGGTCTTACGCGGCATAATGACCTAGACGGGAAAAAAAAAACTAAAGGACGGAGAAAGGTCGACGGAGAAGGCTTGGGACCGACCGGGGACGACCTAGGAAGGGATGAAAACCCAAAGACCGGTGAAGAATCGATTGGAAAAAGCCTTGGGAAGGATTGGGGACGACCTAGGAGTCGGCTCTAGGGCTTGTGAACAGTGGCGGCTTGAGAAAGAAGTGTTTTCGAAACGACAAATCTAGGGTTAAAAAGTCGGATCCCGACTGCGAGTCGACTCCACTGAGTCGCGAGTCGACTCGACCTCGAGTCGACTCCAGAATATGCGCGAGTCGACTCTTCTTATGCCCCTGTAGACCTCGAGTCGACTCCCGACTATATGCGAGTCGACTCCCCCTCTGCTGCCATCTTTGCGAGTCGACTCCCGCAAATGCGCGAGTCGACTCCCCCTTAGGAGCCGACTCTGAAACTTACTCGAGTCGTCTCTAACTTTGGCACGCACCTAAAAATCATGCTATGTTCGTGCCGAATGAGGAAAAATCACTAAATTATGATCTGATTTGATGAACATTGAAAAGAAACTCTATTTTAACCACAATCTAATCATCAAAATCAACGAATCTAGTGGAAACTACCACTAGGATGGATCAATCACTCCTAATCCCCTCCTAAGCACACTAAACCTCTCTTCACTTAGGGGTTTTGTAAAAATGTCTGCTAATTGATCATCAGTACAAACAAATTGGAGTGTCACATCACCATTCAATACATGATCTCTTATGAAGTGATGTCTTATCTCAATATGTTTAGTTCTTGAATGCTGAATTGGATTTTTAGTTAGATTAATGGCACTTGTATTATCACAATTAATGGGAATTTTATCTTGTTTAATGCCATAATCTTCTAGTTGTTGTTTAATCCACAGGATTTGAGCACAACAACTCCCGGCTGCAACATATTCAGCTTCAGCAGTAGATAATGCAACCGAGTTTTGTTTCTTGCTAAACCATGAGATAAGGTTTTCTCCTAGAAATTGACACGACCCGCTGGTACTTTTTCTATCAAGCTTACATCCAGCGAAGTCTGAATCTGTGTATCCTATTAAGTTTAGGCTAGATTCTTTAGAGTACCATAGCCCTATATTCTTAGTTCCTATTAAATATTTAAAAATTCTCTTAACTGCAACTAGATGTGATTCTTTAGGATTAGCCTGATATCTAGCACACATGCAAACACTAAACATAATATCAGGTCTACTTGCAGTAAGATACAATAAGGATCCTATCATACCTCGATACAGTTTCTGATCTACAGGTTTACCTGATTCATCTTGGTCTAATTTACATGATGAACTCATGGGGGTGCTGATTGATTTGTTTCCCTCCATATCAAACTTCTTGAGCATCTCCTTGATATATTTGGCTTGATTGATGAAGATGCCTCCTTCAGATTGTTTGATTTGGAGTCCAAGGAAGTAAGTCAGCTCTCCCATCATGCTCATCTCAAATTCACTCTGCATCAAGTTAGCAAATTCTTCGCAGAGACGATTGTTAGTAGCACCGAAAATAATATCATCAACATAAATCTGTACTAACAGCATATCTTGGTTTTTCTTTTTCAGAAATAGAGTTGTATCTACATTACCCCTAGAGAACTCATGTTCTAATAGGAATTTGCTAAGTCTCTCATACCATGCTCTAGGTGCTTGTTTCAAACCATAAAGTGCTTTGTTCAATTTATAAACATGATTAGGGTATTGATGATTTTCAAAACCAGGAGGTTGTTCTACATATACCTCCTCATTAATATACCCATTTAAAAATGCACTTTTTACATCCATTTGAAATAGTTTGAAGTCCTTAGAGCATGCATATGCTAATAATAATCTAATAGCCTCAAGTCTAGCTACAGGAGCAAAGGTTTCATCAAAATCTATACCTTCTTCTTGATTATACCCCTTTGCTACTAGTCTAGCCTTATTCCTTATTACGATTCCATTTTCATCTAGTTTATTTTTATAAATCCATTTTGTACCTATAATTGGATATTCAGAAGGTCTCTCAACTAGATTCCACACTTTGTTTCTAGTAAATTGGTTTAATTCTTCTTGCATTGCATTTATCCAATTTACATCATTTTCGGCTTCTTCTATATGTTTGGGCTCAAAGTGTGAGACAAAAGCTAGATGGTTATTTAAATTCCTAAGGGATGCTCTAGTCCTAACCGGTTGAGATGGGTCATCTAGAATTAGTTCCTTAGGATGCCCGTGAGCATACCTCCAAGCTTTAGTTAGCCCATGATCCACAATAGCCTCTTGGCTTGATGATGCTCCTTCAATCAATTTTTGATTATCATCTTGTAATGTCATTTCATCTATCTTTTCTTCAAGAATTTCAGCATCATCATCAAAGTTAACTTTCTTACTAGAGGAGATGTCACTAGAATCATCAAATACAACATGTATAGATTCTTCTATAACTAGGGTTCTTTTATTAAAGACTCTATAGGCTTTACTAGTTGTAGAGTAACCTAAGAATATGCCCTCATCAGATTTAGAGTCAAATTTACCTAGATTATCTTTTCCATTATTATGAACAAAACACCTACATCCAAAAACATGAAAGTAGTTTACCTTTGGTTTTCTGTTTTTCCAAAGTTCATAAGGTGTTTTCTTTATAATGGGTCTTAATAAAACTCTATTTAATATATGACAAGAAGTATTAATGGCTTCTCCCCAAAAGTACTTAGGGAGGTTACTTTCACATAACATAGTTCTAGCCATTTCCTCTAGAGTTCTATTTTTCCTCTCCACAACTCCATTTTGTTGTGGTGTCCTAGGTGCAGAAAAATTATGAGTTATTCCCTTTTTACTACAAAACTCATTGAATAACTGATTTTCAAATTCGGTACCATGGTCACTTCTAATGGCTATTACTGAAGTATCTCTAGCATTGGTTACTTCCTTATGAAACTTTTTAAATACTGAAAAAGCTTGATCTTTATGTGCTAAGAACATAACCCAAGTGTACCTAGAATAATCATCTACAATAACTAGACCATATTTATTTCCACCTAGGCTTGTCGTTCTAGTTGGTCCGAATAGGTCCATGTGTAATAATTCTAGAGGTCTAGAGGTAGAGACACATTTTATGGATTTAAATGAGTTCCTAGATTGTTTGCCAAATTGACATGCTTCACATATTTTGTTCTTTTCAAATTTTAATTTTGGCAAACCTATCACGGAATCTCTTTTAACTAGTTTAGTTATTGTGTCCATGTTTGCATGACCTAACTTACGGTGCCATAACCAACTAGCATCATTATCTTTAGTTTCATTAACAACTAAACATTAGTTATGTTTTGCAAGATCTTCAAGGTCTACAACATATACATTTCCACGTCTAATTCCTTTAAAGACTAAACTATTGTCATTAGGGTTTGTTATAATGCATAGTGATGGTTTAAACATAACATCATACCCTTTATCACATAATTGACTAATGCTTAACAAGTTATGCTTAAGACCATCAACATATCTAACATTATCAATAAAAGTAGAAGGGGTGATTTGAACTTTACCAATACCAATGATGTGACCTTGGTTGTTGTCTCCAAAAGTCACAGCACCTCCCTTCTTAGCTTCAAGGGTGAAAACTTGATCCTTATCACCCGTCATGTGTCTTGAGCAGCCACTATCCAAATACCAGCAGTTTTTGTTGACCTTGGCTGCAAGACACTCCTACACAAGCAAATCATGTCATCTTAGGTACCCAAGTTTTCTTGGGTCCTTCATGGTTAGTCAAGTTGGTTCCTTTTGGAACCCATACCCTTTTAATTTTTCTTTTTGTTTTACCTTTCCTAAAATTACACACATTTGCTTTATGACCTATAGTTCCACAACAAAAGCAGGTTATTTTCTTAGTTTCACTTTTCCAGCTTTAACAAAGAAGTTACTAAGAAGTTTTTGTTTATTTCTTGGTTGATATCCTAAACCCGCTTTATTAAATACTGCTCGTTGACTATTTAGTATCATATTCAATTTTTCTGAGCTATATGTAAATTTTTCAACTAAGGGTTTGTATTTGTTAAGTTCTTTGGTTAGTGTTTGATTTTCTGCCTTTAGATCATTTAGTTCTTTTGTGAGATCCTTGTTTAAGATTTGTTTATGGTTTTTAAGTTCTGAGAGTTCCTTAGTTAGTTTTTCATTATCCTTAGTTAAGGTATTAGTCTTTTGAGTTAAAAGTTGATTGCTTGTCTTAAGGTCTATATTTTCTTTGGTGATTAAATCCTTATCCTTAACTAATGAATCATACTTACGGATATAAGTTTGGTTAGTTACTTTTAATTCTCTGTTTTTAACATTTATAGCCTTATATTCAATCATTAGTTCATTAAAGGCATCATAAAGCTCATCAAAAGTAAAATCTAAAGGCGATTCGAGCGTTACCTCATTTCCATTGGCCATGAAGCAGAAATTGGCCTTTTCCTCTTGTTCCTCATCCGATGAAGAGGATGATGAGTCTGAGTCGGATAGTGTCGTGACAAGAGCCTTTTCTTCTTGTACTTGCTCCCCTTCTTCAGTAAAGGGCACTCAGCTCTTATGTGACCCGGCTTCTTGCACTCGTAACAGCCAATCCCCTCATTTTTCCTTTCCTTACCTTTGTCCTTGCGGTAGGAATTTGAGGGGCCTCTCCTTTGATGATAGGACTTCTTGTGGTTGATGAATTTTCTAAATTTGCGCACAAGAAGTGCCTCACCATCATCATCCTCATGTTCTTCTTCTTCACTGCTGCTACTGCAAGATAAGTCCTTGTTAGATGAAGTAGATTTTAGAGCTATTACCTTTTTCTTATGGGAGGACTCTTCCTCGTTGTGTTGTTTCATGGTTAGCTCGTGCGTCATTAGGGATCCAAGAAGCTCCTCAAGTGGTAATTTGTTCAGGTCCTTGGCTTCTTGGATTGCGGTCACTTTAGCTTCCCATGACCTTGGTAGACACCGAAGGATTTTCCTGACAAGCTCACTGTTAGTATAGTTCTTGCCAAGGCTTTTTAGGCCATTGACAATGTCAGTAAACCTAGTAAACATGCATGTAATTGTTTCATTAGAATCCATTTTAAATAGTTCATATTTATGAACCAAAATATTTATTTTGGATTCTTTGACTTGATTCGTGCCCTCACGGGTCACTTCAAGTCTGTCCCAAATCTCTTTTGCAGAATTGCAAGTAGAGACCCTATTAAATTCATTTCTATCTAAGGCACAATAAAGCACATTCATAGCTTTAGAGTTTAGTTGTGCCTTCCTCATGTCATGTTCATCCCAATCCTTTTCTAGTTTGGGTACCGTGACACCCTCTACATATATGGATGGGATGTATGGCCCATTTACTACAATGGTCCACATCTCATAGTCTTGGGCTTGGATGAATATTCTCATCCTAGCCTTCCAATATGAGTAGTCGGATCCATTAAAGAATGGGGGTCTTTGGGTGGACTGACCCTCAATGTGGAAAGATCCAAATGGGGTTGTCATTTTGATCTTTTACTCTTGGGTGGAAGAGTTTAGGCTCTGATACCACTTGTTGCCCAGATAGACAACCCAAGAGGAGGGGTGAATTGGGTTTTAAAATAATTTTAACTATTAAAGCGTTTGTGGGTGACTAATTAATGCTTTTTACAAGATGATTAATTAGTTGCTGTGATGTGTATGAAATGAGAGTAATGGTAAAAGACAAGCAATCACAAACACAAAGCTTTTATAGTGGTTCGGAGCTAACCCTTGCTCCTACGTCCACTCCCCAAGTCTCTCTTGGGAATTCACTATAACCCCTTGGATTACAGCCGGTTGTTTTCCAAGCTCACAACCAAACTTGTTGTTTTACGAGCTCACAACGAACTCGGTCGGTTTTTCCAGGCTCACCGACTAGAACCAACCCCGATTGTTTTTCCGGGATCACAATCGAACCCTTACACGTTGGTTTTACACTCGGCTCACCAATCAACCTCAATACTCTTGATTCAATGCCCCGATTGAACCAAGCAAAGACAAAGGTGTAGATAAAAGAGACAAACAGAAAAATACAGCTTCTCAAAAGCAGATAAATGGCAATATGAACAATAACGAAGTTAAGAGCCCTCAAACGCTTTTAAGTTGGAGAAGAGGAAGGGCTTCTTGAACTTCGGGTCTCCTCTTGAATGTGTAGTCGACTTGAATACAGGAGAAGGCCCTTTCAATGTTGGGAAGAAGTAGGTGGATGCAGTTAATACTGCTCTTCCCTCTTTTTCGTTGAAGAACAAGTTGCAGAGATTGAAAGCTTGATTACTTGGAGTGGAATGGTTGTTCTCTACCTTGCTACAGTCCTCTGTGGCTATTTAAACCAACCCCTACGGAAACTAGCCGTTAGAGAGCTTTTTCTGCCCGTTCTGCACACTCTGTGCAGCCTGACAATGTGTCCGTTGATGGGTTAGAGTCGACTCGCGCGATCAGGAGTCGACTCGGCTGTAGCGGGAGTCGACTCATACTTTTTCGGAGTCGACTCGGCAACTGTTCCAGATTTGAATTAAAGTTGCCTTCGAGACTGGGAGTCGACTCGTCTTGACCTAGAGTCGACTCGCCAACTTCTGGAGCTGACTTGGCTTTCTCGGAGTCGGCTCATCCCATGAAGTCCGTGGACGTATTTTTGAATTTGGTCCACTCGAGTCGACTCGACTGTCCTGGGAGTCGACTCGGCGCTCAGAGCCCGAACTCCCTATCTTCTGTCTTTTGGCTCGTCCAGTCTTGGAGTCGACTCGAGCTTCTTCGGAGTCGACTCGGCTCTCAGTTTCCGAAACTTGGTCTTCTGCCCTTTTGATGTGAAGCTGCCTTGGAGTCGACTCTAGCTGTCTGGGAGTCGACTCGAATCTCAGAGGCAGTAACTTGGTCTTCTGTCTTCTTTGTGGTCGCGGAGTCTCGGAGTCGACTCGCGTAATGCGGGAGTCGACTCGAATCTCAGAGTTCAGAATCTGCCCTCTGAATTTTTTTTTGTGTACTGCTGAGAGTCGACTCTTGCTGTCTTTGGAGTCGACCTGCCAACCATCGGAGTCGACTCGCGTTCCACTGGAGTCGACTCGAATCTCAGACCCGAAAACTGCTCTCTGACTTTTTCTTTGTATTCCTCTTGGAGTCGACTCTTACTACCCTGGAGTCGACTCGGTGAACATCGGAGTCGACTCGCGCACTTCGGGAGTCGACTCGTTGACAGGTTCTGAGTTGAAGCTTTCTATTCGTCTGTCTGTTCTCAGTCGGAGTCGACTCGTACAGATCGGGAGTCGACTCGAGCCCGTGCCAGTGAACTTGATACGCTTGGAGTCGACTCGTGATACTCTGGAGTCGACTCGAGTCTCAGACTTTGGTTCAAGCTGACTTCTTAACTTATCCAAAAATTATGAACCAAGCTTGAGACACTTAGACAAGATTTTCACTGAAACACTTAATTGAATTCATTATTAAACAAGAAATATACTCAAATGCTTTGAGCTCATCAAAATCAAATAGGGTTTTAATCAATCACTCCACACCCATACAAAAATAGATCCTTTGTTTCATGAAGAGAGACTCTTCTTCCTTGGTGCGACGCCAACAGGCTGAAGGAAAGGGGTGAGACTCCTCTTCTCCTGCCACCGAGTTGATTTTGGTTTGGGTGAGACTCCCACAACCATCTCTTCCTTATCTCCTTTTTAATTCAAGTTTCTTCTTGTTTAAATCCTGTGAAATCATCCCACCACCCTCTAGCCTTTCTTTCATGCCTCCCATAATCCAAATCCCATCATCTTTCCTCCAGATTTTACGCTCAGATCAAGTTCCACGAAATCAGGCCGCCAGTGTTTTTCAGAAAATTCTGAAAGAGTCAACTCCTCCCGATCTCGAGTCGACTCCACGTTGCCTCGAGTTGACTCCAGCTTCATCGAGTCGACTCCAAAGTCGACCCAAGTTGACCTCCCGAGCTTCTCAGGTCGATCCATCTAGAACAATCGAGAGTCCATTCCTTAATACGCCCAACGAGTCGACCCCTCCAGCACTCAAGTTGACTCCAACCCTGCTCGAGTCGACCCCAAGGATCCTTGAGTCAACCCCAACTGAACAACAGAAGAACCTATTCTCTAGATCCTCAGAGAGAGTCGACCCCAGCCTGTAACGAGTCGATCCCGATCTGCCTTGAGTCGACCCTAGTTTATCACGAGTCAACCCCAAGTCTGCCATAGCAAAGAAAGCCCTCTGCAGTCTCCTTCCGCCTCTGCGCCAACCTCACTTGAAGTGCTTCATATAGCCAAGATGTCATCCTTGGGACTGACTCCCACTTGGGTTCCATCCAAGTGTTTAGTTGGCCCTAATCAAGTCTTGCTTGACCTGACAAAGCTCAATCAAAATATATGTGGGCTAATCCCCTAGCCTATTCTTGTCTCCAATGCAATATGGAATTTTTTGGTCCAATAAATGGGAGAGCCCTCAATTGGAGTCAAATCCTAATTAAACTGGAGATAGATGACAATACTAAAAGCATTACTGGGATAAGAAAACCTAGGTTCTCACTCACCAAAGATCTGCCCCTTAGGTTTGCTTAGTCACACATCAGTTGGATGGTCCAGCATGGAAAAATAGAGCCCATGTCACATTACTGAACTCTTGGTGAGTAGTATGAAACTAGTTGGTCTGCCTCTTCCTGCACATCACTTAACTTGAAAGAAAGGACACCTTATTATAATATGGAGATCAATAAATTTATGGCCAAACGCAAATATGAACCGGGATACTTTGATCTTTATCCTTGATAGAGAGAGCACTATAGTTTACTGGATTCGATTATGAGTGAGGGTCGGGCTATCCAACATGGAAACTATTATATTGGCATAGTGTCCATATTAGTACATAGGCGTAGTTAGACATATAAGTCCTAAGGCCCAGAAGTTATCACAAAAGATGTCTAACATGATTCCAAGTTCTAATAGCCCATGAAACTACATGACTAAGGGCCTAATGGTGTTGTGCTCAATGGTTATACAAGGATATTGGAATGATGGGGGACTGATTGTAGCATATGGTTTATACAGGAGCTAGGTGACCAATATGTTTCATTCTACTTACCATGAGATCCAATAATGCATTATCACCTCCATATCCCTATGTTGGACGATATAACTAATATGTGACTAAATAGACCAAATTCTACTTTATCGATTTTGGCCCATCATTAATATGCTTTCGGTCTGTGTTGGCCATCTCTGTAGTTTGATCTTCTATATATTGGAACACCCTTGAGATTGATCCTCTCTTGTGGTTGATCACGACCATCTTGATCTTTCAGCCTCTTATCAATATTATAGCTGAATCTTCCTCCTTCGATCTATCCCTCCATATTTGATGGAATTTATCACGATTGAACTCCATCACGTGTGGGAAGGATCATGCGGCTTTGACCTGCTTAACTTTGTCCACCTTGGTCCATATGGTGCCTGCTCGTGTCTATTTTCTAGATTGTAGAGATGTGGTGCAAATACCTACGTAAAAGAATGTGATCAATAGGTTATAAATAGATCTATAAGACCAAGAAACTCTGATGGTAAGGTTAAATGGTATAAAACAAAACTTGTGTCGAAGAAGTTTATACAAAAGGAAGACAATGATTTTAAAGAGACATATTCTCTAGTTTAGTCAAAAGAATCTCTTAGAATTGTCATAGCTTTAGTATCTTATTTTAATTTAGAGCTACATCAAATGGATATGAAAACAATCTTCCTCAATATATGGTGATCTAGAAAAAGAGGTTTATATGGAATAGCTTGAGCATTTTATTGTTAGTGGATTTACAAATTAAAGAAATTCATATATAGACTTAAACATGCTTTCTAGATAGTGGTATCTCAAATTTAATTGGATAATCACTTCCTTCGAGTTTGAAGAAAATATTGTTCATCAATATATATACTTAAAGGTAAGTAGGAGCAACGCCATAATGTTGGTATTATATATGGATGATATTTTACTTGTTAGTAGTGATCTTGGTCTACTTAGAACTTACATCTCTAGAATTGCTATCGTAAAATTTCTATCACAAAATTTTGAATAAAAGATATGGGTGAAGTTACTTATATTATTGGCATTAAGAGATTTTTAGGATTGCTTGGACTATCTCAAAAGACTTACATATCTAGAGTATTAAAAAAAATGGAATGAAAAGATATTCCCCCGAGGTTACTCCTATTGTAAAGGATGATAAATTTAACAAATTGCCATATCTAAAAAATGTAATTAAGAGAGACAAAATAGGATCCTTACCTCATGCATCCGTTGTTGGGAGTTTGAACTATGCCTAGTTTGTACATATCCAGATATTACTTTTGTTGTATTAATGCTTAGGAAGTATCAATATACTCTAAGAATGGAACATTAGAAAGTAGCAAAGAAAGTCATGTATTACCTATAGCGCACCAATGATTTAATCATCTTGAAGTTTTTAGCTATTCAGACTCAGATTTTGCTGGATGCACTAATAGTAGGAAGTGCACCACTAGATACATCTTCATACTTTCAAGAGGTGCTATATCATGGATGAGTGCAAATGGAGTCTTTTCACTACATCCATTATGAAAGCGAAGTATATAGCCAATTATGAGATTTCCTCACATGCCATCTAGTTGCAAATTTTTATCACAGGACTTAAAGTCGTTGACTCTATTAGCATACTGATCATGATATACTATAATAATAATTCAATAATAAGATTCTCCAACAGTATGAAAAGTACAAATATCTACAAGTACATTAGTATTAAATACTTAGCTCTTTGTGAGAGAATGAAATAGGGTATAGTGTCTGTCAAATATATTAATATAGAGTTGATGATTGTAGATCCACTACCAAATATATACGGATTCATGTGGGGCTCATTAGTTCTTTTGATGAAAAATATTTATTGGACGCTATGTAACACGTTATCACATTTAGTTTTATAATAAAATCTAGTTTATTCTATTCTTCATGTTGATTGGCAATTTATCATTAGATAACAAAGACCAAGGAATATGTATAAAGTTCTACCTATTCTTGAAGTGAAAATTCCACATCAAGAACTTGTTTATAACGCGTTATTAGTGTTGTAATATGTGGAAGGCCGTGTATTAATTGATAATACATTTACCACCATGATTCACACTGATTAATTGATTAGCAAATTTATCCTATAATTAATGGTGGAACTATTTTTTTTTTTTAAATGTGGATCTACGTCAGTTTTCAATTTGCAGATCCAAATAAATTTTATTAAAATTTTTTCTTTGAAATGCTTTAAATAGTTAAAACGAATGTGATTGTATTAAATTAGGACAAGTAAGAGACTATTGGACTTGATCCGATTTAAGCCCATCCAAATGTGGCCCACACTAACACACAATGAAATTTGTTTCATTTACTTATTTAATTTAATTTGTTTTTTGCATTTAAGATAAAAGTCTCTAATGATGGAATATATTTTGTGGTGGTTATTGTAAGGAATAATTTTTATGTAACTATTGCCGCCCTTTCTGTCCCATTTCAAGCAACCTAGGGAACTCAGGATCCTCAAAGAACTCAATTGGTCGAGGGTAGAGGGTGTGCTGCCATGCTTGCTTGGAGGATGCCTACATGCATATGCGGACGTGCTACTGGCATTGGGTTAGTCGAAAAGATATTGGTCGAAAGGAGGTTAGAGAATAGAGTACTTCTAGGTGCCTTGACTTTCAAGAACTTTCGCTACCATCACACCACCATTCGAAAAAGATGGAAATAGATAGGGGTGTAGCACTAGACTATGATAGGGATGTAGTACTAAACTATGGCAAGGATGTAGCGCTAGACTACAATAACGATGTAGCATTGAGTTATGGTAGATAATTTAAATTAAGCCTACTCATAGAATAAAAGATAAAAATAAAGATAAATTGATTGGATTGATTATCGAAGGATCCAATATATAGTATAATTTTAATTATTTATGCTAATATATAACATCTGCTTTCAGACATAATAACTATCTACTCCGACAGTTGCTTTCCAAGTCTAATCTCCACTCCTAGTGGTTTTGGTAATTACTATTGACCATCTTCCCATTACAAACATAAATGTGCGATTATTCTATAACTACCAGACAGATAGTCCCACCTTATTAGCCTTTAACTTATCCTGATGCAGCTTGCATCGACCGTCTCCCTTCCTTCAACCTATAATGTAGTCCTCTCTTCTTGGAAATTTAAGATCGGTATGATCATTTTGGTCTTCTACTAGCCATCTTTCACCAATCAAGACTTGATCTTTCAGCCTACTTATCCATATTATAGTTGAATTTTATCTGTTCAACCTAGGTTTTCATCCTTAACTTGATTTATAGCTGAACTCTGCCTAATCTTAGCAAAAGTCACATGATTCTCACCTGCTACGATTCTATCAAATTTAATCCATGTGGCGCTTGCTCCTAGCCGCTAGTTAAACTATCAAGATGTCGTGTAAACAATAACCGTAGTGGAGATAACACCGATCTTCATTTTCCTAATTACCTCTAACGAGTGAGGCATGCTATAATATAATACCTTTTAGACTCAGTCTCCAACTTATCCAAGAGTGTGTGTAGTTCTCTTCATCGTGAGTACTCGAAACTGGAGTTAGGTAAACCAATGTACTACTCGTGGGTGGCGAGAAGCACATCCAGACCCTTTTTCCATATTTACAGTAGGGCTAGCATCAAGCAAGACATCAATGGCTCCATCATCTTCATATAAGTGATGCTATTGCCGTACCTACTTTAATAGGTTTGTGTTTGCTTGCTATGTATAAGTCTTGATCGAGCTTGGCTTGAGATCGAGCCTAAGTTTGATCACAAACTATTCAAGCTCATATTGTATAAGCATTAAGCCAAGTTTCTTACAAAAAGGCTCAAGCATTTCCTCCCTCCCCACAAGCCTCGAATATTTGGGCTTGATTTATTTATGTTCAGTACTTTAAATTTGTTGAAGCTTGACTTATTTGCTAAATGAGCTGAGCTCAAATGAGACTATTACCGGGTTGGCCCGTCCTATTCTTGAATACATTGAAATTGTTCGCAGTCTCAAGGCCACATTTGGTTCCAAACTGATCTCATTTGGTTCCATAACATATTTCCGTATAGACATAGTGATCTCGATAGATTTTGCATTTATGTAAAGGACAGTGAAACCATACTTAGTGGGCTTGAAAGTTATCTTTCTTGATATCTAAAAGTATATGATATTTATTTATATAAAATATAATTTTAATTTTTTTGTTAGAATTGGATAAGTGAGATTTAGCTCAAGCTGGGCTTGTTTACTGATCGAGTACGAGCTAGCTCGCTAACGGAGAACCCCCTGCCTCCCCGGCAAATCGGCAATTCCAGCGGAATTAGTAATGCCACTGGCTCGAGTCTAACCTATTCGTCTCCGCCGGCCCGCAGGAGTAGTCAGAATCGGAAGAAGGGGATTATGGAGGGACATTAGGGCCGACGTGGGAAAAAAAGGATTCAGGAAGCGAGCGATGGAGGAGGATTCATTGGGCGGCGAAGGTGGCGGCGGCGATCCACGGCCGAGCCCCACGGCCTCGACGCGTAAGGGCAAGTCTTGCAAGGGATGCCTCTATTACTCCTCGCTCCTCAAATCCGACGCCCGTAACCCCATGTGCTTCGGCATCAGCAGGTCTCTTCCGCAAGGTCCCGATTGCCCCTCCCTTTTCTTCTCCTCCAATACACCCCCCCCCCCCCCCCCCCCCCAACACACACCTTTTTTTTTTTTGGAGTGGTGGAATTTTGGGACCTTTTAATCTGGATTTCGTTTCATCCATAATGGTGCTCTATATTAATCTTTCTGATGAACAAACAAAAGGACAAACACGGAACGATTTACGGTTTTAAACAAGTGACATAAAAATAAGCTTCTGTTTAAATTTCATATCGTAAAAGTAGTTTGGTCTTGATTTTTGATAAATTTCGGTTATATTACCAGTGTGCCTCGCTTTGAAACTGAAGAAGTTTAATTTGATTTCATGGTCTTGCATTGTCCACTAAGGTGCTTTGGTTTCACTACAAAGAGGATCCAGTAAAGTGAAGTATGACAAAAATAACTTTTAAATAAATCACCATGGAATCACTAGTAATTTGGATGACAGTTATTTGCTGGTTCCATGGTCTTGGGTGTTATGCCATAGAGAAAGTAGAATGATGAGTGAAAAGTGTGTGCTTCAAAGCAAGGCGCAACTAGGAACCCCTATGCTACCACACCTTGTGGAAGTGATCACTCTTTGACCATGGAGATGAAATGCGGACGAAAGGCAAGGAAGGTGCAAATAAAGGTTCCTCCATCTTACTACATCCTCTCTCACACCTCCACCCTCACATCCGTCCCTCTCTTCCTCCGATCCTAATTTGTTGTCTTCATTTTTTCTCCTCCCACCTGTGCATTCTTGATAACTGAGAACTGTCTGCTATTAGTAACCATGGTTTAATGATGAGTAAGCCAATAAAAAGGTGCAGCAGGTTGGCACCTTTGTGACAGGTACTATTATGATCAAGAATGAGAGAATAAAGGAAAAAACAAGTACATAGTTTCAACTAATGCAATAAAGAAAGAAGAGAAGAATAGTATGTAAATTAGCAATTTATCATTAGGCTATAATATATGAATGGTTGCTTGAGAAACTGTTCACCTAGGCGACCTTTTAAATTAAGCTTTGATACAATAGCTCATAGATTTTATGATTTGTTAATGAAC
The DNA here is from genome assembly GCF_009389715.1 of Phoenix dactylifera. Lineage (NCBI taxonomy): Eukaryota > Viridiplantae > Streptophyta > Magnoliopsida > Arecales > Arecaceae > Phoenix > Phoenix dactylifera. The sequence continues at coordinate 78,725 of NW_024067703.1, forward strand.
AAACATCAACAAAAAGATTTCTTAATATCTTATATTTTGGAACAGATCTGTATTTGGTTACGAAGTTAATCCTTTTGAAAGGTTTTAACTAGGAAAATTCTTCCAAGGTTGATATAACAACCTTGTTATGGTGCAACTAAACAAAAATCTCTATGTAGGATGGCATAGCAATCAAACTATTAGAATTTGGATGGTCTACTCTTTGAAATTGGTTTTTATTCTTCATATTGTTAGCAATCAGTTTTGAGCAGTACATTTATGTTTCAGATGAAACCTGCTTAAAATGAAGGCATATACAGAAGCCATGTCACTAGCGCTTGAAGTCCAAAATGATCTTTTTGCCTCCCTTTATCAGTTGAAGTCCTACTTATGAATCCTTGAAGTGCTTAGAGAAAAGTTCATGACAATTAAATTTTGATCACTTTGAAAAATAAATTTATTATGAAATTTTATTGCATAATTCTGTTGGCTTAGGAGCTTTTTATACATCGCCATCAGCATGACTAAATGTTAAAATTTGAACCCAGTTGGGATGGATTTATGCTTATGTCAAGTTCACTTTTAAAATATTAAAGAGGGTTTGATTTATGATTAAAGAAAAAAATAGAAAATCCTCTCCATGACTTTACTGGTTTCATGCTGTATTTAACTATTATGACTTTTAAGTTATTTACTAGATCTTATTTTAAAATTGAAGCAAGGGAGATTTTGATGCAAAAATAGGTAATCCTAACTAACTAAGATATGATAGTTGAGTTTGGGTAGGTTCTATCATTCACATACATAACTATGTATAATGTATATCAGTACCTCTAGGAATGTGTCAGTCTGTTACGAGTCTTAAACAATGCATCATAATGATTGGAAGATCAGCTTTTCTGATTTCAGATTTCATTAGTGGGAATTGCAAAGGCAGTTGAAGATTTCTTTTCATTCCTTGGATCTTTATGGCTTCTAGTTTATTGATAGATCTTTGTGCATGAAAGTTGAAACGCCCATAAATGCAGTATTCATGATGGAACCCTAGTTTTTTCACAAAATTAACAGTTCCGAAAGAGATCCCAGTGAAGAAAAATTCAGGAGAAAAAATAGTCAGCATATCATAAAAAATCCAGCTTACAGAAAATAAGGAAAAATAAAGAAAAGGAAAACTAGAGTGGATCTATGTCATCACTTTTCAGAGATGCAATAACTTCTTGCTATATCCGAGAAAGAAAAAGAAAGAGAAATGAAGAGTGCCAGATGGACTAAACATGTAGCCGCAATGTTATGTGCTATTCATATCAAAGGACTGAAAGTGACATTTTTTCTCGGAAGAAAGGAAAGAAGCAATTAAGGAGTGTCTGTGTGCTGATTCAGACTTATTAAAGAAATAATGCTGTGCCATCAACACTCGCATGTTTTTGCTGGTTCTCAACTGTCATTACTAACCTGATTATTCATATAAATGATTCTATATTTATGTGCATTATGGTGCCATATTCATATTTAACGTGATTAGGATGCTAAAATGCATTGTTAGCTGTGCTGTACGACTAACCAGTAAAATCTACTTTAAATAAAGCTTTGGCCTAATGGTGGATATAACAGTTCCCACGTGTAAGTTAATGCATGACAATATTGCTTTTGTTAAAACTCATAGATGGAGAATTCGTATTGGTTATTAGTTATTATTTGAATAATAGGCATAACTAAAATGGTTCTTTTTTGTTTGTTATGCTTTTTATGATCAAGATTTCTGATCTATAATTTTTTGGTGGGAGATTGCTTGATTGGAGTTTAGGATGATGGCTTGTGATCTGTATTCTTGTGCAATGAGACTATATCAATTCAGCAATGAGAGAATGTTCTTATGTTTGTACTTTTTTGACCAGTACCTGGCTACATTGTGGGAGAATCTGAGATGGAAGCTACGAAAGATGGTCGTAGCCTTTCAGATTTTAAATACGCTTGTGTTGGTTATGCAGTATTCTTGGACAACAAAGATAAATCCACTGAGAAGGGAGAGAACCAGGCAGAGTTGCCATTTTGTGCAGGCATTGAGGTTTTTCTTTTTATTCATCATGTTTTTATGACTTTTTAAGATCACTGCACTTGTTTTTGTTTCTTTCTATGTTGGCTTATTTACTTATTTGTTTTCAGATATTCAAGTATTTATATATGTTGTTTTTCTTGCCTATAAAGTTAGATATATCTTTTAGAATTTATACATGTATGAACATTAACTAGCCAAGTTTACATAACAGATAATTTCTTCAATTGCACTCAAAGTAGGGCAAGTCTGAATATGAAAGATATTTTGTGCAGATAATGATAATTGGTTTTTATATAAATTTAGTAATTTTCCTTTCAATAATGTTGCTGTGACCATGGCATCCAACATGATTTAGGCAACTACTCAACCCCAATCAGAAACTCAAAACCGGTTGTTTATAACTTCAATTTGAATTTTCTTTTTGTGAATAACTGCATACTGTGCAGAACAGAGTCTGTTTGATGTAATTATAATGTTTTAATAGACAATTGTCTAAATATTGGAGCATGAAATGCTATCCTCTTAAACCTTTTTGTGGGCGCTCAAGGACTTGTGCTCGTCACTATCCACAATCGAGAGTTGTATGTTAGCAATTTTGTATTTGTGAATTCTAATTGAAGGAGAGAAAAACGTGATATATTTGAGCAGAAAAAACTGAAATCTTATTCTTAGGTACTCAGCATATAGAAAATTTTATGATGGCTATGATAAATAAGAGGTTAATCTGTAAACTGTAATTTTCTTTTTTAATTTGTGTAGGAACTGTAGAATTTATACTTTGTTTATTTATCACCTAGTTTCCCAAGTACACCGTAAACTATGGCAACATAAAATAAAGAAAATAATCCTTGTACCTAAGTTTCCCCTCATGTATACTTGGCATCTAATTTTCTTGCAAAAAATTATCTTACTTTGAATATACATCTCATCTTAGTTTTGCCTTTCTCTAATAACTATAGCAAATTCTGCTGCAGCTGTTGGTGGATAGAAGAGCCTCAAATGCTAGCCATGTTCCTGCACATGTTCACAAGGAAGGTATCGTGAAACATAGTGTGAGATTCCTTAATTGAGTTAAATATTTAATATGTACACATTTTATAGTTCGTAAGTCTTATATCACCTGGGTTTATAACACATTTTTCTAGATAACTGTAGTTAAGATTTACATATTTATGCAATAGTTTGAGGTTCTGGAGTTTGTTTCATCATGTAACTTTACACGCTGTGTCCTAGTTTCTATTTTATCTAACTACTGCAAATGTAGATTATGTTTGATAAAGGCAGTCTCATTAATAACATCAAATAAGAAGTTTTAATTGAAAAAATGTGGATCTTTGTGTATTATCTAATTGGTCACAAGAATTCTGTTTCCTTTGCCACTTTATAAGGTGTTTCAAATGTGACTTTTAATTGCAACTGAACCTGTAACTACATGTGTATGACTTAGATTGAGCTGTACTTAAAAACAAAATATTCATATTTATGCAAGTATCTTGAAGTTAAATGCATGCGAGACCATGATAACATATATCAGCCATATTTTTTTAATCTGTTGCAATATCTATCCAGTTACTTTTGTTAATATTTTTCATAGTTGAAATATCATGGTATTTCATTGTAGACATACTTCGCATACTAGATATTTCTCCACATATGGGTGACAAGAAATTTATCTTCATATATTTATGATTAATTATCACACAAATTTTGATTTTCTCCAAGAGAATATTCATTTGCCAAAACCAAGGAATGTCTGAGGTACTATGTGTTGGTCCAAACTTATATGTTTTCTAAGTGGAAATATGGTTCATATTGTATACAAGAGACAAATTCAACAAGGTTCAAAACAAGGTTTGTCGTCTCGATACCGGACGCTGTACTGGTGCCACATAAGCATAGTGTCGGTATGGTATGGTATGGATTTTTTTTGGTATACTGAGTATTGGTACGCCACCTATACCGATACCGATACCAAACTGGTATGGTACAGTACACTCCGTACCACTCAATTTGGGTCGGTACAACGTACCATAGTTCAAAAAGATTTCATCAATATATTATGCTTTTGTTTTCAAAATTTGCTAGAATGGTTCAGAAAGATGCGTTATTTTAGTAACTAATAGTAACACTATTAAAGGATAGCCTATAAGTTCTGTCATGGATTGAAATACCATACCGTATAGGTTTATACTAGCTTGTACTATACTATATTGATAAGTCTTCAGTATGAGTATGCCCCTCAGTACGTAGTAACACATGATACTACATCTCACTTTTGCTGTGCTGGCACCAACAGGCATACTGTAAGTACAGTACCATATCATACTGGTAATTTTAAACCTTGATTCGCTCCTATCAATAACTAATATTATGTCTAAGTGGAGCCTTGATTCTCTTGGATTTATCAGCCTGGACTCTCATAGATTTATCCCTTCATATAAGCAAGTTGTTAGTGAGAAGAAATTGGGTTTGCATTTTCCTAAGTCAAGGTAGTTGTCCTAATTGGAAAATGACTGATAGGAGAAAATTTTTTGGAAAACCCATTTGCAGCTTGCTAGCTTAGGTTTGTTGGGGTTGAGGTGCTCCACAATTAAGCATGATGCTCCACAACCTCCTTCCTTTCAATCTACATGTCATGTATGTCCCTTACTCTTCTTGATCATAGCACTATTATAGCAAAACCGCCACTAGTATTGCTTCAGTTCCATCTGCTCCATTTTCATAGTGCATGCATTGTGAGAAGACATAGATCATCTCCACGTTGTAGACTCTATAACATCTTCAAATTGTTTATGTTCAATTTAAATTATATTTTTCTTCTCTTGGTTTTCATGCTGGAAGGCAAGCACATGCTAGAAGAAGTTAACAAAATAGGGTTTGGATAAATGTATATTTCCTTTATTTTGTTTTTCTAAGATATTGTATGAGATGCACTGACCTTTTGTAGCTTCTCAAACACCATATCTTAGACCTGTTAATCTGGCCAATACTATTTTTCTGAAAAGAAGTTTATCCAACCAATATCATTTGGTTGTTTTAACCAACAAAAGAAAAACATCATTTGGATAGGTCTAGGCTGTTCCTAGGTTTTGTTTGTTACAGTTTTGATCTTGTCCCGAGAGACTGTGATAGCGTCGCAAATTAGTCAGGAATTATACTTTGTCTTAGTGTTCCAAATAGATGTTGGGGTATAGAGTCTGAGCAGGGTTGTATTTCAATCACCGACAAAACATTATTTATTGGATGACCAGTTTTCCTAATTTCACTTTATGTAACTTATTGAAATCAATAAAAAGAAATGAGCTAGCTTTTTTCTTCTTTCTTGTTGCATTAATGCATGTATATTTGTCTATTTTACGACAAAATGTGCCATGATGTTTTATTTACTTGAGTCGCACGTTTTCACTTCATAAGTCTATGACCACTTATCTCCTCTCTTCCTAGTTTCCCACTTGAGAGAGAGAGAGAGAGAGAGAGAGAGAGAGATTGATCTTGGCTGTGATTTGTAAATACACTTTAATTTGAGATACAAATACAACAGAGACATTTTTAAAAAGACCTTTGATATTTCTTTTTTTTATAAGAGGACCTTTGACATTTCTTTTCCTTTTTATAGAAGGACCTTCGATAATTCTTTTTTTTAATTGTGGCACCCCCACCAACCCCAGGACGCTCCCCCACCAAAACTCCCAAACCTTCTAGAGGATCTTCTTGGCTTTGTTATAGTTTCCATGTCACTCAATTAGAGTTTGTAGCTTGTTTGAAGACACAATTGGAATGAGCTTTATGTATGGATGCTTCATTTGATTTTATTGATATAATAAATATAATGGGAGATCCATAGCCTATTAAATTGTAGACAATGGTACACCACCATCAATCCCAAAGAATAATATATGCCATTACCTAGGCCATACATACGGAAATAGCCTCTGCGCACATGCAAGGATAAGGTTGTATATTTCTAGCTGTATATATCTGATCTTCTCTATACCGCATAGTGGTGGGAACCTCATGCAACTAGACACCCCTTTTTTGTTACCTAGGCTATACATAGACAAAACATTAACCATGCACCAATTACTGTGTATGCATTATAAAATATCTATGGTTCCTAGTCTCTAACAAAAAAAATGAAAGAAAATGGAGATATCTTGTTTTTAATAATTTTATTAAAAAGTTGCTAGCTCATAATATCAGTTGCTATTGGTCATGCATAGGATAGAGCCACATTTGACATTAGAACTTAATTTTGAATCGACTGGTTTTGCTAGTATGGTTGTTCAAATTGATACCATGTTGATCAAGCTTGATTTAGTTGTTACTTGGGAGCTACCTATACCAATCCATAGACCATAATAGATGAGCTTGTATCGACAATGTTTGCTAGGAGGAGTGCATGGTTCGGGTCAGATCGGTTTAGGGTTATTCTTGAAACTGAACCCACTTGAATCGATTTTCTAAAACCAAAATTAATGAAAAACTGACCATCTGTGAATACCAGTTCAATCTAACCCGTGAAATTCGGTCCGGTTCGGTTTATCAGGTTGCTAGGCTAAATGGGCTTCTATCAACTAGGCTAGGCCAAATGGGCTTCTATCGGTTGACCAAGAAGAAGAACAAAATCCAATGAGAAGAAAGAAAAGGAAGAATGAGAGAAAGAAGCAAAATTTCATGGCCGTTACACACCAAGAAAAAAGAAGACCACCAGCCAACTGTGTGAGAGAACCAGCTAGAGACCTAGAGTTCGAAGGCTCATGCCTACCTTCATTGGGCTTCATGTAGATGTCAACAATTGACTTGATGATCCATCACATGTTTGAGGTGTTGAGGTTGATCTGGGCAGCGAAATCCCTTGGCTTGTACCTGACAATGCTGTGGATCACATAGTTGTAGTGGTCCCTAGGGTGGACCCTTGAGACTTAACCAAGATTTATCAAGTGTGCTTACAAGGAAGGCCTAGATAGTCCACTAAGAAAGCATGTTGGCATTGTTCTTGAGCTCGGTGACGAGCATGGCCCACCTCCGGGTCTCAAGCTTTGGCCTCCAGTCGACACTCGAGTACTCGAGATCAAACTCATTGAGGGCATTAAGAGTTATGAAAGAGCGCTGCCCCTTCACGTCGGGACCTTGCAGAGGGCAACCATGTAGGTGTCATCCTCAAGCTTTAGTGGCGATAGTGATAGGCAACAGAGGCGATATCACCCTCGGCAGCAAAGGGGTTGAGCTCGTTGAAGGTGACCTTGTTTCTATCACTGGAGGACCTACTGGGAGAAGTTTTGGTTGATGTAAGCGGCCTTGACGGCAATTGAGTGGGTGGATTGATGTCCTCCTTGGTGTCAAAGAGGGGCTCCTAGGAGATCTCGTCGACGGAAGGGGCCAAGGTTGGAGATTGGTTTCAAACTTTCAATCTATTTTTGAAAAAAGAGAAGAGGAGAGGAGAAGAGATCTCACCCGAGTGAGGGTTGGAGGGAGGCAAGGGAGAGTGGGTGGATCAAGATTTGGGACTTGGCTCCAGCATGGAGAGTGAGCAAAGGGCGGTCTTGAGCATTGGAGTGGGAGGAGAGCATGAAGACATCGAAGAGATTGGGGTCAGCAGCTAGGGCTACTGAACATCTGAATTGCTGAAGTGTGACCGGAACAGGCCTAAATCAGATGTGTATATCTACAAATCAGTTATACTTAAGTTGGTTTTGTTAAAATTTGAACTGAAACCAAATTGATTTTTTCGGTTCCAAAAAATTCCAAACCGAAACCAGACTGGATGTAGAAAACCCCATCCAAACTGAACTGAAATAACCAATTCTGGTTAGTTTTGTGGTTTGGTTGGTTTTCTTGCACATGCCAAGTTCTTGTTGTTTTAAAAAGCTATTGCTTAAAGTATGAGGTTTTGTTTTAATTTAAAATTCATGTTAAATGCTTTTTGTCAAGTCTAATAACTATAGTTCTTTTGCATTACAGTCACATTTTCTATGAATTATAATTTACATTTTGTGGCTCTTATTTTATAGTCTTGTCACCAACATATACTGAAGGTACTGAGTACTGCAACATGCTATTACTGGTGTAGAGCATTACTAAAGGTTATCTTTTATCTTGCAATGAAGACAAAAAATTATAAATCTGATTAGTTGCCTGATGTTCTTGTAGATGCTACCACTCGTTCTCAACCACGAGCATACAAACCAGCACACTTCTCTGTGGAGGAGTTTTTCAGCAGGAAAGCATGCAATTTGGGTTTCCATATTCCTCTTTTTCTCTTGAGAACCCACTATGAAGTTTTCTTATACCTTAAGATTTTGCAGGTTTTCAAGGAATGCTGGACTGGTGGCTTCGGGTGTAGCTAGGAACCTCAATATACTGGGCAACTATATCAAAGATCACATTGATGACATTTTATATCCTTACCGCAGGCGACCGAAGTAGCGGGTCTATCCCAACCCATATGTTTAATCTCAACCGGGAAATAACCAATGCAAAGGGGGTTATGGGTGTGTTACTATTTCCATTTTCTGTCATATCGGTTTATTCTTGTAACTTGAGAATAATGCTTTTGTGATAGTGCAAGAGACAAATCATTTAGATGTTGCACATGGATTTGATCATTGCTAATAGCGATCATAAAAGCTGATCAAAGCAGTTCATAGGTTAGCTAGAGAGTATGACCATATTTTCCTCAAAAACCTTTTGCTTGTACCTATGCAAACAATCAGTAATGAGCCAACATGGTGGGTTTATTTATGTTCTCTTCTTTCCTCGGAAAAAGAAAAAAGAAATTATGTTCTCTTCAGTGGCATGATAGAAATGCCATTTGTTTTTCACTTTGTTCACTGAATTTTTGTCAAGCTAGATCTCAATGCCAGGTAGTTCCTTTTGTTGAAGTGATTCTTCTTGGCCAATAGATGTTCGCTATTGTTTTCTCTGCTGTAAACTTCTTTTTATTTATTTTTTTAAAGAAAAATGGGAAGGCCTTAGCCAGCCACTGCTAACCTAGTAGGTATTTGGGTAGATCTAGTGCTACTGCTTGGGGGATCAGGAGTTTTTAACTCCAGGAAGATCCCCAGAGAGGATAGAGCTGAAAATTTTGATAGCACTACTCAAGATTTGGACCTTGGATCTCTTGTCCAAGAGGCTAGAGGACATTGAGCTATAAGCAGTACATTTTCCACTATAGATTTCTCCCGTCGGCCAAGAGCAGGTGTTAATAATAAAAAATAAATAAATAAATATCTATTTGTATGTATGAGCATTATGTAACACAATATGCAGGTTTGCAATCTTTATATCTGGGAATTTAAATAGTTGTCAACTTACAAACTTGCATGGACGGTGCATGTTTGATGGTTATAATAATCATAAATGAGGTGTCGTGTCCCAGGTTCTGATGATTTAATTGGCTTTTGGTCTTAAGTTACTCTTTTGCGCTACAAGTAGCAATAAAAAGTAATGGTAGTAGACTTTATTGATAAGCAATAACTAATATAGTAATTCTTCTGAGGTCTTCATAGAAAATTATCTAGAATTCTTGTTAGGAATTTAACACTAAATTATACAGGGTTCACCTCAGCCTGTCTCAAAATCTGTTCAATTTATTGAGTCTTTTTAAACAACATCAAACTACAGTGGCAAATTGCTGCTCCAATAATAATTTTGTTGAGCCTATCACCTAGGCAGATTACCTTCGGTTCTTTGTGTGCAAATTATGTAGAACCAATAGATTGAGTAATTTAGATCTGTTTAATACATTTGATTCTTTGCATGCAAAGTACCTAGAACTAATAAGCTTGTTTGAGTAATTTAGATATTTTTAATGAGAAAAAGGTGTTAGATAGATAATAATTTCTTTCATGATATGATGTACCAGTATTGAGGCTCATATTGACTGGCAACTGGCTCGGAATGGTATGAGTCTGTACTGTGCTATGCTAAATATTACCGAAACAGATAGAGGCAGGAGGAGAGAGAAATAGAGAGGGAAAAAAAAAGGAAGAGAAAGAAGGAGGGAGAGGGAGGGGGTAAGAGAGAGAGAGAGAGAGAGAGAGAGGGAGAGAGAGAGGGAAACCCTAAACCTAGGAGAATTAGGGGTCAAAGAGAAAAAGAAAGGGGCAGAGGGGTGAGAGGGAGGAGAGGGAAAGAGAACAAAAGAGCCGTACCTAAAATGTTAGTCAAGGGAGAGAGGTCAATTTAGAGATCTATTAAAGTCGCTATCTCTGGTAGTCTTCGGGCATTGCCTATCGTGGATTATTGAGAGAGACAGAGATTGAGAAAGAGAGATTGAACAAGAAAAAGAGAGAGAGAGAGGGAGAAAAAAGGCTTTGAACATAGCCTCGAACAAAGAGAATGAATTAACCGACCAATAGAGAATTTTTAATTTGTTTTGATCAGTTGAACCGTACTAGTAATTGATAGGTTTGGTTTGATAGGCCCCCAACTAGTTGGCTAGGCACGATTTGGCTTACTCTGGTTACTTTCTTATGAAATTTTGAAATTTATAGGCATTAAACATAAAACTTATTTTTTTTTCTTTGCCAAGATTCTTGATATTTTTTCTTTTGCGGAGAAATAAGGTTCTGGTTGTCTCATTATACTCATATTTCTTGTTGATCGTTGATTTTAATATCCATTTTATGCTTAATCTTTGACTTGTGGCAAAGTGTGTAAAGGATAGATAAAACTATATATAGAGATAGGTATATATGTATAGAGAACCAAACCTAATAGTGTGCAGAAGATCAAATGTTCGATGCTAATTGTCGATGCTAATTGTATCATCAATATACGTAAAATGGCAATCAAATAAAAAACCAGATGTTAAGTTCCTATTTTGTAAAAGTGGTGGTATGAAATCAGTCTTGAATGGATCCTAGACTTATAGCTACGAGTTTGGCTCTTTCATTCATGTTTCCATCTAGACATGTTTTCATCTAAGCCTAGTTAAATCACATCGTCCATCATTTATCTGAGTGAGTTATCACCCTAATCAATTGTGGGGTGGGGGGTTGCGTGACTCAACTAATTAGAAAGATTAAAGTGAACAAATGAACTAGAGAGAATCCATACTTGAGAGAGAAGTACAAAGCTGCTTAAGTTTCACTAACTTTTTTGCCTACATGGTGTCCACCATCTTTGCACATGCTATCTATCCCTAATTCTGATTGCCATGTATTAATCTATGCAACACAGATTCAGATTATTATCCTAAAGGGCGGGTTTTTATTACCTCGAAAGAAAAGATTAGCACTCTTAGCACTACCACCGGCCTATATTCAAGCATAGAATTAAGTACTCTCATCCCTGGAGTTAGGCTGCCATGGTTTTAACCATGTGTTGCCCAAGGTGACAACCCAAGAGGGGGGGGGGGGGGGGTGAATTGGGTCTTTTAAAAACTTTTCAACTACTTCTAATCTTTTAGAGTTAATTAGGCTAAGTTGTATGGATGCTTAGTGGAATTTAAACTTAGCAAGAGTATGATTCTAATCTAATCAACTATTAAGCAGCGGACTCAATAAAAGATTAGTCTAAGTTTGCCCAAGTATGCAATTCAATTGAATGAGACTTGATTAAGTAAATTGAATATGCTTGCAACTAAAGGATGCACGGAGAAGAGTTAAGCACGCATAGTATCTAAGTAAGTAAGTGAGTGAGGAAGTCAGACAACAAAGAGCAGCACAAACACAACAAAAGTATAGTGGTTCGGTGCATCCCAGCACCTACATCTACTCCCCAAGACCTCTTGGGAATTTCACTATAATTCCTCAGATTACAGCCGGTTGTTTTACAAGCTCACAACCCAACTTGTTGTTTTGCGAGATCCCAACGAACTCGGTCGGTTTTCACAGGCTCACCGACTAGAACCAACCGATTGTTTTCACGGGCTCACAATCCAACCCAGTTGGTTTTCCCAAAGGCTCACCAACCACAATCTTACAACGATTGTTTTCCGGGTTCACAATCAACCCAGTTGGTTTTCCCAAAGGCTCACCAACCATAACCTTACAATGTTGGTTTTTCCTTTGGCTCACCAACAAACCTTAACCCCTTGATTCAATCCCTTGATTGAATCAAGTTACAAGATATTAGAACAAGAGTTTAAATCAAATACAAGCTTCTCATATAAGCAAATATAGCAAATATAAATAAGTAAAGTAAAGAGAAGAAGCCTTCAAACTAGTTTGTAGATGGAGGAACTCGGCTTCTTCTTCCCTTAACCCTCTTCTGATTTTGCACGAAGTAGAGGATCACCGAGGCAGCACACGGATGGAGAGGAAGCTTTGGGATTCACTTGGATGCTCTTCTTCTCTCTATTTTACTTTGAATGGCCCTTTTGTGCTTATGGGAGATTTTTCTTGTAATCTCTTTGAAATCTCTTTCCTAAATATTTTCTCCCACTTCCATACCTTCTTTCCTTGCTCTCCTCTTGATTTTATAGCTTTAGAGAGAGTGGAAACAAAAATCTAGCCGTTAGAGACAAAAATAGAGCCGTTGGAATCGAGAAAAAACTAGCCGTTATGCCTCCCAGCGTGCTCGAGTCGACTCGGCTGAAGTAGGAGTCGACTCGGCCGAAACAGGAGTCGATCTGTGAATAGTAGTCTGCCGACACTGTAGCTGGGAGTCGGCTCCGCACTGTAGCGCTGAAGTTGGAGTCGGCTCGAGATCACTGTAGCGCTGAAAATCAACTTTCTGTCTTTTTGTTTGTTCTCAGTCGGAGTCGACTCGTAGAGTGCCGGAGTCGACTCGAGCACTGTTTCTTGAAACTCTAGAGTGCCAGAGTCGACTCTAAACTTCCCGGAGTCAACTCGAGGACTATTTTTTTGAATCTTTCTTTGAATTTGCTCCTCCAACTTAAATCCTTTGAACTTGAAACTTGGGCCATTAAATTGTAGCTTTCTTCTAATTTTTCTTGAGAGCTTTTGAGGCCTTCTTGTATTTTTCCAACTTGCTATGTTCCTTGCAAAATAAATTATCTTTTCTTCTTGCAACACAAACATTAGTAATTATACTTCAAGATTTTGTGATCATCAAAATCAATCTTTAACTCAATCTTTGGGTCATCAGTCTCTCTCTTTTTGATGATGACAAAACTTGTAGTATGTGCAATATAAAATATATTGTGTTCTAGGACTAATGCATAGCTAAGTTGCATGAAGTAGAAAACATATATATTTAAAACATACTTCATGATAATGCTTTAGATTTAATCAGCGTAACACAATCAACATATTTCAATTTAAGCTGTTTTGTATTCAATTCAAAACATAAAGCATTATGAGCATATACTTAGATATTTCTCCCCCTTTTTGACAACATTAAAAAGGTTGCAAGATAATGAAACATTAAGCACAAAGATAAGAATACTCAAATATTTTTTTTTCTTTTTGTACTCTGATTTGTATGTCAAATTATTGCAAGAATATGAATCATATAACTCAATAATGTTAGAAAAAGATTAATGAGCATAGATCAGAGCCAATTATAGTGAGAACACATCGAATATGGTTCCAAAGATAGTTTTCAAATCAAGTGTAGGTGGAATCTTTCTCAAGTTAATTCAAGAAGTACCAAGAATGATATTCAAAGAAAGCACGAATGCAAATCTAACCATTCTTTAATAATAAATATGAAAGCTTGTTCATTTAAGATCTTTTGCCCAATATATTAAGTATTTTAGCAACATGAGAGCAATTTAACTAATTTTCAGAGTATAAGAGCAATATATTAAGTATGATTGCAAAGTTTTTTTTTTTTTATGGTGTAAAAATATTGTGGAATAAATACTAAAACATGAACTCATGCAATTTATGATATATCTTAGAATATGCATAAAATTCAAAGCTTTGAAGGTTCTTTTAAAGCTCTTTTAAAGAATTTATTCCTTTAAGAAGAAGCACATTTTGGTACATATAATAATGAATTGGCACAAAATTGAAGTTCTAAAGGACAAGCCAATTAGGACTCATTACTGAATTTCCAAAATAGATTTTCTGAGAGATACTCAAGAAAATTCAACACATTATTCTTCCCCTTTTTCATTAAGTTAGAGGCTCTTAAGAACAACTGTTTGAGTTGCAATTTGGTTCATGATTTATGCATAAGATATATTAACCAAATAACAAGCCTCAAGGTGTATCATAAAGATTTTCAGATTTAAATTTCAGATGATACATATTGAAGAGTATTAAGATCACTTTTCATTTAGTATTCTTTCTCTCTCCTTTAGTTATAGATTTATGCGATTAAGTTCCATAAGACCTCTCCTTCTGAAATTTTCTTTCTCCCCCTCAATTGATTATTCCATTTAAGAGTTTAGAATTTGAAGATAATGTTCAATAAAATTGTCAATCTCAAAAAAATATATTTTCTATAAGTTTCAGCTTATTTTCATAAGACTCAAGGTTTGAGATAAGACAACCTTTATAGAACTCATCTCAAGGTATAAACTTATAATTAAAGCAAGTCTTGCAATATAAGGAGGTTCATCAAAATCAATCCATAAAAATCAAGGTATGCATCAAATTAAAGTAATTTTTAGGATAAGATACTGAATATCTAAAGCTCCCCCTCAAAAGATGCATTCCTCTTTAATCATTCTTTTCTTTTGTTGAATTTCAGATTGTAATGACAAGTGTGAATAAAACTGAAATTCTATGATATCGAGAATGTAGAGTGATCTAGAATTATTCAAAATTTATAGCAATCACTCTTTTTAATCTTTCAAGAACAAGTTATGCTTCCTCTTAATTTTTGAGAAAATGTACTGAAATATTAATCAGAAAATGATTCATTTGAAGCTCAAATTCTTTCAAAAGCATTTACATTTTCTTTCTTTTAAGAATCATTTGAGTGAGCTGAAAAATTTCTAGACTTAAGATCATTCACTCTTTTAATAATATATATATATATATATTTTGATGGAAGTCTTTAATAATGTAGGAGAGAGAAAAACATATAGATGATCATTGAAGTATATATAGTTATAGAACTCAATTTCTTAATCATAGTTTTTCAGCAATGTATACATGAAGCACAATAAATTTTTTTAATATCAAAATAAAATCATATATTTAAAAATATTTATTTGCAATTAAGATCATTGAAAGACACATCATTTAGACCAATATTAGTACACCTTAAGGATAAGAAAAGATATGTTTCAGATGCGTATCGAGACAATCAACCAAGACGTCAAAATTAATTCTGTTTTTCTTATATTAAAATTTTCATAGAAATCATATTGAGTTATTCTCCTGAATGACGTGATCATTGAAGCATATAACTAAGGTTACAAAGATGTAACGATATAAGCATTTTTAAGTTAAGTTTAAGCTTTTATACAAAATCAGATTCTGAATTATCATAAGAATTTTCAAGAAGGTTTTCAAAATTATAATTTGAGATATGTATCTTCTTCATTGAAGCTCATCTTAAATCATTATGATTGAAAACACATATTTCAAACATATAAGAGCATATTCAGAATATTTGTATTTATATTGAGTTTTGGTATAAATTAGAACATTATATACCAAGGTTAGGCTAGTTGAAGGATAAAACAAACTCAATTCATTTTGCCTATATAGAGATATACTTCTCTTCTCCTTTTTACAGATTTATTCAACTATCAGATTTTAACGATGATTGTGAACGACAAATCTGAATTTTCTTTTCAATAATACCAAACAAAAATTTTATGTAGTATTTCAAACATTCAATCAAATTGTCCAAGCATGGAGCATCACAAAATATTGAGAACCCATAATACAAGACATCATGCCACATGCAAAATATATTATGTGTTAAGTCATGCATTAAAATATTAAGAGTGAGCATGTCAAGGATCAAAATCAATTCTTAAATAAACTCCTCCTATTTAAATATAATCTTGCACTGATTTCATCCTTAAGGTGTGTTTCCAAGTGACTAAAACTTGACTTGATTCTTCTTATATACTTTCATTTACTTTGTCATTCATTTTTTTTGAAGTTCTTTTTTTAATCAATTAACGAACATTTTGTTATTGTTTTTCGTTTTTACTTTCTTATGCTCTATACTCTATTTGCTCCCTATCCGGTGGAGTTGGAAGGGGCACGAGGTACTACCACTAGCCTCCCTCTTGTGCCGTCCCTAATATACCCTACACCGAATAGTTCGGTCAAATAGTGCCGCGTACTACCACTAGCCTCTCCATTGACACCATCCCTATGATGAGCAATATAGAAATGTTAAAATGTTTACTTCAAACTCTTCCTGTTTAAGTATAATTAATTACGGATTTTATCCCTTCCAAAAGAATGCTCACACAAGTCTCACAAATGTGCTGAATATATTATGCTTGTTTTGCTTTTCCTTAAGATTGGAGTATTTGCCTTTACTTAGATTTTACTTCTCTTGAATAATATCCATTTTCTTTTCTTTATCTCTCTCTCTTTTTGTTATTCTCAAGTAATTTACATGGAAGAGCAGAATAAAAAAATAATCTTATGTATCATATAGGTGTATATCATGCAAACAACTTTTTTATTGTGCTCAAGGATTCATAACTTCTCACAAGTTATTTTAAATCAAAATTTTAAGCATTTACTTGTGTATTTCATGGTTATGATATAGGCAAAGAAATATTTTAGTTTGAGCAAACCATGAAACAATTTCTAAAAGCATAAGTCAATTAATGCATATATAGACATGATATCTAAAAATTAATATTTAAAGATTTTAATCATGCCACAATAAGATTTAAGTTATTGACTTTGCTTAGCTAATTTATGAGAGAGATATCTAGAATTACCGATTCATTCTGCATTCTTCAAGTCAAATACCTACTAGATTTCTTATGTATCAACTTTTGGCTGAAGAAGGTCCTCTCTCTTGTTTGCATGTGAATGTTTATTGTATCTTACGTGGAGGTGTCCTTCAAGTTGAAATCTCTCATTTTCTTGCTCAAGGATCCTGCATTATTAACAAACTCCTTTTCTTGCTTGAAAGAAAGTCATTAGTTTCTTCAAGATACAAACCATTCATCCAATATATTTTTTAACTAGATGACTCAATATAAGATATGACAATAGTTGAATATTGAGTCACTTTACTCAAGAGATTGCCTAAATATAAGCAAGCACATATCACTTGAACTAAAGAAATAGTTTCATTAACCAAGATGGTTTAAGGACAAGCATGTGAGGCAATAGGAAGATTTATCAAGGTTAAATCAATTTCTTATTTTCAAAATCAATTTAGTTTAGAATTTATTTGCTTAAGATAATTATCAATAAGACACGCTAGCTAGGTTTTAATCAACTTATCTTAAACAGTTGTTTCAGATTATGATTTATTTGTTATCAATAAAATACGATTCATTAAAGTTAGAATGAAGTCTTTCACGAGGTCACATAATGAGCATACAATCTGGTCTACTAGCTGTATGATAAAATAATTATTCTATCATGCTTCAATACAGCTCTAAAACAATAGATCTACTTTGCCCATCCTTTTCAAATTCTACAAGATGGGGTCATAGACATACCTTCTTCATGCCAATCTTCTATAAGAGTTTTCTTGTGGACTAACTTTGGTCAATGAAGATCCCCTTTCTTGTTTGTCTTAATTTGGAGTTTGAGAGAAGATGTTAATTCATTCATCATACATATTTCAAACTCACCTTGCATGAGCTAAGTAAAATCTTCATATCACTCTTCATTAGTAGAACCAAAAATGATGTCATCAATGCATACTTTGAGCAAATAAGATATCACAAATTCTTCTTTTTGATGCATAGATTTATCACTATTACTTTCTATCAAAAAAGGTTACTTAAGCTTTTATATCATGCTTTTGATGCTTGTTCCAAATTATATATTGCTTCATCATATTTGTAATGAGTGTTTTCAAATATGGTGGTTATTTAACATATATCTTCTTTAATAAAATAAGCACCTAGGAGTGCATTCTACACATTCATTTGATAGAATATAAAGCTCATAAAGCAAGCAAATGATAATGGTGATCTTTACTTCTAATCATGCAAGAATTTCATCAAGATCTATTTCATCTTTTCTTGATTTAGTCTTTTAGTAGTCATCAATTTTTCTTCATTAAGTGCATTTCTGAAAAACTCAATTTGGTTCTAATTATTAACATATTTTCAGATTGTTATATGTAAAAGATTAACCATATATATATATAATTTGATTTTAGTATCTTGATAATAAATCATTAGTCTCATAAAGAATAACATGACTTGATATTTCTGCAACTAAAATCTTTTCATTGAATATTCTATATGCATTGCTTGATGAATGATATCCAAGGATAGACATATCTCTATCAGATTTGGCATTATTTTCATAAGAACATATCAAGCATAACATGTACGACTGAAAAATATGAAAGATATGCAATAGTTTATTTTCTATTTTTCAGAAGATCAAAAGGAGTTTCATCAAAAATAGATATAATAGAAATCATATGTATGACAAGCAGTGATGATAGCTTTTAACAAAAATCATTTAAGTAGACTATCATACACCATTGTCTTTTTCATTTCTTCAAGAGTTCCATTAACACTATTTTACTTATGGTGTCCTTTGGTGCTGAAATAATTGGATTTAATATTATTTTCTGTATAAACTTTATCAGGATTTTGGTTTTCAACACTGTGCCTTGAACTCTTTATCTTCACAGTTTGGAAACCTTTTTCATTTGAAACACTTTTACAAGATTTAGCAAATACAGAAAATACTTCAATTTTATTTGCCAAGAACAAATCCAATGTAAGCTTTTGAAAACTTAGTGATGGAAATAACATCTTTAGATTTAGAAACTGATTCTTGTTTGTTTCCTTAGTTAGCATGCATAGCAAATTTTTGACCTTTCAGAAGATAATCTAAGTAAGCCAATGACAAGGTCTTTTGAGATTAAGTACATACTAGCATGAGTTGATTTTATATGCCAAAGATGGTTTCTTTAATCTTGGTATTCATAGTGCATATATTCAAAAGCACACCAAGTACACATTATCATATCTATGATCAATAAACAATAATGCCATGGATAAAAACTCTCAATCAAGCATATAGAGAATTCATAGAGTTATTCTTAATAAATTGATTAATCATTTAGCAACTTATCCAATAGTGAGTAAAGTATACTATAAAATGAAATGATTTGATTATATTTCCAAAAGTATTTTCTATATCACAAAATTGATCAATACTTGCAATTCATATCAAATACTAAAGCAAAAATAATGATGAGATGCAAGGATTACTGATTTCATTATTATTATTTTTGTTAATTACTTTCCATAAGTATATTTTAAGTTTCTTTTGTTCCATGGGTATCTTGGCACACCTATGTCTACATCATCATATTTTCATTTTGGGTACCCAAGCTTGCTTGGGTCCTTGAGAGTTAGGACATATGGTTCCTTTTGGAACCCAAATCTGTTTAATAGTAATAACTTTACCATTTGATTTAATTGTGTTAGAACGATGGGAAAAGTTGTTATGCCCATTCTTTTCATGTTTGAAATAAGTTATCTTATTTAATGGTTTGCTTGGTGAATTGATAACCTTTTTCTCTTGAGATTTATTGTTAAGTAAAGGAGTCAAGCCAAGTTTTGATTTATCATAAGCAACATATTGGCTTTCAAACATCATTTTTAATCGTTCTGAACTTACGGTGAATTTGTTAATAAAAGATTTTAATTGATTAATTTCTTTACTTAAGTTTTGATTTTTTTTAATTAAGCTATGATTTTTCTGAATCAATTCTTCTGAAAATGACCTTAAGCTTTTATTTTCAGAATTCAGTTTGTCTTGTATTTCAGCAATAGAATTTCTTTCTTTTGAAATTTCCAAATTTAGCTTTTTAAGATTTTTATTTTTCATAGCTAATTTTCTACATTCGCCATACAAATCATGAAAAGCATTTAAAAGTTCATCATAAGAAAATTCTTCATGAAATTCATTTGGTGTAAAATTAGATTTAGATTTTACCTTATCTTCTTGTGCCATAAAGCAAAAGTTAGTTACCTCTTGTAGTTCCTTGGAGCTAATATCATCATTGTTGCTCCTAGCTTTTATTTCCTTGCTTGACTCTTCCTTGGTCAAAACTTTCTTCCTTTTTATCTCTTTCTTTCTTTCTTCTTGCTTCCTCTTCTTCTTTGTCTTTAGGAAGCTTTTGAATTTTTTTTTTGTTCTTTCTTCCTCGAGTCGACTCGGGTTTACTTGGAGTCGACTCGACTGACTTGAGAGTCGACTCGAGATCTTCGGGAGACGTCTCGTTCTCAGAGGCCTAAAAGATGATTCTCTGTCTTTTGAACTGTTCTGCCTCGGAGTCGACTCGGGTCTTGTTGGAGTCGACTCGGCTAACTTGGGAGTCGACTCGGAAATACTTGGAGTCGACACGTTCACAGGGTCTTCAAGACTGTGTCTCTGCCCTTCAGACTGTTCTTCTCTAGGAGTCGACTCGGACAAACTGGGAGTCGACTCGGCTACTGTGGAGGATTCTGCAATCTCATTGTTAGTACGCAATTGAAGCATATGTGAGCTAATCTGAGATTTATCATAAATAATTGTTAAAGTATCCTAGATTTCTTTAGCAGATAAGCATGCAGAAATCTTATGAAATATAGATTCATGGATAGCACAATATAGAAAGTTCATAGCATTAGCATTCAATTGTGCTAAGTCTTTTTCATTGACATTTTGAGAAAGTGTGTGAGGTCCATTTATAATGATATTCCATATTTTATAGTTTTGTGATTGAACAAAAATTTTCATTTTAGCTTTTCATTGAATATAGTAAGTTCCATCAAACAGTGGAGGTCTGTTTACGGAAAGTCCCTCGGCAAATAGTATGTTATGTGGGGTTGTCATAATCTTTAGCTCTAGTCGGTTAAGACTTATAATTAATAGAAGAGCACCTGCTCTGATACCACTTGTTGCCCAAGGTGACAACCCAAGAGGAGGGGGGGGGGGTGAATTGGGTCTTTTAAAAACTTTTCAACTACTTCTAATCTTTTAGAGTTAATTAGGCTAAGTTGTATGGATGCTTAGTGGAATTTAAACTTAGCAAGAGTATGATTCTAATCTAATCAACTATTAAGCAGCGGACTCAATAAAAGATTAGTCTAAGTTTGCCCAAGTATGTAATTCAATTGAATGAGACTTGATTAAGTAAATTGAATATGATTGCAACTAAAGGATGCACGGAGAAGAGTTAAGCACGCATAGTATCTAAGTAAGTAAGTGAGTGAGGAAGTCAGACAACAAAGAGCATCACAAATACAACAAAAGTATAGTGGTTCGGTGCATTCCAGCACCTACATCCACTCTCCAAGACCTCTTGGGAATTTCACTATAATCCCTCAGATTACAGCCGGTTGTTTTACAAGCTCACAACCCAACTTGTTGTTTTGCGAGATCACAACGAACTCGGTCGGTTTTCACAGGCTCACCGACTAGAACCAACCGATTGTTTTCACGGGCTCACAATCCAACCCAGTTGGTTTTTCCAAAGGCTCACCAACCACAACCTTACAATGTTGGTTTTCCCTTTGGATCACCAACAAACCTTAACCTCTTGATTCAATCCCTTGATTGAATCAAGTTACAAGATATTAGAACAAGAGTTTAAATCAAATACAAGCTTCTCATATAAGCAAATATAAAAAATATAAATAAGTAAAGTAAAGAGAAGAAGCCTTCAAACTAGTTTGTAGATGGAGGAACTCCGCTTCTTCTTCCCTTAACCCTCTTCTGATTTTGCACGAAGTAGAGGATCACCGAGGCAGCACACGGATGGAGAGGAAGCTTTGGGATTCACTTGGATGCTCTTCTTCTCTCTATTTTACTTTGAATGGCCCTTTTGTGCTTATGGGAGATTTTCCTTGTAATCTCTTTGAAATCTCTTTCCTCAATGTTCTCTCCCACTTCCATACCTTCTTTCCTTGCTCTCCTCTTGATTTTATAGCTTTAGAGAGAGTGGAAACAAAAATCTAGCCGTTAGAGACAAAAATAGAGCCGTTGGAATCGAGAAAAAACTAGCCGTTATGCCTCCCAGCGTGCTCGAGTCGACTCGGCTGAAGTAGGAGTCGACTCGGCTGAAACAGGAGTCGATCTGTGAATAGTAGTCTGCCGACACTGTAGCTGGGAGTCGGCTCCACACTGTAGCGCTGAAGTTGGAGTCGGCTCGAGATCACTGTAGCGCTGAAAATCAACTTTCTGTCTTTTTGTTTGTTCTCAGTCGGAGTCGACTCGTAGAGTGCCGGAGTCGACTCGAGCACTGTTTCTTGAAACTCTAGAGTGCCAGAGTCGACTCTAAACTTTCCGGAGTCGACTCGAGGACTATTTTTTTGAATCTTTCTTTGAATTTGCTCCTCCAACTTAAATCCTTTGAACTTGAAACTTGGGCCATTAAATTGTAGCTTTCTTCTAACTTTTCTTGAGAGCTTTTGAGGCCTTCTTGTATTTTTCCAACTTGCTATGTTCCTTGCAAAATAAATTATCTTCTCTTCTTGCAACACAAACATTAGTAATTATACTTCAAGGTTTTGTGATCATCAAAATCAATCTTTAACTCAATCTTTGGGTCATCACCATGCCTCTTGGATTTGAAAAAAAATACATAAAATTGCTTCATCTGTACGGGCCTCATATGTCTAATGATTCAATCAGCCAATAGCTGTTCTCGCTTCTGCGAGCCTTTTTGCCAAAGCCGTTTGGCCGCTCTGATCGCCTCTACAATCGGGTCTCTAAATGAGACCTGGCAGCGGCGAAAATTTTCAGCATCCTTCTGGGTCAGGTTTCGTTTCTCGATCTTGGTCATCTTCTTCCTATAAAGGGAATGAAAAGTCAAAAGAGAGGAAGGAAAGTCGAAGCGGAGACCGGAGAACTAGAGACCCTTCCATCCGTCGAACACCCCATCCACATACATAAATAGCCAATAAATCCCTTCTTGCGAGTCACCGCATTCATCTCTCCCCTCCGCCCCCTCCGTTTCCACAGCCAAAAAGAAAGCAAAGGAGAAGATACAAATTTAGAATAAAGATAGATAGATAGAATGTGTCAACCCTAAAGGATGAATTTTGATGATTACAAAACACTTGAGATCATGTTGTGTACTAATGACATTGGCTTAATTGTGAAGTTTTATAAGTCAAGAAAAATCAGAAGAATTGAAGCACTGCAAAATCTTAAGTTCTTCGCAAATATATCATTGGACATGTTCTAAAAGGAATTGATCTTAATCTAATCTATGGAGATTAGAGAAGAAGTCTAAAGTTTTCTGTTTGAAAGACTTGAGTCAATTTCTAAGTAAAAAGGACAAGTTTAAGTTAATTCTGATAAGTTTTATTCAAGCAACACAGTCAAAGAGTCGACCCCCACAAAACATGAGTCGACTCTTGTGTAGTAAACAAAAAGTTTTTTATCGCCTGAGAAAAGCTTGAAGAGTCGACCCTTGTTCAAAATGAGTCGACCCTTGTTCAAAATGAAGAGTCGACCCTTGCGTTTGAAGAGTCGACCCCTGCTCAGTTTCAGCGCCGGCCGAAAAACTAAAGCGTGAGCCGATCCTTGTGTTTAAAGAAGCGACTCCTGATGAAGATGAGTCGACCTTTGTGTTTAAAGAGGCAACTCCTGATGAAGATGAGCCGACCTTAAGAATTAAGAGTCGACCCTTTGAAGATGACACAGCAAAAGCTCTCTCCATGATTTGAAGTGCCGATCCAGAAAGAACATGAGTCAACCATTGAGATACATGAGTCGACCCTTGTACTGCTGGGACCACAACGGGAAGCTGTGAACGATTTTTGTCTTCTTCTGTAACAGAAAAAGATTTTCATCAGAATGGAAAGAAAGGAATTCAAATCCCGCCGAAGAATTTGTCTATAAATACGAGGGAACCTCAGAATGAAAAAAAAAGGAAAGGAAAAAGATTCCATTGAAAATGGGCATCTGGCTGACACATTATTAATTCTGAAACATAATTTTATACTTGACTTTATTTTTATTAAATAATAAATGGGCATCTTTTTCATTTATATTGTTTATATGTCTATAAATCGTCCAAAAAATTAATAAGATGATGATACATATTCTCAAGAGTTGAGAATTTGAGCAATGTATCATTGTTGATTAATTTATAAATGCTCCTGATCAATGGATCATCACGGGGATGGTTATTGATCTGATGAGATCAATGCACACATCGCTTTCCTCATGGATGGACGAGACTCGAGTCCACAGTGTAGAGACATTGAAGTGATAATACAGGTGCTTGTTAGAGAACAAGGGTACTGAGCGTGACCAAGACAAGAAGTCACTTGGATGTCTATCCACTCGTCAGTGACTTGCTTGATGTTGCAGTAGTGTGACTAGTCCTTTGACCTGCGGTGCTTCATCTACTCACAGTGAGGTTATTGTAGTTTGACTGCACATATATATGGTCTCCAGTCATATGGGTCCTTGTAGTGTAGATTGGCTGCAGTAGGTTCACTGTAGGAGTAGGGTATGCACCTACATGGAATCTATTGATCTTGATAGATGAGGAGTGATCCTATGTGATTTATAAGACTGAGTTCTAAGACCTTGGCCAGGGCAGTATATGCAGTGGAGAATGAGTTTTCCACTCTCGAACTCAAGTCGAATAAATCTAGATATATGACAGACGACGAGATTTGATGAGTTATCCATGACCTCCGTTCTGTAGGGATCCATGATAGAAGCCGTTCTGTAGGGATCCATGATAGAAGGACTGTATCATACGATAACTGTACCTAGAGGTTCATTATTCCATTCTGCTGGGTAGCTACTACATGCTGCTAGGTGTCACTGGTGGATGGTGAGACTCACAGGGACCATCTTGATGGTTGATGATCCCTGGTGAGTTGAGTTGGAATTGTTTCAACCCATTGAAAGGAGTTTTTAATAATATTGTGATAGAAATCGCAATATATCTTACTACCAGATAGAATAGAACCTATGGGGTCACACACATTAGAGGTATTAACCGATCCGATGGTTGAATGTGATTAGGAATCACAAATAATCAATTTGATTGATAATTAGATAACTTACTAAAGGTTAGTGAGTTGAAGAAGGAATAATTACAATCGGATTGAAATTTAATTTAATTAATTGGATTTAATTAATTGGACTTGATCACGAGTCCTACTTGGAGTAGGATTCATGGAGTCCTAATTGGATTAGGATTTCAATTTAAATTAGAGTCCTACTTGGAGTAGGAATTCTAAAGTCCTAATTGCTTTAGGGCTGAAATTTGAGAAGTCCTAATTAGATTAGGAGTTCTTAAGTCCTAATTAATTATAATCTAATTAAACCAATGACTCCTAATTGGATTAGGATTGAAGAGTTCAATAGAGTCATGGTTCAATTAAATCCTAATTGGATTAGGATTTGGAGGAAATTGAAATGGGTGCATTTAATCCTATTTTGAATAGGATTGGACCCATGCATTAGACCCAAACCAAAACACCACTTAATATGATTAAGTGGCTAATTTAAATGGATTAGAGGGAGGGGCGTACCTTTGTGTGGAAGAGAAAGGAGGGGCATACGCCCCTCCTAGCTAGCGAATTAAAGAGATGAATATGAGTTCCTAGAAAATAGGAACTCATCCTTATCTCTTAAGGGATTAAAAGAGGAGGCGTGTGACCCCTCCTCTTCAACAAATCCACAAATATCAGATTTGTGGAGACCATCTACCCGCACAAGGCGAAGATCTGATCTTCTTAATGATTTAAAAATGGTTTAAAAGAATTAATCCTAATCTATCTACAAACAAAGTTTTTAAAAATACGTTCATGCGATGAATGGGATCTTGCATGCCTTTCCGCTGCAATCTGAAAATTTTTTGAAATTTTCTACGGCATGTGACAGATACTAACAATGGTATCAGAGTCAGATTATGTAGATTAAGATTAGGATTAATCATTAAAGTTATTTTA
The DNA here is from genome assembly GCF_009389715.1 of Phoenix dactylifera. Classification (NCBI taxonomy): domain Eukaryota; kingdom Viridiplantae; phylum Streptophyta; class Magnoliopsida; order Arecales; family Arecaceae; genus Phoenix; species Phoenix dactylifera. The sequence continues at coordinate 104,722 of NW_024067703.1, forward strand.
GATCTAAAATTTAAAAGATTATGCTTGCTGAAATTTTCTGTATGCAGAATTTTCAACTTGCTAATTTTTCTACATGCTGATTTTTGGATGCTTAGATTAATGATTCTATTGCTTTGATAATCTGATTTCAAATGTTTAGAATCATATCTTGCATAATCCGCAAGTCATGAGATGAAATAATCATTTAAATTACAGATCTGAAAATAATATTTATGCATGAGATGCGTTTGGTGATGATCGTGGATGGACCCTTTTGAATATGCTAAAATGTTCTGCGATGTTCTGTGATGCTATGTGATGGCATACAATTTTAATTTTCAGATGCCTGCGTGCTTCTTAAATTCATGTAAGAGAGACCTGCGTGTCTCATGAAAAAGGGTTGTAATTTATTCTTTAATTTTATTTAATTTTTAAAGCAATCTGGGATGTAATCTGTGATGTGTGTTGCATGTTGATGGTTGATCGATATGTACATCAACAAGCTCAACATGCGCGGATCGAGATCAAGGGTTGATTGAAGATGGATCAAGGAGTTGATCACAATTGGACCTAGGGGATTAAGATCGAGTAAAGAGTTGAAGACGATCTAACCAATTGACGTGCATGTGTTTGTAAAATGACCCCATCCTGGATCCATGATCATCACCAGTTATATTTATTTTGATATTATGCTTGGATGTTTAATGCTTATGTCTATGCGGGTAGATATATATTTGCATGAGATGTGAATAGTCGATCGAGAGAGACCTAAATACAAACCTCCTCAATCAGTCGAGAGTGAACCAACATGAGCTAGTCATATTAGATTAATTGATCTAATTAGTATCTAGGCAAGCCTAAAAGGTAGTTACTTAATTAGGACCTTACTCTTCGAGTAAGGGGAGCCTCCCACCTGCTTACCTGGCCAATTGATTGATTACCTCTTATGAAGAGCTCAAGGTTGCAAACACTAAGACATGATTTCACAATATTAAGTCCATAGGTCTTCCACCGTAGTAGAGCTGCTAAGATCTTTCCGGTGTTGATTTGTCTCGATTGGACACAGTGGGCAAGTTGCATCGGAGGACTGGACCTCTCTATTAGACATGAGATGTTGCGGGGTAAAGATGGGGTTGGGCACCAATAACTGTTAGGTGAGGATCCAATGACTTCTTTATTTCTGCGGTTATACGGTGGGTCTGACTTAACTAAGTAATGGGGCCAATAACTGTTAGGTGAGGTCTTCATCACTTAGAGACCAAGTACCACTGCAATTTGCTTAAGAAGCATTGTACAAAAGTTGTACACTCATCCATTTATATGTCACCAATAACTGTTAGGTGAGGCGGCATGTAAATCGGTGAGACCGCAGTACCCACTAGAAATCTTAGTTACGTAGGGTTTTCGTTTCTCCATCAGGGGAGTATGAGGGATTCTAGAAAATAGGGGAACATATTTGTTTTAAAAGTTTCTAAAACAAATTAAGATCAAGTACAAAATCTAACTAGAATCTTTACTCTCTACAGATCACAATGTTAGCTTCGAACCCTTTGACCCGTATCCTTGAGACAAACCGACTGACTGGAACCAATTACAAAGACTGGCTAAGAAACCTGAAAATCGTTCTGAGTTGCGAGAAAATAGGCTATGTGCTCGATAACGATATCCCTAGGTTACCATCACATCCGACCGATGAACAACATGAGACGCATGAAAAATGGATGGACGATGACATTAGAGTCAAGTGCTACATCATGGCATCCATCACAAATGAACTCTAGTGCCAGCATGAGAATATGAAGACTGCTAGGGAGATACTGGCGCACCTGCAAGAGTTGTATGGTGAGCAGAGCCGCACATCATGCTTTGAAGTGTCCAAGAGGCTCTTCAAGATGAAGATGCACGAGGGGCAGTCTGTCCATGATCACTGTCTAACTATGATCAAGGACCTAGAGGAGCTTGAGAAGCTCGGTATGACCATGCACAAGGAATTGCAAATAGATCTGATCCTGCAATCCCTTCCTGATTCATTTTGGCAGTTTATAGTAAACTACCATATGAATAAGATTGAATGCACTAAGACTGAATTGTTGAACATGTTGGTAACTGCTGAGGGGGCCTTGAAAGGTTCAAGGGGCTCTGTTCTGGCTGTTGAGTTGACTTCTGGTTCCAAGAGAAAGTCTACTTGGAAGAAAAAGAAGCCTGCAAAGAAGCAGAAGAAAGACAAGAAGCCAAAGAAGGAAGTTCAAAAGAAAAAGGCTAATGACAAAGAAAAATGTTTCCACTGCAACGTCGACAGCTACTGGAAAAGAAACTGCCCTTCATACCTCGAGAGCCTGAAGAACAAAAAGGCAGACACCTTCAAAAGGTATGTTAGACTTGCTCGTAATTGAAACTAACCTTACGGTTTTTTCTACTTCTAGTTGGGTGATAGATTCTGGTTCTAGTGCTCATTTGTGCACTACTATACAGAATCTAAAGAAAAGTAGGAGGCTGGCAGAAGGTGCAGTAACCCTTCGGATTGGTAACGGGGCAAAAGTTGCTGCTGTGGTTGTAGGCACCTATCCTCTACGACTACCGTCTGGTTTTAGTTTATTGCTTAGAGACTGTTATTATGTCCCTGCTGCTAGCAGAAATTTGATTTCTGTTTTCGTACTTCATTACCTTTACCCATGATTATTCATGATATGGGTATGTGTATCTTATGAGACATAAATCTGAATCTTTTGAAAAGTTCAAAGAATTCAGAAATGAAGTAGAAAAACAAACTGAAAAATCTCTTAAAGCTCTTCGATCAGATCGAGGAGGGGAATACCTTAGTGGGGAATTTCGGGACTACCTCAAGGAAAATGACATAGTCTCACAATGGACACCTCTTGGTACACCTCAACTCAACGGGGTATGGTCCGATCCATGATAAGCTTCACTAATTTACCTATGCTTCTTTGGGGAGATGTCTTACTTACCGCAATTTACTTAATGAATAGAGTTTCCTCTAAATCCGTTCCTACCACACCGTATGAGATATGGCATGGTAAGAAGCCGAGTCTTGGTCATCTCAAAATTTGGGGATGCTCGGCCCACGTCAAACCACTACAGGTGGACAAGTTAGAGGCTAGGACCATAAGTGCTCGTTTTATTGGATATCCTAAAGAGTCATTAGGATACAATTTTTACGTCTCAAAGAATCACAATGTGTTTGTGAACCGACATGCTATCTTCTTAGAAAAACAGTTTATCCTTGATAGAGACAGTAGGAGAAAAATTGAGTTTGAAGAGAGAGTCTTTGAAAAATAACGAGTCATGGATCCTATAGAACCTATTCATACAGAGCCAGTACACGTAGTACCTCCTCCACCTCATAGATCTAGTAGGGTCTCCCATCTTCCTGATAGATACTTAGGTATGCTTATAGAGGATACTGAGAAAATGTTCCTCATGGGAGATAGGAAACACGTACAGGATCCTAATACCTACAACGAGGCGATATCAGATATCGATTCCGAGAAATGGCTGGAAGCCATGAAGTCAGAGATAGACTCCATGTATTCCAACCAAGTATGGACCTTAGTGGATCCACCAGAAGGTATTGTACCTATTGGATGTAAATGGATCTACAAAAGAAATATAGATTCGGATGGAAAGGTAGAGACCTATAAGGCAAGGCTAGTGGCGAAAGGGTATAGTCAGCGAAGGCATTAACTATCAAGAGATATTTTCACCTGTAGCCATGCTGAAATCCATTCGAATATTGCTTGCCATTGCAGCATTCCATGATTATGAAATATGGCAGATGGATGTGAAAACTGCTTTCTTGAATGGATATCTTGATGAAGATATCTATATGGAGTAGCCTTTGGATTTCACTTCCAGTGATGGAGATTACATGGTCTGCAAGCTGCAAAGGTCCATCTATAGACTAAAGAAAGCATCTCGGAGTTGGACCACTCGTTTCAATGATGCGATCAAATCGTTTGATTTCATCAAAAACGAAAAGGAACCGTGTGTTTACAAGAAGGTTAGTGGGAGTGCTGTCATGTTCCTCGTACTGTACGTGGACAGCATCCTTCTAATAGGGAATGATATTCCCATGCTAACCTCGGTTAAGGTCTGGTTATCAAAAAAGTTCTCCATGAAAGACCTTGGGGAAGCATCCTACATTTTGGGGATTAAGGTCTATAGAGATAGATCTAAGAGAATGCTTGGCCTATCATAAAAGATGTACATAGAGGAGGTGCTGAAAAGGTTCAGCATGGAAAACTCCAAAAGGGGTCTATTACCCCTTAGGCATGGCATTCATCTCTCTAAGAAAATGTGCCCCAACACATCTGAAGAGATTCAACGCATGAGCATGATCCCTTATGCTTCTGCAATAGGGAGCCTCATGTATGCCATGCTGTGTACACGACCTGATATAGCTCTTGCTGTGAGTGTCACTAGCAGATATCAGTCGAATCCAGGCGAAGAGCACTGGACAGCTGTGAAGAACATTCTTAAGTACTTGAGAAGAACTAAAGATTTGTTCTTGATCTTTGGAGGAGCATTAGAGTTAAAAGCAGAAGGATACACAGATTCAGACTTCATGATTGATATTGATGATAGAAAGTCTACATTTGGATATGTGTTCTTGTGCAATGGTGGTACGGTAAATTAGAAGAGTTTCAAATAACCGATCATTGCTGATTTTACTATGGAAGCTGAGTATATCGCCACCTCTGAAGCTGCAAAGGAAGCCTTCTGGTTCAAGAAATTCATTGCAGAGCTAGATGCAATGCCTTTAGATGCCATCACACTCTACTGCGATAATAATGGTGCCATAGCTCTTGCTAAGGAGTCAACGTCTCATCAGAAGTCCAAGGACATAGAGCGGCACTTTCACCTCATACGCGACTATCTCGAGAAGAAGTATGTCGAGGTGTAGAGAGTAGACTCCGCGGACAATGTGGCGGACCCGCTCACTAAGCAGCTAAGTCAGCAGAAGACTGAAGCCTATCTTGAGAAGATAGTGTTGGAATTTGTATCCTAAATGTCAATCGTCAGCATATTGATGATTGAATTTTGTAAATGAATTGACAAATTAATAAAGTGTTATTTGGTATTATTCATCATTTCATCTTCAAATGAACTCTTATATGATGAAGTCCTTAGGACTTATGTTATGATAAAGGAGGATTTATCTTTGAGTCCTTAAACTTGTTTGCGACGAAATGATATGTTGTTACTAGGACGACAACATTATCGAGATTAGGTCGTTGTGTGACATATACGTTGGTTGTCCTCTTAACCAAGGAGTGTGGAGACACTGGTATGCCACACAAGTGAAGTGTAGAAGTACATTTCACTAAACGTGACCAATTTCGGAACGCTCTACTGTCGAGAGATGTTCCGAGTGGATATGGGTATAAGTTTGGCCCTCTGACCTGAGACCGCAATCTGTGACTAGCAAGCAACTCACTGTACTTTGGTACCGGACTACCTGAATTTCTAATTCAGTGACGGAAGGTCACTGGGTGCAGTCAAGTACTTGCGTAGTCAGTTGTGAGTCAAGATGGAATTGACCCCTCCTGAAAACAGGAGATAATGTCTTGTGATTAATTTAGCAAAACCTTGGCCAGCGTAATCCCAGTGAGGAGTCACGGGATATCTAAAGTTAATCACATAATGGATGTACTAATTATAGGGTTGACAGTGAGCTCTAAGTCATCCTGGCATTAGGAGTCAAAGGGATTGAATTATACAGTAACCATAGTTCAGGGTTCCAGAATATTTGCTTCGCATATATTCGACCTATCCGGACGTCGGGTACCATTGCTAGATGGTCACATCGATTAGTGTAGAAAATTGTTCCTATACTACCGGCTTAGGTTCGAACCTATGAGGTCACACGCATAGAAGATTCCTGATTGATCAAGAAAGCTGATGAATGATTAAGAATCATTCAAGAATAATTTGGTCAATTTGATTGGCAAATTATCTTATAAAATAATTAAAGTAATTATTGAAGGATTAATTAGTAATTAAATTACTAATAAACTCAATTTGATTGAGTAATTGTGCTAAGGATGAGCCAAATTGAATTGGATTCAAGTTTGGGCTCCATCAGGGTTTTGACCTGATTGGATTAGGTCAGAACCAAAAAGGACTTAAGCTGATCAAATTAATTTTAAATTAATTTGTTCTTAATTGGGGATTGACCTAATTGGATTAGGTCCAACACAAAGTAATTAATTCAATTTGATTGAGTTTGCATGAGCCAAAATTGAATTGGATTCAATTTGAGCTCAATCAGGGTCTGACTTGATTAGATTGGGTTCAACCAAATTGCTTTGTTTTAATTCGGGTTTGACCAAATTTGATTAGGTGCAACCCAAGGGGATTAGGCTCAGATGATGTGGCAATTATTGGTGACATGGAATTGGATTTCATGAATTTTAAATAAACCAAAATTATTGCATGGCACATGGACCCATTGCTTGACACATGGCGACATTGTTTGTTATTTGAATTTAAATTCAAACATTAAGCAATGTGTTAAATGATTTTAATCACTCAAACCATCAGCCAAGGTGGCGTAAGAGTTTTTGAATGGATTAAATTTGAATTTCAAGAGGTGATTTCGAAATTATGAAGTGTTTTACCTTGCCGCATGGATTTCAAATTCCTTCCCTCTTGCACATGTGTTTAAAATTTGAATTTAAATCAGATTTGGTTGAGATCTGATTTGGGTTGTTCCTATTCCTTTGCATGTGCCAACTAAAAGAGGTTTTCTGAAAATAAATTTCGAATTTTGAATGAAAATTCGGAGGCCATTAAAGGGGTCAAACATGGGCACCAAAAACACATCCATTGCAGCCTTCTTCCTCACCCGCCTCCTCCTCCTCTTCTTCTCCATTTTAGATAGGGTTTTCAGGGTGAATATCTAGAAGATTCAAGATCAGATCTGAGTCCTCTACTTTCCTTACAAACCTCATCTCTATCTGCTTCAAGACGATTGATCAAAAGTTGATTGAATCCCGGCGGGCAGATTTCAGCTTTCAAGTGTTCTGCAGCTGCTAGCACTGTTGCGGAAGAAGATCCTTCAGGACTTCGCGTGTACTTCTTGTAGAGGCCATTCGTGTGCGTGGCTGTGAAATCAAGAATCAGATTCACAACTTTCATCCATCATAAAAGGTATTAATCTAGCATTAATCATTTATTATGGTGTCAAGGTCTAGGTCCAATTCCCCGAGGTTTTACCCTCTTTTGGGGCTCTTCACGGAGATATCTCCAGAATCCATTCGATGGATATTCGGAGATTAATTGGAATAGAGTTCTTAAGTTTCAGATCTGATAGTTAATCATGCATAAAAGTTTTAGCATAATTGTTTAAACGATTCCGGCATAATCCTATATGTTCTTAAGGTGCTGATTTCTAGATTTGATCTTGTAAGCATGCATGAATTAAATTGTTTGATTCGGTTTTTCCGCTGCATTTTAAAACTTAAAAAGAACTACGTATGGCTTGATCCCCCTTATGAAGGGGTACGTAGGCAACCCGATCAGGTTCAGCCATGGTTTTCAAAAAAAAAAAAAAATTCAGCATGCTAAACACCGAAGAACCTAGGATTCACTTTCAGTGGTATCAGAGCCAGGTTTATGTTTAAACTTTTATGTTTTAATTCTTGCAATTAAATCTGAAATCATTAACATGTTTAGATTAGATCTAAAGTGCTTTTTATGATTGATTTAATTGCTGATTATGCATGATTAAGTAGATCTGAAATTTTGGATGCATATGATGCATGTTTGTGTTAGGATTAGTAACATGAATAAATCTGAAATCATAGTATTGTTTAGATTAGATCTAAATAAAGTTTATGATTCATATGATCTCTGATTTTAATGAACAAATCAGATCTGAAAATAAAAGTGAAAAAACAAATACATAAGATGTATGTTGTTTGTATTAATTCATGTTGTTATGTATATGTGATGCATGAACGTAAAACATAATGACTTAAACATGAATTAAATCTGATTACATGTGATTAATTACAAAAACTCAGATCTGAAAATGTGTTTTAAGAACTGAAAGATTGTAATTAATATGTAATTAAAAAGAAATATGCAATGATCAAAACTTTCATAATTCTAAACTTAATTGAGAATTAAGTGTTATGAAAGAATTGTAACTCAATTAATTGACATTGCATAATTCTTTGGGCATATGGGTTAGCTTGAATCAAGTTCTTAGGATTGGGTTAGACCTAAGGTTAGAATCAAACATGGTCTAATTAGAGTTAATTGATCAAATCTAATTAAGTAGTAACTAGATTAGGTCAAGGAAACTCTAGGTTAAATACAATAGTTGTAGATTGATCAATTCCATGTCTTTGATTAGACCAAGATGGAACTTGATTTAGGCTCAGAGGTGTAGCCCGAGTCATTTGAGTAATCAAATCGAAATTGATTAACCAGTCGGTGTCTAAGGTAAGTTTGGCAGTTTTGACCGGTGGTTTTTAATTGGGAGCTACTCGCACTGATTCGTCTTTGTCGAGTTAATGGCATATCCCTTCCACCGATCTCACTTACCTGGCCGACATGGCCAATCACATTTTGATTGGATCACTTAATGATTCGAGTTAGCCCATGCCTTAAGGAAAATCAGTATGACTGATTTAGGTGTCTCCTTAACCGGTTTGAGTCTAATCTGATTTGGTGAAGTCAGTGGAAGAAATTAGACTAACCGGATCTTCTCATCTATCCTAATTATGAAATCCTCTAAAATTATTAGGTCCTTAAAATGAAATGGTTATGGAGATAACTAGGTCATAGCCTCCCATTAAGTTGGGTGATAATGGGTCCAATATTTTGATAATTATTGGAGGCGCCACACGCCTGGTACTTATCAAGCATTGGAATTGTCATTCAATATATGATGAGTTAAGTGTACCTTCAATAGGCGGTCAGGTGAGCCGAGCCACACTCGGGCTTGGTCGTCTATTAGTTGATTAGACTTAACCCTATCATTTAATGGTTGGACCTGACTAGGGTATTCGGTGGAGGCGCCACACGCCTGCCGGAAAACCTAGGGCAAAATCATCACTAGAAGTTGCTTGGTGAAGCAATTGGTTAAGAACCTACCAATAGGTGCATATGGGTTGGCCGAGCCACACTCGGGCCTATATGGGATCTATTGGGTTCTAGTGCCCACTAAAAAATTAGGAGTAATTTTTCGAATTAGAGGTAGAGGCTACCAATTTGTATAAAATAGTGGGAATATCTTTAGACTAAAGTCCAAGTCTACTGTGTTTAGTCAATTCATATACTAATAGCCAAATTTTTTTTTTATGCAGAAATGGCCACTAATTTATCACTTCGCTCATTGTTGGACAATGACAAGTTGACTGGTCCAAATTTCAATAATTGGCATAGGAAACTGAAAATAGTGCTAGAGGATGAGAGGATCCTTTATGTGATAACGGATCAAGCACCTGAGCAGCCCGCTGCTAATGTATCAAGATCGGCCAGAGACACTTATCAGAAGTGGCTCAGTGACCGGATCACTGTTCGATGCATCATGTTGGCAGCAATGAGTGATGAGTTTAGTAGGCGTTTTGAGAATACGCAGCCGGAAGATATCATTCAAGTGTTGAATGAATCATTCGGGGTTCCTGACGACGTTGAGAGGCACAAAACTAGTTGTGCCATCTTCAGCGCCCGAATGAAAGATGGAACCTCGGTAACTGATCATGTACTGTACATGATTGAGTTGATCGAGCGTCTAAGCTCTCTTGGCTTTCCCCTTCATGATCAATTGGGGAAGGATGCCATACTAAACTCATTGCCTGGATCATACCGTCCTTTTCTCACTCATTTTCGTATGACGAAACCTGTAGTGAATTATCACCAATTGTTGGGGTTACTACAGACGTTTGAGAATGATCACCAACTTCTTAAGAAGATGGTGAATTTAGTGGGAGGTTCATCCAAGGGTCGCTCCTTTAAGAAAGGAAAAAAGAAAAATAAAATCCAAAAGAAACAGGTGCACCATGCTCAGCCTAGTCAGAAAAAGAATAAAAAGGCTGATCAGAGCAAGGCGGAGTGCTTCTTCTGCAAGAAGCAAGGACATTGGAAGAGGAACTGTCCTCTTTACATTGCATCCCTCGATCCGAACCGGCCTAAGAAAAGTGGGCAATCAGTTGCCAATCAAGGTACTTATATGATAACACCTTGCAATTTTTCTATTTGTGATAATTCGACCTGGGTATTGGATACCGGTAGTCCTTTTAATATTTGCAATTCGTTGCAGGGGCTACAAGTCAGTAAGAGGTTTGAAGAAGGAGAAAGGTTCCTGAATGTTGGAGATGGAAGACCAGTTCCAGTTCTAGTTTTAGGAATTCTTAAACTTGAATTCAGCTCTCATGTAAATGTCCTTAGTGATTGTCACTATTGTCCAAGTTTTCTATTGAATATCATTTCTGTAGGCCTTTTGGCCAAAAATGGTTATGAAATATCAATAAAAAAGGATTATTGCAATGTCATTTGGAATGGTGTTGTTGTAATGAATGGAATTCTGAGTAATGGCATTTACATTTTGTCACAGCCTGTTCATGTAATGTATAAATCCAATAAGCGCCCTAGAATAGATAATGTCACGGATGTCTACCTTTGGCATCATAGGCTAGGTCATATTAACAAGAATAGGATGAACAGGTTAAGTAAAGAGGGAATCCTTGATGTTAATGATTGTGAATCATTGACAACCTGTGAATCATGTCTTCTTGGTAAAATGACCAAATCACCTTTTACCGGAAAAGGTGAACGAGCCAGTGATTTATTGACCCTTGTACATTCTGATGTATGTGGGCCAATGAGCACAGATGCTAGAGGTGGGTATTCATATTTCATTACGTTTACAGACGACCTTTCTAGGTATGGTTATGTCTATTTAATGAGACATAAATCTGAATCATTTGAAATGTTCAAATTATATCGTAATGAAGTAGAAAAACAAACTGGAAAGAGTATTAAAACTCTTCGATCAGATCGAGGAGGTGAATACCTCTCCAGTGAATTTTTGACATATCTAGGAGAAAATGGGATTCTCTCCCAATGGACTCCTCCTGGTACACCACAATATAATGGTGTGTCAGAAAGGAGAAATCGAACTCTATTAGACATGGTTCGATCCATGATGGGGTTTGCTAATCTGCCCATATCCTTTTGGGGATATGCTCTTGAGTCAGCCTGCTATATTCTAAATAAGGTTCCAAGTAAGTCTGTAAATAAAACACCACATGAGATGTGGACTGGACGTAAGCCGATGCTCTCTCACCTTAGGATTTGGGGGTGTCCGGCGTACGTCAAATGTTTGAAGACAGACAAACTTGAACCCAAGTCTGACAAATGTTTCTTTGTTGGTTACCCTAAAGAAACTAAAGGATATTACTTCTACTTTGCTGAAGAACAAAAGTTGTTCGTAAGCAATAGAGCAATTTTCTTAGAAAAGGAATTTCTTGGTGAAGGAACAAATAGCTCTAATGTTGAGCTTAGAGAAGTTCAACATGTAGAAGATCCGACACCATCTACTGAACCAGTTGAGTCGGATTTGATTAGATCAGATCCAGAACCCATATTAGATGCACCATTAAGGCGATCGGGTAGAGTACCACGTCAGCCGGACAGATACTACGGTTTCTTGGTCCGGGATGAGGATCCTATCGAACTTGATGAAAACGATGAGGATCTGATCACATATATGGATGCAATGCAGAGGTATGACTCTGATAAATGGCTTGAAGCCATGCAATCCGAAATGGAATCCATGAAGGTCAATGATGTTTGGACATTAGTTGACCCACCCGAAGGAATTAAATCCATAGGGTGTAAGTGGATATTCAAAAGGAAACAGGGCGCAAACGGAAAGGTAGAGACCTATAAAGCCCGTCTGGTTGCCAAGGGTTATCGTCAACGTTATGGTATTGACTATGACGAGACGTTTTCTCCTGTGGCAATGCTCAAGTCCATTCGGATTGTGCTTGCGATAGCAGCACATTTAGACTATGAAATCTGGCAAATGGATGTAAAGACCGCATTTCTAAATGGAGATTTAGAAGAGGAAGTGTATATGATACAACCTGAAGGTTTTACATCTGCAGATGAGTCTAAAGTGTGCAAGCTTCAAAAATCCATTTATGGATTAAAGCAAGCTTCACGGAGTTGGAATATACGTTTTGATAAGGTAATCAAAACATATGGCTTCATTAAGAATGAAGAGGAACCTTGCATTTATAAATGGGCAAATGGTTCAGTTATTATATTCCTTATTTTGTATGTGGATGACATTCTTTTAATCGGGAATGACATTCCTGCATTACAAGGAATAAAGGTTTTGGCTATCATCTCAATTTGCCATGAAGGATTTGGGAGAAGCATCTTACATCCTAGGGATGAAGATCTATAGAGATAGATCTAGAAGATTGCTTGGATTATCCCAATCCACATACATTGATACTATACTGAAGAGGTTCAGTATGATTAATTCCAAGAAAGGCTATCTTCCGATGGGCCATGGAATTAACCTCTCTAAAAGAGATTGTCCGACAACCCCTCAAGAAAGAGAGAGTATGGATAGAATTCCATATGCTTCGGCAGTGGGATCTATAATGTATGCCATGACATGTACTAGACCAGACGTGGCATACTCACTAGGAGTAGTGAGCAGATACCAGTCTGATCTAGGTAGCAACCACTGGAAGGTTGTAAAAACCATCCTTAAGTATTTGAGAAATACTACAGATCAGTGGCTTGTCTATGGTGATTCTGACTTAAAACTTGAGGGATATACTGATTCAAGTTTTCAGTCAGATCAAGATGATAGCAAGAGCGTGTCAGGATATATCTTCACTCTTAAGGGTGGGGCCATCTGCTGGAAGAGTTCCAAGCAGCATACAGTGGCAGATTCTACATGTGAAGCAGAATATATCGCAGCATCTGATGCCGCCAAGGAAGCTGTATGGTTGCGGAAGTTCATCACCGAGCTTGGAGTGACACCCTCCATTGATGGTCCAGTGCCTGTATTTTGTGACAATACTGGGGCCATAGCTCAAGCAAGAGAACCCAAAGCACATCAGCGGACCAAGCATATTCTACGTCGCTACCACCTGGTTCGAGAGATCATCGATCGAGGTGATATTGATCTTCAGAAGATTGACACAAAAGAAAATCTGGCTGACCCATTTACCAAAGTCTTCGGCATCAAAGAGTTCGACGAACACAAGTCGAAGATGGGTATTAGATACTGTGCCGATTGGCATTAGGCTAAGTGGGAGTTGTTGGAATTTGTATCCTAAATGTCAATCGTCAGCATATTGATGATTGAATTTTGTAAATGAATTGACAAATTAATAAAGTGTTATTTGGCATTATTCATCATTTCATCTTCAAATGAACTCTTATATGATGAAGTCCTTAGGACTTATGTTATGATAAAGGAGGATTTATCTTTGAGTCCTTAAACTTGTTTGCGACGAAATGATATGTTGTTACTAGGACGACAACATTATCGAGATTAGGTCGTTGTGTGACATATACGTTGGTTGTCTTCTTAACCAAGGAGTGTGGAGACACTGGTATGCCACACAAGTGAAGTGTAGAAGTACATTTCACTAAATGTGACCAATTCCGGAACGCTTTACTGTCGAGAGATGTTCCGAGTGGATATGGGTATAAGTTTGGCCCTCTGACCTGAGACCGCAACCTGTGACTAGTAAGCAACTCACTGTACTTTGGTACCGGATTACCTGAATTTCTAATTCAGTGACGGAAGGTCACTGGGTGCAGTCAAGTACTTGCGTAGTCAGTTGTGAGTCAAGATGGAATTGACCCCACCTAAAAACAGGAGATAATGTCTTGTGATTAATTTAGCAAAACCTTGGCCAGGGTAATCCCAGTGAGGAGTCACGGGATATCTAAAGTTAATCACATAATGGATGTACTAATTATAGGGTTGACAGTGAGCTCTAAGTCATCCTGGCATTAGGAGTCAAAGGGATTGAATTATACAGTAACCATAGTTCAGGGTTCCAGAATATTTGCTTCGCATATATTCGACCTATCCGGACGTCGGGTACCATTGCTAGATGGTCACATCGATTAGTGTAGAAAATTGTTCCTATACTACCGGCTTAGGTTCGAACCTATGAGGTCACACGCATAGAAGATTCCTGATTAATCAAGAAAGCTGATGAATGATTAAGAATCATTCGGGGTAATTTGGTCAATTTGATTGGCAAATTATCTTATAAAATAATTAAAGTAATTATTGAAGGATTAATTAATAATTAAATTACTAATAAACTCAATTTGATTGAGTAATTGTGCTAAGGATGAGCCAAATTGAATTGGATTCAAGTTTGGGCTCAATCAGAGTTTTGACCTGATTGGATTAGGTCAGAACCAAAAAGGACTTAAGCTGATCAAATTAATTTTAAATTAATTTGTTCTTAATTGGGGATTGACCTAATTGGATTAGGTCCAACACAAAGTAATTAATTCAATTTGATTGAGTTTGCATGAGCCAAAATTGAATTGGATTCAATTTGAGCTCAATCAGGGTCTGACTTGATTAGATTGGGTTCAACCAAATTGCTTTGTTTTAATTCGGGTTTGACCAAATTTGATTAGGTGCAACCCAAGGGGATTAGGCTCAGATGATGTGGCAATTATTGGTGACATGGAATTGGATTTCATGAATTTTAAATAAACCAAAATTATTGCATGGCACATGGACCCATTACTTGACACATGGCGACATTGTTTGTTATTTGAATTTAAATTCAAACATTAAGCAATGTGTTAAATGATTTTAATCACTCAAACCATCAGCCAAGGTGGCGTAAGAGTTTTTGAATGGATTAAATTCGAATTTCAAGAGGTGATTTCGAAATTATGAAGTGTTTTACCTTGCCGCATGGATTTCAAATTCCTTCCCTCTTGCACATGTGTTTAAAATTTGAATTTAAATCAGATTTGGTTGAGATCTGATTTGGGTTGTTCCTATTCCTTTGCATGTGCCAACTAAAAGAGGTTTTCTGAAAATAAATTTCGAATTTTGAATGAAAATTCGGAGGCCATTAAAGGGGTCAAATATGGGCACCAAAAACACATCCATTGCAGCCTTCTTCCTCACCCGCCTCCTCCTCCTCTTCTTCTCCATTTTAGATAGGGTTTTCAGGGTGAATATCTAGAAGATTCAAGATCAGATCTGAGTCCTCTACTTCCCTTACAAACCTCATCTCTATCTGCTTCAAGACGATTGATCAAAAGTTGATTGAATCCCGGCGGGCAGATTTCAGCTTTCAAGTGTTCTGCAGCTGCTAGCACTGTTGCGGAAGAAGATCCTTCAGGACTTCGCGTGTACTTCTTGTAGAGGCCATTCGTGTGCGTGGCTGCGAAATCAAGAATCAGATTCACAACTTTCATCCATCATAAAAGGTATTAATCTAGCATTAATCATTTATTATGGTGTCAAGGTCTAGGTCCAATTCCCCGAGGTTTTACCCTCTTTTGGGGCTCTTCACGGAGATATCTCCAGAATCCATTCGATGGATATTCGGAGATTAATTGGAATAGAGTTCTTAAGTTTCAGATCTGATAGTTAATCATGCGTAAAAGTTTTAGTATAATTGTTTAAACGATTCCGGCATAATCCTATATGTTCTTAAGGTGCTGATTTCTAGATTTGATCTTGTAAGCATGCATGAATTAAATTGTTTGATTCGGTTTTTCCGCTGCGTTTTAAAACTTAAAAAGAACTATGTATGGCTTGATCCCCCTTATGAAGGGGTACGTAGGCAACCCGATCAGGTTCAGCCATGGTTTTCAAAAAAAAAAAAAAATTCAGCATGCTAAACACCGAAGAACCTAGGATTCACTTTCAGATAGAACTTAGATATATGACTGATTGGCTTTAGTGCAAGTGGGTGATTGTTAGATGTATGCCCTAGAAGCCAATCTGGCTGACACATTATTAATTATGGGACATAATTTTGTACTTGACTTTATTTTTATTAAATAATAAATGGGCATCTTTTTCATTCATATTGTTTATGTGTCTATGAATCGTTCAAGAAATTAATAAGATAATGATACATATTCTCAAGAGTTGAGAATTTGAGCCATGTATCATTGGTGATTAATTTCTAAATGCTCCTGATCAATGGATCATCACGAGAACGGTGAACGATCCGATGAGATCAGTGCACCCATCGTTTTCCTTATGGATGGACGAGACTCGAGTCCACAGTGTAGAGACACTAAAGTGATAGTGCAGGTGCTTGTTAGAGAACAAGGGTACTGAGCGTGACCAAGACAAGAAGTCACTTGGATGTCTATCCACTCGTCAGTAACTTGCTTGATGTTGCAGTAGTGTGACTGGTCCTTTGACCTGCGGTGCTTCGGCTACTCATAGTGAGGTTATTGTAGTTTGACTGCACATATACATGGTCTCTAGTCATATGGATCCTTGTAGTGTAGATTGGCTACAGTAAGTTCACTGTAGGAGTAGGGTATGCACCTACATGGAATCTATCGACCTTGATAGATGAGGAGTGATCCTATGTGATTTATAAGACTGAGTTCTAAGATCTTGGCCAGGGCAGTATATACAGTGGAGAAAGAGTTTTTCACTCTCGAACTCAAGTCGAATAAATCTAAACATATGACAGACGACGGGGTTTGACGAGTTATCCATGACCTCCATTCTGTTAGGATCCATGATATAAGGACTGTATCATACGATAACTGCACCTAGAGGTTTATCATTCCATTTTGTTGGATAGCCACTACATACTGCTAGGTGTCACTGGTGGATGGTGAAACTCATAGGAACCATCTTGATGGTCGATGATCCCTAGTGAGTTGAGTTGGAATTGTTTCAACCCATTGAAAGGAGCTTTCAATGATATTGTGATAGAGATCGCAATATATCTTACTACCAGACATAATAGAACCTATAGGGTCACACACATTAGAGGTATTGATCGATCCGATAGTCGAATGTGATTAGGAATCACAAATAATCAATTTGATTGATAATTAGATAACTCGCTAAAGGTTAGTGAGTTGAAGAAGGAATAATTGCAATCGGATTGCAATTTAATTTAATTAATTGGATTTAATTAATTGGACTTGGTCACGAGTCCTACTTGGAGTAGGATTCATGGAGTCCTAATTAGATTAGGATTTCAAATTAAATTAGAGTCCTACTTGGAGTAGGAATTCTAAATTGATTGATAATTAGATAACTCGCTAAAGGTTAGTGAGTTGAAGAAGGAATAATTGCAATCGGATTACAATTTAATTTAATTAATTGGATTTAATTAATTGGACTTGGTCACGAGTCCTACTTGGAGTAGGATTCGTGGAGTCCTAATTGAAGGGTTTTAGCATGTTATAACGCGCAGCGGAAGCTAGGGATTTTAAAAATTTCTTAATAAAGTTCCTATGCATGAACCCTTTTAAGCCTAGATCACCTTAATGAACACAATCAAATGATATAAAGTAAATGCAGAATTAGTAGAATACCTCAAACGCTAATCCAAAGTGTACAATCTCCACGAGGCATCCAAGTGTCCGCCCTCCAATGGTGATCCACACGAAAACTTGATCAAGACTTTAGCTCCAAAGACTTTTGATCCTTAATGCAGAATTCTTCTAAAGAACTCTAATGGCTTGCTTTCCTTCCTTTCTATTTTCCTTTAGCCTTCTAAAATCACTTCTAATCCTTTTGTCCTAAAGAAGACCACCTTGTCTTGGCTTAGGACACACTAGAAGCAATGCTAGAAAGAAAGAAACTAATGTAAGAAAGAAAGAAGAGAGGAGTGGGGTAGAATTAGAATGATGAAACCCATGGAGTGCTAACCTATTTATAATAGGTGTAGGGATGCATCTCCAAGGGATGCATCCCATCCACACATCCTCTCATGAAAGGGCATCATCTAAAGGGCCATATCAAATAAGAGGAGGTGCAGATCAAGTGAGGAGGTGTATCAAATGATATGTCCTTTTATGTGGTGCCATATTTTGACCAAGTCAACATCACATGCTAATCACATGTCCATCATGCCTCACCTCTTGATCTTTCATGATGATGATCCAAGGGCTCCAATGCAAGGCGCCATTCACTTGACCCATTATGTCTTCATCCAATGGTGGGATTAAGATCCAATGGTCAATTATGGTAGCCATCCTCTAACCCAATCCAATTGGGTTAAACCAACTCTCCATTATGTCTTCATCCAACGGTAGATCAAGATCTAACGGTCTAGATTGAATGATTTATTAAATCTAATCCAATTAGACTCAAACCAAGCCAATTAGGTGCCAACTCTTGGCTAATCCATATTAGAATATGATCTAATCAAATTAGATCAATTAAGAATCAGATTCGAATCCAATTCGAATCAGATTCGAATCCAATTCGAATCAGGAGCTAAGGTTTGCAACACCTGCTAGGATGTTTATCTTGCAAACATGATCTAATCCAATTAGACCCTTGATAAGTTTTCTTGTGTGTGACCCATTGGGTTCCATACTTAGCCAGCAATAGGTGTGAGTGCGAGTTGACCCAACTTGATTAGAACTCTTCTAATCGATTTAAGTCCAAACTGCGCGAACCCGAACTTAACAATTAGAATCCTTTCTAATTGGTGATCGAATTAAACTCTTTAATTTGATCAAACCTATAAAACAAGATTGACGTCTAGCAACGTGTCATGTCTACCCGAAAAATATGGAATTTGGTAGAAATACCAAAAATACCCTTCAGTGGCAAGTTACCATGCAATTCAATCCTTTAATCAAACTGCATCCCAAATATGTATATGAGTATGAATATATGTCAAACTCAATTTCATATTCATATTTTTCTCAATCTTTTAATGATAATTCAAATAATGAAACATTAGAAACTCTTTCTAATTTTCATTCTTCTTTGATCAAAGGCTTCCTGAATTATCATATGATTAGAATAAATAGGATGCTATCTTCTCTTACTAGAAGTGATTAATTCCTTGTTGACCTACTCATAATCTTCGTACACAATTCACCATATCCAGAAGACCTCGTACATAACTTATTGTCATGAATGAGTGTAAACCAAAATATGGGTTCATGTGCACAAGATACCATGGTGATCTCAGGTCATAGGATCAGTTGCACAACTCCCATTAAGAGAATCATCTTTTGATATGTAAGTAAGACTTCATAAGATTTCTCTTTGTAGGTCAATTCAGTGAACTCATTCCTCTAATGAGCACCCACATCTTTGTATTAGTGTCTCCACAAAAATGATTGTGAGATCAATCATCCTCTGCATCGAGCATACATAAGACATGCCAGTCTTTCCGGTAATCATTGATCCCCGACTCAATATACCAATGATTGAGAATATTTAAGATTAGGATTTTAGGATTTTAAGTCTCACTAGTATGATCTCATCATAGTCTTAAAACCATTGCCCTAATCTAAGGAGTTTATCATAAATATAATCAACAGCATATGATAAAACATAACGCCTTTATTCATATTTAAATGTCATGTACATGATTTGGACAAATCAAAAGAAAAAACCTTTCGCAATACATATTGCGATTGACTTGTAGGGCATCTACTCTTTCAATCTCCCACTTGCACTAAAGCCAATCACTCTTATATTTTATCCCCATACAATCGAGGTGGCGATCGAACTGCTGTTGTGGTAGCGCTTTAGTGAACGGGTCTGCTAAGTTGTTCTTTGTGTCTGCTCGTTCAATGACTATGTCTTGTCTCTCGACGATCTCTCGAACGAGGTGGAAGCGTCTTAGAATGTGCTTGGATTTGTGATGAGATCTTGGTTCCTTTGCTTGAGCAACAGCTCCAGTGTTGTCACAATAAACTGAAACTGGTCCAGCAATCTCAGGAACTACTCCCAACTCAGCGATGAACTTCTTCATCCAGACAGCTTCCTTAGCGGCTTCACTTACAGCGATGTATTCTGCCTCAGTAGTTGAGTCAGCTACAGTTTGCTGCTTGAAACTCTTCCAGCTCACTGCACCACCATTTAGGATAAAGACATACCCTGAAGTGGACTTGCTATCATCTGGATCTGATTGAAAACTAGAATCAGAAAATCCTTCTAGTTTCAACTCAGATCCTCCATAAATTAGAAAAATATCTTTAGTCCTTCTTAAGTACTTAAGAATATTTTTCACAGCTATCCAATGATTTTCTCCTGGATCAGCCTGGAATCTGCTTGTTATGCCCAAGGCATAAGCAACATCAGGCCTAGTACATAGCATAACATACATAATTGATCCTACTGCCGAAGCATAGGGAATAGAATTCATTCTATTCCTCTCTTCAGATGTCTTAGGAGACATCTTCTTAGAGAGACGTATGCCATGACTCATAGGTAAGTAACCTCTTTTACTTCCTTCCATGCTGAATCTTTTCAGCACACGATCTATGTACTTAGACTGGGACAAGCCTAGCATCCTTTTAGATCTATCCCTATAGATCTTTATACCAAGTATATAGGATGCTTCTCCCAAGTCTTTCATGGAAAAGCTTTTTGATAGCCAAGTCTTGACCGATTGTAACATTGGAATATCATTTCCAATGATTAGTATGTCATCTACATACAATATTAAGAAGACAACAGCACTCCCACTAGTCTTCTTGTACACACATGGTTCATCCACATTTTTGATAAAACCAAACTCTTTGACTGTTGTATCAAAATGGATGTTCCAACTCCTCGATGCTTGCTTTAATCCATAAATGGATCTCTTAAGCTTGCATACTTGATTTGCTCTCCCACTTGAGACAAATCCTTCTGGCTGTGTCATGTAAATCTCTTCCTCAAGATAACCATTAAGAAAGGCGGTTTTGACATCCATCTGCCAAATTTCATAATCATAGTATGCAGCTATTGCAAGCAAAATCCGAATAGATTTAAGCATGGCAACTGGTGAAAAAATTTCATCATAGTCAATTCCTTGCTTTTGCCTGAAACCTTTTGCCACCAATCTAGCCTTGTAGGTTTCTACTTGGCCATCTGCTCCAATCTTCTTCTTATAGACCCATTTGCAACCTATAGGGTTTACACCTTCTGGTGCATAAACCAAAGTCCATACTTGGTTGGTATACATAGAGTCTATTTCGGATTTCATAACTTCTAACCATTTGTTAGAGTCATTACTCATGATAGCTTCCAAATAGGTCAGAGGATCATCATTTTCGACGATGTGGGCTTTATCATTCTCAATGATAAACCCATACCTCTTAGGTGCATTTCGCACTCTATCTGACCTTTGGAGAGGAGATGTGTGTTGTGGTTGTACTTCATCAATGGGTACATCTGGTTGAAGAATTTCTTGTGTTTCTATTTGTAGGTCTTGAACTTCATTAAGTTCAATTCTTCTTTCACTGCCCTTTTCTAAGATAAATTCTTTTTCTAAGAAAGTGGCATGCCTACTAACAAATACCTTTTGTTCAGTAGGGTGATAGAAGAGATATCCAATACTTTCTTTGGAATAACCTATAAATATACATTTATCTAATCTAGCATTTAGCTTATGTCCAAAATTTTTTTTGACATATGCTTGGCAGCCCCATATTTTAAAATATTTAAGATTGGGCTTTCTACCTCTCCATATCTCATATGGAGTACTAGATACAGATTTTGAAGGTATCCTGTTTAGCACATATGTAGCAGTTTCTAAGGCATAACCCCAGAAGGAAATAGGAAGATCTGTAAAGCACATCATGGACCTTACCATATCTAATAGAGTACGATTCCTCCGTTCAGCTACACCATTTAGTTGTGGCGTATATGGAGGTGTCCATTCAGAGAGAATACCCTTTTCTTTAAGATGATTTAAAAATTCACTAGAAATGTATTCACCTCCTCGATCAGATCGAAGGATTTTAATACACTTTCCGGTTTGTTTTTCAACCATACTTTGATACTCTTTAAACTTATCAAAGGCTTCGGATTTATGTTTCATAAGATACACAAATCCGAACCTTGATAAATCATCAGTGAATGTGATGAAGTAAGAGTATCCACCTCTAGCTGGAGTTATCATAGGACCACATACATCTGTATGTATAAGTCCTAATAACTCACTTGCCCTTTCTCCATGTCCAGTGAATGGAGACTTAGTCATTTTTTCCATAAGACAAGATTCACAAGTTCCTAATGATTCATAATCATAAGGATCAAAGAACTCTTCTTTGTATAACTTGTTGATTCTTGATTCGGCAATGCCAAAGAAGGGTATTATTCACTTTCTCTCTCTTTCTTTTATTGCTTTTATTAATATGAAAGACATTGTCATTAAGTAATAAAACTAGAAGACCATTTTCCATAATGCCATTGCAAAGATGCTTATTAGAAAAATAAATAGAGCAACCATTGCCCTTTCCATTAATTTCAAAACCTTTCTTTAACAACAAAGGAATGGAAATTACATTTCTAATAATTTTGGGCATATAATAACAATCTTCTAATTGTAGGAGCTTTTCCGAAGGCAATTCCAAGTTGTAGGTTCCAACAGCTTCAGCCTGGATGGACTCTCCTCCAGCGCCATATAGCTCGAAGTCACCTTTCTTCAAAATTTTAATTTTCTGTAGTCCATGCAAAGATTTGCAAATGTGAAAACCACAGCCGGTATCCAATACCCATGAATTTGAATTTGAAGAACTTAATGACAAGTTGGCATGTAACATAAACATACCTTTTGATGCAACTCTTGCATCGGTCTTCATACTTGCAAGAAAACTCTTGCAATTCCTTTTCCAGTGGCCAGCTTTGCCGCAATGAAAATAGGTACTTGATCCAGAGTTTTTCTTTCCTTTTTTCTTTTTGATGCTACTCTTGGGGTTCAATCGTTTCTTAGAACCCTTATTTCCCGATTTCCTCATAGAGGTGCTATTTATAAGAAGGAGTGGACCTTTATCCTTTTTAATATGCCCTTCAGCTGTTTTGAGCATATTTAACAGCTCGGGCAGGGAGGTGTTCAGCTTGTTCATGTGAAAGTTCACAACAAACTGAGAGAATGAATCAGGCAGTGATTGCAGGATCAAATCCTGACTGAGCTCACTATCCATAGCAAAACCTAATTGACTTAATCTGGTGATCAAGTCTATAACCATAAGAACATGGTTTTGCACTGGAGTTCCTTCATTCATTCTAGCACGGAACAACTGCTTAGATATCTCATACCTAGCAGTCCTGCTTTGTTCTCCATACAACTCTTTTAAATTGAGAAGGATGGATTGAGTGTCCATGCCTTCATGTTGCCTCTGTAATTCATTGTTCATAGAGGCAAGTATGATACATTTGACAGTCACACTGTCATTTTTCCACATCTTATGTGTGGCAACCTCCTCTTCTATAGCATCATCCCCTAGATCTCCAAGATCAGGGGTTTCAAGTATATAGGAAATTTTCTCCTGAGTGAGTACTATCTTTAAATTTCTCAACCAGTCCACATAGTTTGGTCCGGTCAACTTGTTGGCATCTAAGATGCCTCTTAGTGAAAGTGAAGAAGCCATTTAATAATTCTACATATGCAAGAACAAAACTAATATAAACAGACCAATCATGATGACATGTTTGCAATTAGATAAGGACTTTAATCTAATTTGTCTCCTACTATTTTTATCGAATATCATAGCCCTCTCCTATGATAAACGTGAAAATATAATTTTTCTTAGTAGGGTTGAGATCCTAATTCATCATAAAAAGTCTTGTGTTTATACAACAAACTCTTATGAGTTCAAAGGTAGGAAACTCTTTCCAATTGCATCTCATGCAATTCTCAACTTTATCTTGTCCTCTTAAAATACTTATTGCCTTGTGTTAGCACAACAAACAATAATATTTTAGTTAAGTCAAACCCTTCATTTTCATATAGTCATATTCGAATAATATTGTCCTTGTGGTTGCACAACAAGGCAATATATTAAAATATGCCATAAGCATCTTAATGCACCAAGACAGTATAACATCAGTCCCCATTGCAAGTTTTGTGTTAGCACAACAAACTAGCATGGATCTTGACATAATAATATCGAGGCATGAAGGAAGGCTATCAATAGTGTTATATCAATATTAAGCTTATCCATAATAGGCAATCAAATAATTGGCCAGGTAAGCAGGTGGGAGGCTCCCCTTACTCAGAGAGTAAGTTCCTAATTAAGTAACCACCTTTAGTGCTTTCTTTAGACACCAATTAGATTAATTGTTCTAGAATGGGTTAGCTCAAAGTTTTTCAACACTATGACTTAATATAATTTTTATTGAGGGCTTACTAGTCTCTAGCACATTCTTTAATTGTAACATATATTTAACATGTCTATGTTAGATGTATGCCCTAGAAGCCAATTTGGCTGACACATTGTTGATTCTAGGGACATAATTTTGTACTTGACTATTTATTATTGAATAAATAAAAGGCATCTTTTTCATTCATATTGTTTATGTGTCTATGAATCGTCCAAGAAATTAATAAGATGATGATACATATTCTCAAGAGTTGAGAATTTAAGCCATGTATCATTGGTGATTAATTTCTAAATGCTCCTGATCAATGGATCATCACGAGGACGGTGATCGATCCGATCAGTGCACAGATCACTTTCCTTCTGGATGGACGAGACTTGAGTCCACAATGTAGGGACACTGAAGTGATAGTGCAGGTGCTTGTTAGAGAACAAGGGTACTGAGCGTGACCAAGACAAGAAGTCACTTGGATGTCTATCCACTCGTCAGTGACTTGCTTGATGTTGCAGTAGTGTGACTGGTCCTTTGACCTGCGGTGTTTCGGCTACTCACAGTGAGGTTATTGTAGTTTGACTGCACACATACATGTTCTCTAGCCATATGGGACCATGCAGTGTAGATTGGCTGCAGTAGGTTCACTGTAGGAGTAGGGAATGCACCTATAAGGAATCTATCGACCTTGATAGAAGAGGAGTGATCCTATGTGATTTGTTAGACTGAGTTCTAAGACCTTGGCCAGGGCAGTAATATAAAGTGGAAAAGGAGTTTTCCACTATCGAACTCGAGTCGAATAAATCTTGACATATGACAGACGATGGGGTTTGACGAGTTGTCCATGACCTCCGTCCTGTAGGGATCCACGATAGTAGGACTGTATCACACGTTAACTGCACCTAGAGGTTCATCATTCCATTCTGCTGGGTAGCCACTACATGCTGCTAGGTGTCACTGGTGGATGGTGGGACTCATAGGGATTATCTTGATAATCGATAAACCCTAATGAGTTGAGTTAGAATCGTTCCAACCCATTGAAAGGAGTTTTCAATGATATAGTGATAGAGATCACAATATATCTCACTACCAGTCAGAATAGAACCTATGGGGTCACACACACTAGAAGTATTGACCGATCCGATGGTTGAAAAGTGATTATGAATCACGAGTAATCAATTTGATTGATAAGAAGTTGAAGAAGGAACAAAGGGAATTAATTAATTGGACTTAAACACAAATCCTACTTCGGGTAGGATTCCTAGAGTCCCAATTGGATTAGGACTGGGAATCCTAGTTGGAGTAGGACTGGAATTCCTACTTGGAATAGGATTCCTACAATCCTAATGAGATTAGGAATTTTGAATTAAAATTGGATTCCTACTTGGAGTAGGATTCCTAAAAATCCTAATTGGATTAGGACTTCGGATTCAAATAGAGTCCTAATTGGATTAGGACTAAAATTAAACAAATCCTAATTGGATTAGGATTCCTTAAGTCTAAATTAATTATTAATCTAATGAATCAACATGACTCCTAATTGGATTAGGATTGAAGAGTTCAATTGAGTCATGGTTCATTCAAGTCCTAATTGGATTAGGACTAGCATAGATTGAACCCAATTTGGCCAATCCTAATTAGATTAGGATTAAACCATGAAAGAGGGACCTAATCCTCTTTGGAAGAGGATTAGGCTAACCAAGTAAGAGGGGCATCAGCCCCTCTCCACTTGATTAGGTGCGGGATGAAGAGAGAGGGGGCCGGCGCCCCCTCTTGGAAAGTTGTCAAGGGCTCCTAACTCGTAGGAGCCCTTCATCCTTATTAAAGGAGGACTAGGGCCGGCGCCCTAGTGGAATGCTTTTCCTCCTCTTCAAGCCGTGGAAGCCCCCTCTCCTCCTCTTAGTTGCAGCCGCCATCAGCAAAGGGAAAGGAAGAGGAGGCGTCTCCCTCCTCTTGGTCTTCTTCCTTGGCTCCAACGCATGAAAAGAGAAGAAGGCTGCAGGGATTCTTCTTCTTCCTAGTCTTCATCCTTCTTCTTCCTCCTTCCAAGCACAATCAAGAGTTGATTGAGAGGGAGGACATCAGCCATCAAAGCTATCTCTGCAAGGGAGCTAGCACCCCGGTGAGATAGAGAGCTTGGATCGGATCCTGCTTCGTGTGGATACCCGTAGAGGCCGGACGTTTGAACGGCTTCAAGCGAACCCTCTTCCAAAACCATGAATTCAGATTTGCGGTGATCATCTACCCGCGCAAGGTGAAGATCTGATCTTCCTATTAGTTTTAAAAGTTTTAATTCTTACCTAATTACGAAAGGTCTCGAAACAACGTTCATGCGATGAACGTCGAACCCGTGCATGCCGATTCCGCTGCGATCTGAAAATTTTTGAAATATCCGCGGCATGGGCGGGTTCCCAACAGTCTAAAATAAACTATTATGCATCATGGCTATCTCATAGCATGTATAAATCATAAGCAATTAATTAATATGCTTCAACATATTTTCATATGGAAAATTTCATATCATGATATTTTATTACATAACATATCATATATGAATCATATATTTCAGCATTTCATTAAGCATATGACATTACTATCTCATAGTAAATTAATAATCATACATCATGCATTATTATTTGATTGAACCAATTAAGGATGGCTCTGATACCACTGAAGGGTTTTAGCATGTTATAATGCGCAGCGGAAACTAGGGATTTTAAAAATTTCTTAATAAAGTTCCTATGCATGAAACCCTTTTAAGCCTAGATCACCTTAATGAACACAATCAAATAATATAAAGTAAATGCAGAATTAGTAGAATACCTCAAACGCTAATCCAAAGTGTACAATCTCCACGAGGCGTCCAAGTGTCCGCCCTCCAATGGTGATCCATACGAAAACTTGATCAAGACTTTAGCTCCAAAGACTTTTGATCCTTAATGCAGAATTCTTCTAAAGAACTCTAATGGCTTGCTTTCCTTCCTTTCTATTTTCCTTTAGCCTTCTAAAATCACTTCTAATCCTTTTGTCCTAAAGAAGACCACCTTGTCTTGGCTTAGGACATACTAGAAGCAATGCTAGAAAGAAAGAAACTAATGTAAGAAAGAAAGAAGAGAGGAGTGGGGTAGAATTAGAATGATGAAACCCAAGGAGTGCTAACCTATTTATAATAGGTGTAGGGATGCATCTCCAAGGGATGCATCCCATCCACACATCCTCTCATGAAAGGGCATCATCTAAAGGGCCATGTCAAATAAGAGGAGGTGCAGATCAAGTGAGGAGGTGTATCAAATGATATGTCCTTTCATGTGGTGCCATATTTTGACCAAGTCAACATCACATGCTAATCACATGTCCATCATGCCTCACCTCTTGATCTTTCATGATGATGATCCAAGGGCTCCAATGCAAGGCGTCATTCACTTGACCCATTATGTCTTCATCCAATGGTGGGATTGAGATCCAATGGTCAATTATGGTAGCTATCCTCTAACCCAATCCAATTGGGTTAAACCAACTCTCCATTATGTCTTCATCCAACGGTAGATCAAGATCTAACGGTCTAGATTGAATGATTTATTAAATCTAATCCAATTAGACTCAAACCAAGCCAATTAGGTGCCAACTCTTGGCTAACCCATATTAGAATATGATCTAATCAAATTAGATCAATTAAGAATCAGATTCGAATCCAATTCGAATCAGGAGCTAAGGTTTGCAACACCTGCTAGGATGTTTATCTTGCAAACATGATCTAATCCAATTAGACCCTTGATAAGTTTTCTTGTGTGTGACCCATTGGGTTCCATACTTAGCCAGCAATAGGTGTGAGTGCGAGTTGACCCAACTTGATTAGAACTCTTCTAATCGATTTAAGTCCAAACTGCGCGAACCCGAACTTAACAATTAGAATTCTTTCTAATTGGTGATCGAATTAAACTCTTTAATTTGATCAAACCTATAAAACAAGATTGACGTCTAGCAACGTGTCATGTCTATCCGAAAAATATGGAATTTGGTGGAAATACCAAAAATACCCTTCAGTGGCAAGTTACCATGCAATTCAATCCTTTAATCAAACTGCATCCCAAATATGTATTGAGTATGAATATATGTCAAACTCAATTTCATATTCATATTTTTCTCAATCTTTTAATGATAATTCAAATAATGAAACATTAGAAACTCTTTCTAATTTTTATTCTGCTTTGATCAAAGGCTTCCTGAATTATCATATGATTAGAATAAATAGGATGCTATCTTCTCTTACTAGAAGTGATTAATTCCTTGTTGACCTACTCATAATCTTCGTACACAATTCACCATATCCAGAAGACCTCGTACATAACTTATTGTCATGAATGAGTGTAAACCAAAATATGGGTTCATGTGCACAAGATACCATGGTGATCTCAGGTCATAGAATCAGTTGCACAACTCCCACTAAGAGAATCATCTTTTGACATGTAAGTAAGACTTCATAAGATTTCTCTTTGTAGGTCAATTCAGTGAACTCATTCCTCTAATGAGCACCCACATCTTTGTATTAGTGTCTCCACACAAATGATTATGAGATCAATCATCCTCTGCATCGAGCATACATAAGACATGCCAGTCTTTCCGGTAATCATTGATCCCCGACTCAATATACCAATGACTGAGAATATTTAAGATTAGGATTTTAGGATTTTAAGTCTCACTAGTATGATCTCATCATAGTCTTAAAACCATTGCCCTAATCTAAGGAGTTTATCATAAATATAATCAACAGCATATGATAAAACATAACGCCTTTATTCATATTTAAATGTCATGTACATGATTTGGACAAATCAAAAGAAAAAATCTTTCGCAATACATATTGCGATTGGCTTGTAGGGCATCTACTCTTTCACTAATTAGATTAGGATTTCAAATTAAATTAGAGTCCTACTTGAAGTAGGAATTCTAAAGTCCTAGAAAATAGGAACTCATCCTTATCTCTTAAAGGATTAAAAGAGGAGGCGTGTGACCCCTCCTCTTCATGTTTTTTTTTTTCCTTAGCATTTCGGTAGCACCCATTCTTCTCCTCTTCCTCCTTTCAGCCGCAAGAATAAGGGAGAAAAACAAAGTGTGGCGTGGCCTCCTTCCTCCTCTTCTTTTGGTTCTAGCGCAAGGAAAAAGAAAAGGCTGCGAAGGGCCTTGCATTCTTCTTCCTAGATCCCTCCTTCTTCTTCCTCCTCTCAAAGCAATCAAGAGTTGATTCAAAATGGAGGACTTCAGCTATCAATAGCCATCTCTGCAAGGGAGCTAGCACCTTGGGAAGATACGAAAGCTTCGATCGTTGCTTTGCCTCGTGTGGATACTCGTAGAGGCCGAACACGTGTGCAGCTTCCATCGAACCTTTCAACAAATCCACAAATATCAGATTTGCGGAGACCATCTATCCGCACAAGGTGAAGATCTGATCTTCTTAATGATTTAAAAATGGTTTAAAAGAATTAATCCTAATCTATCTACAAACGAAGTTTTTAAAAATAGGTTAATGCGATGAATGGGATCTTGCATGCCTTTCCGCTGCGATCTGAAAATTTTTTGAAATTTTCTGCGGCATGTGACAGATACTAATAGTGGTATCAGAGTCAGGTTATGTAGATTAAGATTAGGATTAATCATTAATGTTATTTTAGATCTGAAATTTAAAAGATTATGCTTGCTGAAATTTTCTGTATGTAGAATTTTCAGCTTGCTAATTTTTCTGCATGCTGATTTTTGGATGCTTATATTAATGATTCTATTGCTTTGATAATCTGATTTCAAATATTTAGAATCATATCTTGCATAATCAGCAAGTCATGAGATGAAATAATCAGTTAAATTACAGATCTGAAAATAATATTTATGCATGAGATGCGTTTGGTGATGATCATGGATGGACCTTTTTGAATGTGCTGAAATGTTCTGCGATGTTCTGTAATGCTATGTGATGGCATGTAATTTTAATTTTCAGATACCTACGTGCTTCTTAAATTCATGTAAGAGAGACCTGCGTGTCTCATGAAAAAGGGTTGTAATTTATTCTTTAATTTTATTTAATTTTTAAAGCAATCTGGGATGTAATCTGTGATGTGTGTTGCACGTCAATGGTTGATCGATATGTACATCAACAAGCTTAACATGCGCGGATCGAGATCAAGGGTTGATTGAAGATGGATCAAGGAGTTAATCACAAGTGGACCTAGGGGATCAAGATCGAGTAAAGAGTTGAAGATGATCTAACCAATTGACGTGCATGTGCTTGTAAAATAACCCCATCCTGGATCCATGATCATCACCAGTTATATTTATTTTGATATTATGCCTGGATGTTTAATGCTTATGTCTATGCGGGTAGATATATATTTGCATGAGATGTGAATAATCGATCGAGAGAGACCTAAATACAAACCTCCTCAATCAGTCAAGAGTGAACCAACATGAGCTAGTCATATTAGATTAATTAATCTAATTGGTATCTAGGCAAGCCTAAAAGGTAGTTACTTAATTAGGACCTTACTCTTCGAGTAAGGGGAGCCTCCCACCTGCTTACCTGGCCAATTGATTGATTACCTCTTATGAAGAGCTCAAGGTTGCAAACACTAAGACATGATTTCACAATATTAAGTCAATAGGTCTTCCATCGTAGTAGAACTGCTAAGATCTTTCCGGTGTTGATTCGTCTCGGTTGGACACAATGGGCAAGTTGCATCGGAGGACTGGATTTAATTAATTGGACTTGATCACGAGTCCTACTTGGAGTAGGATTCATGGAGTCCTAATTGGATTAGGATTTCAAATTAAATTAGAGTCCTACTTGGAGTAGGAATTCTAAAGTTCTAATTGCTTCAGGGCTGAAATTTGAGAAGTCCTAATTAGATTAGGAGTTCTTAAGTCCTAATTAATTTTAATCTAATTAAACCAATGACTCCTAATTGAATTAGGATTGAAGATTCAATAGAATCATGGTTCAATTAAATCCTAATTGGATTAGAATTTGGAGGAAATTGAAATGGGTGCATTTAATCCTATTTTGAATAGGATTGGACCCATGCATTAGACCCAAACCAAATCACCACTTAATACGATTAAGTGACTAATTTAAATGGATAAGAGGGAGGGGCGCACGCCCCTCCATTGGGCCTTTGCATGGAAGAGAAAGGAGGGGCGTACGCCCCTCCTAGCTAGCGAATTAAAGAGATAAAGATGAGTTCCTAGAAAATAGGAACTCATCCTGATCTCTTAAGGGATTAAAAGAGGAGGCGTGTGACCCCTCCTCTTCATGTTTTTTTTTCCCTAAGCATTTCGGCAGCACCCATTCTTCTCCTCTTCCTCCTTTCAGCCGCAAGAACAAGGGAGAAAAACAAAGTGTAGCGTGGCCTCATTCCTCCTCTTCTTTTGGTTCTAGCGCAAGGAAAAAGAAAAGTCTGCGAAAGGCCTTGCATTCTTCTTCCTAGATCCATCCTTGAGGATGATAGTGGTATTTTGATGATTAACACAACCATTGAAGGAATATCTAATTGAATATTACAAGGTAATATGATACATCATTACTAAGTCCGTCACTCTTGGTACATTAGTAGAATGAGATCAAGATGTATTTCAATGATTAATATTGAGATAAAATTTGCGATAGAAAAGGGATAGTGAATTCTAAATTCTAATTCGGCAAAGTTTTAAGTAAAACGTACTCTTAAGTGGATAATAGTAATTTTCATTGTTAAGAGTATGTAGCACCACTATGACATATATTCAAAATTGCTTGAAGAATATTTCATTGATTATATGGATGAATCTAACCCTAAGTTGCAGCAAAGTGTGGAATGAGTCGACCCCAAGATTGGTGGAGTCGACCCCGGCACATCAAGGAACCATCTGGCACACTTCTGCAAAAATGGCATGGATGAACAGTACTTGGGTTGACCCAAGTAAAGGCTGAGTCGACCCCATCTTCAAGCCTCAAGAAAACAGTTCTCTGGAATCCTTGAGAGGGTCGACCCAAATGGAACTTGAGTCGACCCAACCTTGAGTCGACCCCAACTGAACATGAGTCGACCCAAAGGCTATGTCATTCAAAAATCGGTTCTCTGGAATCCCTGAGAGGGTCGACTCAAGTAGAATTTGAGTCGACCCAACTGAACCTTGAGTCGACCCAAAAAAAGTTGAGTCGACCCAAGTGAGAGGAAGGCTGAAATACAAGGTTCTGTGTTTCCTGAGAGGGTCGACCCCAATGTTGCATGAGTCGACCCAAGTGAAAGTTGGGTCGACCCCATTGAAAGTTGAGTCGACCCCAAGTCTGATGAACAGTGGTTTGAGCCGACCCCAGTAAAGATTGGGTTGACCCAAGCACGGGCAGAAGCATAACGGCTAGTTCTGCAGAAGTACTTTTTATCCTTCCAACAGCAAGTAACGGCTAGTTTTTGAAATCTGACCAATGGGGGGTGTCCAATGGATGAGAAAAACTATTTAAAGGGACACTATTCATCAGAGAAAATATCCTTTTTGCAAAATATCAAAGTTTACACTAGAGAGACAAGTGCCCTAATCTTCTTCATCCAAGTGCCCTAATCTTCTTCAGTTGGGTCGACTCAAATTCCACTTGGGTCGACCCTCTCAGGGATTCCAGAGAACCGATTTTTGAATGACATAGCCTTTGGGTCCACTCATGTTCAGTTGGGGTCGACTCAAGGTTGGGTCGACTCAAGTTCCATTTGGGTCGACCCTCTCAGGGATTCCAGAGAATTGTTTTCTTGAGGTTTGAAGATGGGGTCGACTCAGCCTTTACTTGGGTCGACCCAAGTACTGTTCATCCGTGCCATTTTTGCAGAAGTGTGCCAGATGGTTCCTTGATGTGCCGGGGTCGACTCCACCAATCTTGGGGTCGACTCATTCCACACTTTGCTGCAACTTAGGGTTAGATTCATCCATATAATCAATAAAATATTCGTCAAGCAATTTTGAATATATGTCATGGTGGTGCTACATACTCTTAACAATGAAAATTACTATTGTCCACTTAAGAGTACGTTTTTCAACTGCTAAATATCTTAGAGTATTTGGATGTAGATGTTTCATTTTAAACAATGGCAAGGAGGATCTAAGTAAATTTGATGCCAAGTCAGATGAAGGTATCTTCTTAGGATACTCTACGTCTAGCAGGGCATACAGAGTGTTCAATAAAAGAACCTTGTAGTTGAAGAGTCAGTTAATATCATTTTTGATGAGTCTGATAGTGATTCTCCTAGGAGAGAAAATATTCTTGATGATGATGCAGGAATTATTGACTTTGAAAAATTGAATCTTGATGACGTGCCAAATCAAGATAAAGAAAATGATTGCGTGCCACCACAATCTCAAGACTTGCCAAAGGAATGGAGGTATGCACTGGACACCCCAAAGACTTAATTATTGGTGATCCATCTCAAGAGGTAAGAACTCGATCCTCTCTTAGAAATTTAAATGATTATCTTGCTTTTGTTTCACAATTAGAACCTAAGACTTATGAAGAAGCTGAAAAAGACACCAATTGGATAAATGCTATGCAAGAAGAATTAAATCAATTCAAAAAAAGTAATGTATGGACATTAACTGAGAGACCAAAGCATAACTCTGTAATTGGAACAAAATGGATCTTTAGAAATAAATTAGATGAAAATGGGGTAGTTATAAGAAATAAAGCTAGACTTGTGGCTAAGGGATACAATCAAGAAGAAGGGATAGATTTTGAGGAAACATTTGCTCCCGTGGCCAGATTAGAAGCTATTAGATTACTTCTAGCTTTTCCATGTTTCATGGATTTCAAATTGTATCAAATGGATGTGAAAAGTATCTTCTTAAACGATTTTATAGAGGAAGAAGTATATGTAGAACAATCTCCTGGTTTTGAGAATTATGAATTGCCAAATCATGTGTTTAAATTACATAAGAAATTATATGGATTAAAACAAGCACCTAGGGCTTGGTATGATCGACTAAGCAAATTTCTACTGAATAATGATTTCAGTAGAGAAAATGTAGATAAAACACTTTTTCTCAAAAGGAAAGACAAAAATCTGCTAGTGGTACAAATATATGTAGATGGCATAATATTTGGTGCCACAAATGATAATCTTTGCAAAGAGTTTGCTAATTTAATGCAAGGAGAATTCGAGATGAGTATGATGGGAGAACTAAACTTCTTTCTCGGATTACAAATCAAGCAAATTAAGAAAGGTATCTTCATTCATCAAACTAAATACACAAAGAAAATATTAAAGAAGTTTGGGAATGAAAATCACAAGGAAATAGGCACCCCAATGAATCCCACTAATAAACTAGACAAAGATGAAAAAGGAAAAAGTATAGATATGAAGCTTTATAGAGGCTTAATTAGATCCTTGCTTTACCTTACTGCTAGTAGGCCAGACATAGTGTTTAGTGTGGGAATTTGTGCTAGATACCAATCAGATCCTAAGGAGTCACATCTAAGTGCTGTTAAAAGAATCCTTAAATATTTGAGAGGAACTACAAACATAGGATTATGGTACTCAAGAGACTCCTATCTAGATTTGCTTGCATACTCTGATGCAAATTTTGCTGGTTGCAAATTAGATAGGAAGAGCACTAGTGGAACATATCAATTTTTAGGAAATAACTTAGTATCTTGGTTTAGCAAAAAGCAGAATTCAGTAGCATTGTCAACAGCTGAAGCCGAATATATAGCTGCCGGCAGTTGCTGTGCTCAAGTACTTTGGCTCAAGTAACAACTAGAGGACTATGGAATTAAACTAGATAACATTTCTATTAAGTGTGATAACACTAGTGCCATTAACCTTACCAAGAATCCAGTTCAGCACTCTAAAGCCAAACATATTGAAATAAGATATCATTTCATTAGAGATCATGTGCAAAATGGGAACATATGTATTGAGCATGTGTGTATTGAAAAATAATTAGCTGACATATTCATAAAACCTTTGAGTGAAGATAGATTCTGTATGCTTAGGAGGGAATTAGGCATATGTGATCCTTTTGATTAAGGAGATATAAAAAGGAGCAAGTTGTCTCATGATACTCTCATCCCATTTCGAAAAACCCATGAAACATTAGTCAAACTAGTCATCTATAGATTCCTTACTAATGTATCATTGTCCCAGTAAGAATTTGTAAGGTTTGGAGGAAAGGAAGAATTTTTTTTTAAGAAAAAAGGAAAAGAAAGAGAAAGAAAAATTTCTGAACTAGGATCGACCCAAGCTAGAATGGGGTCGACCCAATGTTGAGTCGACCCAAGAAAATTCTGGGGTCGACCCAACGACGGGACCCCACTTTTAAAAGGGGGACCCATGAGCATTCTAGGGTACTGTTTCATCTTCCAAAAACCCTATTTCCCACTCTCAAATCTCTTCCAATCATCTCCAAACAGTAGAAGGAAGCTTCCCCAAGCCGTTAAATCAAGATCTTGAAGGAATGGGACCCAAGCGAGCTGTGGCTAAGCGATCCGGGAGGGTTTCACGGACAACCCGTGTTGATAGAAATGCTACAGAGTCTTCTACAGTGCCTCAACAAGGTGAGACACGTGTAGAGCCTCCTCCTCCTCCCTCCCCTTCAGTCCAACTTGCAAAATATGCGGGGAGACCGGTTACCACGGGAAGAAGGATCCACTCCGAGTTTTTGGATCAAGAAGGGTTTCGGTTGGGTGATTGGATCCGAAGGCAAGGATGGGAGTATCTTTGCTCCCTAGATGTGGTGATCTACCCTGGGTTGGTTCGTGAGTTCTATGCCTTCCTGAAAGTTGGAATGGGAGGGCTTATATCTGAAGTCCAAGGAGTAAGGGTTAGGGTTTCAGAAGAAAGCTTGAGTGAGTTGCTTCATCTCCCCTGCGAAGGAGCTACACCGGAAAAACCAGAGAGTAAGTTGAGAGCTCTACAGCTAATTTTTGAGAGAGAGGATTTTGATTATTCAGAAAATCTAGTAGCTAGCTCTCTATCAGCTGAGATGAGGTTATTACATAACTTCATAGGTCGGATACTGTTTTCGAAGAGTGGAAGATTTGATCTCATATCTGAGCGAGATCTGGTTGTTATGGAGCATATTATTCAGGGCATTCCCCTGAACCTCCCAGCTATGATGATCAGACAAATGAGAAAGGCAATATGCAACTCAAGAGTCTCCTTGCCCTATGGTATGATACTCACCCTGGTCTTCCGACAGCATGACATATCAGTAGAGGGAGTGATCTCCAGGCATCTACTATTTACTGACACGTACACTGCACGATCTCTTATTCGCATGGGTTATGAGAAGGTGAACAGGCAATGGGTGCGTGCAGGAGCTGGGATACATGCACCAGAGGGTGATGTACCAGAGACTGGAGACCCCATCCCTGAGGATGAGGAGCCTGCGGATCATCCTACAGCACCTTCAAAGGCTGGACCTTCGTCATCCACACCTACGGGATGTACAGAGGAGTTTTGGAGTAGGATGACTGAGCTTGTATCAGCTCAGGTGAGGACTCTCTCTGATGGGATGTGGAGCAGGATGGATAGCATGACTGCTGAGATTAGCGATCTCAGAGAGCAGGTAGGAGCTTTACGGAGAGAGAGAGAGAGGCTCATGGTCCATTTGTGCCCCGAGCAGCTGAGTCAGAGGTTTCGGCACAGAGTCATCCAGCTCAGCGAGGTCGACGCCAGACTCTGTCCCATCAGGCTCGACCTTCCCTCGCCACTTATGCTAGGAGGATGAGGACTAGATCACAGCCATTAGATACCCCTAGGCTGATGTTAGCACTTTTGGTATTAGTGCCTAGGATTTATCTAGTTCTCATATTTATTTTGTGTTGATCATGTACTTTGCACTTTGATTGAAGAACATTGTATTTTTGTGTTAATGTATTACAATGTTTCATGTTTGATCAATAAAATCTGAATGTTTATTATTTACTGTGTCTACTTATCTATTGCCATGCACCTATTTGATGATAACAAAAAGGGGGAGAAGTAAGGAAAGAAATAAGTTGATAAACAAGATTGAAAATGATAATAGGAAAGATTATACACTTAAGGGGGAGTAATATGTAACAATGAAAAGGTTAAAGTCTCAAATTGAAATCAAATTTCAGAATTTGGCACGCACTTCTTGGTATCAGTGCCCGGGCTCTGATACCAAGAGACAAGTGCCCTAATCTTCTTCATCCAAGTGCTTCACTCAAGAGTCAAAAGGAGGTGGTAAAGCAGATTCCATGAGATATTAAGAGCTCCATCCACCCTTGAAGAGTAAAACATTCTTGACAAAGAAGAGAGAAGTTTCATCAAGCGATAACTATATTCTAAACTCTTCTTTGTAGTTTATTATTGTTATATTTGCTCATCTAGGAGCTTCAACTTTCTTCTTTCTTTTGTTAATCACCTTGTAAAGGTTTGTTGGTGAGCCCGCAAAACCAACGGTGTAGGTTTATTGGTGAACCCGTAAAACCAATTGTGAAGGTTCGTTGGTGAGCCCGTAAAACGAACATAGGTTCTTGGTGATCCCGAAAAAATAAAGGATAAAGGTTTCGGATTGTGAGCCCGGAAAACAACCCAACTGTAATTCGTGGGATTATAGTGAATTCCCAAGGGGTCGCTTGGGGAGTGGACGTAGGTGCTTAGGAGAGCACCGAACCACTATACTTCTTGTGTGTTTGTATTGTGTATTAGTTTAATTTCACTCACTCATCAATTGACTAAAGTAAGATAGCAAAAATTTAGAAAAACCAATTCACCCCACCTCTTGGCTTGTCACCTTGGGCAACACTCCTTCTTCTTCCTCCTCTTAAGGTAATCAAGAGTTGATTCAAAATAGAGGACTTCAGCCATCAATAGCCATCTCTGCAAGGGAGCTAGCGCCCTGGGGAGATACGAAAACTTCGATCGGTGCTTTGCCTCGTGTGGATACCCGTAGAGGCCGGATGTATGTGCGGCTTCCATCGAACCTTTCAACAAATCCACGAATATCAGATTTGTGGAGACCATCTACCCACACAAAGTGAAGATCTTATCTTCTTAATGATTTAAAAATGGTTTAAAGAAATTAATCCTAATCTATCTACAAACGAAGTTTTTAAAAATACGTTCATGCGATGAACGGGATCTTGCATGCCTTTCCGCTGCGATCTGAAAATTTTTTGAAATTTTTTGCAGCATGTGACAGATACTAACATTTCTCTTATGAGGAGATCAGTCGAAGTTTCTCACTTTATCGTGAAGAGCTGCTATTCAGACATTGGAACATTCTTTCACAGCAAACTACTTCATCGGCTTCAGCTTTTGCTTTCATTGACTTATTTTTTATATGCTCTAAAGCTTTAAGGTTTCAAGTTATAGCATTCTTTTAGTTGGATTAATTGCTGCTGTAACAGTTTCATTGATTTAAAACTTGTAAAGGCTCTTTCAAGCCTTGATTGGAAGTTGCTGAATCAGGTGTATTCAGTAAAGGTGATAGTTTTGGTTGGTTCATCTGAAAACCAATTGGGTTGTTTGTGAGTCCGGAAAAACAAACGGTATAAAGTTTTTGGTTAGTTTGTCTGAAAACCAACTAGGTTGTTTGTGATCCCGAAAAACAAAAGGTTTTCGGTTGGTTGTGAGGATGATAGTGTTATTTTGATGATTAACACAACCATTGAGGAAAAGCTCTATCATGGCATACACTCAAAATTGCTTGAAAATATGTTTCATTGATTATATGAATTAGTCTAACTTTAAGATACAGAAAAGTGTGGATTGAGTCGACCCCAAGCTAAGTGGAGTCGATCCTGGCACACCATGGAACTATCTGGCACACCCCTGCAAAAATGGCACAGATGAACAGTAAGTGGAGTCGACCCCATGTATCTTTGAGCCAACCCCAGGTGAGGAGCCGACCCCAAAGAACCTTGAGCCGACCCCAGTTTGAAGCCTCAAGAAAATAACTTTCTAAAATTTACTGAGAGGGTCGACCCCAAGATTCCTTGAGCCGACCCTAACTGGAGCCGACCCCAGGAACACTTGAGTCGACCCCAATGGAGCCGACCCCAACTGAACATGAGTCGACCCCAAGGATATGTGGTCAAAACCATGTCTCTGAAATTTCTGAGAGGGTCGACCCCAATGGAACTTGAGTCGACCCCACTGTAGCATGGGTCGACCCCAAGAAAGCTTGAGTCGACGCTAATGAAAATAGCCAAAAATACAAGGTTCTATGGTTCCTGAGAAGGCTGACCCCACTGTAGCAGGGATCGACCCTAGAGAAAGTTGGGTCGACCCCAGAGGAAGTTGAGTCGACTCCAAGTCTGATGAACAATAAGTTGAGTCGACCCCAGAAAAGTTTGGGTCGACCCCAACACAGGCAAGGGCATAACGGCTAGTTCTGCAGAAGTACTTTATGACCTTCCAACGGCTAGTAACAGATAGTTTTTCAAATCTAACCAATGGGGAGTGACCAATAGAGGTAGGCAAGTATTTAAAGTGACACTATTCATCAGAGGAATGATATTTTGCCAAGAAATCAAAGTTCATTTAAGAAAAAGCAAGCCCTAGCATCCTTCATCCAGGTTCTCCATTTAAGTCTCAAAAGGAGGTGGTTGAGCAATCTGAGTGTGCATTCAATAGCTCCACCAAACCATTGTGAAGTGAAGAAATCTTGGCAAAGAAGAGAAGAGCATCCTCAAAGTGATAACTATTTTCTCATCTCTTCTATTAGTGTAAAATTGTTATATTTGCTCTTCTAGGAGTTTCAAACTCTTTCTTCTTTATTACTTTGTAAGGTTTGTTGGTGAGCCCGTAAAACCAACGGTGAAGGTTTGTTGGTGAGCCCGCAAAACCAACATAGGTTTTTGGTGATCCCGGAAAACCAAAGTGTAAAAGTTTTTGGATTATGAGCCCGGAAAATAATCCAACTATAATCCGCGGGGTTATAGTGAATTCCCCAGGGGATGCTTGGGGAGTGGACGTAGGTGCTTAGGAGCGCACCAAATCACTATACTTCTTATGTGTTTGTATTGTTTATTGTTCTAACTTCACTACATGCACTCAATTAATATTAACTTAACCACTCACTCATCAATTGATTTTTTTTAAGGATTGAAAAAAAACTTAGAAAAACCAATTCACCCCTCCTCTTGTCTTGTCACCTTGGGCAACAAGTGGTATCAGAGCAAGGTGCTCTTATAGTATTTATTGATCTCACGATCAAGAGTCAAAAATCATGACAACCCAAGTAGGATGTTCTATGAGCGAGGGGCAATCCACAAATAGACCTCCTCTGTTTAATGGCACTAATTACACATATTGGAAAGCTAGGATAAGGAGATTCATTCAAGTTCTAGATTATGACTTGTGGAATATCATAACTAGAGGACCACACACACCCATAATTAGTATAAAGGGCATAATCATTCCTAAACCAGAAATGGATAGGAATGAGAGTGATAGAAGACTAGCACAATTAAATGCTAAAGCAATTAATGTACTTTACTACTCACTAGATGTAAGTGAATTTAATTGAATATCTACATGCATCTCTGCGAAAGAAATTTGGAATAAACTAGAGGTCACACATAAGGGAACTAATCAGGTTAAAGAGTAAAAAATAAATATATTAGTACATAGGTATGAATTGTTTAAAATGAAATCCACAGAGTCCATAACTGAAATGTTCACTCGATTCACGAAAATCATAAATGGACTAAAGAGCTTAGAAAAGTCTTATACTAACTCTGAACTAGTGCGAAAAATTCTCAAGTCACTACCAAGAGTCTGGGAGGCCAAGGTAACTGCAATCCAATAAGCTTAGGACCTCAATACACTACAATTGGAAGAACTTCTAGGATCACTCATGACCCATGAGTTGACCATGAAGCAAAACTCAGAAGAGAAGGTCAAGAAAAAGAAGACCATTGCCTTGAAATCTACGACTCCAAAATAGGAAATTGAATCGAAGAGTCTGATGATGAGGAGGAATATGATGAAGAAGGAATGACTATGCTCGCAAGAAAATTTAGAAAATTTATGAAAGGGAAGAAGAAATTTCATAAGAGGAAGCCCTTCCTCAAAGGTAGCTCGAGCAAGGAAAAGGGAAAGGATAAAGAAAAAGAAAAGAAAATGCCAATTTGCTATGAATGTAACAAGCCCGGGCATTTCAAGATAGATTGTCCGGAATTGAAATAGATGGTAAGAAAGCTTAAAAAGAGGAACCTCATGGCTGAATGGAGTGAAAGTGAGGAGTCAAGTTCGGAAGAGGAAGATCAACAAGAGACGGCCCAAATCTGCTACATGGCCAACGACGATGAGGTAGATTCTGAACTTGAATGTGATTTTACGGTAGAAGAGTTACATGATGCAATTTTAGAACTCATGGAAGAACACAAGAAGCTAATCAATAAAAATAAAGTTCTAAAATGTGAAAATCAATCTCTTATCAAAGAAAAGCTGAAACTATCTAATGACTATGAAACATTAAGTAGGAAGTTCACTAATGAAACTAAAAGTCTAATTACTGAAAATTTCAAGCTAAAAGAAGATGCAGAAAAATACAAATTCTTAGTGAACAAGTTTACACTTAGCTCAACTAAATTAAATATGATTCTTGATAGTCAAAAAGCTGTATATGATAAAGCTGGATTAGGATATAAAACAAATAGGAAGCAAAAATACTTAAAGAACATATTTGTGAAAGCCAAAAATAAAAACATAACTTGTCATTGCTGCAATAAAGTAGGACACAAAGCATATGAATGTAATTTTAGAAATTTCAACTATAACAAATAGAGTGATAAGAGTAAGCTAAAATTCAAAAAAATTTGGGTTCCAAAAGAAACATCAAGTACTAACCCTAAAGGACCCAACATAGTTTGGATACCTAAAGTATATTCTTGATTTTGATTGCAGGAGTGCCTTACAGCTAATAAGAGGGATAGACGATGATATCTAGATAGCGGCTGCTCAAGACACATGACAGGTGACATAGAACAATTTGTCACTTTGGAATCTAAGGAGGGTGGAGTGGTAACCTATGGAGACAATGGAAAAGGACTTATCATTGAAAATGGTAAAATTTATATTACTCTATCCACTTTTATAGAAACTATTTTATTAGTTAATGGTCTGAAACATAACTTACTTAGCATAAGTCAATTTTGTCATAAAGGTCTTAAAGTCACATTTGAAGCCTCAATATGCATAATCACAAATCCTAAAGATAATAGCATTGTACTTATAGGACATAGGCATGGAAACATTTATATGATAGATCTTCATGATCTAGGCAAGAAAAATGGATTATGCTTAATCACTAATGAAGAAAGGAAAAGTGAAACAAGTTGGCTTTGACACCATAGACTAGGACATACTAGTATGGACTTAATATCAAAACTAGTCAAAAAGGATTTGATAAAAGATGTGCCAAAATTGATTTTTGAAAAAGTCAAAATCTGTGGACCATGCTCATTAGGAAAGCAAACAAAATCATCTTTCAAATCAAAGAATATAGTATGAACCATTAGGCCTTTTGAACTCATACACATGGATCTATTTGGGCCTATTAGAACTGTAAGTCTAGGAGGAAAAAAGTTTGGATTAGTTATAGTAGATGATTTTTCAAGATATACATGGGTTTCATTTCTTGCACATAAGAACGAAGCATTTTCAGTATTCTTGAAATATTATAAAAATATCATAACTGAAAAGAAGCTCACCTTAATTGCAATTCGAAGTGATCATGGAACTGAATTTGAAAATCAACACTTTGAAGAATTATGTAATGAAAATGGTATTTCTCATCAATTTTCAGCACCTAGAACGCCTCAACAAATTGGGGTTGTTGAAAGGAAAAATAAGACATTGGCAGAAATGGCACGCACGATATTGTGTGAGTCAAATCTTCCAAAGTACTTTTGGGCTGAAGCCATAAATACTGCTTGCCATATTTTAAATCATATTTTAATACGTCATATAACAAAGAGAACTCCTTATGAACTTTGGAAGAATAAGAAACCAACTGTTAAATATGTTAGAGTATTTGGGTGTAGATGTTTTATTTTAAACAATGGCAAGGAGGATCTAAGTAAATTTGATGCCAAGTCAGATGAAGGTATCTTCTTAGAATACTCTACTTCTAGCAGGGCATACAGAGTATTCAACAAAAGAACTCTTGTAGTTGAAGAGTCAATTAATATTATTTTTGATGAGTCTGATAGTGAGTCTCCTAGGAGAGAAAGTACTTTTGATGATGATGCAGAAATTATTGAGTTTGAAAAATTGAATCTTAATGACGTGCCAAACCAAGAAAAAGAAGATGATCGTGTGCCACCACAATCTCAAGACTTGCCAAAGGAATGGAAGTACGCACATGGACACCCTAAAGACTTAATCATTGGTGATCCATCTCAAGGAGTAAGAACTCGATCCTCTCTTAGAAATTTAAATGACTATCTTGCTTTTGTTTCACAAATAGAACCTACGACTTATGAAGAAGCTGAGAATGACATAAATTGGATTAATGCTATGCAAGAAGAATTAAATTAATTTAAAAGAAGCAATATATGGACATTAACTGAGAGACCAAAGCATAATTCTGTAATTGGAACAAAATGAGTTTTTAGAAATAAATTAGATGAAAATGGGATAGTTATAAGAAATAAAGCTAGACTTGTAGCTAAGGGATACAATCAAGAAGAAAGGGTAGATTTTGAAGAAATATTTGCTCCCGTGGCTAGATTAGAAGCTATTAGATTACTTCTAGCTTTTGCATGCTTCATGGATTTCAAATTATATCAAATGGATGTAAAAAGTGCCTTCTTAAATGGTTATATAGAAGAAGAAGTATATGTAGAGCAACCCTCTGATTTTGAGAATCATGAATTCCTTGATCATGTATTTAGATTACCCAAGACACTATATGGATTGAAACAAGCACCTAGGGCATGGTATGATCGACTAAACAAATTTCTGTTAAATAATGATTTCAGTAGAGAAAATGTAGATAAAACACTTTTTCTCAAGAGAATAGAAAAAAATTTGCTAGTAGTACAAATATATGTAGATGACGTAATTTTCGGTGCCACTAATGATAGTCTTTGCAAAGAATTTGCTGAATTAATACAAGAAGAATTCGAGATGAGTATGATGGCAGAACTAAATTTTTTTCTCGGATTGCAAATCAAGCAAACTAAGGAAGGCATCTTTATTCATCAAACTAAGTACACAAAGAAAATATTAAAGAAGTTTGAAAATAAAAATCACAAGAGAATAGGCACCCCAATGAACCCCACTAGTAAACTAGATAAAGATGAAAAAGAAAAAAGTGTAGATATGAAGCTCTATAGAGGCTTAATTGGATATTTGCTTTATCTCACTGCTAGTAGGCCAGACATAGTATTTAGTGTGGGAATATGTGCTAGATACCAATCAGATCCTAAGGAGTCACATCTAAGTGCTGTCAAAAGAATTTTTAGA
This sequence comes from Phoenix dactylifera, assembly GCF_009389715.1. Lineage (NCBI taxonomy): Eukaryota > Viridiplantae > Streptophyta > Magnoliopsida > Arecales > Arecaceae > Phoenix > Phoenix dactylifera. The sequence goes on from NW_024067703.1 coordinate 149,461, forward strand.
TATTTGAGAGGAATCACAAACATAGGATTATGGTACTCTAGAGACTCTTGTCTAGACTTGCTTGCATATTATGATGCAGATTTTGCTGGATGCAAATTAGATAGGAAGAGCACTAGTGGAACATGTCAATTGTTAGGAAATAACTTAGTATCATGGTTTAGTAAAAAGCAGAATTCAGTAGCATTGTCAATGGTTGAGGCCGAATATATAGCTGCCGGGAGTTGTTGTGCTCAAGTACTATGGCTCAAGCAACAACTAAAGGACTATGGAATCAAACTAGACAACATTCCTATAAAGTGTGATAACACTAGTGCTATTAACCTTACCAAAAATCCGGTTCAGCACTCTAAGGCCAAGCATATTGAAATAAGGTATCATTTCATTAGAGATCATATGCAAAATGGGAATGTATGTATTAAGCATGTATGTACCGAGAAACAATTAGCTGATATATTCACAAAATCTTTAAGTGAAGATAGAGTCTGCATGCTTAGAAGGGAATTAGGCATATGTGATCCCTTTGATTGAAAGCAAATGAAAGGAACAGGTTGTCTCATGATACTCTCCTTCCATTTTGAAAAACCCATGAAACGTTAGTAAAATTATTCATTTATAGACTCCTTACTCATATATCAATGTCCCATAAAGATTTGATAAGGATCAGGAAGAAGGAAGAATTAAAAAAAAAAAAAATCTGAACTGGGGCCGACCCGAGCCAGAATGGGGTCGACCCCTCCTTGAGTCGACGCAAGAAAAATATGGGGTCGACCCAACGGCGGGACCCCATTTTTAAATGGGGGACCCGTGAGCCATTTTAGGGCATTCTTTCCCTTTGTCCTCTTCCTAAAACCCTATTTCCTACTCTCCAATCCCTTCCAATCAACTTCAAACAGTGCTAGATTGCTTCCCTAAGCCATTAGTTCAAGACCTAAGGAAGCACTTGGTGAAAATGGGACCCAAGCGAGCCGTTGCTAAGAGATCCGGGAGAGTCTTACGGCCAACCATCGTAGAAGAGCATGCTAGAGAATCTTCTATAGTGCCTCCACAAGGTGAGACACATGTAGAGCCTCCTCCACCACCTTCCCCTTCAGTTCAACTTGCTAAATATGCAGGAAGACCGGTAACCACGGGGAGAAGAATCCATTCTGAATTTTTGGATCAAGAAGGGTTCCAGTTGGGTGATTGGATTCGAAGACAAGGATGGGAGTATCTTTGCTCCCTAGATTTAGTGACCTACCCGGGCTTAGTTCGTGAGTTCTATGCCTTTCTAAAAGTCGGTCCGGGAGGGCTTGTGTCTGAGGTCCGAGGAGTACGGGTTCGTATTTCAGAAGAAAGCCTAAGTGAGTTGCTTCATCTCTCCTGCGAAGGAGCCACACCAGAAAGACCAGAGAACAAGTTGAGGGCTCTACAGATAATTTTTGAGAGAGATGATTTTGACTATTCAGAAAACTTAGTAGCTAGCTCTCTATCAGCTGAGATGAGGTTATTGCACAACTTCATAGGTCGGATATTGTTTCCGAAGAGTGGGAGATTTGATCACATATCTGAGCGAGACATGGTAATTATGGAGCATGTCATTCAGGATTTTTCCTGAATCTTCCAGCTATGATGATCAGGCAGATGCGAGAGGCCATATGCAAATCGAGAGTTTCTTTGCCGTACGGTATGATACTCACCCTGATATTCAGGCAGCATGACATATGTGTGGAGGGAGAGTATCCAAGCATCTGCTATTTACCGACACCTACACTGCACGGTCCTTAGTTCGCATGGGTTATGAGAAGGTGGACGGTCAGTGGGTGCTGGAGGTGCAGGGATACATGCACTGAAGGGTGATGCACCAGAGATTGGAGACTCTATCCCTGAGCCTGAGATACCTACGGATCATCCTACAGCACCTTCAGAGGCTGAACCTTCGTCATCCACACCTACAGGATGTACAGAGGAGTTTTGGAGTAGGATGACTGAGCTTATGTCAGCTCAGGTGAGGACCCTCTCTGATGGCATGATGCGTAGGATGGACAGTATGACTGCTGAGATTAGAGGCCTTCGAGACCAGATGACAGCATTAGAGAGAGAGAGAGAGAGGCTCATGGTCCATCTATGCCCCGAGCAGCTGAGTTAGAGGTTTCAGCACAGAGTCACCCAGCTCACCGAGGTCCACGACGGACTCAGTCCCATCAGGCCAGACCTTCCCTCGCCACTTATGCTAGAAGGATGAGGACTAGATTACAACCCTTAGATTCCCCCTAGGCCCGATGATAGCACTACAGGAGTCCATCATGATTAGTGTCTAGGATTTATCTAGTTCTCATATGCATTTTACTTTGTTGATGTACTTTGCACCTTAATTAAGAACATTGTACTTTTGGCATTAGTGTACTACAATGTTTCATTTTGATCAATGAAATTTGGATTTTATCATTTATTGCTTCTACTTATCTATTGCTATACATTCTTTTGATGATAACAAAAAGGGGGAGAAGTAAGAAAAGAAAGAAGTTGCGATATAGGAGGAGAAATAAGTTTGGAAATTAAATAGGATGAGATTATATTCACTTAAGGGAGAGCAATATGTAAATGTAACAATGAAAATTTTAAAAATAAAAAAAATTGAATTTTCAATCAAAATTTCTGAATTTGGTACATACTTCTCATGCCTCGATACATAACCTAAAACTCTTACTTTATCTCAAATTTTTGAAGTTTTATCTTTAATAAAATACAAAATAAATGGGAAGAAAATCAAAAGTTCAAATTGGCAATATTTGGATGAAAGAGAGGAAGTCTTCACTTCAAATTTGAAAAGCTGAAATTTAGCAACTTGAACTCTTTCTAAAACAAAACTTCTAATTTAAATATAAGTGTCAATCTGCTCATGCTCAATATTTTGTAATCATCAAAAAGGGGAAGATTGAGGATGATAGTGTTATTTCGATGATTAACACAACCATTAAAGAAAAGCTCTATCATGGCATACACTCAAAATTGCTTGAAAATATGTTTCATTGATTATATGAATTAGTCTAACCTTAAGATGCAGGAAAGTGTGGATTGAGTCGACTCCAAGCTAACCAGAGTCGACCCTGGCACACCACGAAACCATCTGGCACACCCCTGCAAAAATGGCACAGATAAACAGTAAGTGGAGTCGACCCCATGTATCTTTGAGCCGACCCCAGGTGAGGAGCCGACCCCAAAGAACCTTGAGCCGACCCTAGTTTGAAGCCTCAAGAAAATAACTCTCTAGAATTCACTGAGAGGGTCGACCCCAAGATTTCTTGAGCCGACCCCAGCTGGAGCCGACCCCAAGAACACTTGAGTCGACCCCAATGGAGCCGACCCCAACTGAACATGAGTTGACCCCAAGGATATGTGGTCAAAACCATGTCTCTGGAATTCCTGAGAGGGTCGATCCCAATGGAGGCCCAGTAAAGTGACAGTTATATAATTAAGAGAACTTGAGTCGACCCCACTATAGCATGGGTCGACCCCAAAAAAGCTTGAGTCGATCCTAGTGAAAACAGCCGAAAATACAAAATTTTGTGGTTCCTGAGAAGGCCGACCCTACTATAGCAGGGATCGACCCCAGAGAAAGTTAAGTTGACCCTAGAGAAAGTTGAGTCGACCCCAAGTCTGATGAGCAGTAAGTTGAGTCAACCCCAGGAAAGTTTGGGTCGACCCCAGTACGAGCAAGGGCATAACGGCTAGTTCTACAGAAGTGCTTTTTGACCTCCTAACGGCTAATAACGGATAGTTTTTCAAATCTAACCAATGGGGAGTGACCAATAGAGGTGGGCAAGTATTTAAAGTGATACTATTCATCAGAGGAATGATTTTTTGCCAAGAAATCAAAGTTCATTCAAGAAAAAGCAAGCCCTAGCATCCTTCATCAAGGTTCTCTACTTAAGTCTCAAAAGGAGATGGTTGAGCAATCTGAGTGTGCATTCAACAGCTCCACCAAACCATTGTGAAGTGAAACAACCTTGGCAAAAAAAAGAAGAGCATCCTCAAAGCGATAACTATTTTCTCATCTCTTCTATTAGTGTAAAATTGTTATATTTGCTCTTTTAGGAGTTTCAAACTCTTTCTTCTTTATTACTTTGTAAGGTTTGTTGGTGAGCCCGTAAAACCGACGATGAAGATTTATTGGTGAGCCCGCAAAACCAACATAGGTTTTTGGTGATCTCGGAAAACCAAAGTGTAAAGATTTTTAGATTGTGAGCCCGGAAAACAATCCAATTGTAATCCACGAGATTATAGTGAATTTCCAAGGGGATGCTTCGAGAGTGGACGTAGGTGCTTAGGAGAGCACCGAACCACTATACTTCTTGTGTGTTTGTATTGTGTATTATTTTAACTTTACTACACGCACTCAATTAATATTAACTAAACCACTCACTCATCAATTGATTTTTTTTAAGGATTGAAAAAAAACTTAGAAAAACCAATTCACCCTCCCCTCTTGTCTTGTCACCTTGGGCAACAGGTTGCCTGGAAAAAATAACTGAATTTTTGATTGTGAGCCCGAAAAACAATCAGGCTGTAATCTGCTGGATTATAGTGAAAATCGCAAGCTAGGCTTGAGGAGTGGACGTAGGTGCTGGGAGTGCACTGAACCACTATAAATCTTGGTGTTTGTAATTATGGTTCTTCTCTTCCTTTCCTCTGCATATTTCTTACTGCATTCCTAACTTTTATTTACCGTCATATTTGTGCAATCTCATTCCGCTGTTGAATCTATAAGATATTAGTAACTCATACTCTCCATACGTTTCAACGTTAATAATATTTTTTTAAGAGACCCAATTCACCCCTCTTCTTGGGCTGCACCTCTGGGCAACAAGTGGTATCAGAGCCTGGTACTCCAGAAACTTTTTGATCTAACAATCAAGAGTTAAAGGTCATGGCAGCCACTATGGGATCCACTGTTGCCGAAGGGCAATCTACCAATAGACCACCTATTTCGAATGGCACAAATTTTACTTATTGGAAAGCTCGTTTGAGAATTTTTATTCAAGCACTTGAATATAACTTATGGACAGTTATTATTAATGGACCTCACACACCAACTAAAATTGTTGATGGCATCACCTTATTCAAACCTGAGATTGAATGGGATGACCATGATAAAAGAATGGCTCAGCTGAATACAAAAGCCATGAATATTCTTTACTGTTCTTTAGATGCAAATGAGTTTAATCGTATATCTATTTGCATGACTGCTAAAGAAATCTGAGATAGGCTGAAAGTTACACATGAAAGCACTAACCAGGTCAAAGAATCTAAAATCAGTATGCTAGTGCATAAGTATGAATTATTTAGAATGGAAAACAGTGAATCTATAACTGAAATATTTACTAGATTCACTGATATTATAAACAGCCTGAAAAGCCTTGGTAGATCTTACTCTAACAGTGATCTTGTTCGGAAAATTCTTAGGTCTCTTCCTAGAGCATGGGAAGCAAAGGTCACTGCTATTCAAGAAGCCAAAGATCTCAACTCTCTCCTACTGGAAGAACTGCTGGGTTCCTTAATGACTCATGAGCTCTCAATGAAACAGAATCTTGAGGAGGATGAACCTAAGAAGCATAGAACCATCGCTCTTAAATCTACTCTGCATGAGGATGAAAGTGAGGATTCTGAACCTGATGACAGTGAGAAAATGGTCCTGATTACAAGAAAGTTCAGAAAATTCTTTAGAAGAAAAAGAGAAAACTTTAACAAAAGGCCTATGATCAAAGGGAAGCAAAGCAAAGAAAATAAGGAGCAATATGTTTGTTATTGTTGCCCAAAGTGACAATCCAAGAGGGGGGGGTGAATTGGTTTCTTCTAAATTTTGGTGCTTTAACAGCTTTCTTAATTAAGTGCGGTGGTTGCTTTCTTAGATTATTAGAATGAGTTAAACTAGAGTAAAGATAGAAGATAATGCAAGAACAAATGTAAACACAAGCACAACACAAACACAACAATATATAGTGGTTCGGTGCTCTCCTTAGCACCTACGTCCACTCCCCAAGCGACCCCTTGGGAATTCACTATAATCCCGCGGATTACAGTTGGATTGTTTTCCGGGCTCACAATCCAAAAATCTTTGTTGGTTTTACGGGCTCACCAACGAACCTTTACACTTTGGTTTTCCGGGTTCACCAAAAACCTTTGTTGGTTTTACGGGCTCACCAACGAACCTTTACACTTTGGTTTTCCGGATTCACCAAAAACCTTTGTTGGTTTTACGGGCTTACCAACGAACCTTTGTTGGTTTTACGGGCTCACCAACGAACCTTTACAAAGTGTTTAATAAACAAAAGGAAAGATTCAAACTCCTAAATGAGCATATGAAACAATATAAGCTACAAGAAAGAGTTAGAAAGTATTTATCGCTTTGAAGTGGCTTTGCTCTTCTTTGTCAAGGATGCTTCACTCTTCAAGGGGGGATGGAGCTCTTGATGCCTCTTTGAATCTGCTCAATCCCTTTCTTTGATTCTTGAATGAAGCTCTTGATGAAGAAGATTAGGGCACTTTTGTGTTCTTGAGTACTCTTTGATATTCCTTTCAAAAGTTATTCTCTCTGATGAATAGTGCCCCTTTAAATAGCTTCCCACCTTCTTTGGTCAAGCCCCAATGGTTAGAATTCAAAAACTAGCCGTTACTGACCTTGGGAAGGACAAAAAGTACATCTGCAGAACTAGCCGTTACTGTTCAGCCCGTGTTTGGGTCGGCTCAACCTGTCCTTGGGTCGACCCAACTTTGCCTTGGGTCGACTCAAACATTCCTTGGGTCGACCCAACTTTGCCTTGGGTCGACTCAAACATTCCTTGGGTCGACCCTCTCAGAGAACACAGAAACTTTGATTTCAGCCTTCCTTCCCATGGGTCGACCCAACCATTCTTTGGGTCGACTCAAAGTCCACTTGGGTCGACTCAACTTCTTCTTGGGTCGACCCTCTCAGTAATTCCAGAGAACCATTTTCTGTCTGTCTTTCTGTCTTGCCTTTGGGTCGACCCTCTCAGGGTTTGGGTCGACTCAAGCTTGGGTCGACTCAACCACTGTTTGGGTCGACCCTCTCAGTAAATCCAGAGAGCATTCTTCAGTTGTGTTTTTGAGGTTCTTCAAGGTTGGGTCGACTCATGCTTACCTTGGGTCGACCCAACTCACTGTTCATTTGTGCCATTTTTGCAGGAGTGTGCCAAATGATTTCTTGATGTGCCGGGGTCGACCCAATCAACCTTTGGGTCGACTCAATCCACACTTTGCTGCACTCTCAAGGTTAGATTCATTCAAATGAACAAGGTCATGTATCTATTTTCAATTAACCAAATATACTGAGAGTAATGAACTTATAAATGAAGTATCAACTTAACTTATAGCATACTCTAGATAATTGCTTGTTAATCATCAAAATAACACTATCATCCTCAATCTCCCCCTTTTTGATGATTACAAAATAAAGAGTATAAGTCTATTGATACTTGTCTTTAAAATCAGTTTATAAAAGGGATTAAATTGCTGAATTTCAGCTTTTCATATATACTTGTGAAATCTCCCCCTATATCATTCAAATGTTGCCAATTTGACTTTTTGAATTGCTCCCCCTTTCATTTATAATTCATTAGCAATGAAACTTCAAAAATTTGAGATAAACTCTGAGTTTCAGGTTATGTATCGGGGTGCGAGAGGTGCGTGCCAAATTCTGAATTTATATGTGCCAAATTCTGAACTTTGATGGAAATTTTTGATTTAATCAATTTCATTGTTGCAAATTGCTCCCCCTTAGATGTATAAGCTTTCTTATATGATTTTCAATTTGTTTGCCCATTTATTTCTCTTTTCTTTACATAACTTTTATCTTTATTTCTCCCCTTTTTGTTATATATCTTTACTTCAATTGAATACTCTTTCTTTTCTTAATACTCTTTCTTTTCTTAAATACTCTTTCTTTTCTTCTCCCCCTTTTTGTTATCATCAAAAATATATATATGGGAAAAGATGCAATAAATAATAAACTTCAAACTTCATTGATCAAAATAGGAACATTTTCATACATTCATGTTAAAAACAAAGACAGATACAATGTTCCTTAATCAAGATTTAAAGATACATAAGATAAAAACAAGATACATAGGAGAAAAGCAAGATACATGTGAGAACTAGATATCTAGCCTAGGCTCTAAACATAGACGCTAAGATCAGCCTAGGAGGAATCTAATGGCTGGGATCTAGTCCTCATCCTCCTAGCATACGTGGCGAGGGGAGGTCGAGCCTGGTGAGACTGTGTCTGGCGTGGAGCACGACGAGCGGGATGACTCTGTGCCGATATCTCTGACTCAGCAGCCTGTGGCACAGATGGTCCATGTGTCTCTCTCTCTCCGGAGTGCTCCTATCTGCTGCCTCAGATCACTGATCTCAGCAGACATGACATCCAACCGGGCGTCCAATCGGCTCGTGAGCCCGTCAGTAATAGTCCTCGCCTGAGCTGTCATGAGCTCTGTCATCCTGCTCCAGAAGTCATCCGTATCTGTCGGAGGAGCGGATGACGATGGTCCAGCCTCTGAGGGTGCAGTAGGATGATCCATAGGCTCCTCATCCTCATCCTCTGGTGCCTCTCCCTCTGGTGCCTCACCCTGAATGCCTGCACCGGTGTGAATCCACTGCCCGTTCACTTTCGCATATCCCATGCGTATGAGTGTCCGTGCAGTGTACGTGTCCGTGTGATGCAGACTCTTGGATGCCTCCTCCTCAAGAGGTAAACCATGCTGACGGAAGATCAATGTAAGTATCATACCATAAGGTAGTGATACCCTGTTGCTGCACATCACCTTCCTCATCTGCCTTAATATCATAGCCGGAAGATTTAGAGGAGTCCCCCGAATCATACACTCCATAACTGCTAGATCTCGCTCTGAGATGAGATCAAATCTCCCGGTCTTCGGAAATAAAATCCTATTTATCATATTGAGCAATAACCTCATCTCAGCAGAAAGAGAACTAGCTATTACCTTCTGAGAAAAATCGAAGTTCTCGTTTTCCATGATCAATTGCAGAGCTCTCATTTTGTCTTCTAGCCTCTCCGGAGTGGCTCCTATGCAGGGTAGGTGTAGTAACTCACTCAAGCTCTCCTCGGACACACGGATCCGAACCCCTCGAACTTCCGACACAAGCCCTCCCATACCAGTCTTGAGGAAGGCATAGAACTCTTGTACCAACCCGGGGTAGATGACCACATCTAGGGAGCAAAGATACTCCCAACCTTGTCTTTGGATCCATTCCCAAATCCGAAACCCTTCTTGATTGAAAAACTCCGAATGGATCCTTCTCCCGGTAGTAACCGGCCTCCCCGCAAATCTTGCAAGGATCACTAAGGGGGAAGGAGGAGGAGGGACCTCCGCACGTGCCTCACGTCTTGGAGACACGGGAGAAGGCTCGGTAGGGTGCCTTTCCTCTGGTTGGACCCGGGTCACTCTTCCGGATCTCTTGGCTACGGCTCGTTTGGGTCCCATTTCTCCAAGATCCTTAGGAAATCTACTGTTTGGAGGAGTTTAGTGGAGATTGGAGAGTGGGAGCTAGTCTTTTCGGAAGAAGACAAAGGGTAAACAGTGCCCTAGATAGCTCACGGGTCCCCCTTTTAACAGTGGGATCCCGACGTTGGGTCGACTCAAGAAACTTCTTGGGTCGACTCAACGTTGGGTCGACCCTATTCTGGGTTGGGTTGACCCAAGTGCAGAATTTTTCTTTTCTCTTCCTTTTTGCTTCTAAAAATTTTTCTTGCTTCCAATCCTTATAAATTCTTTCTGGGACAATGATACATGAGTAAGGAATCTATAGATAACAAGTTTGACTCATGTTTCATAGATTTTTAGAAATTGGAGGAATGTATCATGAGACTACTTGCTCCCTTTTATATTTCTTCAATAAAAAGGATCACATATACCTAATTCTTTCCTTAGCGTGCAGAATCTATCTTCACTCAAGGGTTTTGTGAATATGTCGGCTAATTGTTTTTCAGTGCATATATGCTCAATACATATGTTTCCATTGTGCACATGATCCCTAATAAAATTATATCTTATTTCTATGTGTTTGGCTTTAGGAATGAGATATTTAGGATATAAGCCAGAAGTGATCTCTAAATGTAGATTCCAAAGATAGTTTTGAAATCAAGTGTAGATGGAATCTTTTTCAAGTTATTTCAAGGAGTATCAAGAATAATATTCAAAGAAAGCACGAATGAAACTTCAATACCCTTTTTTTTTTAATATATTAAGTATATAGCAACATGAGAGCAATCTAATTAATTTTTAGAGTATAGTTTAAGAGCAGATAAAGATCAAAACTTATATACTCGAAAAACATAAGATTATATTGAATCCTTAATTCTTAATGACTTCAAAGTTCTTTCATGATATAAAAGTATTGGAGCATAGATACCAAAATATGAATTTATGCAATGTAGGATACATAAAATTCAGGACTTTGAAAGTTCTTTGAAAGCTCTCTTAAAGACTTTCTTTTACTCCTTTAAAGATCATATCATCAAAATCAATTAAAATGAATTGGCTCATGATTGACACACTAAAGTGCAAGCCAATAAGAGCTCATTAGTAGATTCCAAAGTAAATTTCCAATACTAAGACAAATGGAATCCTTTTCACTTAGTTTTCAAAACAAGTGATTTACCAATTAAGTACAGATGAAAATCCAACTTTCAAAAGATATTCAATGAGGCACAAAGTTTAATACCACTTTACATTTAGTATTCTTTCTCTCATCTTTAGTTGTGAATTTACATGATTAAGTTCTGTATGATCTCTCCCTCTGAAATTTTCTTTCTTTTAAGAATCATTTGAGTGAGCTGAAATATTTCTAAACTTAAGATCATTCACTCTTTTAATAATATATATATATACATATATATTTTGATAGAAGTCTTTAATAATGTAGGAGAGGAAAAAAAAAACATATAGATGATCATTGAAGTATATATATTTATAGAACTCAATTTCTTAATCAAAGTTTTTCAGCAATGTATATATGAAGCACAATAAATCTTTTCAATATCAAAATAAAATCACATATTTAAAAATATTTGTTTGCAATCAAGATCATCGAAAGACACATCATTCAGACCAATATTAGTACACTTTGAAGATAAGAAATGATATGTTTCATATGCGTATCGGGGCAAGCAATCAAGGCATCAGAATTATTCTATTTTTCTTAAGCTGTAGTTTTATCTAGAAATTCATATTGAGTTTAAGCTTTTATACAAAATCAGATTCTGAATTTCATAAAGATTCTCAAGGAGGCTTTCAAAGTTGTAATTTGAGATATGTATCTTCACATTGTAGCTCATCTTAAATCATTACGATTGAAAACACATATTTCAAACATATAAGAGCATATTCAGAATATTTGTATTTATGTTGAGTTTTGGTATGAATTTGAACATTATATACCAAAGTTAAGCAAGTTGAAGGATAAAACAAAATCAATTCATTTTGCCTAAATAGAGATATCCTTCTCTTCTCCTTTTTACAAATTTATTCAACTTTCAGATTTTAAAGATGATTGTGAACGACAATTCTGAAATTTCTTTTCAATAATACCAAATAAAAATTTTATGTAGTATTTCAAACATTCAATCAAATTGTCCAAGCATGGAGCATTACAAAATATTGAGAACCCATAATTCAAGACATCATGCCATATGCAAAATATATTATGTGTTAAGTCATGCATTAAAATATTAAGAGCAAGCATGTCAATGATCAAAATCAATTCTTTTCAAATAAAACTCCTCCTATTTAAATATAATCTTGTACTGATTTCATCCTTAAAGTGCGTTTTCAAGTCATTAAAAATTTGACTTGATTCTTCTTATATACTTTCATTTTTACCTTCTTATGCTCTATACTCTATTTGCTCCCTATCCGGTGGAGTTGGAAGGGGCACGAGGTACTACCACTAGCCTCCCTCTTGTGCCGTCCCTAATATACCCTACACCGAATAGTTGGGTCAAATAGTGCCGGGTACTACCACTAGCCTCCCCATTGGCACCATCCCTATAATGAGCAATGTAGAAATGTTAAACTGTTCTCTTTAGCAACAAGATATTCACTCCAAACTCTCCCTATTTAAATATAATTAATTACGGATTTTATCCCTTCCAAAAGAATGTTCACACAAGTCTCACAAATATGCTGAATATATTATGCTTGCGCTGCTTTTACTTAAGATTGGAGTATTTACTTAGCTTTTACTTCTTCTGAGCAATGTTCATTTTCTTTTTCTTTATCTCTCTCTCTTTTTGTCATTTTCAAGTAGTTACATGAAAGAGCAGAATAAAGAATTAATCTAATATGCTGCATATAAATATATATCATGCAAACAGCATTTTCATTATGCCCAATGATTCATAGCTTATCACAAGTTATTTTGAATTAGAAACTTGAGGCATAAACTTGTGTATTTCATGGTTATGCATTATACAGGCAAAAGTGAACTTCAATTTAATCATACCATGAAACAATTATCATTAGCATGAGAATGAAGCATGATATCAAGAAGATTAGCAATTTAAAGGTTTAATCATGCTACCATATAATTTCAGACTATTGATTTTGCTCAACTAACTCACAAGAGAAGAGTTTAGATTACCAGTGCATTTAGCATTCTTCAAGCCAAATACCTTTTAGATTCTTTACACCCTTGGCTGAAGAAAATCTTCCTCTTTTTTTGTTTCCAAGGGAATGTTTATTGTATCTTTCATCGAGGTGTCCTTCAAGTTGAAATTTCTTGCTCACAAATCCTGTATCATTAGCAAAATCTTTTTCTTTTCTTGAAGGCAATTCATTACGTTCTCTAGGATACAAAAACATTCATACAACATATCTCTTAACTGGATGACTCAACATGAGACATGACAATAATTGAATTTGAGTCACCTTACTCAAGAGATTGCCTAAATATAAGCAAGCACAAGTCACTTGAACTGAAGAGATAACTTTATTAAATAATATGGTTCAAGGACACCCATGTGAGGCAATAAGAAGATTTATCAAAGTCAAACCAATTTCTTATTTTCAAAAGCAATTTAGCTTAGATTCTATTTGCTTAAGATAATTATCAATAAGATATACCAGTTAAGTTTTAATCAAATTATCTTAAATAGTTGTTTCTATCAAAATTCAGATTGTTACATAGAATCAAAGTGATAAACTATATTCTCAATCAAAGATCTAGTTTTAATAAGAATAATATAAATTGATCTTTCTACAACTAGTATCTTTTCATTGAATATTCTATATGCATTGCTTAAAGAGTAATATCCAAAGAAATACTTGTTTTATCAGATTTGGCATATATTTCGTTCTTGAGAACATAATATGTATAACTGAAAAACATGAAGGTATGCAACATTTGATTTTCTGTTTTTTTTTTATGAGTTCACATGGGGTTTTTTTTAAAAATAGATTTAATAGAAATCTTATAATATGACAAGCTGTGATGATAGTTGCTATCACAAAGCATTGTCCTTACATAACAAAGGTTCTTTTTTTTTTTATATTTTTATAACCCCTATATGCAATAGTGTTCTTGGTGCAAGCACAATTGTATTCAATACCATTTTATCCACAAATTGGTTTTCAAAGCTGTGCCATGAATTTTCACAGTTTGCAAACCTTTTTCATTTGAAACCTTTTGTAAGTTTGTGCCAAAACAGAAAATATTTCAATTTAAGTGCCAAGAATAAAACCAACATTAGCTTTGAGAAATCATCCATAATTACAAAATTAGAGAGCTTATCTCCTAGGTTCATAATCCTAGAGATCCAAATAAGTTCTTATGGAGAATTTCCAACGGCTAAAAGGTGAAAACAATGTTTTCAAATTTAGAAATGATTCTAGTTTATTTTTCTAGATGACATACATAGCAAACTTTGACCTTGCGAAAATTAATCTAAGTGAACCAATGACAAGGTCTTTTGAGATTAAGTCCATACTAGTATGAGTTGATTTTATATGCCAAAAGTGGTTTCTTTAATCTTGGTATTCATAGTGCATATATTTAAAGGCATACCAAGTATACATTCTCATGTCTATGATCAATAAGATAATACCATTGATAAAAACTCTCAATCAAGCATATAGAGAATTCATAGAGTTATTCTTAATAAATTGATTAATCATTTAGCAACTTATCCAGCAGTAAGTAAGGCATACTATAAAATGAAGTGATTTGATTATATTTTTTTAAAAATATTACCTATATCACAAAATTGATTAATACCTCCAATTTATGTTTTAATTAGATACTAAGGCAAAGAGAATGATGAGATGCAAGGATTACTAATTTCATTATTCTTTTCATTTCAATTATTTTTCTAAAGTATATTTTAAGTTTCATTCTTTAATATATGTCTAGAGCACCCAATTTCTAAATTAGCATCTTTTGTTGGAGCCTTGAGTGCTAGACACACCTACAGAAAATATTCAGATTTTCAACTTAGGAACCCAAGCTCTTTTGGGTCCTTGTAAGTTAGCTATTATTGTTCCTTTTGGAACCCATATTTTCTTAATGGCTATTTTGTCCATAGGCTTGCAGATTTTAGGATTATAAGGAATGTATTTCTGCATACTCTTATTAAATTTAACAAACATCGATTTAATATAAGTAGATGATGGACTTTTAATTTTCTGTTTTTGTTCATTAGGTTCATCAGATAAATTAGAATCCGTTTTAGGATAGATAGTGGAAGATTTAACACATATATCATTAAGGGATTTTTGTGTGTACCAAGATTGATATCCTAATCCAGCCTTTTCAAATTCAGCTCTTTGATTATTTATCATTAAGTTCAGTTTTTCAGAGCTGATAGTAAATTTTTCAACTATAGGCTTAAATTTGTTAACTTCTTTAGTTAGCCTTTCATTGTCTTCTGAAAGTAATTTATTATTTTTCTGAGTTATATCATAGCTTTCAGCAAGAGATAGATTTTTCTGATTTAACTTTTTATTCTTTAAACTAAGCTTCTTATATTCTAAGTATAAATCAGAAAAAGCATCATGAAGTTCATCAAATGTAAAATCAGATTGAGCTTCAGTATGTACTTGATTTTTGAATGAGAAATCACTTTGTGTTCGAGTACATACCTCATCTTCATATGCTACAAAGCATAGATTTTCAGTTTCAGTTTGATGCTCTTCTTCTTCGGAACTAGTTTCAAATTCACTAGAAACGTTAGTGCATTCATATTTAACTTCAAGCATATTCCATATTTCCTTAGCAGTTATGCAAAAAGATATGCTATTAAGTTCACTATCATCCAATGCACAATATAGAATATTCATGGCTTTTGCATTTTGCTGAGCCATTTTCTTATCATGATTAGCATTTGTATGTAGCCCATTGACTATGATACTCCATAAATCGTAGTCATGTGCTTGAATGAAAATGCGCATGCGTGCTTTCCAATATGTGTAGTTTATACCATCAAATAGTGGAGGTCTATCAATTAATTGTCCCTCACTCATAGAACATCCCACTTGGGTTGTCATGATCTTTAACTCTTGATTGTGAGATCAATGAGTACTATTAGAGCACCTTGCTCTGATACCACTTGTTGCCCAAAGTGACAATCCAAGAGGGGGGGTGAATTGGTTTCTTCTAAATTTTGGTGCTTTAACAGCTTTCTTAATTAAGTGCGGTGGTTGCTTTCTTAGATTATTAGAATGAGTTAAACTAGAGCAAAGATAGAAGATAATGCAAGAACAAATGTAAACACAAGCACAACACAAACACAACAATATATAGTGGTTCGGTGCTCTCCTTAGCACCTACGTCCACTCCCCAAGCGACCCCTTGGGAATTCACTATAATCCCGCGGATTACAGTTGGATTGTTTTCCGGGCTCACAATCCAAAAACCTTTGTTGGTTTTATGGGCTCACCAACGAACCTTTACACTTTGGTTTTCCGGGTTCACCAAAAACCTTTGTTGGTTTTACGGGCTCACCAACGAACCTTTACACTTTGGTTTTCGGGTTCACCAAAAACCTTTGTTGGTTTTACGGGCTTACCAACGAACCTTTGTTGGTTTTACGGGCTCACCAACGAACCTTTACAAAGTGTTTAATAAACAAAAGGAAAGATTCAAACTCCTAAATGAGCATATGAAACAATATAAGCTACAAGAAAGAGTTAGAAAGTATTTATCGCTTTGAAGTGGCTTTGCTCTTCTTTGTCAAGGATGCTTCACTCTTCAAGGGGGGATGGAGCTCTTGATGCCTCTTTGAATCTGCTCAATCCCTTTCTTTGATTCTTGAATGAAGCTCTTGATGAAGAAGATTAGGGCACTTTTGTGTTCTTGAGTACTCTTTGATATTCCTTTCAAAAGTTATTCTCTCTGATGAATAGTGCCCCTTTAAATAATTTCCCACCTTCTTTGGTCAAGCCCCAATGGTTAGAATTCAAAAACTAGCCGTTACTGACCTTGGGAAGGACAAAAAGTACATCTGCAGAACTAGCCGTTACTGTTCAGCCCGTGTTTGGGTCGGCTCAACCTGTCCTTGGGTCGACCCAACTTTGTCTTGGGTCGACTCAAACATTCCTTGGGTCGACCCTCTCAGAGAACACAGAAACTTTGATTTCAGCCTTCCTTCCCATGGGTCGACCCTCTCAGAGAACACAGAAACTTTGATTTCAGCCTTCCTTCCCATAGGTCGACCCAACCATTCTTTGGGTCGACTCAAAGTCCACTTGGGTCGACTCAAAGTCCACTTGGGTCGACCCTCTCAGTAATTCCAGAGAACCATTTTCTGTCTGTCTTTCTGTCTTGCCTTTGGGTCGACCCTCTCAGGGTTTGGGTCGACTCAAGCTTGGGTCGACTCAACCACTGTTTGGGTCGACCCTCTCAGTAAATCCAGAGAGCATTCTTCAGTTATGTTTTTGAGGTTCTTCAAGGTTGGGTCGACTCATGCTTACCTTGGGTCGACCCAACTCACTGTTCATTTGTGCCATTTTTGCAGGAGTGTGCCAAATGATTTCTTGATGTGCCGGGGTCGACCCAATCAACCTTTGGGTCGACTCAATCCACACTTTGCTGCACTCTCAAGGTTAGATTCATTCAAATGAACAAGGTCATGTATCTATTTTCAATTAACCAAATATACTGAGAGTAATGAACTTATAAATGAAGTATCAACTTAACTTATAGCATACTCTAGATAATTGCTTGTTAATCATCAAAATAACACTATCATCCTCAGTTATGAATGCAAAAAGCCTGGACACTTCCGAATAGAGTGTCCTCTATTAAAGAAGGCACCGAAGAGGTTAAGGAAGAAAGCTATGATGGCTACTTGGAGTGACAGTGATGAATCCAGCTTTGGAGAAGAAGAACAGTAACAGGAAGCTGCAAATCTGTGTCTAATGGGATACGAAAATGAGGTATATCTGAATACTGATTATGATTTCACTTTCGATGAGCTTCAAGATGCTTTTTCTGAGCTTATGATTGAATATAAAAAACTTAGCTTAAAGAACAAGAAACTGAAGACTAAGAACTAATCATTAGAAAAAGAAAATACATTGCTTCTGGATAACAAGAAGAAACTGCATGAAGTAAATTAGAAGTTAGCTAATGAAGTTGAAAAATTGAAACCTATAGTTGATAAATTCACCCTAAGCTCTGAGAAATTGAATTTAATTCTAGAAAGTCAGAAAGTTGTTTATGATAAAGCTGGTTTAGGATATAATCCTTGGAAGAAATAGAAATCATTGAAAAATATTTTTGTGAAACCCGCTTATGTTAAACCAAAATCTGTACTGTTACGGAGGAACTAAGCCGCCATGCTCCACGTGACCGGCACGCGCGCCCATGAAGACTACGGCTGTCCTTTGATCCAGCAATCCGACCCCGAGTCGGACATCTTCGGCTCCACAGCCCGACCTCGAGTCGGCTGCCCTTTGATCCAGCAGTCCGACCCCGAGTCGGACATCTTCGGCTCCACAGCCCGACCTCGAGTCGGCTGTCCTTTGATCCAGCAATCCGACCCCGAGTCGGACATCTTCGGCTCCACAGCCCGACCTCGAGTCGGCTGTCCTTTGATCCAGCAATCCGACCCCGAGTCGGACATCTTCGGCTCCACAGCCCGACCTCGAGTCGGCTGCCCCCTGATCCAGCACTCCGACCCCGAGTCGGAGATCTCTTGATAACGACAGGCTGCTTCCCAGAGGCACGCCGAGGCCTCCTGCTCCACTACTCCCTGCAACGGCTGTATCCGATGCTGCTCCACGATCTCCCGTATCAGCCGTACAAAGCGGAACTCCACTACGCCCTGTCATGGCCGTACCTAGCGCTGCTCCACGACGCCCTGTAACGGCCATGTCAGTGGCCACTCCATCGCGCCCCACGATGACAAACCCCCCTGAGAGACCCCCCAGCCAGGTATATATGCGGCTGGGGGGAGAAGGGGGGGTAAGCAATATCTTCCAGAGCACTCTCTTGCTTGCTATTATCATCTCTCCTCCTCCTCCAATCTCCTCTGACTTGATCGTCGGAGGGCCCCCACTACCCCAGTGGTGGTGCGAGGCTTGCTCGCAGGTTTCCCGGTGGAAGGTGGAGCGTAACCAACACCAACCAAGACAACTCAGACGGAACCCCGTTCACACCGCTGTGTCAATCGTTCTCGGTTTGGACCACCAGCAACAGTTGGCGCTAGAGGAAGGGCCCGAATCTCAGAGCGATCGTAATGGCACGGCGAGGTGGCCGTGGAGCTTCCAATGCCTCCGGTCGCGGGGCCTCTCGCGCCTCCGGCCGGGAGGCCGCTGCGTCTCCAACACATTCTCAGCAACACTCCACCATTCCACCCCCCATTCAGATGGTCGAAGCCGCTCAGTTCGACCAGTTAGCCCAGCAGGTTCGCACCCTCGCGGAGGCAGTGCAGAACCTGCAGGGTGTGATGTCTCGAGCGCCACAGCGGGCCCAGGAGCCGCTGCCCCCTGAGCGCTCACCTGTCTTCCTCAACCCGCGCTCCTTCCTCTCCCATGGGGAGGAGCGCCGGCGCGAGGAAGGTTCTCGAGCACGGTCCATTCTGCCAGGACCTTCTCATCGAAGCTGCGCGGGGTACGAGAGGCGGACCCGGGCGCGTTCTCAGACCCCCCAGTCCTCGAGGGGCCCGCACTCCAGTCGGTCCCCCTCGCGCCGCTCCTTGTCTCCCACCCACCGGTCGCGCTCCCTGGACCGGCGGGTGGACGATCTCCACAGACAACTCCAGGTCCTTAAGGGCCACTCCAAAGATCCCTTCGCCGACTTGGAGATCTCCTCCCAACCGGCGCTTGCCTCGAGGATCCTGCGGACCCCAAATCCGCCGGGATTCAAAATGCCGGCGATCGAGCCCTATGACGGGGCGGCGGACCCGCGGGATCACGTGGAGAGTTTCAGGACTCTTATGCTCCTCCATGGAGCATCAGATCCTCTCCTCTGCAAGGCCTTCCCGGCGACCCTCCGTGGCCCAGCCAGGGCGTGGTTCGCCGGCCTGGAGGCTGACTCTATCCAGTCCTTTGACCAGTTCACTCGCCTCTTCATCAGCCATTTCGCCGTCAGTAGCCGGCGGCGATTGGTTTCCGACTCCCTCTTTGATGTCCGGCAAAACGAGGGAGAAAGCCTGCGGGATTACCTTACCCGCTTCAATAAGGCTACATTGGAGGTCCGGAACCTGAGCCAGGAGGTGGCTCTCTCAGCCCTGAAGCGTGGCTTCCGGAAGGGCAGACTCACCTTCTCCCTGGACAAACGCCTGCTGCGGAGCTTCCCGGAGCTGTTGTCCCGGGCGAACCAGTATGCAGACGCCGAGGAGGCAGCCGCCCACCGGAACAAGGAGGCCGCCGAGGTCCCTCTAAAGCTCGGGAAGAAAAGGCGAAAAGAGGCACCCCAGAGGAGGAGCCCGACGCCTCAACGTCGGCGCAGAAGCCCGTCACCGGCGAGGAACCACGGCGCCCCACGCCCTCGTTCTCCGCACCGACGCTTCAACCGGTACACCCCACTCCTGGCCCCCCGGGCCCAGATCCTTATGGAGGTCAAGGGGCGGGAGAACCTCCCGGTCCTGAGGCAGATGAAGAAAATCCCTAGGAGGAGGCCCTCTCGGGCGTACTGTGAGTATCACCGAGACCACGGCCACGACACCGAAGACTGCTTCCAGCTTCGGGACGAGATCGAGGCTCTCATCCGCCGAGGGCGTCTCGGTCGATATGTAAACGACCGACGTCCCCCCGCAGACCCGCGTCCGGCCGACCCGGCCCCTCAGGAGCCTCGGAAGCGGCCTACGCCCTCAGCGAAGTCCACGAAGGCATCTGCGGATCGCACCTGGGGGCTAGGTCCTTGGCGCATAAGATCATGAGGCAAGGCTATTATTGGCCTACCTTGTTGGAGGACTCAAAGGATCATGTGCGGAAATGCGACGCCTGCCAGCGCCACGCCAACGTCCAGAGAGTCCCTTCTGTCCCCTTGGCACCAATCACGGCACCCTGGCCCTTCGCCCAGTGGGGAATGGATATCCTTGGACCATTCCCCGTTGCTTCAGCTCAGCGGAAATTTTTGATCGTTGCAATCGACTACTTCACCAAGTGGGTGGAGGCGGAGCCACTGGCCACTATCACGGAGGCACAAGTCCGGAAGTTCGTGAAGAAGAACATCATTGTCCGATTTGGGGTACCTCGGGTCCTCATCTCGGATAATGGCCGACAGTTCGACAACAAGCATTTCCGTGACTTCTGCGAGGAGTTCGGGATCGAGCATCGGTTCACATCTGTGTCGCATCCCCAAACCAACGGCGAGGCCGAGGTCACAAATCGGACAATCCTCCAAGGTATCAAAGTGCGAATCGGTCGGACGAGGCAAGCTTGGGTCGAGGAACTCGAGAATGTCCTCTGGGCGTATCGGACCACGCATCGGACCCCTACCGGGGAGACACCTTTCAGCCTAACCTATGGCACGAAAGCCGTTGTCCCCGTAGAGCTCGGACTTCCCTCACCTCGGGTGGCCGCACACCGACCCGAGGCCAACACGGAGCAACTCCGAGGGAACCTGGATCTCTTGGAAGAAGCAAGGGAAATGGCGCAGGTTCGGATGGCGAAGTATCAGCGGAGGGTGGCCCGATATTACAACTCCAAAGTCCGACCGAAGCTTTTCAGAATCGGAGATCTGGTGCTAAGGCGAGCTAAAGCATCTCAACCCACGGAAGGTGGGAAGCTAGCGCCAAATTGGGAAGGCCCATATAGGGTTCGCTGGGTAAACCGACCTGGCTCCTACCAGTTGGAAGCCCTAGATGGCCGAGAAATTCCAAGGAGCTGGAATTCCGCTAACCTGCGGATGTATTACCAGTAGAACGACAAAGCCAGAAAGACAGTTCGAGAATGTATAACACTTTTCATTTCAATAATTTCTGGTTACAATGGCGTACTCGTGTGATTACAAGAAATTCCCAGAGGGGAGTTAGGGAGTAAAGAAAGTAAAGAAGAGGTGGAGACTCCGTGGAACTGAAGATCCGGGATCTCAAACCCTCCATCCGAAACAGCTGCAACCCCGCCGGAAGTGGGTGCTTCTAACCGGAGGCACCAGCGACGCCTCACGAAGAAGACGAGGAACCACCGCTGGAGAAGCCCCCGCTGCCCCCAGGGGAACGCCGCCTCCAAAGGATATTCCGATCCTCTCCAGTGTCAGAGGAGAGAAGGAATACGAGGGAGAAGAGCATATGGAGGCGCGGTCCCGGATCGAGCGTCTGGTGCAGAGCTCAATCGGGAGGCTGAACTTCAAGGAGGGGAGATGTGATCCCGGATGAAACGCCTAGAGCGGAGTTCCGCCGGGGAGACCCTCCTTGCTGATCCCAGATGAAACGGCTAGTTGGCTGAAGTCGCGAGGGGCGCGCCTCCCGTTCCTTCGGCAGGAGTCTCTCAGCCATGCGCCAGAGAGAAGGTCCACGATCCATGGCAACTTGAACAGCTCCGGCTTGGCAAACTCCATCGCACCTGCACCTGTATTTATAGCCAAACTGCAGCCCCCCGGTCGTTCCGATGCGGGTGGCTCCCATAAATGCGGACGCATTGAATCCGGAGCCATTCTGGCTCTCGAGGCGTATCTTCCCGCGATTTCCTAAGCGTCATTCTCCTTAATCGCATTCTTTGTGCAGGACACTCCGGGTGGCACGTACCCCTAGGTCCACATATCTCCGCTCGCGCCTAGGCCGCATCCGCCTCGAAGAACGCGCGCATCGCGGCCGCTTAACTGACACTCCTCGCAAGCAGCAACTGGCGATCCGATTTCCCAGGTAACGCATCAATTAGCGTTTAATGCCCTTCTGGTGCTCCCCAGGCAACGCTTGGAGAAGAGGAGAAACACGATCGCAGCTGGCCACGGAGAAACTCCGTCGGGCTGCAAGCGACAGGCGCATGGCCAACGAGCGGAATTTTCCGAGGCTCGGCCCTCGGATGCCAGGCTAACCCGATGATCATCCCGGGAGCAGACTAGCCTGAAGCCCCGACCGGTCGCCTCGGCTTGCGCCAGCCTTGGCCGACCAACGAGCGGAATCTCCCGAGGCTCGGCCCTCGGATGCCAGGCTAACCCGATGATCATCCCGGGAGCAGACTAGCCTGAAGCTCCGACCGGTCGCCTCGGCTTGCGCCAGCCTTGGCCGACCAACGAGCGGAATCTCCCGAGGCTCGGCCCTCGGATGCCAGGCTAACCCGATGATCATCCCGGGAGCAGACTAACCTGAAGCCCCGACCGGTCGCCTCGGCTTGCGCCAGCCTTGGCCGACCAACGAGCGGAATTTCCCGAGGCTCGGCCCTCGGATGCCAGGCTAACCCGATGATCATCCCGGGAGCAGACTAGCCTGAAGCCCCGACCGGTCGCCTTGGCTTGCGCCAGCCTTGGCCGACCAACGAGCGGAATTTTCCGAGGCTCGGCCCTCGGATGCCAGGCTAACCCGATGATCATCCCGGGAGCAGACTAGCCTGAAGCCCCGACCGGTCACCTTGGCTTGCGCCAGCCTTGGCCGACCAACGAGCGGAATCTCCCGAGGCCCGGCCCTCGGATGCCAGGCTAACCCGATGATCATCCCGGGAGCAGACTAGCCTGAAGCCCCGACCGGTCGCCTTGGCTTGCGCCAGCCTTGGCCGACCAACGAGCGGAATCTCCCGAGGCCCGGCCCTCGGATGCCAGGCTAACCCGATGATCATCCCGGGAGCAGACTAGCCTGAAGCCCCGACCGGTCGCCTTGGCTTGCGCCAGCCTTGGCCGACCAACGAGTGGAATCTCCCGAGGCCCGGCCCTCGGATGCCAGGCTAACCCGATGATCATCCCGGGAGCAGACTAGCCTGAAGCCCCGACCGGTCGCCTCGGCTTGCGCCAGCCTTGGCCGACCAACGAGCGGAATTTTCCGAGGCTCGGCCCTCGGATGCCAGGCTAACCCGATGATCATCCCGGGAGCAGACTAGCCTGAAGCCCCGACCGGTCGCCTTGGCTTGCGCCAGCCTTGGCCGACCAACGAGCGGAATTTCCCGAGGCTCGGCCCTCGGATGCCAGGCTAACCCGATGATCATCCCGGGAGCAGACTAGCCTGAAGCCCTGACCGGTCGCCTTGGCTTGCGCCAGCCTTGGCCGACCAACGAGCGGAATCTCCCGAGGCCCGGCCCTCGGATGCCAGGCTAACCCGATGATCATCCCGGGAGTAGACTAGCCTGAAGCCCCGACCGGTCGCCTCGGCTTGCGCCAGCCTTGGCCGACCAACGAGCGGAATCTTTCGAGGCTCGGCCCTCGGATGCCAGGCTAACCCGATGATCATCCCGGGAGCAGACTAGCCTGAAGCCCCGACCGGTCGCCTCGGCTTGCGCCAGCCTTGGCCGACCAACGAGCGGAATTTCCTGAGGTCTAACCCTCGGATACCTGGCTTAGTGCCGGAAGAATTTCCTGAGGCCTAACCCTCGGATGCCTGGCTTAGTGCCGGAAGAATTTCCTGAGGCCTAACCCTCGGATGCCTGGCTTAGTGCCGGAAGAATTTCCTGAGGCCTAACCCTCGGATGCCTGGCTTAGTGCCGGAAGAATTTCCTGAGGCCTAACCCTCGGATGCCTGGCTTAGACGCTGCCAAGAGTTAAAAAGAAAAAAAAGAGGAGGACGAAAGCGAGATGAAGAAACATTCGACTTGTATTAATTTTCATTGTTTCAGGGCCAAGGCCCATACAATTTGGCAAAACGCCGACATACAAAAAAAGAGGACAACGAAAGGTACAAGAGGTCAGCTTGGAGGAACCCCCGGGTCGGGAACGTCGGGCTCGTCCGCAGGGGGTAGGGAGGCGGTAGGAGAATCAGCAGGCGATGGCGCCGGAGAGGAGTCGAGAAGGGAAATCCCACTCAGGTCAACTTCGGGGTACTTAGCCGACACCCTTGCCAGGCCCTCCTCGAAGCCTAAGATGAAGGATTCGGACCCCGCGTCCGACGCGTCACGGACGAACTCGTCAGACTGACGATAGGCCCGTACCGCCTCCGACATATCACGGGTGAACTCGGCGGACTGACGATAAGCCTGTACCGCCTGGCGCCCGATCTCCGCACTCTTCTCGGCCAGCGCCGCCTCTGCTCGCTCCGTAATCTGAGCCTTAGCCTCCAAGACCTTCGCCACAATCCGGTCTTCAGCCTCGGAGGAGACCCTCAGCAGATTAGCCTGAGCCTCCTTATGCTTCGCCTCGGCAGCAGTGCGAGCGGCCTCAGCTTCCTCCAGGCGCGAACGGAGCTCTTGGTCGTTCGCGCGGGACCTCTCCAAGGCTGACTCCAATTCGCCCAGTTTGGCTTCAAGAGACCGGGTTCGGTTGCGGGCGCTGTCGGCAGACCGCTGAGCCTTCTCCCACCTCTCTCGATAGTCCGCGACCTTCCGGGACTGCTTTTCAGCTCGTTCCTCCGCCTTCTTAACCCTGCTTTCGAGGCCCGAGGCGACTTTGAGTTGCTCCCGAGCTTCCAACAGTTGCTTCTCGAGGGCGGCGAAGCCGAGTGCCCGCTCTTCGGCCTCCCGGAGCCTCGCCTCGAGGTCCCCGGTCGTCCTGCCCGCCACAGCCTGGCCTCCCTCTTCCACTGCTTTCAGTCGGTCCTCGGCCTTCGCCAGAAGCCCCGCCTGTTCCTTGTAGCACTCCTCTAGACGAATCATGTACTGGGCGAGCTAAGAGATAGGAAAAGTGAGGGCGTCAGGCGGAGAACAACAGAGCTAATAAATGGTGAAAAGCGGCCAGAAGAACACTCACCGACATGAGACAGACGCAGCTGGCAGCCCCGACGTCAGAGACCCCCAACTCCCGGACCCGCCGATGGTCCTTCTCCAGCAGCACTGTTTCGATGAGGTTTCGGGCGCCATCGGTAGTGAAGGCCGACCCCGATTTCTCCCCGGAGCCGGATGGTGGTTCTGCAGCCTTACCCTTATCCATCGCCTGGGGAAGAGTCCTGCTGATTGTGCTCGGGGCGGAGGTCACTCCAGGAATCGATAGGGCCCCGCTCGGCCGGGGCCTCGGCGCGTCCCTCCTCGAATCATCAGGAGCCGGCTGAGTCGAAGGCCGGGCCGGGGACCGATCACGTCCGACCCGTCCGTCTGGAGCGGGCTCGGATGATACCTCCAGAATAGCGGCAGTCTCACCACCGGAGGGCTGATACAGCGTCAGCTGCCGGTCCGTGCCCACGGCGTCTCCCTGATCGGTGGGCCCGGACTCGTCGGTCGGCGTCGGAGGCACCTCCTTGCGGGACTTCTTCGCCGGCGGGGCCCCGCTCGGAGGAGCTCGTTTCCTCCTCCGGACCGCTTCCAGTAGGGACGACCTACCAACAGCCGGTCCCTTGTCCGACCGCATGACGTCGTCAATCTCTGCAACAAGAACGAGATGGTCGAGGGCTGAGAAACCGAAGGAAAGAACGAGACGAAAGAGGAGAAAAGAGTCAAAAAGAAATGGTGGCGGGCTCACGGTCGGTGGGGACCGAGCTCAGACCGACATTCACCAAGGTATCCTCGGAAATAAGGCGGGCCACCGGGGGGAGCTGGCCCTCGGCAACCAACCCCTTCAAGGCGGCCAAGCCATCGGATTCCTCCCTCGACAGTCTCGATAGGCCGATCGGGGACTTCATCGGCGTCTCCCAGGTCGCCCTGATTTCCCAAGAGGGATCTACATCGATGAAGAAGAAACGCTCCTTCCAGCCGTGAATGGAGGAAGGAGCCTCTTTGACGAGGCCGCACCCTCGCCGCGCCGCAAAGCACCACCACCCTTTGTCCTGGGGGTGGCCACTCAGGCTGTAGAACTCCCAAAAAACATTCAGAGTGGCGGGAATCTCGTGCATGCGGCAGAGAACCTAGAAGACCGTCAGGGCACGCCACGAGTTCGGCACCAGTTGCGTCGGCGCAACTCTTAAACCCCGGAGTACCTGCACGACTAAGTCCGAAGGGGGAAAGCGGAACCCGGCCTGGAGAATGCCCTCATTGATGGCGATCTTCCCTGGAGGAGGATGGGACATCCTCTCCTCAGGCCCCGGGAGCGTAACGTTGCAGGCCTCGGGAAGGTGGTACCGAGCCACGAGTTTGTCTAAGTCTTCGGCGACCAGCTCCGACTTAATGTGGTCTGCTCTCACTTCGCCCATTCCTAATGGCCAATAAACCTACGGTCAGGACGGGGACAAGAAGGGGGGAAAGACCGGGACGACTGGGGTACACTAGTACAAAAGGAGAAAGTATGGAGAGCCCTAAGTAGAAGAATGGGGTAACTCACCGGAAGAGAAGGAAGAACGGCTCCGAGAGCGTCAAAGGAGAAGCAAGCGAACAGTCCGACGGCAACAACGGCAGCGCAAAGGAGAAACTCGAAAATGTCTGTAAAGAGGAAGACGGACGGGGGAGGGCCCCCGGTTAAATAGGCGGAAAGGCGGGTGATGCCTCAATGACGCCAGAGGATGCCTGGGCGCCGAAGGGTCGCTCGCGCCCCAAAGGCGAATCGACACCATTAAGGAAGGATGTCCGCCGAAATCCTCAGACTGCCAGGTCAGCAACAACCGCCATACGCCATAAAGAAGGCGGGGAGCTCGAAGCGTGCGCGCCTCTCCGAGGGATGGCGGCAATCTCGAAGCATCACTCCCTTCACCCGTTCCCCTTCTGGTTCCAGGCTCGGAAGTGGGGGGCTACTGTTACGGAGGAACTAAGCCGCCATGCTCCACGTGACCGGCATGCGCGCCCATGAAGACTACGGCTGTCCTTTGATCCAGCAATCCGACCCCGAGTCGGACATCTTCGGCTCCACAGCCCGACCTCGAGTCGGCTGCCCTTTGATCCAGCAGTCCGACCCCGAGTCGGACATCTTCGGCTCCACAGCCCGACCTCGAGTCGGCTGCCCTTTGATCCAGCAGTCCGACCCCGAGTCGGACATCTTCGGCTCCACAGCCCGACCTCGAGTCGGCTGTCCTTTGATCCAGCAGTCCGACCCCGAGTCGGACATCTTCGGCTCCACAGCCCGACCTCGAGTCGGCTGTCCTTTGATCCAGCAATCCGACCCCGAGTCGGACATCTTCGGCTCCACAGCCCGACCTCGAGTCGGCTGCCCCCTGATCCAGCACTCCGACCCCGAGTCGGAGATCTCTTGATAACGACAGGCTGCTTCCCAGAGGCACGCCGAGGCCTCCTGCTCCACTACTCCCTGCAACGGCTGTATCCGATGCTGCTCCACGATCTCCCGTATCAGCCGTACAAAGCGGAACTCCACTACGCCCTGTCATGGCCGTACCCAGCGCTGCTCCACGACGCCCTGTAACGGCCATGTCAGTGGCCACTCCATCGCGCCCCACGATGACAAACCCCCCTGAGAGACCCCCCAGCCAGGTATATATGCGGCTGGGGAGAGAAGGGGGGGTAAGCAATATCTTCCAGAGCACTCTCTTGCTTGCTATTATCATCTCTCCTCCTCCTCCAATCTCCTCTGACTTGATCGTCGGAGGGCCCCCACTACCCCAGTGGTGGTGCGAGGCTTGCTCGCAGGTTTTCCGGTGGAAGGTGGAGCGTAACCAACACCAACCAAGACAACTCAGACGGAACCCCGTTCACACCGCTGTGTCAATCGTTCTCGGTTTGGACCACCAGCAACATGTACCATTCAAATTAGACAAACTGAAACAGAGATATGCCACTTACAATCCTATAAGTCAGAATCATATAAACAATGTTTCAATTAAAACGATATGGGTTCCAAAGGGAACCATCATTGTTAACATTCAAAGACCTAAGAAAGCTTGGGAACCAAAGATAAAGAATTGAATTTCTGTTTTGCAGGTTTGTCTAGCATCCCAAACATCAAACAGAAAATGGTACTTGGATAGTGGGTGCTCTAGACACATGACAAGGGATGAATCCCAATTCATGTCCCTCAAAAAGAAACATGGAGGAATGGTTATCTTTGGTGATAATGAAAAAGGCAAAATCATTGGTATTGGTAACATTCGGATTTCACCAACTACTTTTATTGAAAATGTTTTATTGGTAGATGGATTGAAACATAATTTGCTAAGCATTAGTCAATTCTGTGATAAAGGATATGTTGTGACTTTTGAATCATCATTATGCTTAGTTTTTTGTAGTAATGATAGTGGTATAATATTTACTGGACATAGACATGGAAATATATATTTAGTTGATTTAAATCAAATACTCATGAAAAACATGGACTATCTAGTAGCAATGAAGACCAAAAACAGTGAAGCCAGCTAATTATGGCATCGAAAATTAGCTCATGCAAGCATGGACTTAATTTCAAAACTTATCTGAATAGAACTTATTTTCAGCTTGCCCAAATTATCATTTGAAAAAGATAAAATCTGCTCTGCATGCCAATGATGAGAGCACAAAAGTGCGATCTACACGCTGCTTAAATTAGTATTACTGCTAACATATAACGATAAAATCACTAAGTTAATATTATATTTTTGTTTGGCACAGGTTAGTATAAATTAAAGTTTAAATACGCATTTGGTAGGGTTTAGAGGGATGCATCATGGCACCAAACCGCGCGGGCCCAATTCTGTAATGATCTGATCGAGCACATTAGCACCCAAACATCCGAGCCCGCATGCGATCTCCTAGTGATCCTTGCATTCCCTTCTTTCCGGATTAGCACCCGCACTCTTCCGGAATAGAGATTCCCACTCTCACTTCATCACAAACAAAAAGAACTTTTTAATCTCCAATCCCATGAAGAATAGCTGGAAATACTATTCATGCTGAAATCACTGTTCATATGAACAGTGTTCCGAGATGATACTGTTCATATGAACAGTGTTACGTGAACACACTGTTCATCTGAACAGTGTTACGTGAAAACACTGTTCATATGAACAATGTTAGGGAAATATTTTGATGTCACTGTTCTTCTTCCTTCCGTAGCGTCCCAACCTCGACAGCACGTCATCTTCTTCGCGTGCGTCCTCCCGCTGCCCAATCCCGGCCAAGCCAACGCCCGAACTCGTAGCCAGCACCTCCCCGACGTCCTCCGACTAAGCATGTCTTCATCCCTGCCATCTTTCTGGAACAGCAGATGTTCTCCACGGATTTTCCATCCTCAACGCCTTCAAAGCAAGCCATCTTCTTCAGCCATTTCCATACAGTTTTTTTATCAATTTCCCGGGTTCTTCTCAACAAGGTCCCAACCGAAGCACATTCGTCCGCGTCACTGCCAGCGCATTTCAACCGCGTCCCCACCGCATCCATGCCACGTCCCCGAGCGCCTTCCATCCCGGAACTCTAGCCTCAACTGTGGCCATGATCGGCTCCTCCCACGATCCCGCGACGGCCTCCAAGTGATCCCGCATCCAGCGCATCCAGATCAGCTCCCTCCGACTTCATCCTTCCCGTGATCCCAGCCTCCACCGCGGCCGTGATCGGCTCCTCCCAGCGTCTCACGTCCGCTCCTCCCAGCATCGAGCCCAGCAACCGGTAATCCCAGCCTCCTCCGCGTTTCAGCCGCATCTTCCTCCTCTTCCGTGATCGACATTCCCATCGATCACGCGTCAAGATCTTCTTCTCCCGACAAATCCCCCAACACCCGCGACTGTTACACCTCCATCAGGGATCCATCGCTGGCCAAACAAGGATGGGCAACCTATAAGAGGAGGGTGGAGGTGTTCGGCTGAAGGGAGGAAAAGAAACAGAGGAGAGAGGGGGGTGGTGACCGGCGGGTCCAAGGAGGAAAGGGAGGCCATCGGTTTGGGAGAGAAGAGGCAAAGAAAACAGAGGAGAAGCCCTGTTTTCCGAGAAGAAGGAAGAAAAAATACTATTTTATTTTTTTTTAAGTGTTCAACCGAGTTGCTGGTTCCTTTTATTTTATTTTTTTTATTTTATGTTCTTGTAATCAATTTTCTTTTTATGAAATCCATCAGTTTCTTTTATGAAATCCGTGCTCTAGGTTTAGTTTAATCTTTGCAATTTATTCTGAAATTCTTAATTTTAAGATAACTCTGAAATTAATCTCTGCTATTCGACTGGCAATTTTAATTCATATTCTATCTTTAGAAATCAACCCCTAATATGCATCCAATTTCAATTGCAAAGTTTTCTTTCTCCCCTTTGTTTATTTTCAATTAGAAAACGTCAACATCTCCAACGTAATATTTTTTTTTTATTATTCAAAAATTGATTTTGAATCCGAGTGAACATTTTGATTTTATGCAACTCCAATCGCCTCCCTGTGGATCGACCTCTTATAACCACTATTCTTCGAGTAGAACAGGTAAGAGTTAAATTAATTTAAACTTTGTTTGTCGGTTCTAACAACGATCTGTTTAGCATATTTTTAAGTAAACAGGAATCGGACAACAAAATTTTTGGCGCCGTTGCCGGAGAGGCAAATCGAGAAGCAAGAATGATCACGAAGATCAAATCGAGTTTTGGATGCCCGGAGTGAACGCACTCCGATAGTAAGTTTTTATTTTTTTTTCTTATTTTGATTATTTTTAGTTAATAATTTCGTAGTTATTAAATTCTAAAATTTGAAATTCAAAATTTAAAGTTTTTTTTAAAAAAAGTAAAAAAAATAAAAATTCAAAAAAAAATTTGAAAAAAATTTCCAAAATTCAAAAATTCAAAAATTTAAATTCAGAAGTTGAATTCTGAGATTCAAAATTTGAAAATTAAATTAAAAAAAGGTTAAAAAAATAAATTAAATCAAAAAATTAAAAAAAATATTATTTTTGCTAGTAATTGATAGGGTGCAATCCCCCAAGGTTATGATACCTTTATTGGGGCTTCTCACGGAGTAATCTCCAGAGCTTATTCAACGGGCATTCGGAGATTGACTGACACATACGGATTGCGTTTAGTTTCATTCAAGTTATTGCTATATAAAAATTAAAAAAATATTTTAAAAAAATTAAAAAAAATAGTAAATTAAAAAAAAATGCTTGCTCATTTAATCAATACAACCTAATGACATTGCATAAATTTTAAAAAAATTATTGATTATTTGCTGTATTTAGTATTAAGCATTTGCATAAAATAATTTAAGGGCAAAACCCATTAAAAAGATAAGGTCGGAAAGTCATTACCTGTCCTTAGCCCAAAAATCACCACCTTGCATACATATCCTAAGCCAAATTAAATTAAAATCAATTAGACGTTGGCCTTAGGATTTTCGAGCTCAATTAGGCTCTTGGAAAGAAGCGGCTGAAAGCCACTCCAGTGAGGATTTAGTAATTGGTGATGTCTAGGAAAGTTTTACAACAGTGAGAACTGTTACGGGTATTGTGGTATCGGTGTATCCCTTCTGGCACCACCACACACCCCGGAACTTTTCTGGTCACTGGTTACTGGATTGCTTAACTGGTAAGCTCAAGCTTAATCTGAAAGGGAGATTAGGAGCTGTCTAATCTAGAGAGAATTTCAGAAACTTTTTAACCTGATGAATCTCCGTGCAACTAGATTTAAGAAGCTACTAAACCTCACTTAATTCTAAGACTAATAGGGTCAAATTGTTGTGTGGTGTTGGTTGTGGTCATCTGTGTCTAGCCCTTCTCTTCTTTTAGGATTTCGTTCATTGTAGGAGTCAAATATAATGAAGTGTTGATAATGTATGCATGGTAGAAGATCATTAAGGGAGAAGTTAACTCCCTTTGATCCTGAGATTGACAGAACTTTTCATCACAACCTGCGAACTGTAAACCAACCGCCAATCTCTACAATGGGTGAACATATTAGAACTTTGAATGAGTTGTTTGCACCCGCATCCGCTAGTCCCCCTACTTGCATAGTATTACCAATTAATAATGCAGTCCAATTCGAGATTCGGACTGCAATAATAAACATGTTACCCAAGTTTCATGAGTTCGAGAGTGAACAACCCTACATTCATCTAAACAAATTTTTGACAATCTGTCAAACGTTTAGAAATCAAAACTTAGATGAAGAGGGTATTAAATTAAGGTTGTTCCCCATGACTTTAGAGGATCGTGCTGCTGCATGGCTGTATTCCCTTGCTTCAAATTCCATCACATCATGGGAACAACTATCTAGGAAGTTCATGGCTAAGTTCTATCCCATGGTAAAGACTGAAAAAATTAAGGATGCCATAAGAACTTTTAGAGGAAAATCTGAGGAGGAATTTTTCCAACTTTGGAAAAGATTCCATGATCTACTGGTCAAGTGCCCGCCCCATGGGCTTGATAAGGCTGGTCTGGTCCACTTCTTTTATAAAGGACTAACTCCGGCACATAGAAACATGATTGAGTCCATGCACAAGGGTAGGTTCATGAACCAAACCCCAGATCAAGCTTATGAATTTCTTGTTGACTTAGCTGAAAATGCCCAAAATTGGAGTAGCTATGGTGAGGAAGTAAATAGAGATGAGTTTGGATCTAGAAAACTAGGTAATTATGAAATGAAAACAGATCCAGAACTCAAAAATGTCATGTCCAATCTGGTGACTGGAATGACCAACTTAAGTAAAAAGTTTGATGCTTTCACTGTTTTCACTAGTTCGAGTTCATACAAAGAGTCAAATCCCGTCATGAAAGTGGATCACGAGTCATATAGTTTGTGTGTCTTGTGTAACATTCCGGAGCATCTAGTGGAGTGCTACCCTAATCTGCCCACCATAAAGGCCGAGCAAGCAAATGCTCTAAATTCATATAGTGCCTTTAAGAAGCCCACTCCCAACTCATTTAGCCCAGTTTACCATCCTGATAATAGGTTCCACCCAAACTTCTCATACAAGCAGAATGAACCTATTCAGCATCAAGGTGGTCCACCAGGTTTTCAGAACAACTTTCCCAGGATAGGTCCATCACAAATGAACCAACCATTGGTTCCATCTATACCTCCTTATAATGCCCCTATCCCACAGCAACCTTCACAATTAGAAACCATGATGGCTAATATGATGAAACAACAACAAGATTTTATTAAGCAACAACAACAGACCAATACAGCCCAAGCCCAGACTAACCAATTCCATGCTCAAGCAATTGCAAAACTTGAGGTTAGTCTAAGCCAAATAGCAAACTCTCTAGGGGATAGGAAGAAAGGAGAACTACCTAGTCAACCAGTGCCTAACCCTAGTAGACAACAAAATTAAGGTCAGAGAGGTCAGTATCAAATCGATTCTAATGGAAATCCGACCTATGAAGTTCAGGCAATTACCACTTTAAGGTCTGGCAAGTGGACAATAAAGTCCAACTTCCTGAACATGAAAAAGAAAATAAAAATGAATCCGACAAGAACCCTATTCAGAAGAGAGGTCAAGAATAGGATAAATCAAAAAAAGGAAGAACCCATAGAAACATACAAACCTAAGGTTCCCTTTCCCAGTAGACTTCGGGACTCCAAGAAACAATCTAACTTTGATGAAATCATGAAAGTCTTTAAAACTGTTCAAATAAATATACATTTTCTCAATGCCATACGACAAATTTCCTCCTATACAAAATTCTTAAAAGACCTCACCACGGTCAAAAGAAAAACCAGCATTCCTAGGCAAGCTGTTATGGCTGCACAAGCCTCATCTCTCATTCAACAACAGATTGCCCCAAAATTCAAAGATCCTGGTTGCCCCACCATTGAGACGATCATCCAAAGAGCCCTATTAGATTTAGGAGCCAGTGTGAACTTACTTCCCTACTATGTGTACCAAAAGTTAGGTTTGAAAAAATTAAAACCCACAAATCTTACCCTTTCCTTAGCAGATAGGACGGTGAAGTACCCCAAGGGGATTGTAGAGGATGTAATAGTGAAGGTAAACGAGTTTTACTATCCTGTGGACTTTGTTATCCTTGAGACCGAACCTGTAATACATCCAGACATTCACACACCTATAATTTTAGGGAGACCTTTCTTAGCCACAGCAAATGTTGTGATCAATTGTCGAAATGGAATGCTAAAGTTATCTTTTGGCAACATGAAAGTCAAGCTTAATGTCTTTAACATAAGTAAACAACCACCAGACGATGAAGAAATCAATGAAGTTGACATGATTGAAAGTTTGGTTCAGGAGACTTTCTTTCAAACTTATAGTAAGGACCCTTTCGAAGCTTACCTTGCCCATTCCGATGAAGGGGTTGAGCATGCGCTCCCTAATTCTGTTCCCCTCATGAGCATAGATCGTCATCAACTGACTGTTCTTCCTCGGACTCTTTCAAAACCATTCTTAGATAATGGTTGAAAAAAAATGGGGGATCTACATTATGTCTGGCTGAAGACATAAAACCTAGCGCTCTTGGGAGGCAACCCAACATATAAATATTATAAAAAAATAAAAATAAAAAAATAATAAAAAAATAAAAATAAAAAGTAATTATTTTTTTTAAAAAAAAAATTAACATGCAGGTTTGGGGGTTTTGCCCCAATTGTCAATTTACCCATCCATATCAGGTAACTTCTCCTCTGTTCTATTACTACTTTAAATCTTCTTTAACATTGAGGACTCTTGCTGGTGGTCCAAACCGAGAACGATTGGCACAGCGGTGTGAACGGGATTCCGTCTGAGCTGCCTTGGTTGATGTTGATTGTGCTCCACCTTCCACCGGGAAACCTGCAAGCAAGCCTCGCACCACCACTGGGGTAGTGGGGGCCCTCCGACGATCAAGTCAGAGGAGATTGGAGGAGAAGGAGAGATAATTGCAGGTAGTAGGAGAATGCTCTGGAAGTTCTTGCTTACCCCCCCTTCTCCCCCCAGCCGCATATATACCTGGCTGGGGGGTCTCTCAGGGGGGTTTGTCATCGTGGGGCGCGATGGAGTGGCCACTGACATGGCCGTTACAGGGCGTCGTGGAGCAGCGCTGGGTACGGCCATGACAGGGCGTAGTGGAGTTCCGCTTTGTACGGCTGATACAGGAGATCGTGGAACAGCATCGGATACAGCCGTTGCAGGGAGTAGTGGAGCAGGAGGCCTCGGCGTGCCTCTGGGAAGCAGCCTGTCGTTATCAAGAGATCTCCGACTCGGGGTCGAAGTGCTGGATCAGGGGGCAGCCGACTTGGGGTCGGGCTGCGGTGCTGAGGATATCCGACTTGGGGTCGGATTGCTAGATTAAGGGGCAGCCGACTCGGGGTCGGGCTGCGAAGCCGAAGATGTCCGACTCGGGGCCGGACTGCTGGATCGAAGGGCAGCCGACTCGAGGTCGGGCTGTGGAGCCGAAGATGTCCGACTCGGGGTCGGATTGCTGGATCAAAGGACAGCCGTAGTCTTCATGGGCGCGCGTGCCGGTCACGTGGAGCATGGCGGCTTAGTTCCCCCGTAACAGTAGCCCCCCACTTTCGAGCCTGGAACCAGAAGGGGAACGGGTGAAGGGAGTGATGCTTCGAGATTGCCGCCATCCCTCGGAGAGGCGCGCGCGCTTCGAGCTCCCCGCCTTCTTTATGGCGTATGGCGGTTGTTGCTGACCTGGCAGTCTGAGGATTTCGGCGGACATCCTTCCTTAATGGTGTCGATTCGCCTTTGGGGCGCGAGCGACCCTTCGGCGGCCAGGCGTCCTCTGGCGTCATCGAGGCATCACCCGCCTTTCCGCCTATTTAACCGGGGGCCCTCCCCTGTCCGTCTTCCTCTTTACAGACATTTTCGAGTTTCCCCTTTGCGCTGCCGTTGTTGCCGTCGGACTGTTCGCTTGTTTCTCCTTTGACGCTCTCGGAGCCGTTCTTCCTTCTCTTCCGGTGAGTTACCCCATTCTTCTACTTAGGGCTCTCCATACTTTCTCCTTTTGTACTAGTGTACCCCAGTCGTCCCGGTCTTTCCCCCCTTCTTGTCCCCATCCTGACCGTAGGTTTATTGGCCATTAGGAATGGGCGAAGTGAGAGCAGACCACATTAAGTCGGAGCTGGTCGCCGAAGACTTAGACAAACTCGTGGCTCGGTACCACCTTCCCGAGGCCTGCAACGTTACGCTCCCGGGGCCTGAGGAGAGGATGTCCCATCCTCCTCCAGGGAAGATCGCCATCAATGAGGGCATTCTCCAGGCCGGGTTCCGCTTTCCCCCTTCGGACTTAGTCGTGCAGGTACTCCGGGGTTTAAGAGTTGCGCCGACGCAACTGGTGCCGAACTCGTGGCGTGCCCTGACGGTCTTCCAGGTTCTCTGCCGCATGCACGAGATTCCCGCCACTCTGAATATTTTTTGGGAGTTCTACAGCCTGAGTGGCCACCCCCAGGACAAAGGGTGGTGGTGCTTTGCGGCGCGGCGAGGGTGCGGCCTCGTCAAAGAGGCTCCTTCCTCCATTCACGGCTGGAAGGAGCGTTTCTTCTTCATCGATGTAGATCCCTCTTGGGAAATCAGGGCGACCTGGGAGACGCCGATGAAGTCCCCGATCGGCCTATCGAGACTGTCGAGGGAGGAATCCGATGGCTTGGCCGCCTTGAAGGGGTTGGTTGCCGAGGGCCAGCTCCCCCCGGTGGCCCGCCTTATTTCCGAGGATACCTTGGTGAATGTCGGTCTGAGCTCGGTCCCCACCGACCGTGAGCCCGCCACCATTTCTTTTTTGACTCTTTTCTCCTCTTTCATCTCGTTCTTTCCTTCGGTTTCTCAGCCCTCGACCATCTCGTTCTTGTTGCAGAGATTGACGACGTCATGCGGTCGGACAAGGGACCGGCTGTTGGTAGGTCGTCCCTGTTGGAAGCGGTCCGGAGGAGAAAACGAGCTCCTCCGAGCGGGGCCCCGCCGGCGAAGAAGTCCCGCAAGGAGGTGCCTCCGACGCCGACCGACGAGTCCGGGCCCACCGATCAGGGAGACGCTGTAGGCACGGACCGGCAGCTGATGCTGTATCAGCCCTCCGGTGGTGAGACTGCCGCTATTCCGGAGGTATCATCCGAGCCCGCTCGAGACGGACGGGTCGGACGTGATCGGTCCCCGGCCCGGCCTTCGACTCAGCCGGCTCCTGATGATTCGAGGAGGGACGCGCCGAGGCCCCGGCCGAGCGGGGCCCTATCAATTCCTGGAGTGACCCCCGCCCCGAGCACAATCAGCAGGACTCTTCCCCAGGCGATGGATAAGGGTAAGGCTGCAGAACCACCATCCGGCTCCGGGGAGAAATCGGGGTCGGCCTTCACTACCGATGGCGCCCGAAACCTCATCGAAACAGTGCTGCTGGAGAAGGACCGTCGGCGGGTCCGGAAGTTGGGGGTCTCTGACGTCGGGGCTGCCAGCTGCGTCTGTCTCATGTCGGTGAGTGTTCTTCTGGCCGCTTTTCACCATTTATTAGCTCTGTTGTTCTCCGCCTGACGCCCTCACTTTTCCTATCTCTTAGCTCGCCCAGTACATGATCCGTCTAGAGGAGTGCTACAAGGAACAGGCGGGGCTTCTGGCGAAGGCCGAGGACCGACTGAAAGCAGTGGAAGAGGGAGGCCAGGCTGTGGCGGGCAGGACGACCGGGGACCTCGAGGCGAGGCTCCGGGAGGCCGAAGAGCGGGCACTCGGCTTCGCCGCCCTCGAGAAGCAACTGTTGGAAGCTCGGGAGCAACTCAAAGTCGCCTCGGGCCTCGAAAGCAGGGTTAAGAAGGCGGAGGAACGAGCTGAAAAGCAGTCCCGGAAGGTCGCGGACTATCGAGAGAGGTGGGAGAAGGCTCAGCGGTCTGCCGACAGCGCCCGCAACCGAACCCGGTCTCTTGAAGCCAAACTGGGCGAATTGGAGTCAGCCTTGGAGAGGTCCCGCGCGAACGACCAAGAGCTCCGTTCGCGCTTGGAGGAAGCTGAGGCCGCTCGCACTGCTGCCGAGGCGAAGCATAAGGAGGCTCAGGCTAATCTGCTGAGGGTCTCCTCCGAGGCTGAAGACCGGATTGTGGCGAAGGTCTTGGAGGCTAAGGCTCAGATTACGGAGCGAGCAGAGGCGGCGCTGGCCGAGAAGAGTGCGGAGATCGGGCGCCAGGCGGTACAGGCTTATCGTCAGTCCGCCGAGTTCACCCGTGATATGTCGGAGGCGGTACGGGCCTATCGTCAGTCTGACGAGTTCGTCCGTGACGCGTCGGACGCGGGGTCCGAATCCTTCATCTTAGGCTTCGAGGAGGGCCTGGCAAGGGTGTCGGCTAAGTACCCCGAAGTTGACCTGAGTGGGATTTCCCTTCTCGACTCCTCTCCGGCGCCATCGCCTGCTGATTCTCCTACCGCCTCCCTACCCCCTGCGGACGAGCCCGACGCTCCCGACCCGGGGGTTCCTCCAAGCTGACCTCTTGTACCTTTCGTTGTCCTCTCTTTTTTTTGTATGTCGGCGTTTTGCCAAATTATATGGGCCTTGGCCCTGAAACAATGAAAATTAATACAAGTCGAATGTTTCTTCATCTCGCTTTCGTCCTCCTCTTTTTTTTTCTTTTTAACTCTTGGCAGCGTCTTGCCGACTCCTGACTCTCGAAGTTCTTCCGGCCCTAAGCCAGGCATCCGAGGGTTAGGCCTTAGGAAATTCTTCCGGCACTAAGCCAGGCGTCCGAGGGTTAGGCCTCAGGAAATTCTTCCGGCGCTAAGCCAGGCATCCGAGGGTTAGGCCTCAGGAAATTCTTCCGGCACTAAGCCAGGCATCCGAGGGTTAGGCCTCAGAAAATTCTTCCGGCACTAAGCCAGGCATCCGAGGGTTAGGCCTCAGGAAATTCTTCCGGCACTAAGCCAGGCATCCGAGGGTTAGGCCTCAGGAAATTCTTCCGGCACTAAGCCAGGCATCCGAGGGTTAGGCCTTAGGAAATTCTTCCGGCGCTAAGCCAGGCATCCGAGGGTTAGGCCTCAGGAAATTCTTCCGGCACTAAGCCAGGCATCCGAGGGTTAGGCCTCAGGAAATTCTTCCGGCACTAAGCCAGGCATCCGAGGGTTAGGCCTCAGGAAATTCTTCCGGCACTAAGCCAGGCATCCGAGGGTTAGGCCTCAGGAAATTCTTCCGGCACTAAGCCAGGCATCCGAGGGTTAGGCCTCAGAAAATTCCGCTCGTTGGTCGGCCAAGGCTGGCGCAAGCCGAGGCGACCGGTCGGGGCTTCAGGCTAGTCTGGTCCCGGGATGGTCATCGGGTTAGCCTGGCATCCGAGGGCCGAGCCTCGGGAGATTCCGCTCGTTGGTCGGCCAAGGCTGGCGCAAGCCGAGGCGACCGGTCGGGGCTTCAGGCTAGTCTGGTCCCGGGATGGTCATCGGGTTAGCCTGGCATCCGAGGGCCGAGCCTCGGGAGATTCCGCTCGTTGGTCGGCCAAGGCTGGCGCAAGCCAAGGCGTCCGGTCGGGGCTTCAGGCTAGTCTGCTCCCGGGATGATCATCGGGTTAGCCTGGCATCCGAGGGCCGGGCCTCGGGAGATTCCGCTCGTTGGTCGGCCAAGGCTGGCGCAAGCCAAGGCGACCGGTCGGGGCTTCAGGCTAGTCTGCTCCCGGGATGATCATCGGGTTAGCCTGGCATCCGAGGGCCGAGCCTCGGGAGATTCCGCTCGTTGGTCGGCCAAGGCTGGCGCAAGCCAAGGCGACCGGTCGGGGCTTCAGGCTAGTCTGCTCCCGGGATGATCATCGGGTTAGCCTGGCATCCGAGGGCCGAGCCTCGGGAGATTCCGCTCGTTGGTCGGCCAAGGGTGGCGCAAGCCAAGGCGACCGGTCGGGGCTTCAGGCTAGTCTGCTCCCGGGATGATCATCGGGTTAGCCTGGCATCCGAGGGCCGTGCCTCGGGAAATTCCGCTCGTTGGTCGGCCAAGGCTGGCGCAAGCCAAGGCGACCGGTCGGGGCTTCAGGCTAGTCTGCTCCCGGGATGATCATCGGGTTAGCCTGGCATCCGAGGGCCGTGCCTCGGGAAATTCCGCTCGTTGGCCATGCGCCTGTCGCTTGCAGCCCGACGAGGTTTCTCCGTGGCCAG
The DNA here is from genome assembly GCF_009389715.1 of Phoenix dactylifera. Lineage (NCBI taxonomy): Eukaryota > Viridiplantae > Streptophyta > Magnoliopsida > Arecales > Arecaceae > Phoenix > Phoenix dactylifera. The sequence continues at coordinate 189,784 of NW_024067703.1, forward strand.
CTGCGATCGTGTTTCTCCTCTTCTCCAAGCGTTGCCTGGGGAACACCAGAAGGGCATTAAACGCTAATTGATGCGTTACCTGGGAAATCGGATCGCCAGTTGCTGCTTGCGAGGAGTGTCAGTTAAGCGGCCGCGATGCGCGCGTTCTTCGAGGCGGATGCGGCCTGGGCGCGAGCGGAGATATGTGGACCTAGGGGTACGTGCCACCCGGAGTGTCCTGCACAAAGAATGCGATTAAGGAGAATGACGCTTAGGAAATCGCGGGAAGATACGCCTCGAGAGCCAGAACGGCTCCGGATTCAATGCGTCCGCATTTATGGGAGCCACCCGCATCGGAACGACCGGGGGGCTGCAGTTTGGCTATAAATACGGGTGCAGGTGCGATGGAGTTTGCCAAGCCGGAGCTGTTCAAGTTGCCATGGATCGTGGACCTTCTCTCTGGCGCATGGCTGAGAGACTCCTGCCGAAGGAACGGGAGGCGCGCCCCTCGCGACTTCAGCCAACTAGCCGTTTCATCTGGGATCAGCAAGGAGGGTCTCCCCGGCGGAACTCCGCTCTAGGCGTTTCATCCGGGATCACATCTCCCCTCCTTGAAGTTCAGCCTCCCGATTGAGCTCTGCACCAGACGCTCGATCCGGGACCGCGCCTCCATATGCTCTTCTCCCTCGTATTCCTTCTCTCCTCTGACACTGGGGAGGATCGGAATATCCTTTGGAGGCGGCGTTCCCCTGGAGGCAGCGGGAGCTTCGTCTGCGGCGGTTCCTCATCCTCTTCGTGGGGCGTGGATGGCGCCTCCGGTTGGAGGCAGTGTGGACTTCTCCTTCGTCCACTTCTTCTTCATCCGCGCCGGCTCTTCGTCTCTTTCGTGAGACGCCGATGGCGCCTCCGGTTGGAAGCACCCACTTCCGACGGGATTGCAACCGCTTCAGATGGAGGTTTCGGAATCCCAGATCTTCAGCTCCTCGGAGTCTCCACCTCTTCTTTACTTTCTTTACACCCTAATTCCCCTCTGGGAATTCCTTGTAATCACACGAGCACGCCGTCGTAACCAGAAATTATTGAAATGCAAAGTGTTATACATTTTTGAACTGTCTTTCTGGCATCGTCGTTCTACTGGTAATACATCCGCAGGTTAGCGGAATTCCAGCTCCTTAGAATTTCTCGACCATCTAGGGCCTCCAACTGGTAGGAGCCAGGTCGGTTTACCCAGCGAACCTTATATGGGCCTTCCCAATTTGGCGCTAGCTTCCCACCTTCCGCAGGTCGAGATGCTTTAGCTCGCCTTAGCACCAGATCTCCGATTCTGAAAAGCTTCGGTCGGACCTTGGAGTTGTAATATCGGGCCACCCTCCGCTGATACATCGCCATCCGAACCTGCGCCATTTCCCTCGCTTCTTCCAAGAGATCCAGGTTCCCTCGGAGTTGTTCCGAATTGGCCTCGGGTCGGTGCGCGGCCACCCGAGGTGAGGGGAGTCCGAGCTCCATGGGGACAACGGCTTCCGTGCCATAGGTTAGGCTGAAAGGCGTCTCCCCGGTAGGGGTCCGATGCGTGGTCCGATACGCCCAAAGGACATTCTCGAGTTCTTCGACCCAAGCTTGCCCCGTCCGACCGATTCGCGCTTTGATTCCTTGGAGGATTGTCCGATTTGTGACCTCGGCCTCGCCGTTGGTTTGGGGATGCGACACAGATGTGAACCGGTGCTCGATCCCGAACTCCTCGCAGAAGTCACGGAAATGCTTGTTGTCGAACTGTCGCCCATTATCCGAGATGAGGACCCGAGGTACCCTAAATCGGACAATGATGTTCTTCTTCACGAACTTCCGGACTTGCACCTCCGTGATAGTGGCCAGCGGCTCTGCCTCCACCCACTTGGTGAAGTAGTCGATTGCAACAATCAAAAATTTCCGCTGAGCTGAAGCGACGGGGAATGGTCCGAGGATATCCATTCCCCACTGGGCGAAGGGCCAGGGTGCAGTGATTGGTGCCAAGGGGACAGAAGGGACTCTCTGGACGTTGGCGTGGCGCTGGCAGGCGTCGCATTTCCGTACATGATCCTTTGAGTCCTCCAACAAGGTAGGCCAATAATAGCCTTGCCTCATGATCTTGTGCGCCAAGGACCTAGCCCCCAAGTGGGATCCGCAAACGCCTTCGTGGACTTCGCCAAGGACGTAGGCCGCTTCCGAGGGGCGGAGGCACCTTAAGAGGGGGGCGGTGAACGAGGTCCGATACAGCCTCCCTTCATAGAGTACGTAGTGGGCGGACTTCATGACGAGTCGCCGAGCTTGATCTTCGTCCTCTGGGAGGATCCCTTCGGCGAGGTAGGCGACGAGCGGGTCCATCCAAGATGGCTCCGGATCAATCGCCATCACCGCTCCGGCCTCGCCGATGCTCGGGGCATCCAGGGTCTCCAGGTAAATCGCCCTCGACAAGTTGTGCGCGTCTGCGCCCACCAAGCGGGACAGCCTGTCGGCCCTGGCATTTTCGCTTCTTGGGACCTGCTGAATGTCAACACTGCCGAGGTCGGGAATGAGTGCTTGCACCTTTCAGACATAGCTCTGCATGGTCGGGCTCCGAGCCTCGAACTCCCCTCGGACCTGCCCGACCACCAGCTGGGAATCGGTGAAGACCTTCAAACGCCGGATGCCGAGCTCCTTGGTGAGTTTGAGTCCTGTGACTAGGGCCTCGTATTCCGCCTCGTTGTTGGTCACTGGAAATCCGAACCTCAAGGCATACTCGGCTATCACTCCATCGGGACTGGTAAGGACCAGCCCGGCCCCTCCACCTTCGGGGTTCGACGACCCATCAATGTGAAGCGTCCAGATTGGGAGGTCGAGGCTGGGTGTTTCCGGCGGCCTAGGTTCCGCCTCCTGCACAGTGCACTCAGCGAGGAAGTCCGCGAGCACCTGGGCCTTGATGGCGGGTCGGGGCTGGTAGCGGATGTCGAACTCACCAAGTTCTACTGCCCACTTCACCAGCCGTCCCGCATTCTCAGGATTGCTGAGGATCTGCCGCAGTGGTTGATCGGTCAAGAGGATGACAGGGTGAGCCTGGAAATAGGGGCGAAGCCTCCTGGCCGCGGTGAGCAGCGCGAAGGCGATCTTTTCCGCCTTCGTATACCGCGTCTCGGCATCCCGTAGGACCCGGCTGATGTAGTACACAGGCTTCTGGAGCTTTGCCTCTTCCCGAACCAGTACTGCGCTGACTGCGGTTGGGGAGACCGCCAGATAGAGGTAGAGCATCTCCCCCTCTTGCGGCTTGGACAGCAGGGGAGGAGACGCCAAGTACTCCTTGAGTTGGTCGAATGCCACTTGACATTCGGCCGTCCAAAGGAAGTCTTTCGGGCGCTTCAACACCTTGAAGAACGGTTGGCAGCGTTCGGCCGATTTTGCCACAAATCGTCCGAGCGCGGCGACCCTTCCAGCGAGCTCCTGAACCTCCTTCACTTTGGTCGGAGGGGACATATCTTGGATGGCCTTGATTTTGTCCGGGTTGGCCTCGATCCCCCGCTGGTTGACAATGAAACCGAGGAACCTCCCGGCCGAAGCACCAAAGGCGCACTTCGCTGGGTTCAGCTTCACGCGAAACTTCCGCAAGGTGGCGAAAGTCTCCTCCAGATCCGCAATGTGCTGGTCTGCATGGCGACTCTTCACCAGCATATCGTCCACGTACACCTCCATGTTCCGGCCGATTTGCCCTTTGAAGATTTTGTTGACGAGGCGCTGGTAAGTGGCGCCAGCATTCTTCAGACCGAAGGGCATTACCTTGTAACAATACAGCCCCCGGTCTGTTATAAAGGCAGTTTTCTCCTCGTCCTGTGGAGCCATCATTATCTGGTTGTAGCCGGAGAAGGCGTCCATGAAAGACAGCAGCTGATATCCGGAAGTCGCGTCGACCAGTTGGTCTATCCGCGGAAGCGGAAAGCTATCCTTGGGGCATGCCTTGTTCAGGTCGGTGTAGTCGACGCACATCCTCCACTTTCCGCTCGCCTTCCGGACAAGTACGACATTTGCCAGCCATTCGGGGTAGCTGACCTCCCTTATGAATCCTGCCTCCAAGAGCTTGTCTACCTCCTGGTCGACCACTCGGATCCGATCCGGGGCACAGTGTCTCTTCTTCTGCTTTACTGGTCGGTGGGTTGGGTCGACGTTGAGGGCGTGAGAAATGACCTCCGGGTCGATCCCAGGTACATCGGCCGCCGACCAGGCAAATACATCGGCGTTGGCTCGGAGGAATTCCACCAACCGAGTCCGAGCTCCCGGGTCGAGATTGGTGCCGACCCGGACCGTCCGGTCCGGGCGACCTTCCTCGAGGGGAACTTCGATCACACCTTCGGCCGGCTCCCCGTGCCGCAAGGCCACCTCGTCCCTGGCGTCGAGGGACTCGACGCTTAAGGCTTCTACGGGCTTCTTCCCTTTGAGAGTTGCTAAGAAACATTGCCTTGCGGTCGGTTGGTCACCTCGGACCTCTCCAATCCCGGCCGCCGTGGGGAACCGCATGAGCAAGTGGTACGTTGAGACCACCGCGCGAAGGGCGTTCAGTCCGGGTCGTCCGAGGATAGCGTTGTAGGCCGAGGGAACACGGACGACCAAGAACCCGAGCCGCACCGTGGCCTCTGCGGGTGCAACGCCCGCAGTCACAGGCAGCTCAACGACACCTTCGGCCGAGACAGCGTCTCCAGTGAATCCTATGAGGGGGGTGGATGTTTTGTGCAACAATTGTCTGGACAAGCTCATCTTTTGGAAGGCCTCGTAAAACAAAATATCAGCTGAGCTTCCGCTATCCACAAGAACACGCCTTACATCATAGTTTGCCATAGTGAGGGAGATCACCATGGCGTCGTCGTGGGGGGTCTGAACCCCCTTTACATCTTCATCACAAAAAGTGATTACATTACCGACCCTCTGCCTCTTTGCGACGGCTGCCCTTGATGCTTCAGTCGAGCCCCCCGTGTTCCTCTCGGGCCGGGGGCAGCCCCCAGTGATAGTATGGATCACGCCCGTGACGGGTCGATTCTGCTCCCGAGGCTCTGGAGGGGCCGGGTCGGCCGGACGCGAGTCTGCGGGGGGACGTCGGTCGTTCACGTATCGACCGAGACGCCCTCGGCGGATGAGAGCCTCGATCTCGTCCCGAAGCTGGAAGCAGTCTTCGGTGTCGTGGCCGTGGTCCCGGTGGTACTCACAGTACGCCCGAGAGGGCCTCCTCCCAGGGATCTTCTTCATCTGTCTCGGGACCGGGAGGTCCTCTCGCCCCTTGATTTCCATGAGGATCTGGGCCCGGGGAGTCAGGAGAGGAGTGTACCGGTTGAAACGTCGGGGCGGAGAACGAGGGCGTAGGGCGCCGTGGTTCCTCGCCGGCGACGGGCTTCTGCGCCGACGTTGAGGCGTCGGGCTCCTCCCCTGGCGTGCCTCTTTTCGCCTTTTCTTCCCGAGCTTTGGAGGGATCTCGGCGGCCTCCTTGCTCCGGTGGGCGGCCGCCTCCTCGGCGTCCGCATACTGGTTCGCCCGGGACAACAGCTCCGGGAAGCTCCGCGGCAGGCGTTTGTCCAGGGAGAAGGTGAGTCTGCCCTTTCGGAAGCCACGCTTCTGGGCTGAAAGAGCCACCTCCTGGCTCAGGTTCCGGACTTCCAACGTAGCCTTGTTGAAGCGGGTAAGATAATCCCGCAAGCTTTCTCCCTCGTTTTGCCGGACATCAAAGAGGGAGTCGGAGACCAGTCGCCGCCGGCTACTGACGGCGAAATGGGTGATGAAGAGGCGGGTAAACTGATCGAAGGATTGGATCGAGTTAGCCTCCAAGCTGGCGAACCACGCCCTTGCCGGGCCACGGAGGGTCGCCGGGAAAGCCTTGCAGAGGAGAGGACCTGATGCTCCGTGGAGGAGCATAAGGGTCCTGAAACTCTCGACGTGATCCCGCGGGTCCGCCGCCCCGTCATAGGGCTCGATCGTCGGCATTTTAAACCCCGGCGGATTCGGGGTCCGCAGGATCCTCGAGGCAAGCGCCGGTTGGGAGGAGATCTCCAAGTCGGCGAAGGGATCTTTAGAGTGGCCCTTCAGGACCTGGAGTTGTCGGTGGAGATCGTCCACCCGCCGGTCCAGGGAGCGCGACCGATGGGTGGGAGACAAGGAGCACCGAGAGGGGGACCGACTGGAGCGCGGGTTCCTTGAGGACTGGGGGGTCTGGGAACGCGCCCGGGCCCGCCTCTCGTACCCCGCGCAGCTTCGATGGGACGGTCCCGGCAGAATGGACCGTGCTCGAGAATCTTCCTCGCGCCGGCGCTCCTCCCCATGGGAGAGGAAGGAGCGCGGGTTAAGGAGGACAGGTGAGCGCTCAGGGAGCAGCGGCTCCTGGGCCCGCTGCGGCGCCCGAGACATCACACCCTGCAGGTTCTGCACCGCCTCCGCGAGGGTGCGGACCTGCTGGGCTAACTGGTCGAACTGAGCGGCTTCGACCATCTGAATCGGGGGTGGAACGGTGGAGTGTTGCTGAGAATGTGTTGGAGACGCAGCGGCCTCCCGGCCGGAGGCGCGAGAGGCCCCGCGACCGGAGGCATTGGAAGCTCCACGACCACCTCGCCGTGCCATTACGATCGCTCTAAGATTCGGTGCCCTCCTTCTAGCGCCAACTGTTGCTGGTGGTCCAAACCGAGAACGATTGGCACAGCGGTGTGAACGGGATTCCGTCTGAGCTGCCTTGGTTGATGTTGATTGTGCTCCACCTTCCACCGGGAAACCTGCAAGCAAGCCTCGCACCACCACTGGGGTAGTGGGGGCCCTCCGACGATCAAGTCAGAGGAGATTGGAGGAGAAGGAGAGATAATTGCAGGTAGTAGGAGAATGCTCTGGAAGTTCTTGCTTACCCCCCCCCTTCTCCCCCCAGCCGTATATATACCTGGCTGGGGGGTCTCTCAGGGGGGTTTGTCATCGTGGGGCGCGATGGAGTGGCCACTGACATGGCCGTTACAGGGCGTCGTGGAGCAGCGCTGGGTACGGCCATGACAGGGCGTAGTGGAGTTCCGCTTTGTACGGCTGATACAGGAGATCGTGGAACAGCATCGGATACAGCCGTTGCAGGGAGTAGTGGAGCAGGAGGCCTCGGTGTGCCTCTGGGAAGCAGCCTGTCGTTATCAAGAGATCTCCGACTCGGGGTCGGAGTGCTGGATCAGGGGGCAGCCGACTCGGGGTCGGGCTGCGGTGCTGAGGATATCCGACTTGGGGTCGGATTGCTAGATTAAGGGGCAGCCGACTCGGGGTCGGGCTGCGAAGCCGAAGATGTCCGACTCGGGGCCGGACTGCTGGATCGAAGGGCAGCCGACTCGAGGTCGGGCTGTGGAGCCGAAGATGTCCGACTCGGGGTCGGATTGCTGGATCAAAGGACAGCCGTAGTCTTCATGGGCGCGCGTGCCGGTCACGTGGAGCATGGCGGCTTAGTTCCCCCGTAACAAGGACAATGTTAGATTTAGGTATGGGGGTGAGAATATTTTTGATTTTTTTATGCAATTAAAAAAAAATGAAAAAAAGGGGATTTCAAATTTTTAACTCAAACTCTAATCTTTTTGGCTGTATAAACTAGAAATTGCTTTGACAATAGCTTTGAGTTAAGAAATATGATAGCAGTTCTAGCTTGAGTTTTCGTCCCACCTATCTTCTGCTAACATAATATAAGATGATTTAGCACCTACACGTAAGCACATGAATAGTGGGGTATGTATACTTGCAACTAATATGAATACTTTTAATCTTCGGGATAATTTAAAGTTATATGTGTGATGAACACCCTAAGCAAAAAAAGAAATGGATAAAATAAAATAATGAGTTTATTTTAAGTCTTCTCACTGAGTAACCGGGCCTCTTGCCTGGCAAGCAGCGAGTGTTCGCGTAAAAAAGTGAGTATGATTGAGATTAAACTTGGAGTGACTAATTTGGCCTTGAAGCCTAGTTAACTTGAGTTATTAAGCCTGTTAGGGTGTCTCTATACCTAGTGTCCTGAGCCATCTGGATCGGGAGTCATTGGCCTAACACTCACTACATGGGTCAGCTAGAAAGCTTAATAAGGCTAGATATTGCACAAGTCATTCTTCTTAGCATTCAGTCTGAATATATATAGATATATATATATATAAATAAATCTGGGATGTTCATTATCATTTAACTCTAGAAAGTCTTAAAAATTGGAGCGATCATATTGGAAGTAAGTGAAAGCTACTCATTTATATGATACTATCTTGCACATCACTACATTCTTGACTTGTTGGCAGATAGATGGGAAGTAATGAAACTTGAGTTAGAGTCTGCTTAAATATGATAGCAATAAGTCTTTATTGTCCTTGCAATTCTAAGTTCATACAATAATACTTGTTCAAATTTTGAGTTAAACATTAGAAATTCCTGACTAATGAAGTTTGTGGGTAACTTCACTGCAAATTCTCACGAGACAACACTTATCCACTAGGGTAACTGATGAGAGCACAAAAGTGCAATCGTCAGACCATTTTAATTAGTATTTTAGCTAATCATTAATAAAAAATTAACTAATTAACGTGGTATTTGTGTTTGAGTGCAGTAATCCAAGAAACCAATTAACATTAGGTTTGAGCCCAATGCCCGGCAGCCCGAGCTCAAGTCAAGCCAGCATCTTCCAGGGCCTGCACATCCTGATTTCATCCCGCTATACATCACAACATCGCGAGCATCTCCGTGTCCGCATCCAAAGAGCCAGATCAACTCCCTCCGGCTTCAGCCCCTCTTCCAAGACTCCCAAATAAGCAAGCCGCATCAAATCCCCCCTTTCCAGCAAAGCAGATCCTAGCCATCCGATCCATCTTCCGTGATCCCAGAAGCTTCACAGCACCCACAGCCGTCCGTATTCATCTTCCGACTCAGCCCTCCTCCGCGCTCATCATCCACGGATCCTCCTCCCCGTCGATCCAGCTTCCAATCCGGCACCCAAAGAAGGAAGCCCCAGCATCCTTCCTCTTCCGCGTGCGATCCCGGATGATTCGCCTCCCATCAACGCCACAGCATCCCGTGGCATCTTCCATTCCGAGTCATCCCATGGTCCAAAGAGGAAATCTCAGCTCCTCCGTGATCTTCTTCTTCAGCGTGCCAGCAATGCCCGCATCCCAGGGATATCGCAATCATCCCAGACGCATCTTCAGCGCGTCCCCATTGCATTTCAGCCCCTCCACCGCGTCCGTGATCGGCTCATCCTAGCTCATCCCACGCGCTTCCTTCCTTCCGCGACTGGTCCACCATCCACCGAGGCCATGATCGGCTCCTCCCGAGATCTCGCGGCCGGCCGTGAAGCATCCCGAAATCCCAGCATCCCGGATGATCCGTGATTCCACCTAAAATCCAAGCGACCCTGCGGCTATAAGAGGAGAAGGAGAAAGAGAGGGGGTGTGCTCGGTTGGGGGTCGGTTCCAAAGAACAGAGGAGGGTGGAGAGTTCGTTGGAGGCCAAGAAACAGAGCCAGGGGGAGAAGAAGGAGTCGGCTCGGGAGGGGAGTCAGCTGGTTCAAAAGAAACAGAGGAGAAGCCCTATTTTCCAAGAAGAAGGAAGAAGAAAATATTATTTTAATATTTTTTTTTATAGTGTTCAGCCGAGTTGTTGGTTCCTTTTATTTCAAGGATTTTCTTTTATGTTCTTGTAATCAATTTTCTTTTATGAAATCCGTGTTTTAGGTTTGGTTTAATATTTGCTTAATACACAATCTATTAATTTTCTTTTATGCAATCCGTGCTCTAGGTTTGGTTTAGTCTCCGCAATTTATTTTATATATTCTGAAATTTTTAGTTTTAAGATAACTCTGAAATTTATTTTTGCTGTTCAACTGACGATTTTAATTCATAATCTGTCTTTAGAAATCGACCCCTAATCTGCATCCAATTTCAATTGCAAAGTTTTCCTTCTTCCCTTTATTTATTTTCAATTAGAAAACATTCAACATCCCGGACGTAATGTTTTTCTTTTGATATTCAAAAATCGATTTTGAATCCGAGTGAACGTTCTAATTTTTATGCAACTTCAATCGCCTCCCTGTGGATCGACCTCTTACGACCACTATTCTTCAAGTAGAACAGGTAAGAGTTAAATTAAATTTAACTTTTGTTCGTCGGTTCTAACAACGATCTGTCTAGCATATTTTTAGGTAGACAGAAATCAGACGAACAAAATTTTGGCGCCGTTGCTGGGGAGGCAAATCGAGAAGTAAGAACGATCACGAAGATCAAATCGGATTTTGAATGCCCGGAGTGAACGCACTCCGGTAGTATGTTTTTATTTTGATTAATTTTTCTTATTTTGATTATTTTTAGTTAGTAATTTCGTAGTTATTAAATTCTGAAATTTGAAATTCGAAATTAAAGTTTTCTAAAAAAAGTAAAAAAAAATTTAAAAAATTCAAAAATTCAAAAATTTAAATTCAAAATTTGAATTCTGTGATTCGAAATTTGAAAATTAAAAAAAAATAATTAAATCAAAAAAAAATTTCAAAAAAAAATATATATTATTTTTGCTAGTAATTGATAGGGTGCAATCCCCCGAGGTGATCATACCTCTATTGGGACTCCTCACGGAGTAATCTCCAGAGCTTATTCAACGGGCATTCGGAGATTGACTGACGCATAAAGATTGTGTTTAGTTTACATTCAAGTTATTGCTAAAAAATAAATAAAAAAAAAAATTAGTAAAAGTAAAAAAAAAAATTGCTTGCTCATTTAATCCATACAACCTAATGACATTGCATAAACTTAAAAAAAAATATTGATTATTTGCTGCATTTAGTATTAGGCATTTGCATAAAGTAATTAAGGGCAAAACCCATTAAAAAGATAAGGTCGGAAAGTCATTACCTGTCCTTAGCCCAAAAATCACCACATTGCATACTTATCCTAAGCCAAATTAAATTAAAATCAAATTAGACGTTGGCCTTAGGATTTTCGAGCTCAATTAGGCTCTTGGAAAGAAGCGGCTAAAAGCCACTCCAGTGAGGATTTAGTAATTGGTGATGTCTAGAAAAGTTTTACAACAGTGAGAACTGTTACGGGTATTGTGGTATCGGTGTATCCCTTCTGACACCACCGCACACCCCGGGACTTTCCTGGTCACTGGTTACTGGATCACTTAACTGGTAAGCTCAAGCTTAATCTGAAAGGGAGATTAGGAGTTGTCTGACCTAGAGAGAATTTTAGGAATTTTTTTAACCTGATAAGTCTCTGTGCAACTAGATTTAAGAAGCTACTAAACCTTACTTAGCTCTAAGACTAATAGGGTCAAATTGTTGTGTGGTGTTGATTGTGGTCATCTTGGTCTAGCCCTTCTTCTTATCTTTTAGGATTTCGTTTAAAAAAATTAAGTCTAATTAAGTTGTGGAAAATGTATGCATGGTAGAAGGTCATTAAGGGATAAGTTAACCCCATTTGATCCTGAGATTGACAGAACTTTTCATCATAACCTGCGAACTGTAAACCAACCGTTGATCTCTACAATGGGTGAACATATTAGAACCCTGAATGAATTATTCACTCCTACATCCGCTAGTCCCCCTACTTGCATAGTATTACCAATTAATAATGCAGCCCAATTCGAGATTCTGGCTGCAACAATAAACATGTTACCCAAGTTTCATGGGTTCGAGAGTGAACAACCCTACATTCATCTAAACAAATTTTTGACAATCTGTCAAACGTTTAGAAATCAAAATTTAGATGAAGAGGGTATTAAATTAAGGTTATTTCCCATGACTTTAGAGGATCGCGCTGCTACATGGTTGTATTCCCTAGCTTCAAATTCCATCACATCATGGGAACAACTATCTAGGAAGTTCATGGCTAAGTTCTATCCCATGGTAAAAACTGAAAAAATTAAGGATGCAATCAGAACTTTTAGAGAAAAATCTGAGGAGGAATTTTCCCAACTCTGGGAAAGATTCCATGATCTTTTAGTCAAGTGCCCGCACCATGGGCTTGACAAGGCTGATCTAGTACATTTCTTTTACAAAGGACTACCTCCAGCACATAGAAACATGATCGAGTCCATGCACAAGGGTAGGTTCATGAACCAAACCCCGGATCGAGCCTATGAATTTCTTGTTGACTTAGCCGAGAACGCCCAAAATTGGAGTAGCTATGGTGAGGAAGTAAATAGAGATGAGTTCGGGTCTAGAAAACCAGGTAATTATGAAATGAAAGCAGACCCAGAACTCAAAAATGTCATGTCCAATCTGGTGACTGGAATGAACAACTTAAGCAAAAAGTTTGATGCTTTCACTGTTTCCACTAGCTCGAGTTCATATAAAGAGTTAAATCCCATCATGAAAGTGGATCACGAGTCACAAAATTTATGTATCTTGTGTAATAGTTCTGAGCATCTAGTGGAGTGTTGTCCTAGTTTACCCAACATTAAGGCTGAGCAGGCAAATGCTCTAAACTCATATAGTGCCTTCAAGAAGCCCACTCCCAATTCATTCAGCCCAGTCTACCACCCTGATAATAAGTTCCACCCAAATTTCTCATACAAGCAAAATGAACCTATTCAGCATCAAGGTGGTCCACCAAATTTTCAGAAGAATTTTTCCAGGATAGGTCCATCACAAATAAACCAATTATTGGCTCCACCTATTCCTACTTATAGTGCCCCTATCCCTCAGCAAACTACATCATTGGAAGCCATGATGGCTAACATGATGAAGCAGCAACAAGACTTCATCCAACAGCAACAACAGACCAACATAGCTCAAACCCAGACTAATCAATTCCATGCGCAAGCGATTGCAAAACTTGAGGTTAGTCTGAGCCAAATAGCTAACTCTCTAGGGGATAGGAAGAGAGGTGAATTGTCCAGTCAGCCAGTACCTAACCCTAGTAGACAACAGAATCAAGAGCCGAGAGGCCAGTTTCAGATTGATTCTAATGGAAACCCTACCCATGAAGTCCAGGCAATTACCACTTTACGGTCTGGCAAGCAAGTGGACAACAAAGTCCAACTTCCTGTGCAAGAAAAAGAAGAAAAGCATGAATCAAACCCCACCAGAAAAAGGCACAAGAACAGGGAACACAAGGAATAGAGGAGAAACCAATAGAAACTTACACACCTAAGGCTCCCTTTCCTAGTAGACTACAAGACTCAAAGAAAAAATCTCAGTACGATCAAATCATGGAAGTCTTTAAAAATGTTCAAATAAATTTACCCTTCCTAGATGCCATCAGACAGATCCCCTCCTATACAAAATTCTTAAAAGACCTAACCACGGTGAAAAGAAAAACCAGTATTCCTAGGCAAGCTGTGATGGCGGCACAAGCCTCATCTCTTATTCAACAACAGATTGCCCCAAAATACAAGGACCCTGGTTGCCCCACTGTTGAAATTAAAATAGGAAAAACCATCATTCGGAGAGCCCTATTAGACTTAGGAGCAAGTGTGAACCTATTACCCTATTCTGTCTACACCGAACTAGGTTTGGGGGAATTAAAGTCCACAAACATTACTTTGTCATTAGCAGATAGGACTGTGAAGTATCCCAAAGGAATTATGGAGGATGTGATTGTAAAAGTTAATGAATTCTACTACCCTGTAGATTTTGTAGTCCTTGAAACTGAACCAGTAAAAAATCCAGAAAGTCACATCCCGGTGATCCTAGGTAGACCATTTTTGGCCACTTCAAATGCTATGATTAGTTGCCGAAATGGAATAATGACTCTAGCCTTTGGGAACATGACTGTCCAACTCAATGTTTTTCATAGTAGTAGTCAGTCAACTGAGATGGACGATTTAGAAGAAATTCACATGATTGAGAATATAATTAGCAGTTCTTTTGAAGAGTCGAGTTATTCTGACCCATTAGAAAGATATTTGGCTAATTTTGGTCAAGATTATGAGTCAAGTCAAGAGGTTAATGCATTGTTAGATTCCATTCCTGCGATGGATACTAGCAGATGGGCCACCAAGTTTGAATCATTGCCTATTTCGGAATCTCAGCTAGTGTCATCCAATGTCAAACCTCCACAACTAGAACTCAAAGACCTTTCCGAAAACTTGAAGTATGCATTTCTTAGAGAAAACAAGACCTTACCTGTTATAATTGCATCGAATCTAACTAAAGAACAGGAAGAGAAGCTGTTAAGTATCCTTCGGAAGAATCAGGAAGCTATCGGTTGGTCTATAGCTGATATTAAGGGGATTAGTCCTTCTGTGGTCCAACATAAAATCCATCTAGAAGAAGATGCAAAAATTTCTAGAGAACCACAAAGGCGACTTAATCCAATCATGAAGGACGTAGTTCGAGCCGAGGTCATCAAGCTTTTAGATGCAGGGATTATATATCCTATTTCTGATAGTCAGTGGGTAAGCCCAGTTCAAGTCGTACCTAAAAAGTCTGGTATCACTGTGGTGAAAAATGATCACAATGAGTTAGTCCCTACTCGAGTCCAAACGGGATGGCGAGTATGCATCGACTATAGGAAGCTTAATGCCATGACTTGGAAAGACCACTTTTCTCTACCCTTCATCGATCAAATGCTAGAACGGCTAGCTGGCCACTCCCATTACTGTTTCCTTGATGGTTATTCTGGATATAACCAAGTCCCTATCGCACGTGAGGATCAAGAGAAAACCACATTCACCTGTCCTTATGGCACTTTTGCCTATCGTCGCATGCCTTTTGGGCTATGCAATGCACCAGCTACATTCCAACGGTGTATGATGAGTATTTTCTCTGACATGGTGGAGAAATTTTTAGAAGTTTTCATGGATGATTTTTTTGTATTTAGATCCAATTTTGAGGAATGTCTACACCACTTGACACTTGTTGTAGAACGCTGTTAACAGAAAGACTTAGTTCTTAACTGGGAGAAGTGTCATTTCATGGTAGAATCAGGTATTGTTTTAGGACACATTGTGTCACAAAGGGGAATTGAGGTGGATAAGGCCAAAGTAGAATTAATTGCTAAATTGCCACCTCCCAAAACTGTTAGGAAAGTCAGATCCTTTTTAGGGCATGCGGGTTTTTACCGCCGCTTTACCAAGGATTTCAGTAAATTGTCAAAACCCTTATGCGATTTGTTGGCGAAAGATGCTACTTTTAATTTTTCGCCAATTTGTATAACTGCTTTCGAAAGACTAAAGTCTGAACTAACTTCAGCACCTATCATAAGGAGTCCTGATTGGAGTCGTCCTTTTGAAATCATGTGTGATGCATCCGATTATGCCATAGGTGCTGTCTTAGGTCAGCGAGTAGAGAAGCTTCCCCATGTTATTCGTTATGCAAGCAAAACTCTAAATGACGCCCAACTCAACTATTCCACCACTGAAAAAGAATTGTTGGCAGTTGTTTTTGCTCTAGATAAATTCCGCCCCTACCTGATAGGATCTAAGGTTCTTATTTATTCTGATCATGCCGCCCTTAAGTACCTTCTCACAAAGAAGGATGCTAAGGCAAGGCTCATTCGTTGGATCCTATTGCTCCAGGAATTTGATCTCGAAATTCGAGATAAAAAGGGATCTGAAAATGTAGTAGCTGACCACTTGTCCAGACTGATTGTTGAGTCATCTGCAGAATCATTACCTGTATCTGAAACTTTTTTTGATGAACAACTAATGATGATTACCCATACCAATGTTCCATGGTATGCTGACATAGTCAACTACCTCGTTACTGAACAAATGCCTAGCTCTTGGACCAAACAGGAGCAATTTCGCTTCCTAGCTCGTGTAAAATGGTATTTTTGGGATGAACCATACCTGTTCAAATACTGTCCTGATCAAATCATCAGACGATGCATCCCTGAACACGATCAAAGGAATGTCCTTTCCTTTTGTCATGACCACGCTTGTGGTGGTCATTTCAGTGGTAAAAAGACGGCTGCAAAGGTTTTGCAGTGCGGATTCTATTGGCCCACACTATTTCATGACTCACACGAGTATTGCAAAGCATGCGACCGATGTCAAAGACTAGGAAAAATTTCAAGAAAAAATGAGATGCCCCTAAACCCAATCTTAATTATAGAAATCTTTGATGTTTGGGGTATTGATTTTATGGGTCCTTTTTCTATGTCATTTGGGCACCAGTTCATACTCCTAGCTGTTGACTATGTGTCCAAGTGGATTGAGGCTGTCGCATGTAAGACCAATGATCACAAAGTAGTAATCAAGTTTCTTAAGGAGTCTGTCTTCGCTCGCTTTGGCACCCCTCGTGCTATTATTAGTGATGGGGGGAAACATTTTTGCAATAGAATTTTTAAAGCCCTTGTTAGGAAGTACAACATCACCCATAAGGTTGGTACACCATATCATCCACAAACGAGTGGACAAGTTGAGATTTCCAACAGAGAAATCAAGACCATCCTTGAGAAAACTGTCAATCCATCTTAAAAGGATTGGTCCCCTAGGTTAACAGATGCATTGTGGGCATATCGTACGGCCTACAAAACACCAATTGGAATGTCCCCATACAGGATTGTCTATGGCAAGGCTTGCCATTTACCTGTCGAGTTAGAACACAAGGCCTATTGGGCAATCAAACGCTTAAATTTCGATCTCGACAAGGCGGGAGAACATAGAAAGCTTCAGCTCGACGAGCTTGAAGAAATTAGGAACGATGCTTACGAGTGTGTTAAGAAGTACAAGGATCGTATGAAAGTCATGCATGATAAAATGATTACTCGTAAAGAGTTTTACCAAGGACAAAAAGTTCTCTTATATGATTCTCGATTACATCTATTCCCTGGAAAACTTAAATCTCGCTGGACTGGTCCATACACAGTAGAGAAAGTACACCCGCATGGTGCAGTAGTAATATGCAACACCAAGGATGGTAGGACCTTTCAAGTCAATGGACATCGTTTAAAAACCATGCCTTGAGTATCTGAGTCCAGAAGTTGAGGAGACACTTTTGACCGACCCTGTCTATGATGAATGAATTAGAATTGTCTGGCTGAAGACATAAAACTTAGCGCTCTTGGGAGGCAACCCAACATGTAAATATCTTCTAAAAAAAAAAATATTCAATAAATTACTAACATGCAGGTTTGGGTTATTTTGCCCCAACTTTCAATTTACCCACCCATATCAGGTACTTCTCCTCTGTCCTCTTACTGCTTTAAATTTTCTTTAACATTGAGGACAATGTTAGATTTAGGTTTGGGGGTATTTTTACGCATTTGAAATTTTATTTTTTTTTAAAAAAAATAAATAAATATACAACACACAAGGTATATAAAATCTAAGAGCCCAATAACTAGTTGGAAGTAGTGCAAAGTGAGTTCTTTTTATTAAGTTCCTTTTAGTGAGTTGTAAGCTAATTAGTGCTTTGAATTTCACAACACATCTGGCTTGCATTTTCTAAGGTATAGGTTCGACATTGTGTTGAGAATATGGTAGCAACCTCGAATCCTGATGAACCATCTTTTTCTGATCCAAAAAAAAAAAAAAACTATTTGGTGAATTTAGTCAGGTACATCGAAAAGGGCTACCTATTGTCAAAGGTCAGCGGGCTTATGATGAGGAACCCGAGCATAGGTCCGTAGGGGAGTCTTGATGCCCGACACCTCATGCCAACTGGTGTGAGAATTGTCGACTAATTGCTCGCTACATGAAGGAATCATCACAGGAGTAAAAGTGCACAATATATACATTATCATTTCTCTTTCAAAAAAAAAAAAGAGAGAAGAAAAAAATGAAAAACAAAAAAATGTATATTGACCTTAAAAAAGACAATAGTGTGAAAGCCATCGTTGTAAAAATTCGAGTAAACTGGAATATTACATATAAAGCCCATGAGGTATTAAAGTAAACATCCACAACTCTCGAAATTCTGCAGAAAAGATGATTTTGAATTAGCAAATAGGTCTTGTCTGACCAATTCTTGGAAACTACTAATATTAGCGATATTTGGGAGATCGAAAACCTTAGCTTGTGCATGGTCCAAACTTCACTGAGCACTCAAGTATAAATAAGTTTTACAACTCCCTAACGGAAAACTTAATGACTTCAACTTAAATAGCATACTAACCTAGAATTTGGGCTACTTAGTAATTAAAACCTTGTGTGCTTTGAAATTCTTATCAGTTATGTACTTGAAATTAGACTTTCATTTCACAAATCAAATTTTATTTTGGGATTGAAGTTTGTGGGTAACTTCACTGCAAACCCTCACGAGACAACACTCGTCCACTAAGATAACCTAGGGGTTTAACGGCTTGTTGCACGTGCTAAGTGCAATCGTAATGCTCTACGAAAGTGAGTATTTATCTTAGTTCATGTATATTTATATATATATAATAAATAAACTTTTTTGCACTCTCATTTATCATTGTCGCACTAAATTGCTAGAGACTAGCAATAAGCTGGTTGGGAGGTGTGATGAGAGCACAAAAGTGCAATCGTCAGACCATTTTAATTAGTATTTTAGCTAATCATTAATAAAAAAATTAACTAATTAACGTGGTATTTGTGTTTGAGTGCAGTAATCCAAGAAACCAATTAATATTAGGTTTGAGCCCAATGCCCGGCAGCCCGAGCTCAAGTCAAGCCAGCATCTTCCAGGGCCTGCACATCCTGACTTTATCCCGCTATACATCACAACATCGCGAGCATCTCCGTGTCCGCATCCAAAGAGCCAGATCAACTCCCTCCGGCTTCAGCCCCTCTTCCAAGACTCCCAAATAAGCAAGCCGCATCAAATCCCCCCTTCCAGCAAAGCAGATCCCAGCCATCCGATCCATCTTTCGTGATCCCAGAAGCTTCACAGCACCCACAGCCGTCCGTATTCATCTTCTGACTCAGCCCTCCTCCGCGCTTATCATCCACGGATCCTCCTCCCCGTCGATCCAGCTTCCAATCCGGCACCCAAAGAAGGAAGCCCCAGCATCCTTCCTCTTCCGCGTGCGATCCCGGATGATTTGCCTCCCATCAACGCCACAGCATCCCGTGGCATCTTCCATTCCGAGTCATCCCATGGTCCAAAGAGGAAATCCCAGCTCCTCCGTGATCTTCTTCTTCAGCGTGCCAGCAATGCCCGCATCCCAGGGATCTCGCGATCATCCCAGATGCGTCTTCAGCGCGTCCCCATTGCATTTCAGCCCTCCACCGCGTCCATGATCGGCTCATCCCGGCTCATCCCACGCGCTTCCTTCCTTCCGCGACTGGTCCACCATCCACCGAGGCCATGATCGGCTCCTCCCGAGATCTCGCGGCCGGCCGTGAAGCATCCCGAAATCCCAGCATCCCGGATGATCCGTGATTCCCACCTAAAATCCAAGCGACCCTGCGGCTATAGGAGGAGAAGGAGAAAGAGAGGGGGTGTGCTCGATTGGGGGGTCGGTTCCAAAGAACAGAGGAGGGTGGAGAGTTCGTTGGAGGCCAAGAAACAGAGCCAGGGGGAGAAGAAGGAGTCGGCTCGGGAGGGGAGTCAGCTGGTTCAAAAGAAACAGAGGAGAAGCCCTGTTTTCCGAGAAGAAGGAAGAAGAAAATATTATTATAATATTTTTTTTTTATAGTGTTCAGCCGAGTTGTTGGTTCCTTTTATTTCAAGGATTTTCTTTTATGTTCTTGTAATCAATTTTCTTTTATGAAATCCGTGTTTTAGGTTTGGTTTAATATTTGCTTAATACACAATCTATTAATTTTCTTTTATGCAATCCGTGCTCTAGGTTTGGTTTAGTCTCCGCAATTTATTTTATATATTCTGAAATTTTTAGTTGTAAGATAACTCTGAAATTTATTTTTGCTGTTCAACTGACGATTTTAATTCATAATCTGTCTTTAGAAATCGACCCCTACTCTGCATCCAATTTCAATTGCAAAGTTTTCCTTCTTCCCTTTGTTTATTTTCAATTAGAAAACATTCAACATCCCCGACGTAATGTTTTTCTTTTGATATTCAAAAATCGATTTTGAATCCGAGTGAACGTTCTAATTTTTATGCAACTTCAATCGCCTCCCTGTGGATCGACCTCTTACGATCACTATTCTTCAAGTAGAACAGGTAAGAGTTAAATTAAATTTAACTTTTGTTCGTCGGTTCTAACAACGATCTGTCTAGCATATTTTTAGGTAGACAGGAATCGGACGAACAGTAACCTAGGGGTTTAAAGGCTTGTTGCACGTGCTAAGTGCAATCGTGACTCCCTACGAAAATGGGTACATATCTTAGTTTGTGTATTTAGCTTCAAGAAAAAAAAAAAGATCTGTCTAGCATATTTTTAGGTAGATAGGAATCGGAAGAACAGTAACCTAGGGGTTTAAAGGCTTGTTGCACGTGCTAAGTGCAATCATGACTCCCTACGAAAATGGGTACATATCTTAGTTTGTGTATTTAGCATATTTTTAGGTAGACAGGAATCGGACGAACAGTAACCTAGGGGTTTAAAGGCTTGTTGCACGTGCTAAGTGCAATCGTGACTCCCTACGAAAATGGGTACATATCTTAGTTTGTGTATTTAGTTTAGGATTTTTTTTTTTTACTAAAAAAAGAAGAAGAAGAAATCATAAGTGAGACTACATATTTTGTGCCCTCATTTTATCGTTTACTCGTTAATTGCTAGAGACTAGCAATAAACTAGTTGGGGGGTGTGATGAGAGCACAAAAGTGCGATCTACATGCCGCTTAAATTAGTATTACTGCTAACATATAACGATAAAATCACTAAGTTAATATTATATTTTTGTTTGGCACAGGTTAGTATAAATTAAAGTTTAAATACGCATTTGGTAGGGTTTAGAGGGATGCATCATGGCCCCAAACCGCGCGGGCCCAATCCTGCCATGATCTGATCGAGCACATTAGCACCCAAACATCCGAGCCGCGTGCGATCTCCCAGTGATCCTTGCATTTCCTTCTTTCCGGATTAGCACCCGCACTCTTCCGGAATAGAGATTCCCACTCTCACTTCATCACAAAGAAAAAGAAGTTTTTAACCTCCAATCCCATGAAGAATAGCTGGAAATACTATTCATGCTGAAATCACTGTTCATATGAACAGTGTTCCGAGATGACACTGTTCTATGAACAGTGTTATGTGAACACACTGTTCTCCTGAACAGTGTTACGTGAACACACTGTTCTCCTGAACAGTGTTATGTGAACACACTGTTCTCCTGAACAGTGTTACGGAAATGTTTTGATGTCACTGTTCTTCTTCCTCCCGCAGCATCCCAACCTCGGCAGCACGTCATCTTCTTCGCGTGCGTCCTCCCGCTGCCCAATCCCGGCCAAGCCAACGCCCGAACTCGTATCCAGCACCTCTCCGACGTCCTCCGACTAAGCATGTCTTCATCCCTGCCATCTTTCTGGAACAACGGATGTTCTCCACGGATTTTCCATCCTCAACGTCTTCAAAGCAAGCCATCTTCTTCAGCCATTTCCATACAGTTTTTTTATCAACTTCCCGGGTTCTTCTCAGCAAGGTCCCAAACGAAGTACATTCGTCTGCATCACTGCCAGCGCGTTTCAACCGCGTCCCCACCGCATCCATGCCACGTCCCCGAGCGCCTTCCATCCCGGAACTCCAGCCTCAACCGTGGCCATGATTGGCTCCTCCCATGATCCCGCAACGGCCTCCAAGTGATCCCGCATCCAGCGCATCTAGATCAACTCCCTCCGGCTTCATCCTTCCCGTGATCCCAGCCTCCATTGCGGCCGTGATCGGCTCCTCCCAGTGTCTCACGTCCGCTCCTCCCAGCATCGCGTCCAGCAGCCGGTAATCCCAGCCTCCTCCGCGTTTCAGCCGCATCATCCTCCTCTTCCGTGATCGACGTTCCCATCGATCACGCGTCAAGATCTTCTTCTCCCGGCAAATCCCCCAACACCCGCGACTATTACCCCTCCATCAGGGATCCATCACTGGCCAAACAAGGATGGGCGACCTATAAGAGGAGGGTGGAGGTGTTCGACTGAAGGGAGGAAAAGAAACAGAGGAGAGAGGGGGGTGGTGGCCGGCGGGGTCCAAGGAGGAAAAGGTGGCCATCGGTTTGGGAGAGAAGAGGCAAAGAAAACAGAGGAGAAGCCCTATTTTTCGAGAAGAAGGAAGAAAAAAAATACTATTTTAATTTTTTTTTAAGTGTTCAACCGAGTTGCTGGTTCCTTTTATTTCATTTTTTTTATTTTATGTTCTTGTAATCAATTTTCTTTTTATGGAATCCATCAGTTTCTTTTATGAAATCCGTGCTCTAGGTTTAGTTTAATCTTTGCAATTTATTCTGAAATTATTAATTTTAAGATAACTCTGAAATTAATCTCTGCTATTCGACTAGCGATTTTAATTCATATTCTGTCTTTAGAAATCGACTCCTAATATGCATCCAATTTTAATTGCAAAGTTTTCTTTCTCCCCTTTGTTTATTTTCAATTAGAAAACGTCAACATCTCCAATGTAATGTTTTTTTTATTATTCAAAAATTGATTTTGAATCCGAGTGAACGTTTTGATTTTATGCAATTTCAATCGCCTTCCTGTGGATCAACTTTCTATAACCACTATTCTT
Organism: Phoenix dactylifera; assembly: GCF_009389715.1. Lineage (NCBI taxonomy): Eukaryota > Viridiplantae > Streptophyta > Magnoliopsida > Arecales > Arecaceae > Phoenix > Phoenix dactylifera. The sequence continues at coordinate 212,256 of NW_024067703.1, forward strand.
CGAGTAGAACAGGTAGGAGTTAAATTAATTTAAACTTTGTTTGTCGGTTCTAACAACGATCTGTTTAGCATATTTTTAAGTAAATTGAAATCGGACAACAGCCAACTAGGAAAATAGACCAGAACCTCCTTCAAGTCTAAAAATGCTGTTTCCACTAATAGACCTTTAGAGCTTCTGCATATGGAATTATTTGGACCAACTAGAACTGCAAGTCTAGGAGGAAAACTTTATGGCTTTGTTATTGTGGATGATTTTTCTAGGTATACATGGGTTTTATTCTTGGCACACTAAAGTGAAGCATTTTCAGCTTTCACTAAACTATATAAAAAGATTTCAAAGATTAGAAGTGATCATGGAACTGAATTTGAAAATCATGATTTTGAAAATTTATGCACTGAAAATGGTATTGATCATAATTTTTCTGCACCAAGAACACCGCAACAAAATGGTGTTGTAGAGAGAAAGAATAGAACACTTACTGAAATGGCTAGGACAATGTTATGTGAGAGTGACTTACCTAAGTATTTTTGGGCTGAAGCCATAAATACAGCTTGTCATGTTCTTAATAGAGTTACTATTAGGTCAATTTTAAAGAAAACTCCTTATGAACTTTTGAAAAATAAGAAACCAAATTTTTCATACATTCATATTTTTGGTTGCATCTGTTTTGTTCTAAATAATGGTAAGGACAACTTGGGAAAATTTGATTCAAAATCAGATGAAGCTATTTTTCTTGGATATTCTTCATCAAGCAAAGCATATAGAATATTTAAAAAGAGAACTCTAGTTGGGGAGGTCGGCCGTCCAACTAGACTTCCCCATCCTCTTCCTTCCTTTCTTGGAACCGAATCAAATGTCGGCCGCCGAACTTGTTTGCAAGAGAGGCGGGGCGGCGTTGGGGAGGTCGGTTTTGACGACATGGATGGGAAGGAGTGCCCACAGCCTCTTGTCAACCGACTCTGTTTCGTTGCTTGAATTTTCTTGCTCCCAGCCATCGCAGCGTTATGTTTCTTAGCTTGTCAAAACCAACAGGAAAAGGGTCTTCCTCATTGACACGTTGGCACTGGTACTTTACCAAAATTTCCATCATGCTATGACTGGAATGGTTTCTAGATGCACTGAAGGCATTTGATGTTTTGTAGGTCAGAAGATTGGAGGCCCAGGGTGTCCCGTCGAAGCATGCAGAGGCCATCACATCGGCCATTACTGAGGTTTTGCATGATAGCCTAGAGAATGTGGCCCAGTGGTTCATGTCCATTCGGGAGATGCAGAAGGTTTTGGTTTCTTTGCTTTTTGGGTGGGGATGTCTTGTGTTCTGGGTTTGGCAAATTCTTATTCTCTTTCTGCTTGATTGTCTTTTTGCAGAGTGAAATGATTCAGGATTCGAACCTCTCTAAATTCAAATCTGAGGTGCAGAACTCTCAAGTAAGAATAACTTTTGCTTTTTTGCTTGTGCTTTCTTCATATAAACAATATTTTCAGCTTTATATGGACTGAACATGTCCTAGATCATTACCATGTCAATTGAGGAAATTTAGGAAAGTATTGCTGAATCCCTTGTATAGCTACTACAAACATGGCACTCTACCAGTTCTCAGCGATATTATGATATAAATGAAAGAAAATAGAAATGTTCGATGATTGACAGCTCTAGTTTAAGTCTTATATTAATGACTGCAAGCAACATTGAACTAGTTTAGAGTTTGTATTGCATGTTTATTGTGGGGGTTAATTAGGCTTTGATATAGTAAGGTGTGAGGGATAGTAGGTTTTATTTACATGATGGATTTCCATGGGCTGAAAAACATGGAATAAGAAAGGGAATATTCAACCTAAGACTAGAGTTAATATAAATGTATTCCATATTACTACTAACTCTTTAACAAGATCTGCAACTCAGCAACCTGTGGAAACATAAGGAGAAATACAACATGACACATGATAGACATAAACCATCATTAATTGTGTTCCCTAGGTGCCTTAACTTGCTCAGTCACTCGCCATATCCCAAAAGATAGTTTTTGAAGGCTCTCTCTCTCTCTCTATGTTCTACGAAAGGATGAAGATGACAAACAAATCTTGATGCAAAGTAATAAGGCTTTGATTTTCACATTGATATAACATCATTGCCAAGATATGTTAGAATGCCAAATGATATTGGAAGGCTGAGAGTCCTCAAGAAATTATTCTAATAGTTGAATCAAGCCAACCAAGGTGAGGACGAACCACTAACTTGATCCATCTTTGAGAGCAACCATCTTCTTCAACCATGGCTTCTTTGTTAACTGTTAGGCTTAGCTAGTTAGCCTGCTTACATTTTTACCTCTAACTAAGTTCGAAAGGACAAATATTCTCTATGTATTTCGAACTTTTAAGTTCTACGGTGGCTTAAATAATTATAGGAAAGTTAGAACTTGGGTATGATTTGGCAAGTCTCTTAGTTCATGAGGCACAATTTGGAATTAAATTGTTTCTTCCCCCTCCTTTGCATGGATAGTTTCGATAGCACACATTTAGGGACTACAACTTGGTAGGATGTTTAACAATGTTGTGAATAACCTACTTCGCTTCTTTCCTAAACAACTAACATGTTTGAGAACATGATATAGTGTACAATCGTTACAAGTTTTTTTTAATTAATTCCAGGGTGAGCATGCATTTAAATCTAACTCTTTGGTGAGAATCTTTGCTCAAAGTATTTAGTAGCCCTTGCCTAACCTTGTCATTTTTGCTTCCTGAATATATGCTTTTCAAGTTTAATCTAAAACTAGTATAGCGAGTCCCCATACCTGTCAACTTGTCAATCTGGTTATCATGGTGGGATCTTATCTTGCTTCAACTTAGTCATGTATGGAGTGACTACTGTTAGTTATTTGAGGTGTAAGAGTATAGAGGAAAAACATTCATATTCTCAAAGATGGCAGAAGAGAGGTATCACTTTTAGGTCTTAGCTCTGAAATAACTTTATCATTTTTTTTTTCAAATTGAAAACTCTAAAGAGTTTGCCAATACTATGTTTTTGAGGCTTATTAATGATGAAGTGGTCATTGTAGGAGTAAAAAAATGAATTTTAAAAAGGCAGATATTTTGATTGTTTTTTTTGGCTTAAACGGATGCTTCATACAGTGCGTGTACGAATACACCCAATAAAATCAAAATACAACAGCTCGCGGAGTGCCAGTGGTAGCCTCCCTTCCTTGACTAAAGGGTGTATCCTGAGTGATGGGCCGCGTAGGCAGCCACCCAGTCGGTTGCCCCATTGGCTTCTCTGAATACATGCTTGGCCTGGAAGGCCCCCCTATCCCTCATCATCATCCCTATATCTCGGATCAAAAGGTGAATCGTGCTCTCACCCCTCGACCCCCCCGAATCTATCCGATAACCATAGCCGAATCGCCCTCCAGAACGATCGAACTGGCCCATAGCACCATCCGCACATGTCGAAGACCCGCCTAGGTAGCTCACAACTCTGCCTCCGGAACCGACGTGTCAAACAACTGGCAGCTGCCTGCTGCCACCATCCTAGAGTGTGGGCCCCGTATAACAAAGCCTGCACCGCCCCGCGTGCCGCCATCCAGCACCAACCCATCAAAGATGACCTTGAGGAAGCTTGAGGGTGGGGGCTTCCAGGTGAAAAATAACCTGGATTTGGATCTTACAATCTGGTGGATCGTACATGTCATGAACCAGATCTTACATTCCAAATTATTCCTAATCCAGGGGTCTAATCCAGATTGCTGAAGACCATTTCAATCTAGATTATTGAATTACAGATTTTATGGTCCTGAACATTGTTCATTTTCGTAATGTAGGTACATCTGAAATTTTGTTTACACTTACATAAGAAGAAAATAGCCCCTTCTTAGTAGCAAATAGTAAGTCATCTGCATATCTTACATACCAAAATTCCTTCATTTGACTGAAAATATGAAAAAACATAATATGTTTATGTAAAAAGATATTCATAAGAATTGGAGATGAGGGGCTTCCCCGTGACTTGTGCTTTTGAGTAAACTACCCAACTTTCATGGCATGAAAGGCTTACATTATTACGAAAACCAAATAATAAGACATCCAAGTAGGAAGGTTTTGTTTTGGAATTTCAAGGAAATAAAAATTCTAATTTGAAATTTTTAGTAATCTAATAAATTAAGGATGATGGGTTTATGTTTTGGCATTTTTATGGCAATATAGTGTTGGTTGGGGTTTTGAGTGCTGATTTTGAATGCTAGGTTGGAATTTGAAGTATGGGACAACAATGTGCTGTTTTTTTCGAAGCAGAGGACAATTTGCATATATTTGAAGCTCTAAAGCAGTAACATGCCATCCTTTGAGAATTCCATGAATGCTAATTATCATTACTTGGGGGACCACCAGTTGGATTTTTTTTTTGTGTGTTTATACAATGTAAAGATCAAGGTATCATAAGTCATGCTTGTGCTGATCAAATGCTTACAACTTGGCAAGGCATACCATGACAACACTTGGCATTCACCAGCACAGAAAGATTTGTTTGTGTTAAAAGATTCATAACTAGCAAATGAAGATACACTATATTATTGTTTTTTAAATTTCTTTTAACATCAACTAATTTCAACTACACTTTTGTTACATAAAGACATGTTCTCCACAAGGTTTTTGAGTTAGCCCATACAAATTTAATATCATTAATCATCCTAATGTTTTCGAATACAACCACCTGGAATCTGTGTTTTTTTTTGTATCATATTCGAGTATGGAGGATGAGATTGTTTTATGAATTAGTGTTGCATGAGTATTAAATTTTGCTAAATTGGTACCCTATCAATCTATTACATCTTATTTCACATGTTAAGTTTTAGTGTCTGGATTATAACTTTATTTCAGATTTCTTCTTATGTTTCTCTACTGCCTAATATTTTTAAAAACATTTAAGCTTCCTCAGTGTAGGTGCTGATTGATGACTAACGCAATATGGTTTCATGTAATTTCGCATGCAAACTGACATTGCACATTTATTTCTACACACTAACAACATACTGTAGATGTTGTATGCATAAGGGCAGTACTAATGAAGTTTCCTAGGCAAGTAGGATTATGGGATCCCTTATATGTTATTGAATATCATGATTTCTAACCTTATGTCCATCTTAGTATGTCAAAAGTTTATGTGCTATGCCTTAAACTGTTGTTTAGTGTTTCATATCCTCAAATGGAAGGGCCAACTTTAAGAAACAAAGGAAGGAAATTAGACTGTCTTAAATAGAAATATTACTGCCTAGCATGGTTCATAAGGGTTTAACCTGGGAAAATAGGGATACCAGCTAGTAAGGTTGCTATAGGCTAGCAATGTTTCATGGTGCATTGCTTCAGTACACACAAGCTGGTATATATTGATAAGGGCCAATATAGATGTTAGAAAGATAGCATCCCTACGATGTCAATGAGTTGTTGTCATAGTACATATTGGAAATACTGCATGTGGATGATAATTTCAACTCTTGTAATGATTTTTATGAAACTTTTATTGTGACTAACTAAAAAGAAACTAAAACATTGAACCTATAAGTTGAAAACTTGCTTAAATTCATTCTTTATGGTGGAGAAATCTTGACTTGGCTCCCATTGAGAGATGGGAGAATGGCCAAATTTGCAACTTCGATATTAGAGGCCTAGCCAATATGTGGTGGCGTAAACTACAGAAAGCAAGTCAGTGAAGTCATCGGTTAATGAGATCATCAATTAATCAATTGCCATAATGTATTTGATCATCATTAAGATCATGGAAATGAGTGCATGAACATTATCCAAGAAAATTCTTTAAGTTGTTTGAGAAAGCACACCACTTTTTCTTTGCTCACCTAATTCCTACACTACAACAAATGTTGGTTTTGCCGACTTACTTTTCCCGACGCTAGGTGAAAGCGTCGGTAAAGGTTGGCTCACAGCTAACCTTTCCCGACGCTTTGGGTTAGCGTTGGAAAAGCGAAACAAACAACGACGCTATAAAGCATCGTTATAAGTTTAAGAAACAACGACGCTTATAAGCGTCGTTAGAAACCTTACACGAATGGGAGTGTTGGGGACTGTGTTTTCCCGACGCTAGGGAAAGCGTCGGAAAAGTTTGGCCCAGCCCAACCTTTGCCGATGCTTTTAGTAAGCGTCGGTAAATCCAAAGAAACGACGACGCGTTGATGCGTCGGTCAAATATTTAGAATCTACGACGCTTAAAAGCGTCGTTAGGAAACATTAAACCCCCCACCCGGCCCCGTCTCCTCCATTTTCTATCGTTCGAGTCAGTCGATGCGCTAGCTCCATCGCCGACTTCTCAGCTCCGTTGCGATCCGTGGCTTCCCCGCTGCCGTCTTCCTCCTCCTTCTCTGAGGTAAGCCTCCTCCTTCTCCTCCTCCTCCTCCTCCTCCTTCTCGTCCTCCTCCTCTTCTTTGTTTTCAGGGCTTGCAAACTGATCTCACCTCCATCCGTAGCCTCAATCGGCGATCGAAGATTCCGCTTCTCCGCCGCCGTCGACCTCGCTGTCGTCTGAGGTAAGCCTCCTCCTCCTCCTTCTCTTCCTCCTCCTCCTCCTCCTGTTTGTTTTCTTCTTGTCTTTAACGCTCGCCCGGCCCCCTCTCCTCATCCTCTCTCGGTCGAAGCCCTAGCTGCGCGCCGACATCAAACCTCCATCCCGAGCCCTAGCTACTCGGCGGTCGTCTGAGGTAAGTGATCCTCATACTCTCTTTTAACATTTATTAATTGTCACAGTAGTTTGTCTTGCTGAAGTTGCATTTGAGAATGATATAGTTTTAGCCTTGTTTCTCTTAGCTTTGAACCAAGGTAACAGCTCAGAGAATTCTGCTGATCATACTATAGGATTATTTTCTGAATGGACTAACAAGCAGAGAAGTGATGCAGATTTGATTTCTTCGAACCTCAGTGTCTTCTCTTCCGTCTAGTACAGGAAGTCATTTCAGGATCCGTGGTATGACCCTCACGCTGAAGTAAAATTTACTTTTATCAATAAATTAAAGCCATACTTTCCTGCTGATGTTTTGTTCTGCAGACATTTATTTGACAAAGTTTAAGGTAAAAGTTAGCTTATATTGTTCTGTTTTGATCATGATTAGCTTGCGGTTTGTTTTACTTTCTCTCTTGGCTGTGCTTTATTATTAACTTATATGGGAAAAGGGTTAGCAGAGGAGGATGATGAGACTTATACTCAGTGTATGCCTTTTAATGTTCCGCCAATTGATGAACTAAATTCTACTAGTTTGGTTAGGATGGATGTTGAATGAGAGCTGGCCAGTTTCTTAATGGTAAGTAAAACATTAGTTTTATGCATTAAATTATTTTGCAATTTATAAATTATTTATATACTTTTAATATTTAACTAATATTGATTTTATTTTTTGTGCATACTAGATTACAATATGCCGCGAGGAAAATGTTTCAGAGATATTGAGTTTCAGCACACATCCGTGGGACCAAAGACTCATATACAAAAATTAAAAAACAATTGGCATTCTTTTCGATCAAAAGTCCAATGTTGATCTTCAAAAAGAACAACTTTTATTATATTTTTTTCATATGTGTGAGGATGGTAGTATTCCTTAAACCCACTTGTTACGAGATATCTATTTTGGCGAGATGTCTGTTTGACAAAGGAGGCTTCAGCTTTTGTCATGAATCTTTGCTGTTGTGTTTTTATTCCGGATTTTCAGATATCGTAACTTTTTTGCTTATATTGTTGATGGAGTTCTTTATTATGTGTGACTGCAAGTACAGGCAACCTAACAAATGACGAGGAGAGCTCTTTCCTACATCAAATGCTTCTTTTATAAGAATATTAAAAGTAATGTACTTTTAATATTTAACTAATATTGATTCTTTTTTGTGCATACTAGATTACAATATGCCGCGAGGAAGACGTTTCAGAAATATTGAGTTTCAGTACACATCCGTGGGATCTACTTCTGATCGTTCCCAGCAACCCGATGAGCCCCATACTCAGTCCGGGTCCCAGTCGGAGCATGCTCCACCTGCAGATCGTCCAGACACGGATGATGTGGACGTCCTGGGTAATTTGATTTACAATCCTTTGCCTTTTAATCATTTGCCTTTAAAAAAGTACATTACATATGGCATATTTGATGATTTTGGATATTGGAAGTATTTTGAAAAATATATTCCTCGGTCATTTCAATGTTGTCCTGATAAGGGCATAAACAGATTAGATTTTACCTAAATTAAATGATTTAGCAATCGTATCAACTTGGGATAGTATCATAAGAGAACCAACTATGCATTAATGTCTGCTTATTGAAGACCAACTTTTTTCTTTGTTTGCACTGAAGATTGATGCCAGTTGATAGGGCAAGTCGATCCACATATTTCAAGATCAATCTTGAAATGTATTTCAGAAAAGATTTTCTGGGACCAATATGAAGAAGACATGAGTTTTATTTTCTGATGCTTTCCATTTGTCATGCCCACCCTAAATGGTTGTAGATAAAGTTTGATAGTTATGATTATGATTCTCTCCATATGTTTGGCTACGTATTAACTATCCCAACGAGTCATGATGAATGTACCCATGTCGAGAAATGTCACTTAAACCAGGTAAGAACTGTTTTTGTATTTAAGAGCAGACAATAACAAATCTCACGTTTTAGATCCTTTTAACTAAAATGTTTTTAGCTAATGGAAGAACAACTAGGAGTGAGACATGTTTCCTGCGCTTTGGATTTATGCATTTTTCATGTAAAGCTGCTCTGCTATGGGCAGCTTAAATGGATCATATGTGGTGAGCTCTGATGAATTCCAAATTTAGAGGGTGGAAGTTAGTAGAAGCAGGATTAAATATAAATCAGAGGGGTTTCATTATGGGTGTGCAGTACTAGTTCAGTATTCCAATGTGGTTTCGTTCTGGTTCATGGAACCTTTTGGGAACAGTAGAATGGATAGCAATAATGTGTCCCCTTTCCCGTTACAGTTTCATAAAGATGCATATTGCCTCCTGGCTTCAGAGACTCTCTATCTTCTCAGTTTAAAGAACCAGAGCTTCGCCAGTGGTCAATGTGCTCCTGATCTTCTGCTCGCAGCCCGCAACTGTGCTTTGCCAGTATTTTTGCAAGGCCATCATATGGCATATTTGATGCGAAGAATAGAGTGGCAGCGTCGTTAAAATGCGTTCATAAGAGTAATAATTAAATGGCACACACAAGCTTGAGGACATCTACTCTGTCATAAATTACATGCTTGCATGTCTCCATTTATATTGATTCATGTGCCCCACATTGTGTATGCTTTTGCATTTTATATATCACTGTGTGTGTATAGATGCTTTTGCATCATATAGATATATATTTCCATTGATATTTGAAATTTGCATTGTTTGGTGTGTGATAACTTTCTATCATTAGACTACATACGGTTCAAAGCAAGTTCTCTCTCTCTACCGAAAAGAGAGAGAGAGAGAGAGAGAGAGAGCAAGTTTTCTCTATTTGTTGCACACTGTTCAGTTAATGGTGCTGAGAAGATGGTACTTGAATTACAAAACTTTACCAGGGAACAAACACTGTTCTCATCTTTTCTGCATTCTGGCATTGAGCTGTTTCTTTATGTTCTTGTCATGAACTTGATTGATAATAATTATATGTTAATTTGCAGTTAACGCCTTAATGTCAACCCTCATCCTCTCGTGTTTATCATCTATTTTGCTTTAAATCATTTGCTTTTAATGGCTAGATGTTCATTCCAGTTCTAACTATTTTAAATCATTTACCTTTAATGGACTTGTTATTTTATAGATGGACTGGGGAGAGTGAGGCGAACACGAGGGCCCACTCGAGCACGGGACGTATGGAGCCTACCTGAGGATGAGAAGATTGTCGTCCATTGCAACGAGCTGGGGCAGCCCATCAAGAATGCTGCAAGCATTTTATCAACTTTTTTAGGATCGGTTGCGCGGAAGGGACAATTGTGTCCACTCAACTATACGAAATGGAACGAAATGCTTCTTTCGTATAAGGTTGAGCTTCTTAGAGTTGTTGAGGTAAAGAATTGAATTTGCTTACTATCTTCAATTATTTTTTGATTTAACATTGATATAACATTTTTGACTTTGATGTAGACAAAATTTGTCCTTCCTGCAAATAGCCATGATTGGGTGCTGAAGTCCGTCAACCGCAAATGGAAAGAATATAAGGCGAAGCTAAAGGCGGATTGGAAGCACGAGGGCATGACTGAAGAGGAGGTGGCCCGTGTTTGTCCTCCAGATGTAATCTCTCATCAGTGGAGGGAGCTTGTCCACTACTGGTTTTCCGAGAGAGCTCAGGTTGTGTATATTTTTTCAATACCTTAGATTGTATTTACTATTATTATAGATTAGAAATTTATACATTTTATGCATTACATTGTTTATTGTTTTTCGGGGAAGACATATTCCAATATTGGTAGAGCTGCTCGAGCATCACAGACTGTTCCTCACACTTCAGGCTCCATGAGTTATGCGAGGCGTAGAGCTGAATTCGTAAGCTTTCTTGAAATAATTTAAATTTATTTTAAATTATTCTATCATATAGCATGAATACTCTTGAAATATACTTTTTGTTGTAGATGGATGATAATGGGAGGGAGCCTGGTAGGGTGGAGTTTTATAGGATGACTCACACCCACCGAGATGGCAGCTTTGTCCGGGAGGAGTCAAGAGATATAGTTGTATGTATTCATCTTTGGCTTGTGCTGTATTTTTTTTGGTTTTATTATTGGCATACATTAATTTGAATTTTTTTGAGAGATATAGGATAGGGCAACAAATCTTATTTCGGAGCGCGTCGGGGGGTCATCATCATCCGACGCGACCCATAATATTGAAGCTGAAGTGCTCGCTGAATTGATGGGCCCAGAGCGTTATGGTCGAGTGAGGGGTTACGGCGTTGGAGTTACCCCCACTCAGTTGTCTTCAGTGGGCACATATACAAGAAATGCCAGAGAATCTGGTAACACTGCAGAAGTTCGTCGGCTTCAAGCAACTATTGATGAGTTGAAGCAAAACCAAGCAAATTTGCAGTCTCAGCTTACGAATATTTCTTCCATGTTACAACGGTTTCTCCCTTCTCAGGTAAATAATTATATATATATAAATATTTTACATATTATCAATTATGATATATGAGTTAATGTATCACATTATTCTTAACTTCTAAAGTTTTTTTTTATTTTTTTTGTAGATTCCTGATACTTCAAACGCTAGTAGAGATGATGATGGAGCTGAATCCCGTCCCTGATGCATTCTAGATTATCTTTTATGAGTTTGATATGTATATGTTTCTGCTTTTTCAGAGTACATTGTAATTTGCTTTTTCAGAGTACATTGTAATTTGCTTTTTCAGAGTACATTGTAATTTGTATGGCAGCTTTTCTGATATATGAGTCAAAAACATGGAGTTTTAATCAGATATATCAATATTCATATTTTGAATGATCTGAGTATTTGTGTCAATGTATCAATGTAATACAGGTTCATATTGTTATAATATATGTTTTGTAATTTGTATTTTATAATACTGATTATCGTTTTATTTTTTTTTAAAAAAGACAATTCCCGACGCTTTTAAGCGTCGGTAAAAAAGACCGGCCATTGAGCAATTTCCGACGCTTAAAAGCGTCGGTAAATCAGAAATTGCCGACGCAAAAAAGCGTCGAAGAAACGGAGACAATTGCCGACGCTTTTGCGCGTCGGTAAAAAAGGTCGTGGCAGCAGCGGCAATTGAGCAATTTCCGACGCTTAGAAGCGTCGGGGAAAGGTTAATGCCGACGACGCTATACAAGCGTCGGTAAATCACGAATTGCCGACGCAAAAAAGCGTCGGGGAAACCGCTCTGTCGGTTTATCGCCGACGCTATATGAGCGTCGGTAAAGCCATGTTTTTGCCGACGCTTTACTCAAGCGTCGGCAAAAACTTTTCCCACTCTGGTATATCCGACGCTTTGCCAACGCTTGGCTTTGCGTCGGGGGTATTTTAGCCGACGCTAATTAGCGTCGGCAAAGCTCGAAAAATGCGTCGGGAAAGGCCTAGTTTCCTGTAGTGCTAGGTTGCTTTGGTGCTCGCCTAATACTGGCGTTATTCTCCATCTTTTTCTTCTTTTATTTTTATCCTTTCTCTTATGAGCAATTATCTGCAATTAACCAAACCACCTTGCTCTTCTCTTTTAATATACTCTCACTCATGAGTGATAAGTGCTAAATAATGCATAAATTAACCTCTTTCTAATAACATTTATCATTATTTTTATGCACATATTTTGTAAATATAACTAGGAAATATGTGTTCCCCTTCACCATTGCATTTTAATAAATTATCAGAGATAATTCGAGTTTGTTGATTTTGTCATATTGGTCGAGTCTAATGTATACAGGTCCAGTCAAATTCTCAAAAAGGATTTCAACTTCAAATGGTCGAGTCTAAGGATCGAGTTATCCCGTTCACGGATTAGTCCCAGCAGTCCCTGTGTCATCCACATGTGGATTATTTTCTCCCGCACCCAATCAAGTTCAACCTCTCGAGTTCAGCTTCATCCTCTCCCACGTGGCACTATTTAAGCTCGTATCATGTCCGTAGATCAGCCTTCATCCCGTATACAATCGACCATTCAAAGTCCACAGCTCCTTCCACATCATCTCGTTTCTTCTGCACATCCCACATAGCCGTCCGCATGTGAAGTCCCGCGTCCAAGCCAATCCAGCTTTCCGTGAGTCTTCCAACACATCCCAGCAGCTGGATTTCCAAGCTTCCCAGCCGTCCGCCGTGTCCAGTCCTCCCGTGATGCATGCAAAAGGTTCCACGTATCAAAGTTTTCTTTTCTTCCGTATTCTCCTGCTTCGAAATAGAGTCCCAGCGATTCTTCCATGATCCAACTCCATCCGCAAATGATCTCCTGCGTCCAAGATTTTCTTCCGGATTCTTCCGTATTTTCCTCCCAGCCATTCCGCTCCTATCCACGGATGAGTTCACGCGTCCTCTCCGTGTCCATCCCAGCTCCCCTATTCCACATTAACAGGCATTGCCAGTCAGTTTCTTCCACGCATCTAACTCTCCCAGTCTAGGATTCCTCTACCAACTTCTTCATCTCCAATGCTTCCTCCGAATTAGCTCTCCCTCCGAGTTGCACGCCGTCCACGGATGGATAAGATCCCCAGTGTCCGTGGAACAGCATCCCGCGTCTAAGGATCAGGCCGACTTCTTCAACGTGATCAGCTCCCAGCTCACCAGCTTCCCAACATCCGGATTAGATCTTCTATGCGTCTCACCCACGTCCGCAGAACAGAGGCCGTTCCTCGCCTTTATCTTCTCACTCGTAAGATTATATCTGGAGGATGATAACAAGGGTCAATAGGCTATAAAAGGAGGGGAGTTCTTCTCCTGTGGGGGTATCCTTGGCTCATCGAATAATACTTTGATCATTCTATTCGGAGAGTTCCCGCGGGAGAGGAAAGAGCCGGAGGAGGATAGGAAGAAGAATCAGTTGGGATGGAAGCCTTCTCCACTGCTGTTGCTGTTCACTTCTATATGGAGGGCTGATCTCTTCACTAGGGCAGGATGAAGCCCTAACAAAGGCGACAACGGTTCTTGTATTTTTATTATTTTGTTCTTGGAATTGTATGAACTTATTTTGATCTAAATGAATATCTTTTTATCTCATATTTGAATTCCATGATTTTAAGTATGATGTTTATACAATTGTTCTACATGATCACTAAGTAAATATAAAATAGTCCATGCTTAAGGAAGATACGGTGTGCTGCCACTTTAGATTAAGGTAGACATTTCATGCTAACTGAAGATGGACTATTCCTAAATTACTTTGGTAAAATTTTATTCGAATGCTCATTAGGCTTGTAACCAATTTGCATAAAAATCCAAGAATCAAATAAAATATAATTAACCATTGTTGCTAAGTTAGTGGTAAATTTCTTGCCCTAGGTTCTCTCAACTGATATCATTTTAATTGCATTTCTTATTAAATTATTGAGGTTAATATTCTTCACAAATTCATATTTATAAATTAAAAAAAAAGAAAACAATTCTACCCCAATCCCTGTGGATTGATACCCGTATTCATTATCCTACAGGATACATGCTATTGCGTGGTTTTAAAACTGACTATCAATTTTTGGCGCCGTTGCCGGAAATTGCTAGCACGGTTATTTTTTTTGTTTATTTATTTTTATTTGTTTCTTTTTAGCGATTGGATACATCTACTTCCTTATATTGCTATATTTTTAAGATGTACTAATCATTATTTGTTTTGTTAGGATTATCCAAAAAAAAAGAAAAAAAAGAAGGAAAGAATTTTGGACGACTAGAGGACACGTACTGAAGAGGTTTGATCAATTAGCTTGCTGAAATCTTTGCTTGGTAACCTCTAAACCTCTCTTGTCTTTATTTTTGCGCATCAGCTTGCAAACGTAGTGGGGAAGCTCGGCACATACGTCTCGGTATATGTGTGTCTAGTCTGTCGCCCCTTTAAACTACGAGTGCTTGAATAGACTTTATTTAGGTTGCTCATGTATTTGAATCCTTATTGTGATTGTTTGATTTAATTTGAATAAGATGTGTATTGCTGCTTGACACACCACTTAATATATCACGCACATAGTAAGGGCAATTATCCCAACAAGATAAGAACTGAATTTCATCACCAAATTCTTACCCAAATTAGGTGAACCAATTCTCACGTAGCTATCACTTTAATTAAAATCAATTAGATGTTGGCCCCTAGGGATATCCGAGCTTAATAGGATGAAGATCACCGAAAGTTGCACCAATTTCGCTTTGTGGCTCAGTTGATGTCTAGGCAAGCTTTGTCCCTCTAAGGAAGACAGTTCATCTATTCGAGAAAAGTGATTTTTAAGTGGGACCTTTGCGAATGCATCGTGACCCATCCACTTACCTGGAAGCTTACCTGGTCAACTCAGTTCATAAGACCGGATTGGAGGCTTAGGTGCCCTCTTCAAACTAGTTAGGAGCTGTCTAGTGATTTTAGGGCAAACACAAGGATTTGATGTATTTTTATTGCATGTTTGACTACACTTGACTGATCAGAAGAGTTTTAGTGTATGCTAGGGTGTCGTTCTAGATTTTCTAAATTATTGCCTTTTGACCCTGAAATAGAGCGCTCTATTAGGGCTCTTCGAGCCGAAATTCGCACGAATAGAACTTTAAGATCTACACCACCTGTCGAGATGGCTGAAGAACAACACAAGCTGCTAAAGAAGTATTTCACTCCTTCCATTTATACCTCCCCATCTTGTATTCGGCTACCTGATATCACTGCTGCTGTACAGTTTGAAATTAAGTCTAGTGTCATCCACATTATTTTCTATTTTTATGGACTCAGCAATAAAAACCCATACAAACATCTAGACGAGTTTTTTGAGATCTGCACTACTGTCAAAATTCAGAACTTTACTAATGATGCTCTGAAACTTAGGTTGTTCCCTTTCTCCCTTAAGGATAGAGCTAAGTAGTGGCTCCATTCATTAGAAGCCAATTCTATTCTTTCATGGGCCCAAATGCAACATGAATTTCTAAAAAAATACTTTTCCATAGGAAGAACGAACCAATTTAGGCGTGCTATCACAAGCTTCTCCCAATCTGACGGTGAAGAATTTCATGAAACCTGGGAAAAGTTTAGAGATTTACTCCGAAAATGCCCGCATCATCAAATACCCAAATGGCAATTAGTGCAATGCTTTTATGACGGGTTGTCTGAACGAAACCGTCAGATGGTTGATGTTTCTTGTGGAAAAACTTTCATGCTTAAAAGTGAACATGAGGCATGGCAATTGTTTGAAAATCTTAATGAAAACTCCCTCCACCATGCCTCCTCTGCTTGTCAAGCATCCCCGAGTTCCTAAAGAAAAGGGACCATATATGAAGTTAGCCAGTGCATAGGTCTATCTGACAAAGTAGATGCACTGTCCCACAAGTTGGACCAATTAATGTCTAGAGAATAGCTTCCAAATTTTTCCCAAGCACAAGTGTGTGCTATCTATTCTTGCCTGTCTCACCCTGTTTATGAGTGCCCTTCGGCAGCTCAATTTTCTGAATTTATGCAAGAACAAGTTAATGCTGCCCAAGCACAGTCCCGACCAGGTAATGATCTATATTCTAATACTTATAACTCGGGATGGCGCAACCATCCTAACTTTTCTTGGAAACAGCAGACTCCCAGTACCTCTCAACCTCATTCTCAAAATTTTCAGCCCTTCCAAAATGTTCATCCGAACCGTCCTCTTACTCACTATTCACAATTTCAACATGTCTCTCCTCCACCACCCCAAAGAGATACTGCTTTTGAGTAGAAAGTATTGACTACCCTTCAAGGACTAGAAGCCAATACACAATTGTTGCTCTCACACACTCAGTCTATTGCCAAATTAGAGACCCAGCTAGGGCAGCTAGCAAGTGCACTAAATAGGAGAGAGGAAGGCAAGCTTCCGAGCCAACCAGTGAATAACCCGAGGGGGCAGTACATGGCTCAAGAGACTCATCCGAATGATGTTCACCATGAACAAGCTAATGCCATGACTACCTTAAGAAGCGGACATGTAGTGGACAATAAGGTTGGGGAACAAGAGCAGAAGGAAAGTGACAACAAGGGTATGACTGTGCCTAAGGAGTCCAAACTCTTCTTTGTCACCATCTAGTCCAGTATCGACCACACATTTTACACCGAAGGCTCCTTTTCCTTAATGTCTGAATGCACCTTCTCCCTTTGGCATAAAGGGAACTTCGTTAGAAGAAATGATGGAGGTTTTTAAACAAGTCAAAATTAACCTCCCTCTTCTTGATGCCATAAAACAGGTTCCATCCTATACCAAATTTTTCAAGGACCTTTGTACCCAAAAACGAAAATCTAGGACACATGTGCCTAAAAAGATCTTTCTAACTGAACAAGTGAGCTCCATCCTCCAGCACAAAACCCCTCCTAAGTTCAAGGATCCTAGTGCGCCTACCATCTCTTGTGTGGTAGGAGACAATTCTATTGATCGAGCTCTATTAGATTTAGAGGCAAGTGTGAACCTTCTTTCTTACTCAGTTTATGAGAAATTTGGATTAGGTGAATTAAAACCTACTTCGGTGTCCCGCAATTGGCCGATAGATCTGTAAAAATACCACGAAGAACAATTGAAGATGTCCTAATCAAGGTAGACAAATTTTATTTTTCAGTCGATTTCATCGTCCTTGATATGGAACCTGTGCCGAACCTTAAGAAACAGATCCCTATGATTCTTGGTCGCCCCTTCCTAGCTACAGCCAATGCATGAATTAATTGTAGAACTGGGGTGATGGATATATCTTTGGGAAACATGAAGGTCAAGCTAAATGTATTCCATGCCTCTGATCAACCTGTAAGAGAAGATGAGTGCTTCCTAATAGACAAAATGGACGATCTTGTAGAAGAAGCCCTTCCCTATATTCTGGCAGATGACCCCTTGGAAGCATACTTAACCCATTTTGATATTGATAACTTTGATTTAGACAAGGCCATAGAAGAAGTTAATGTCCTACTCGACAATCCGTCTTCCACAAATTTTCATCCTTGGAGAACCCGATATGAACCTCTTTCTATCCTTTCTAGTGCGCCACTGTGCCCCTCCATCGAGTCTCCTTCCAAACTTGAGTTAAAACCACTTTTGGTAACCCTTAAGTATGCTTTTCTAGGGCCAGAAGATACCCTACCTATAATCATTGCGGCTGACCTGTCTGACAAACAGGAAAGACAACTTTTGAGTGTGCTCGGAGAACATAAACATGCAATTGGATGGTCCGTAACCGATCTGAAGGGGATTGACCCTTCTATTTGCATGCATCGAATTCACCTAGAAGAAGATGCGAAACCTACCTATGAAATGCAAAGGAGACTCAATCCTAACATGAAGGAGATAGTCAAGAAAGAAGTAGTGAAGTTGCTAGATGCTAGAATTATCTACCCTATCTCTGATAGCAACTGGGTGAGTCCTACTCAAGTAGTACCAAAGAAGTCGGGCTTTACTGTAGTTGAAAATGCGGAAGGAGAGTTGATGCCCACACGCATGACCCCTAGCTGGCGTGTTTGCATTGACTATAGAAAACTAAACTCCATGACTAGAAAAAACCATTTTCCTTTGCCTTTTATTGACCAAATATTAGAAAGGCTAGCCGGTCAGGGTTTCTACTATTTCTTAGATGGTTATTCTGGATATAACCAAGTAGCCGTGTATCCCGATGATCAAGAGAGAACCACTTTCACATGTCCATTTAGGACATTTGCATATAGGAGAATGCTATTTGGATTATGTAATGCACCCGCAACATTTCAACAACGTATGATGGCTATATTTTCTAATATGGTAGAAAAATTTCTGGAAGTATTTATGAACGATTTTTCAGTTTTTGGCTCCTCATTTGATGATTGTCTCAATAATTTAGCCTTGGTTCTGAAAAGATGTAAGGAGACCAATCTAGTGCTAAGTTGGAAAAAGAGCCATTTCATGGTTCAAGAGGGTATAGTCTTGAGACACATTGTGTCCAAAAGGAGTATTGAGGTAGATAAAGCTAAAGTTGATCTTATTTCTAATCTTTCTTCATCCAAATCTGTGAAACAAATTCGTTCTTTTCTAGGCCATGCTGGTTTTTACCGTCGCTTCATTAAAGACTTTAGCAAAATCTCTAGGCCCTTGTGCAATCTCCTTGCCAAGGATACACCCTTTGTCTTTGATGAAGCATGTAGAGAGGCCTTTAAAAAGCTCTGATCTAAGTTGTCTACAGCACCTGTCATACAACGTCCTGTTGACCCTCTAATGGATTTTGATGAATACAAAACACTAGAGCATAATTCCCTTTATCTTAACAAGTTATTTGAGGATTTTAGTTGGTTAATTAAGAATATTGTTAAGAAATGTCTAGGCAAGTTCCCATGATTTTTAAGAACTTATTGAAGAATTTTTGAGATGAAAGAAAAAGTTCAGGGACAGCCGAGACGTCTCCGGGTTGTCTCCGAGACGTCTCTGGCACAAACAGGAAGAACTGGCACATCTGGAGACGTCCCCGTAAAGCGCGGAGACGTCCCCGGAGCGCGGAGACGTCCCCTGAAAAAGCGGAGTCGACTCTCTCAGAGAATTCCAGAAGACTTGTTTTTTGGAGATATAACGGCGGAGACGTCCCCGTAAAGCGCGGAGACGTCCCCGGAGCGCGGAGTCGTCCCCGAAGAAGCGGAGTCGTCCCCATGCAAAAAGTGCAAACAAGCGGAGACGTCCTCGTAAAGCGCGGAGACGTCCCCGGAGCGCCTGGGACGCGACTGACAACTTTTTCAGGTAGATTTGAATTTCAAACGGTCATATCTTTGTGTCTAACGGCTATATTTGCTTTTTGGGCTATAAAAGGGACCTCTTAAGTGCTTCTCAACATCTTCCTACCAACCCAATACAAGATCATTCAAGAGAGAAGAGAGAAAAAGAGGTTCAAGGGAGTTAGTGCATTCAAGTGAAGAAATCAAGCGCCTTCAAGTTTTCCAACAGATTTCGTGCTCAACTACTCTCTCCCGTTTGGCATTCAAAGCTCACATTCAAGCCAACGCGATCCACATCGGAAGAACCATCATCTCCCACGCTTCCAACGGCTAAAAGGGTTCTTGCGAGTTCTATTGTTTATATTGTTATATTTGCTTGTTTAAGAAGCTTTGATTTGTTTTAAACCTTTATTCTAATATCTTGTAACTTGATTCAATCAAGGGATTGAATCAAGGGGTTAAGGTTTGTTGGTGAGGCAAAGGGAAAAACCAACGTTGTAAGGTTGTGGTTGGTGAGCCTTTGAGAAAACCAACCGGGTTGGATTGTGAGCCCGTGAAAACAATCGGTTGGTTCGAGTCGGTGAGCCTGTGAAAACCGACCGAGTTTGTTGTGATCTCGTAAAACAACAAGTTGGGTTGTGAGCTTGTAAAACAACCGGCTGTAATCTGTAGGATTATAGTGAAATTCCCAAGAGGTCTTGGGGAGTGGATGTAGGTGCTGGGGTGCACCGAACCACTATATGTTTGTTGTGTTTGTAATGCTTCTTGTCATTGTCTAACTAACACACTTACTTACTTAGATAAATTGCTTGCTTAACTCTTATCCGCGCATCCTTTAGTTGCAAGCATATTCAATCAAGTCACGTTCTATACATCAAACTGTTGCTAAGTTTAACTTTCACTGTGCATCTGTACAACTTAGCATAATTAATCAAAAAGTTTCAAAAGCAATATAAAAGTTTTTAAAAGACCCAATTCACCCCCCCTCTTGGGTTGTATCTACTGGGCAACCAGTGGTATCAGAGCAGGTGCTCAAATATTATTTGTAGTCTTAACTGACTAGAGCTAAAGATCATGACAACTCAAATAGATAGTTTTCTAGGAGAAGGACAATCAATTGATACACCTCCACTATTTAATGGCATAAACTATACACATTGGAAAATACGCATGCGCATCTTTATTCAATCACAAAACTATTATTTATGGAAAATCATAATAAATGATCTTCACACACTCTCTCAAACGTTTAATGAAAAGGACTTAGCACAATTGAATGCTGATGCAATGAACCTATTATATTGTGCATTAGATAGGAATGAGTTTAATTGCATATCTTCTTGCATGACTGCTAAAGAAATATGAAATATGCTTGAAGACAAATATGAATGCACTAACAAATCTGAAATATCATGTGTAGAAGGAGAGCAGTATCATATTGAAAATCCATGCTTGGTGGCACAAGAGGTACATGCTGAAACTGAAAGCAATTTTACATTTGATGAACTCCATGATGCCTTTTCTGATTTGTATTTAGAATATAAGAAACTTATTTGTAAGAACAAGAACTTGAAGAATGAAAATCAAATTCTAATAGATGAAAAACTGAAACTAACTAGTAAAACTGAAATCTTAATAAAAGAAAATCAAGAACTAAATCAAAGAGATCAATCTCTCACTAAAAGTCATGATAAACTTAAGAAAAACAATGAATTACTTTCAGAAGATAACAGAAGATTAACTAAAGAAGGTGACAAATTAAAACCTGTTGTTGAAAGATTTACCCTCAGCTCTGAAAAATTGAACCTAATGATAAATGATCAAAGAGCTGAATTTGATAAAGCTACATTAGGATATCAACCTTGGTACACCCAAAAATCTTTTAAGAATATGTTTGTTAAAACAGTTTTTAATTATTCTAAAACAGAGTCTTATAATACTGATAAACAAAAGCTAAGTAAAATCTCTTCTGTTGTTCCTAAATCTATACATTACAAATTTGATGAACCTAAAAGAAAAAAACAGAAAACTGAAAGTTTTTCTACTACTCATGTTCGATCTAAGTTTGTTAAATTCAACAAGAGGATACAGAAATACATCCCTTGTAATCCTAAAATCTGTAAATTCATGGACAAAATAGCTATTAAGAAAATATGGGTTACAAAAGGAACAATTATAGCTAACCTACAAAGACCCAAAAGAGCTTGGGTTCCTAAGTTGAAAATATGATTATTCTTCAGCAAGTATGTCTAGCTATCCCAAGGTTCTAATAAAAGATGTTATCTAAACAATGGGTGCTCTAGACATGTGCTAAGGAATTGAATTTAAAATGTAATTAAGAAGAATGAGTTAAATGAAAGAAATAATGATATAAGTTATTATTGCATCCTCTCATAGTGAAATTACTTTAGTATTCGATTAAAATATGAATTGCATGTATTGATCAATTTTGTGATATAGAAAATACTTTTGGAAATATAATCAAATCACTTTATTTTATAGTATACTTTACTCAATATTGGATAAGTTGCAAAATGATTAATTTATTAAGAATAATTCTGTGAATTCTCTATATGCTTGATTGAGAGTTTTTATCCATGGCATTATTGTTTATTGATCATAGATATGATAATGTGTACTTGGTATGTTTTTAAATATATGCACTATGAATACCAAGATTAAAGAAACCATCTTTAGCATACAAAATCAACTCATGCTAGTATGTACTTAATCTCAAAAGACCTTGCCATAGGCTTACTTAGATTATCCTCTTAAAGGTCAAAGCTTTGCTATGCATGCTAACTAAGGAAACAAACAAAAATTTCTAAATCTAGAGATGTTGTTTCCAACACTAATTTTTCAAAAGCTTACATTAGCCTTGTTCTTGGCACTCAAATTGAAATATTTTCTGCATTGGCACAAACTCACAAAAAGCGATCAAATGATAAAGGTTTGCAAACTATGAATCACGGCATAGGTTTGAAAACCAATTTTTGTGTTAAGTTGTGCACAGAAAATAATATTGAATACAATTGTTTCTGCACCAAGAACACTATAAGTAAAATAGGATTAATAGAATCTTTGAAGAATTGAAAAAGGCAATGTTGTATGATAGCCATCTACTTAAATGCTTTTTAAAAGCTATCATCAATACTTGTCATACATATGACTTCTATTAGATCTATCTTTGATGAAAACTTCTCTTGATCTTCTGAAAAATAGAAAACGAACTATTGCGTATCTCTCATATTTTTCAGTCGTACATGTTATGCTTGATATGTTCTCTTGAAAAATAATGCCAAATCTAATAAAGATATTTCTATCCTTGGATATCATTCATCAAGCAATGCATATAAGACATTCATGAAAAATTCTAGTTGTAGAAGTATCAATTCATTTTATTCTTTATGAGACTAATGATCTATTATCAAAATACTAAAATCAAATTATATGGTTAAATCTTTTACATATAACAATCTGAAAAACTTGTTAATTAGAACCAAATTGGATTTTTCAGATATACACTTAATGATGACTACTAAAAGATTAAATCAAGAAAAGATGAAATAGATCTTGATAAGATTCTTGCATGATTAGAAGTAAAAATCACCTTTATCATTTGTTTGCTTTATAAACGTTATATCCTATCAAATGAGTGTGTAGAATGGACTCCTATGTGCTTTCTTTATATATGTTAGATAACCACCATATTTGAAAACACTCATTACAAATATGATAAAGCATTATATGATTTGAAACAAGCATCAAAAGCATGATATAAAAGCTTAAGCATCCTTTTTGATAGAAAGTAATAATGATAAATCTATGTATCAAAAGGAAGAATTTGTGACATTATTTTTGGTTCTACTAATGAAGATTTATATTTTTACTAAGCTCATACAAGGTGAGTTTGAAATATGTATGATGAATGAATTAACATCTTCTCTCAAACTCCAAATTAAGACAAACAGGAAAGGGGATCTTCATTGACCAACATTAGTCCACAAGAAAACTCTTATAGAAGATTGGCATGAAGAAGGTATATCTATGACCCCATCTTGTAGAATTTGAAAAGGATGAGCAAAGTAGATCTATTGTGTTAAAGTTGTATTGAAGCATGATAGAATAATTATTTTATCATACAGCTAAGTAGACCAGATTGTATGCTCATTATGTGACCTTGTGCAAGACTTCAATCTAACTTTAATTAATCATATTTTATTGATAACAAATACGTCATAATCTGAATTTTGATAGAAACAAACGTTTAAGATAAGTTAATTAAAACTTAGTTAACACATCTTATTGATAATTATCTTAAGCAAATAGAATCTAAAATAAATTGATTTGACCTTGATAAATCTGTCTATTGCCTCACATGCTTGTCCTTGAACTATCTTGATTAATGAATTTATCTCTTTAGTTCAAGTGATATGTGCTTGTTTATATTTAGGCAATCTCTTGAGTAAAGTGACTCAACATGCAACTATTGTCATATCTCATATTGAGTCATCTAATTAAAAAATATATATATATGTTGGATGAATGCTTTGTATCTTAAAGAAACTAATGACCTTCCTTCAAGAAAGAAAAATGAAAAATTTCAACTTGAAGGATATCTTCATGTAAGATACACTAAACATTCACATGCAAACAAGAAAGAGGATCTTCTTCAGCCAAAAGTTCACACATAAGAAATCTAGTTTGGCTTGAAGAACATATAATGAATAGGTAATTTTAGATACCTTTCTCACAAATTAATTGAGCAAAGTCAATAACTTAAATCCTATTATGGCATGATTAAATTCTTTAATTATTAATTTTTGATATCATGTCTATATGTGTATTGACTGACTTATACTTTTAGAAATTGTTTCATGGTTTGCCCAAACTAAAATATATCTTTGCCTATGTCATAACCATGAAATACACAAGTATATGCTTAAAATTTTGATGTAAAATAACTTGTGAGAAGTTATGAATCCTTGAGCACAATGAAAATGTTGTTTGCATAATATACATCTATATGATACATAAGATTATCTCTTTATTCTACTCTTTCATGTAAATTACTTGAGAATAACAAAAAGAGAGAGATAAAGAAAAGAAAATAGACATTATTCAAGAGATGAAAAATCTGAGCAAAGGCAAGTACTTCAATCTTAAGGAAAAGCAAAACAAGCATAATATATTCGGCACACTTGGAAGGGATAAAATCTATAATTAATTACACTCAAACAGGGAGAGTTTGGAGTGAACATTTTAACCTTTCTATATTGCTCATCATAGGGATGGTGCCAATGGGGAGGCTAGTGGTAGTACCCGGCACTATTTGACCCAACTATTCGGTGTAGGGCATATTAGGGACGGCACAAGAGGGAGGCTAGTGGTAGTACCTCGTGCCCCTTCCCAACTCCACCGGATAGGGAGTAAATAGAGTATAGAGCATAAGAAAGTAAAAATGAAAGACAAAGTAAATGAAAGTATACAAGAAAGAATCAATTCAAATTTTTAGTCACATGGAAACACACTTTAAGGATGAAATCAGTGCAAAATTATATTTAAATAGGGGGAGTTTATTTGAAAAGAATTGATTTTGATACTTGACATGCTTGTTCTTAATATTTTAATGTATGACTTAACACACACTATATTTTGCATGTGGCATGATATTTTAAATTATGGGTTCTCAATATCTTTTGTAGTACCCCATACTTGGACAACTTGATTGAATGTTTGAAATACTACATAACATTTTTTGCTTAGTTTTATTGAAAAGAAATTTCAGATTTGTTGTTAGCAATCATCTCTAAAATTTGAAAGTTGAATAAAGAAGAAGAGAAGGATATCTCTATTTAGGAAAAATAAATTTTATTCTATCCTTCAACTTGCCTAAATTTGGTATATAATGTTCAAATTCGTACCAAAACTCAACATTTAATACAAAGATTCTGAATATGCTCTTATATGTTTGAAATATGTATTTTCAATCGTAATCATTTAAGATGAGCTATAATGTGGAAGATACATATCTCAAAGTATGAGTTTGAGAGCCTCTATTGAAAATCCTATGTAATTCAGAATCTGATTTTGTATAAAAGCTTAAACTAAATGTGATTTTTAAATAAAGTCTTACTTTAAGAAAAACAGAATTAATTTTGATGCCTTTGGTGATTGCTCCGATACGCATCCGAAACATATCATTTCTTATCTTCAAAGTATACTAATATCGGTTCAAATGATGTGTCTTTCGATGATCTTGATTGCAAACAAAAATTTCTAAATATATGATTTTATTTTGATATTAAAAAGATTTATTGTGCTTCATGAAAAACTATGATTAAGAAATTCAGTTCTAAAAATATATATATTTCAATAATCATCTATATGTTTTTCTCTCCTACATTATTAAACACTTCTATCAATAGAGTGAATGATCTTAAAGCTAGAAATATTTCAGCTCACTCAAATGATTCTAAAAGAAAGAAAATATAAATGCGGTTGAAAGAAACTAAGCTTCAAATGAATCATTTTCTGATTAATATTTCTATACATTTTCTCTAAGATTATGAGAAAGCATAACTTGTTCGTAAAAGATTAGAAAGAGTAATTACTACAAATTTTGGAATAATACTAGATTACTCTACATTCTTGATATTACAGAATTTCAGTGTTATTCACGTTTATCACTAAAATCTGAAATTCAACAATTAAAATGATTAAAGAAGAATGCATCTTTTGAGGGGGAGCTTTAGATATTCAGTATCCTATCCCAAAGATACTTTATTTTGATGCATACTTTGAATTTTATGGATTGATTTTGATGAACCTCCTTATATTGCAAGACATGCTTTAATTACCTTGAGATGAGTTCTATAAAGGTTGTCTTATCTCAAACCTTGAGTCTTATGAAAATAAGCTGAAACTTATAGAAAATACATTTTTGAGATTGACAATTTTGTTGAACATTATCTTAGGATTCTAAACTCTTAAATGGAATGATCAATTGAGGGGGAGAAAGAAAATTTCAGAAGGAGAGGTCTTATTGGACTTAATTGCATAAATCTATAGCTAAAGGAGAGAGAAAGAATACTAAATGAAAAGTAATCCTAATACTCTCCAATATGTATCATCTGAAACTTAAATCTGAAAATCTTTATGATACACCTTGAGGCGTGTTATTTGGTTAGTATATCTTTGTTGGGAATTATGTCCCAAAGCCAATTTTTAATTGTAAGAAATTGGATTATGTATATATTTTATTAAAATGAATAAAAATTTATTCTGGCAATTTTCTATTCATCACAAGTGTTACATCTTCAAATTGAACTCCTGTGTATTGTGATGAAGTCCTTAGGACTAATTTAGTGGATAAAAGAGGTTTTATCATTTAGTCCTTAAACCAGTTCGCGACCAAATGATGAGCTGTCAATTGGACAATAGCTATGTCAAGTATAGGTCGTTGTGTGTCATTTAGTTGGTTGTCCTCTTAAACCAAGAAGTGTGGAGACACTGTATGGCATACAGGTGAGATGTAGGAGTACATCATCACTGAACAGTGACTCACCTGCGTAGCACTCTACTGTCGGGAGTTAGCTCGCAAAGCGTATGGGCATAAGTACCCCTTAGACCTGAGACTGTCACGGTGACTTGCAAGCAACTCACTGTACTTAGGCACTGGATGACCTGAATTTCTAATTCAGGGATCGGAAGGATGCTGGGTGCAGTCAAGTACTCGCGAAGTCTGTGTACGAGTCAAGATGGGATTGACCGCTCCAGATTATAGGAGTTGATGTCTCGCTGTATTTCAATTCAGTAAAACCTTGGCCAGGGTAAACCAAGTGATGGTCACTTGATTTGATTAATTGAAATACACTATGGATGACCGGACCCAGAGTTCGACAGTCCACTCTGAGGTCATCTTGAGCATCGATGGTCATAGGGATGAATTATGCAACAACCATACGTCTAGGTTCTTGAATGTTGCTTTGCATATTCGACCTATCCGGACGTCGGGTATCATTGCTAGATGGTCACCTCGATTAGTGCATGGAGTAGTCCATGTACTACCGGTTTAGTGTTCGAACCTATCGGAGTCACGCACATTAGTCAAACTAAGTAAGAAGGTCTTGACCCAATTTAATTAAGAATTAAATTGTGGGTCATTTGGAATTTGGTTCTGTCTATGTTCAGCTAGCACTGAACATGAGGTACATGCTAAATTTCATGGATGAACAACTAATTAAGTCTGTATTTCGGGTCAATCAAGTTTCAATTAATGTAATGGAACTTGATCAGGACTCAATTGTTGAGATTGGATTTGATTGGGTCTAAATTAGTGTAATTGGGCTCGATCATGATTTAAGTGGGATTTAATTTCGTATTTGTTCTGATCTAAGTCGGACTTGGATCGAGCCGAAACTGGACCCAATTGAATTCCCCATGAGTCGGACTCATGTGGAATTTTTTCCGAGTCAAAAATCATTTAAATCGGCTGTCAATTTGGATTAGAACCAAATAAGCTTGCTTTATTACAAAATGGGCTAACCCATTTCCTATTTGGCTAAAACCATTTCAATGGTTAACGGCTGACTTGGTTTTTAAATCCCATTTAAATACCTCCTGTGGACCCATGGACCCTTAAGCTCATGGACCCTTAAGAGATGCTTGTGAGCCGCGATGGAAAGGAAGCCTGGGAGCAAAAACAGAGTCTTCTCCGTCCTTGGTTCAACGCCACGACGTGCCACCATCCGGACTCCGTTCGGCTTGCCGTCTGGACCGGAATGTTCGGTTTTGAACCGGCTACATTCCGGTTCATTTAGATCTTTGAAATCTGGCACGTTTTCATCGATTCATTAGTTTTTTCCCACCGTTTGTTTTGAAACAAGCGTTATGAAATTCATCCATAAATGAATTCTTTAATGCTTGGTCAATAGCGCCTCTTAACTCCTCTTAGCGTTGGCCTATTTGAGGCCACCGTATCATCTTGAAGACGAGAGGATGAGAATTTTCTTGAGAAGAAAATAGTCAGACAGAAGGAGTTTTTGATTCTGTGGAGAAGAAGAAGAAGAGAGAGGAAGGAGTCCTTTCTCTCTGGTGGTTTGGAGCTCGGCCCAGATCCGATGTCCTCTCCTCCCTTCTATTCCCTCTGTGATCAGGATCAAGAGACGGGCGTCTGTGGCTTAGGCGTGCTGTGAAGAAACGGGAGAAAAGAAACCGAAGAAAGAAAGAAAGAGAAGAAAGAAAGAAAGAGAAAAGGGAAGGTCCTTTTTCTGGATTTCTTTTCTTCCAAGGGTCCCTTTTGCAAAAGATTGTTTTGCACGAGTAAAGACATCATCCAACCTTTCTTGCGAAGCTTGACGTGCGTGCGAAGTAGAGGGCTTGCAGATCCAGGCCTTGCAGAGCTACCTTCAGGGATCCAGATCCAGATCCAGATTCAAATTACCTCGACCAACTTCCGCTACGGGCTTGAGGTAATTTTATATAAAATTTAAATTTAATATTTATAATTGTTATAAATAAAATAAAAAAAAATTTTAAAACTGATTTTTCATGCCTGGCGTTCGATTTTATCGGACAACTCGAGAAATTTTCCCTTCAACTGGTATCAGAGCCAGGTTGGCCGATGGAATTGGCCTATAATATCTAGAATTATGCATGATTTAATTTTTAAATTTAGATTAGATCTAGATTTATTGATAAAATATCAATCTTGTGCTGAATTATAAGGTTGTCCTGCTATAAGGTTAACCCCTTATAGTGAAAAGGTTGTCCTAGCACAAAATTGAGATTAATTTGTATCATAAAATAAATAGTTTATTTTTATGAAATTATGCATAATTGATGTTTATGAAATTTCAGTTTTAAATTTATTATGACCACAAAATTTAAATATAAATTATTTATATTTGGAATAAATTGACACCTTGAATCCATGATCATAATGCATTTAATAAAGAATTAAATGTTGAATTTAAAATTTAAAATTTGAATTTCAAATAAAGATTTAAAATTCAAAATTTGAAATTCGAATTAAAATTTAAATTTGAACATGGGATTTGGGGATGGGTTAGCACAATCAGATTAGTTGACTAGGTTAGACCTAATCATGAAATCAAATTGAAATGGACTAACTTAAGAAACATGATTTAATCTAATCAATAGTTGAACTAGACTAAATCAAGGTTTATAAAATGATCAAACTCAATAGTTGTAGTTTATCATATCCAAATATTTCAATTGGATCTGATTGTGGCTTAGTGGTCGAGCCCGAGTTCCCAAGGATAACCTAAATCAACTTGATAAACCAATTGGTGTCTAAGGTAAGTCGGCATTTGATCATGGTTTTTAATTGGGGCTACCTCTTACCTGGCCAACATAGTTGGTGTCTAGGAAAGAGGTTAATGGCGTAACCCTCCCATGATCTCTCTTACCTGGCCAATTTGGTCGATCAAGTTTTGATTAAGGTACCTTGACACTTGGCACTCACCCATGCCATTAAGAAAAATCAGTGTGACTGATTTAGGTATCTAATAGACCAATAAGAGCTAGTCCTCTATATGATTTGGTGAAGTCAGTGGGAGGATTTAGAATTATCGGTCAGTGTTACATATCATTTAAAATCCTCTAAATTATTAGGTCCTTAAAATGATAAAGTTATATAGATAACTAGATCATAGCCTCCCATTAAGGTGAATGATAATAGGTCCAATATTACAGTTGAACATGCAGGACGCTTCCGTCTGGTGTTCCTCTAAATACTGGAATTATCCTTCATTATATGATAGCTTTTTGAGCTATCTAATTGTGATTAGGTTGGCCGAGCCTTCCTCGGGCCTGATCATACATTAGGTAGTATCATCGAGTTAGTTCATTAATGGTTGGACCTAACCAGGATTTTCAGTGGAGGCCTCCGCCTACTGATTACCACTTGGGGCAAAATTGATTGCTAGAAATTGTTTAGAGAAATAATTGGTAATGTACCTACCCTTAGATGCACATGGGTTGGCCGAGCCTTCCTCGGGCCCGTATGCAGTCTATGCGGATTCTAGTACCCACTAGGAAATTAAAGTAATTCCTCGAATTAAAGGTAGAGGCTATTAATTCGATTAAAATAGTGGGAGAAAACTTTAGACTAAAGTCCAAGTCTTTAGGATTAAATAAATCATATACTGATTAGTTGGGTTTTTCCTTTATTTTTCAGATATGGCTAACTCATTGTCCCTCCGAACACTATTAGACAATGATAAGCTTAATGGACCTAACTTCGATAGCTGGTATCGAAAGATGAAAATAGTATTAGAGCATGAGCGGATCCTGTATGTGATATCGGATCCTGCACCTGAGGAACCTGCAGCCAATGCACCACGTGCAATCAGAGACGCTTATCAAAAGTGGCTCAACGATCGCACTACAGTGCGTTGCATCATGAGGGCCTCGATGAATGATGAGTTTAGTCGTAAATTCGAGGAAGCGCAGCCAGTGGAAATCCTTCAAATGTTGAAGGAGTCTTTCGGCACACCTGATGATGTTGAACGACATAAAACCTCCTGCGCTATATTCAATGCCCGCATGAGGGAAGGAGCATCGGTCACCGATCATGTATTGTACATGGTCGAACAAATTGATCGCCTAAGTAAACTTGGCTTTCCTTTGCACGAGCAATTGGGCAAGGACGCCATTTTAAACTCACTTCCCAAGTCCTACCTGACCTTCCTTAGTCATTATAGAATGACTAGACCTGAAGTATCCTATCATGGTTTGCTAGGTTTACTGCAGACCTATGAGAAGGATCACCAACTCAAAAAGGAGTCGGTGAATGTGGTAGGTGGGACTTCTGCAGGACTTTCTTTCTTTAAGAAAGGAAAGAAGAAGAAGGTGCAGAAAGCTCGTGCTGGGGTCTCTAAGCCCAGCCAAACTAAGAAGCATAAAGCCGATAAGAGCAAGGCAGAGTGCTTCTTCTGTAAGAAGATGGGTCATTGGAAGCGGAACTGTCCGGCTTACATAGCGTCCCTTGATCCAAACAGGCCTAAGAAGAAAAAGCAGCAAATAGTTGCTGCACAAGGTAATTATATGATAACACCTTGTAATTTTTTAATTTATGATTCTACCACTTGGGTATTGGATACCGGAAGTCCAATTAATATTTGCAATTCGTTGCAGGGACTTCAAGTTAGTAGAAGATTCAAGAATGACGAGAGATTCCTGAACGTTGGAGATGGAAGATCAGTTCCAGTCCTAGCTTTAGGAGTCATTCAGCTTGTTTTTAAATCTAGAGTAGTCATATTAGATGATTGTCATTATTGTCCAATATTTTTAATGAATGTCATCTCTGTAGGCCTTTTGGCCAAAAATGGTTATTGTTTATCAATAAAAGAAAATTTTTGTGATATCATTTTGAATGGTATTAAAATTTTTCGTGGACAATTGAAATATGGCATTTATACTCTATCACTGCCTGTGAATGTAATGTACACCTCTAATAAACGCCCTAAGTTAGATAATGTCAATGAAGCCTATTTGTGGCATTGCCGGTTAGGTCACATAAATAAAAACAGGATAAACAGGTTAGCCCAACAGGGCATTTTAGAAATCAATGATTGTGAATCATTGCCAACTTGTGAATCCTGTCTTCTGGGTAAGATGACCAAGTCACCTTTTTCTGGAAAGGGTGAACGAGCCAGCGATGTTCTTGGCCTCATACATACTGATGTATGTGGACCTATGAACGTAAGTGCCAAAGGTGGTTATGCCTACTTCATAACCTTCACAGATGACCTATCCAGGTATGGGTATGTCTATCTGATGAAGCACAAGTCGGAATCATTTGAAATGTTCAAACAATTTCGTAATGAAGTAGAAAAACAGACTGGAAAGAGTATTAAGATCCTTCGGTCAGACCGAGGAGGAGAATACCTTTCTGGTGATTTCTTGACTTATCTAGAGGAGAATGGGATTCTCTCACAATGGACCCCTCCAGGAACACCTCAGCACAATGGTGTATCCGAAAGGAGGAATCGAACTCTGTTAGACATGGTTCGATCCATGATGGGGTTTACTAGTCTGCCTGTATCTTTTTGGGGTTATGCTTTAGAGTCAGCGTGTATAATACTAAATAAGGTTCCAAGTAAGTCTGTTGAGAAGACTCCATATGAGATATGGACTGGGCGTAAGCCGACACTTTCATACCTTAGGGTTTGGGGATGTCCGGCTTATGTTAAATGTTCTCAAACTGACAAACTTGGTCCTAGGTCCGATAAGTGTTATTTTGTAGGGTACCCCAAGGAAACTAGGGGTTATTACTTCTACCTTCCTAATGAACAAAAGGTGTTCGTAGGACTTAAGGCAACCTTTTTGGAAAAAGAATTCCTTAGTGAAGGAATTGTTGCCTCTAAGGTTGAACTTAATGAAGCTCAGCAGATGGAAGATTTAACACAAACTACTGAACCCACAGAACCGGATTCGATTAGATCAAACCCGGAGCCCAATGTAGAAGCACCATTAAGGCGATCAGGTAGAGTACCGCGTCAAGTGGACAGATACTACGGTTTCTTGGTCCAAGATGCAGATCCTATTGAGCTTGATGAGAACAATGAGGATCCAATTACCTATATGGATGCTATGCAAAGGTCCGACTCTGAGTTATGGCTTAACGCCATGAGATCCGAAATGGAATCCATGGAAATCAATAGTGTATGGACACTAGTTGATCCACCCGAAGGGATAAAACCCATAGGGTGCAAATGGATCTTCAAAAGAAAGAGAGGCGCAGACGGAAAGGTGGAAACCTATAAAGCCCGTCTGGTTGCCAAGGGGTATCGTCAACGTTATGGTATCGATTATGACGAGACTTTTTCTCCTGTGGCAATGCTAAAATCTATTCGGATCATGCTAGCTATAGCAGCATATATGGATTATGAAATCTGGCAAATGGATGTGAAAACAGCTTTTCTAAATGGAGAGCTGGAAGAAGAGGTGTATATGATACAACCTGAGGGTTTCACATCCATAGACGAGTCCAAAGTATGCAAGCTACAAAAGTCCATTTATGGACTTAAGCAAGCTTCTCGAAGTTGGAACATACGTTTCGATAAAACTATCAAAACATATGGCTTCGTTAAGAACGAAGAAGAACCTTGTGTCTACAAGTGGGTTAACGGTTCAGTGATCACATTTCTTGTGTTGTATGTGGATGACATTCTCTTAATTGGGAATGACATTCCTGCATTACAAAATGTGAAACTTTGGCTGTCATCACAATTCTCCATGAAGGATTTGGGAGAAGCATCCTACATCTTAGGGATGAAGATCTATAGAGATAGATCTAAGAAGTTGCTTGGATTGTCCCAATCCACGTACATCGACACTATGTTGAAGCGGTTCAACATGGAGAATTCCAAGAAGGGCTATCTTCCGATAGGCCAAGGAATTTCTCTCTCTAAGAAAGATTGTCCGACAACTTCCGAAGAGAGAGAGCGTATGAGTAGAATCCCATATGCTTCTGCAATAGGTTCTATCATGTACGCCATGACATGTACAAGACCGGATGTTGCTTACTCACTAGCAGTAGCGAGTAGGTATCAGTCTGATCCGGGTGAGAACCATTGGAAGGTGGTGAAAACCATCCTTAAGTATTTAAGAAATACTAAGGACCAATGGTTAATCTATGGAGAATCTGACTTAAAACTTGTGGGGTTTACAGACTCTAGTTTTCAGTCAGACCATGATGACAGTAAGAGTATGTCAGGATTTGTGTTTACCCTGAATGGAGGAGCAGTCTGCTGGAAAAGTTCCAAGCAGCATTCAGTAGCCGATTCCGTATGCGAAGCAGAGTATGTTGCTGCATCAGATGCGGCAAAGGAAGCTGTTTGGATCAAGAAGTTTGTAAATCAACTTGGTGTTGCTCCCTCAATCAATGGTCCAGTTCTTTTGTATTGTGACAATACTGGAGCCATTGCACAAGCAAAGGAGCCAAAGTCTCACCATAGAACCAAGCACATTCTGCGTCGCTACCACCTTGTACGAGAGATTGTGGAACGAGGTGACGTCAATCTTCAGAAGATCGATGGAAAGGAGAACCTAGCTGACCCATTCACTAAAGCCCTTTCTGTAAAGGAGTTCGATTATCACAAATCGAAGATGGGTATAAGATACTGTACAAATTGGCTTTAGTCCAAGTGGGAGTTGTTGGGAATTATGTCCCAAAGCCAATTTTTAATTGTAAGAAATTGGATTATGTATATATTTTATTAAAATGAATAAAAATTTATTCTGGCAATTTTCTATTCATCACAAGTGTTACATCTTCAAATTGAACTCCTGTGTATTGTGATGAAGTCCTTAGGACTAATTTAGTGGATAAAAGAGGTTTTATCATTTAGTCCTTAAACCAGTTCGCGACCAAATGATGAGCTGTCAATTGGACAATAGCTATGTCAAGTATAGGTCGTTGTGTGTCATTTAGTTGGTTGTCCTCTTAAACCAAGAAGTGTGGAGACACTGTATGGCATACAGGTGAGATGTAGGAGTACATCATCACTGAACAGTGACTCACCTGCGTAGCACTCTACTGTCGGGAGTTAGCTCGCAAAGCGTATGGGCATAAGTACCCCTTAGACCTGAGACTGTCACGGTGACTTGCAAGCAACTCACTGTACTTAGGCACTGGATGACCTGAATTTCTAATTCAGGGATCGGAAGGATGCTGGGTGCAGTCAAGTACTCGCGAAGTCTGTGTACGAGTCAAGATGGGATTGACCGCTCCAGATTATAGGAGTTGATGTCTCGCTGTATTTCAATTCAGTAAAACCTTGGCCAGGGTAAACCAAGTGATGGTCACTTGATTTGATTAATTGAAATACACTATGGATGACCGGACCCAGAGTTCGACAGTCCACTCTGAGGTCATCTTGAGCATCGATGGTCATAGGGATGAATTATGCAACAACCATACGTCTAGGTTCTTGAATGTTGCTTTGCATATTCGACCTATCCGGACGTCGGGTATCATTGCTAGATGGTCACCTCGATTAGTGCATGGAGTAGTCCATGTACTACCGGTTTAGTGTTCGAACCTATCGGAGTCACGCACATTAGTCAAACTAAGTAAGAAGGTCTTGACCCAATTTAATTAAGAATTAAATTGTGGGTCATTTGGAATTTGGTTCTGTCTATGTTCAGCTAGCACTGAACATGAGGTACATGCTAAATTTCATGGATGAACAACTAATTAAGTCTGTATTTCGGGTCAATCAAGTTTCAATTAATGTAATGGAACTTGATCAGGACTCAATTGTTGAGATTGGATTTGATTGGGTCTAAATTAGTGTAATTGGGCTCGATCATGATTTAAGTGGGATTTAATTTCGTATTTGTTCTGATCTAAGTCGGACTTGGATCGAGCCGAAACTGGACCCAATTGAATTCCCCATGAGTCGGACTCATGTGGAATTTTTTCCGAGTCAAAAATCATTTAAATCGGCTGTCAATTTGGATTAGAACCAAATAAGCTTGCTTTATTACAAAATGGGCTAACCCATTTCCTATTTGGCTAAAACCATTTCAATGGTTAACGGCTGACTTGGTTTTTAAATCCCATTTAAATACCTCCTGTGGACCCATGGACCCTTAAGCTCATGGACCCTTAAGAGATGCTTGTGAGCCGCGATGGAAAGGAAGCCTGGGAGCAAAAACAGAGTCTTCTCCGTCCTTGGTTCAACGCCACGACGTGCCACCATCCGGACTCCGTTCGGCTTGCCGTCTGGACCGGAATGTTCGGTTTTGAACCGGCTACATTCCGGTTCATTTAGATCTTTGAAATCTGGCACGTTTTCATCGATTCATTAGTTTTTTCCCACCGTTTGTTTTGAAACAAGCGTTATGAAATTCATCCATAAATGAATTCTTTAATGCTTGGTCAATAGCGCCTCTTAACTCCTCTTAGCGTTGGCCTATTTGAGGCCACCGTATCATCTTGAAGACGAGAGGATGAGAATTTTCTTGAGAAGAAAATAGTCAGACAGAAGGAGTTTTTGATTCTGTGGAGAAGAAGAAGAAGAGAGAGGAAGGAGTCCTTTCTCTCTGGTGGTTTGGAGCTCGGCCCAGATCCGATGTCCTCTCCTCCCTTCTATTCCCTCTGTGATCAGGATCAAGAGACGGGCGTCTGTGGCTTAGGCGTGCTGTGAAGAAACGGGAGAAAAGAAACCGAAGAAAGAAAGAAAGAGAAGAAAGAAAGAAAGAGAAAAGGGAAGGTCCTTTTTCTGGATTTCTTTTCTTCCAAGGGTCCCTTTTGCAAAAGATTGTTTTGCACGAGTAAAGACATCATCCAACCTTTCTTGCGAAGCTTGACGTGCGTGCGAAGTAGAGGGCTTGCAGATCCAGGCCTTGCAGAGCTACCTTCAGGGATCCAGATCCAGATCCAGATTCAAATTACCTCGACCAACTTCCGCTACGGGCTTGAGGTAATTTTATATAAAATTTAAATTTAATATTTATAATTGTTATAAATAAAATAAAAAAAAAATTTTAAAACTGATTTTTCATGCCTGGCGTTCGATTTTATCGGACAACTCGAGAAATTTTCCCTTCAATCTTATGCATCACTCATGAACCAAATTACAAATCTTGAGAGCCTCTAATTTAATGAAACAGGGGGAGAACAATGTATTAAATTTTCTTGAGTATCTCTTAGAAAATCTATTTTTGAACTTCACTAATGAGTCCTAATTGGCTTGCTCTTTAGAACTTCAATTTTGTGCCAATTCATTATTTTATGTATCAAATTGTGCTTATTCTCTAAAGAAATAAAAGAAAGTCTTTAAAAGAGTTCTAAGATGTATCAAAAATTGCATGAATTCATATTTTGGTATTTGTGCCCCAATGCTCTTATTATCATAAAAGAACTTTGAAGTCATTAAGAATTAATGATCCAACAGGATGATATGTCTTTCAAATATATAAGTTTTGATCTTTTACTCTGAAAATCAATTGAATTGCTCTCCTATTGATAAAATACTTAATAGATTAGGCAAAAGGTCTTAAATGAACAAGCTTTCCCACTTATTATTGAAGAGAGGTCAGATTTCCATTCATGCTTTCCTTGAATATCATTTGTGGTACTTCTTGAATTAACCTAAGGAAGATTCCACCTACACTTGATTAGAAAACTATCTGTGGTATCAAATTAGAAAATTTCTTGAAATCACATTCGATGTGTTCTGCTCTGGAATTATCTTAATTGGCTCTGATCTATGCTCATTAATCTTTTTCTAACATTATTGCCTTGAGTTATATGATTCATATTCTTGCAATAACTTGACATGCAAATCAGAGTACAATAAGAAAAAGAAATATCTGAGTATTCTTATCTTTGTGCTTAATGTTCCACTATCTTTTTGATGTTGTCAAAAAGGGGGAGAAATATCTAAGTATATGCTCATAATGCTTTGTATTTTATATTGAATACCAACTCAGCTTAAACTGAAATAGGTTGATTGTGTTAAGCTGATTAAATCTAAAGTATTATCATGAAGTATGTTTTAAATATTTATGTTTTCTACTTCATGCAACTTAGCTATGCATTAGTCCTAGAACACAATATATTTTATATTGCACATACTCCAAGTTTTGTCATCATCAAAAAGGGGGAGATTGTTGACCCTCTAATGGATTTTGATGAATACAAAACACTAGAGCATAATTCCCTTTATCTTAACAAGTTATTTGAGGATTTTAGTTGGTTAATTAAGAGTATTGTTAAGAAATGTCTAGGCAAGTTCCCATG
This sequence comes from Phoenix dactylifera, assembly GCF_009389715.1. Classification (NCBI taxonomy): domain Eukaryota; kingdom Viridiplantae; phylum Streptophyta; class Magnoliopsida; order Arecales; family Arecaceae; genus Phoenix; species Phoenix dactylifera. Next base: position 250,350 of record NW_024067703.1, read on the forward strand.
ATTTTTAAGAACTTATTGAAGAATTTTTGAGATGAAAGAAAAAGTTCAGGGACAGCCGAGACGTCTCCGGGTTGTCTCCGAGACGTCTCTGGCACAAACAGGAAGAACTGGCACATCTGGAGACGTCCCCGTAAAGCGCGGAGACGTCCCCGGAGCGCGGAGACGTCCCCTGAAAAAGCGGAGTCGACTCTCTCAGAGAATTCCAGAAGACTTGTTTTTCGGAGATATAACGGCGGAGACGTCCCCGTAAAGCGCGGAGACGTCCCCGGAGCGCGGAGTCGTCCCCGAAGAAGCGGAGTCGTCCCCATGCAAAAAGCGCAAACAAGCGGAGACGTCCCCGTAAAGCGCGGAGACGTCCCCGGAGCGCCTGGGACGCGACTGACAACTTTTTCAGGTAGATTTGAATTTCAAACGGTCATATCTTTGTGTCTAACGGCTATATTTGCTTTTTGGGCTATAAAAGGGACCTCTTAAGTGCTTCTCAACATCTTCCTACCAACCCAATACAAGATCATTCAAGAGAGAAGAGAGAAAAAGAGGTTCAAGGGAGTTAGTGCATTCAAGTGAAGAAATCAAGCGCCTTCAATTTTTCCAACAGATTTTGTGCTCAACTACTCTCTCCCGTTTGGCATTCAAAGCTCACATTCAAGCCAACGCGATCCACATCGGAAGAACCATCATCTCCCACGCTTCCAACGGCTAAAAGGGTTCTTGCGAGTTCTATTGTTTATATTGTTATATTTGCTTGTTTAAGAAGCTTTGATTTGTTTTAAACCTTTATTCTAATATCTTGTAACTTGATTCAATCAAGGGATTGAATCAAGGGGTTAAGGTTTGTTGGTGAGCCAAAGGGAAAAACCAACGTTGTAAGGTTGTGGTTGGTGAGCCTTTGAGAAAACCAACCGGGTTGGATTGTGAGCCCGTGAAAACAATCGGTTGGTTCGAGTCGGTGAGCCTGTGAAAACCGACCGAGTTTGTTGTGATCTCGTAAAACAACAAGTTGGGTTGTGAGCTTGTAAAACAACCGGCTGTAATCTGTAGGATTATAGTGAAATTCCCAAGAGGTCTTGGGGAGTGGATGTAGGTGCTGGGGTGCACCGAACCACTATATGTTTGTTGTGTTTGTAATGCTTCTTGTCATTGTCTAACTAACACACTTACTTACTTAGATAAATTGCTTGCTTAACTCTTATCCGCGCATCCTTTAGTTGCAAGCATATTCAATCAAGTCACGTTCTATACATCAAACTGTTGCTAAGTTTAACTTTCACTGTGCATCTATACAACTTAGCATAATTAATCAAAAAGTTTCAAAAGCAATATAAAAGTTTTTAAAAGACCCAATTCACCCCCCCTCTTGGGTTGTATCTACTGGGCAACACGTCCCAATTGGACCCTTTCATTTGAACTTATGTGTGATACTTCTGACTATGCCATTGGGGCGGTTTTAGGGCAACGACTAGATAAGTTACCTCATATCATCTACTACGCTAGTAAGACACTCTCAGATGCACAATTGAACTACACTCTCTCAGGGTCCAAGGTTATTGTATTCACTGATCATTCTGCTCTCCGGTACCTTCTTTCAAAGAAGGACACCAAGCCTCGCTTAATTTGATGGATCCTGTTGTTATAGAAATTTAATCTAGAAATTCGTGATAAGAAAGGTGCAACAAATATTATAGCGGACCATTTGTCTAGAATCTTTCTCGAGCTTTCTCATAACACGTCACAACTTCATGACTCCTTTCCAGATGAACAATTATTTGAGGTACAACAAGTGAAAACGCCTTGGTTTGCCAACATAGTGAACTATCTTGCCGTAGGACATATTCCCGATTATTGGTCCAAGCAGGACAAGGATCGTTTTTTTTCGCAAGTCAAGTTCTACTTTTGGGACGACCCCGATCTATTTAAGTACTGTCTTGATCAAGTAATCCGTCGATGTGTGCCTGAATATGAATTTCAAAATATTCTTAATTTTTGTCATACCCAAGCTTGCGGGGGGCATTTTGGGGGTAGAAAAACTGCAGCTAAAGTTTTACAAAGTGAATTTTATTGGCCCTCATTGTTCAAAGATGCTCACAATTTTTGCCAGACTTGTGAGCGATGCCAGCGATGGGTACAATCACCCATAGAGATATGATGCCACTTAACCCTATTTTAATTATAGATTTTTTTGATGTCTGGGGTATTGACTTCATGGGTCCTTTCCTGCATTCTTTTGGTTTTGAGTACATTTTTGTTGGGGTTGACTATATCTCGAAGTAGGTAGAAGTAGTTGCCACTAGGACTAATGACCACAAGGTTGTGGTTAAGTTCTTACAAACAAATATATTTAGGCCCTGTTTGGGAGAGCTTTTGGAGGGCCAGAAAGCACTTTCTGGCCCTCCAAAAGTACTTTTAGATGAAAAACTGTGTTTGGTAAATTTTTCGAAAAGCTGTTTCAGCTTTTGCGGGAAGCTGAAAACAACTTTTGGGAGGAAGCTCCAATTTGGAGCTTTTGGAAGGAAGCTGTTTCAGCTTTTTCTGAAAGCTGTATTTTTGACAAAAATGCCCATATTAAAATAACATAATTACATAGTTTGTCCTTTTATAAACCTAAAAATCTGCTGGAGCCAAGAACCCTAGCCGTCAGACTTCCTTCCATAAGAAAAGGTATTTTTCTTTTCAATTTTTGGATGCATCTCTTGAACCACATTTTAGAAGAAAAAAATTTTAATCCTTTTTCATACCTTCCAAAATCAATCTATTGTTTTTTTTTATTATCAACCTCGCAGCCCACGCTGAGGTCCTCCTCGAGCGTGGACCACGAAGAAGAGCCCCTGGACCGCGGAAAACTATTTTATGGGAAATTATGGAAAATTATTATGGAAAATTATTTTATACTAATAATTATAATATTTTATACCTTTATTTTTTATTATACTATAAATATAATATTATATTATATTATATCATAATACATTAATATGTTATGTTAAATAATTTAATATTATGTTATATTATGGAAAATTAATTTATACTAATAATTATAATATTTTATACCTTTATTTTTGTATTATACTATAAATATAATATCATATTATATTATATCATAATACATTAATATGTTATGTTAAATAATTTAATATTATGTTATATTATGAAAAATTAATTTATACTAATAATTATAATATTTTATACCTTTATTATTGTATTATACTATAAATATTATATTATATTACATTACATTATAATACATTAATATGTTATTTTAAATAATTTAATATTATGTTATATTATGGAAAATTAATTTATAATAATAATTATAATATTTTATACCTTTATTATTGTATTATACTATAAATATTGTATTATATTACATTACATTATAATACATTAATATGTTATTTTAAATAATTTAATATTATGTTATATTATGAGAAATTAATTTATACTAATAATTATAATATTTTATACTTATTATTGTATTATACTATAAATATAATATATATTACATTATATCATAATACATTAATATGTTATGTTAAATAATTTAATATTATGTTATATTACCAAATATTAATTTACTCTAATAATTATATTACTATTATGCTATATTAACATAATATTATTTTATATTACAATAATATTATACTATATCGTATATTTATGTATTAATTTATATTATGTTTTATTATGTTCTGTTGTATAATACTATGCAATGTCCTTTATGGTAATTTTGTCATACAAAAGTACTTTCTCAGTTTATTTACCAAATACAAAACAAAGTACCACAGTACTTTACGAATGTAGTTACCAAACAGCAAACAGCTTTCTATAACAGCTCTACTTCAAACAGCTCTACTTCCAACAGCTCTACTTCTAACAGCTCTACTGCCAACAGCTCCCTCAAACAGGGCCTTAGTCACTTTGGCACACCCCGAGCTATCATTAGTGATAGGGGATCACATTTCTGCAACCGATCTTTTGAAGCTTTGGTTCGCAAGTATTCAATCACCCACAAAGTTGCCACCCCGTACCATCCCCAAACAAGCGGGCAAGTTGAAGTTTTCAATAGGAAGATAAAACCCATTTTAGAAAAAACAATACACCCCAATACGAAAGTGAGGATGATAGTGTTATTTTGATGATTAACAAGCAATTATCTAGAGTATGTTATAAGTTAAATTGATACTTCATTTATAAGACTATTATTCTCAGGATATTTGTATAAAGTGATATAGATACATTTCATTGTTTATTTGAATGAATCTAACCTTGAGATGCAGCAAAGTGTGGATTGAGTCGACCCAAAGGATGATTGGGTCGACCCCGGCACATCAAGAAATCATTTGGCACACTTCTGCAAAAATGGCACAGATGAACAGTGAGTTGGGTCGACCCAAGGAAAGCATGAGTCGACCCAAACATCAAGATCCTCAAAACAAGACAGAACAATGGTTCTCTGGATTCACTGAGAGGGTCGACCCAAGAAGTAGTTGAGTTGACCCAAGCTTGAGTCGACCCAAACTCTGAGAGGGTCGACCCAAAGGCAAGACAGAAAAGAAGACAGAAAATGGTTCTCTGGAATTACTGAGAGGGTCGACCCAAGAAGAAGTTGAGTTGACCCAAGTGAACTTTGAGTCGACCCAAAGAATGGTTGGGTCGACCCAAGGGAAGGAAGGCTGAATTTCAAGTTTCTGTGTTTTCTGAGAGAGTCGACCCAAGTGAAAGTTGGGTCGACCCAAGGACAGGTTGAGCCGACCCAAACACGGGCTGAAGCATAACGGCTAGTTCTGTAGATGTACTTTTTGTCCTTTCCAAAGTCAGTAACGGCTAGTTTTTGAATTCTAACCATTGGAGCTTGTCCAATGGATGTAGGAGACTATTTAAAGTGGCACTATTCATCAGATAGAACAACTTTTGAAAGAAATATCAAAGAGTACACAAGCAAACAAAAGTGCCCTAATCTTCTTCATCCAAGTGCTTCATTCAAGAATCAAAGAAAGGGGTTGAGCAGATTCAAAGAGTCATCAAGAGCTCCATCCTCCCTTGTAGAGTGAAGCATCCTTGACAAAGAAGAGAGAAGCCACTTCAAAGCGATAAATATTTTCTATACTCTTCTTTGTAGTTTATATTGTTTCATTTGCTCATTTAGGAGTTTAAATCTTCTTTCTTTATTTGTTAAACAACTTGTAAAGGTTGGTTGGTGAGCTCGGAAAACCAACGGAGTAGGTTGATTGGTGAACCCGGAAAACCAATTGTAAAGGTTCGTTGGTGAGCCCGTAAAACCAACAAAGGTTTTTGGTGAACCCGGAAAACCAAAGTGTAAAGGTTCGTTGGTGAGCCCGTAAAACCAACAAAGGTTTTTGAATTGTGAGCCCGGAAAACAATCGAACTGTAATCCGCGAGATTATAGTGAATTCCCAAGGGGTCGCTTGGGGAGTGGACGTAGGTGCTAAGGAGAGCACCGAACCACTATACTTTGTGTTGTTTGTGTTGTGATTTGCTTTAGCTTACTAACCATCCATTTGACTTGAGTAAAATAGTTTAAATTTAAAAGAAACCAATTCACCCCCCCCCCTCTTGGCTTGTCACCTTGGGCAACAAGTGGTATCAGAGCAAGGTGCTCTAATAGTACTCATTGATCTCACAATCAAGAGTTAAAGATCATGACAACCCAAGTGGGATGTTCTATGAGTGAGGGACAATCCACAAATAGACCACCTCTATTTAATGGCACAAACTACACATATTGGAAAGCTAGAATGAGGATATTCATTCAAGCTTCAGACTATGAACTATGGCAAATCATCACTAGAGGACCTCACACACCCACACTCAACATAGAGGGCACTATCATACCCAAACCAGAAATGGATTGGAATGAAAGTGATAGAAGATTAGCACAGTTAAATGCAAAAGCTATAAATGTACTTTACTGCTCATTAGATGTAAATGAATTTAATAGAATATCTACTTGCACTACTGCCAAAGAAATTTGGGACAGACTTGAGGTCACACATGAAGGGACCAATCAAGTTAAGGAGTCAAAGATAAACATATTAGTACACAAGTATGAATTGTTTAAAATGGAATCTACTGAGTCCATAACTGATATGTTTACTTGTTTTACTGACATTATAAATGGGCTTAAGAGTTTAGGAAAGTCTTACTCTAACTCTGATTTGGTGCGAAAAATTCTCAGGTCTCTACCAAGAAATTGGGAGGCCAAGGTAACCGCTATTCAAGAAGCAAAGGACCTCAACACACTGCAGTTAGAGGAGCTTCTAGGATCACTCATGACCCATGAGTTGACAATGAGGCAAAATTCAGAAGATGAGGTCAAAAGAAAAAAGCCCATTGCCCTAAAGACTACCACCCCTAAACAACTAACTGAATCAGAAGATTCAGATGATGATGAAGAAATCGATGAAGAAGGGATGGCTGTGCTTGGGAAAAAATTCAGAAAATTTATGAGAGGTAAGAATAGGTTCCATAAAAAGAAACCCTTCCTTAAAGGTAACTCAAGCAAAGAAAAGGGTAAGGACAAAGAAAAGGAAAAAGAAACTCCCATTTGCTATGAGTGTAACAAACCCGGGCATTATAAGATAGATTGCCCAGATTTGAAGTGGATGGCAAGAAAATTGAAAAAGAAGAATTTTATGGCTGAATGGAGTGAAAGTGAGGAATCAAGTTCGGAGGAGGAAGATCATCAAGAGACGGCCCAAATGTGTCATATGGCCAATGACGATGAGGTAGATTCTGAACTTGACTGTGATTTTACTGTTGATGAATTACATGATGCATTCTTAGAACTCATGGAAGAACATAAGAAACTAATTAATAGAAATAAAGTTCTAAAAGAAGAAAATCAATCTCTTATTAAGGACAAGTTAAAACTGTCTCATACCTGTGAAACTTTGAGTAGGAAACTTACAAATGAAACCAAGGATCTAATTGCTGAAAATATCAAGCTAAAAGAAAATGCTGAAAAATATAAATCCTTGGTAGATAAATTTACACTTAGTTCTACCAAATTAAATATGATTCTTGATAGCCAAAAAGCTGTATATGATAAGGTTGGTTTAGGATATAGAACAAATAGGAAACAAAAATTCTTAAAGAACATTTTTGTAAAAGCTAAAAGTGAAAATATTACTTGTTATTGCTGCAATAAGTTAGGACATAGAGCATATGAATGTAACTTTAGAAAGTCCAGTCAAAACAAATCAAGTTATAATCAAAAGATTAAATTCAAGAAAGTTTGGGTTCCAAAAAGAACATGGAGTACTAACCCTAAAGGACCCAACTTAGTTTGGGTACCTAAAGTTTCTTCTTGATCTTGATTGCAGGTGTGTCTTACAGCTGATAAAGTGGAAAAACGATGGTATCTAGATAGCGGCTGTTCAAGACACATGACCGGTGACGTAGATCAATTTGTCACCTTGGAATCAAAGAAAGGTGGAGTAGTAACCTATGGAGACAATGGTAAAGGGCATATCATTGGAAAGGATAAAATTTTCATTGCTCCATCTATTTTTATAGAAAATGTCTTATTAGTTAAGGGTTTGAAACATAACCTTCCTAGTATAAGTCAATTTTGTGATAAAGGGTTTAAAGTTACATTTGAAGCATCTGTATGCATAATCACTAATTCTAAAGATAATAGCATTGTACTTGTAGGACAAAGGCAAAGAAATATTTACTTAGTAGATCTTCATGAGTTAGGCAGGAAAAATGGTTTATGCTTAATTACTAATGAAGAAAAGAAAAATGAAACTAGTTGGCTTTGGCATCGAAGATTAGGACATGCTAGTATGGAATTAATATCAAAACTAGTTAAGAAGGAATTAATAAAAGATGTGCCAAAATTGATCTTTGAAAAGGATAAAATATGTGGACCATGTTCATTGGGAAAACAAACTAAATCATCTTTCAAATCGAAGAATGTAGTATCAACAACTAGACCATTTGAACTCATACACATGGATTTATTTGGACCTACTAGAACTACAAGTCTAGGAGGGAAGAAATATGGACTAGTTATTGTTGATGATTTTTCAAGGTATACATGGGTTTCATTTTTGGCACATAAGAATGAAGCATTTTCAGAATTTTTGAAACTATATAATAATATCATAAATGAAAAGAAACTCACCTTAGTAGCAATTCGAAGTGATCATGGTACGGAATTTGAAAATCAACACTTTGAAGAATTTTGCACTAAAAATGGAATATCACATCAATTTTCAGCACCTAGAACGCCTCAACAAAATGGGGTTGTTGAAAGAAAAAATAGGACATTGGCAGAAATGGCACGCACAATGTTGTGTGAGTCAAATCTTCCAAAGTATTTTTGGGCTGAAGCTATAAACACTGCTTGCCATATTCTAAATCGAGTTTTAATACGACCTATAACCAAGAAAACTCCTTATGAACTCTGGAAGAATAAGAAACCAACTGCTAAATATCTTAAAGTTTTTGGATGTAGATGTTTCATCTTAAACAATGGCAAGGAGGATCTAAGTAAATTTGATGCCAAGTCAGATGAAGGTATCTTCTTAGAATACTCCAGATCTAGCAGGGCATACAGAGTATTCAATAAAAGAACCTTAGTAGTGGAAGAGTCAGTCAATATTATATTTGATGAGTCTGATAGTGAGTCTGCTAGGAAAGAAAATATTGTTGATGATGATACAGGAATTATCGACTTTGAAAAGTTGAATATTGATGACGTGCCAAATCAAGATAAGGGAGATGATAGCGTGCCACCACAATCCCAAAACTTGCCAAAGGAATGGAGGTATGCATATGGACATCCTAAAGACTTAATCATTGGTGATCCATCTCAAGGGGTAAGAACTCGATCATCTCTTAGGAATTTAAATGATTATCTTGCTTTCGTTTCACAATTAGAACCTAAGACTTATGAAGAAGCTGAAAAAGATACTAACTGGATAAATGCCATGCAAGAAGAATTAAATCAATTCAAAAGAAGTAATGTATGGACATTAACTGAAAGACCAAAGCATAATTCAGTAATTGGAACAAAATGGATATTTAGAAATAAATTAGATGAAAATGGATTAGTTATAAGAAATAAGGCTAGACTTGTAGCTAAGGGATACAATCAAGAAGAAGGAATAGATTTTGATCAGACATTTGCTCCTGTAGCTAGATTAGAGGCTATTAGATTACTTCTAGCATTTGCATGTTTCATGAATTTCAAATTATATCAAATGGATGTGAAGAGTGCATTCTTAAATGGTTTTATTGAGGAGGAAGTATATGTAGAACAACCTTCAGGTTTTGAGAATCATGAATTGCCAAATCATGTCTTTAAACTACATAAGGCATTATATGGATTAAAGCAAGCACCTAGGGCTTGGTATGATCGATTAAGCAAATTTCTGCTTAATAATGACTTTAGTAGAGGAAATGTAGATAAAACTCTATTTCTCAAAAGAAAGGACAAAAATCTATTAGTGGTACAAATATATGTAGATGACATAATCTTTGGTGCCACAAATGATACTCTTTGCAAAGAATTTGCTGATTTAATGCATGGAGAATTTGAAATGAGTTTGATGGGAGAACTAAGCTTCTTTCTAGGATTACAAATCAGACAAACTAAAGAAGGCATTTTCATTCATCAAACTAAGTATACAAAGGAAATACTAAAGAAGTTTGGGAATGAAAATCATAAGGGAGTAGGCACTCCAATGAATCCTACTAGCAAGCTAGACAAGGATAAAAAAGGGAAGAGTATTGATATCAAGCTCTATAGAGGACTAATTGGATCCTTGCTCTATCTTACTGCTAGTAGACCCGACATCGTATTTAGTGTAGGAATATGTGCTAGATACCAATCGGATCCTAAGGAGTCACATTTAAGTGCTGTTAAGAGAATCCTTAGATATTTAAGAGGAACTACCAATATAGGGCTATGGTACTCAAGGGACTCCTGTCTAAATTTGCTTGCGTATTCAGATGCTGATTTTGCCGGATGCAAATTAGATAGGAAGAGCACAAGTGGCACATGTCAATTCTTAGGAAATAACTTAGTATCATGGTTTAGCAAAAAGCAGAATTCAGTGGCACTGTCCACAGCTGAAGCTGAATATATAGCTGCTGGTAGTTGTTGTGCTCAAGTATTATAGCTTAAGCAACAACTAGAGGACTATGGAGTTAAACTAGATAATATTTCTATTAAGTGTGATAATACTAGTGCCATCAATCTTACTAAAAATCCAGTTCAGCATTCGAAAGCCAAACACATAGAAATAAGGTACCATTTTATTAGGGATCATGTGCAAAATGGAAATATATGTATTGAGCACATATGCACTGAAAAACAATTAGCCGACATATTTACGAAACCATTGAGTGAAGATAGATTCTGCATGCTAAGGAGGGAATTAGGCATATGTGATCCTTTTTATTGAAGAAATATAAAAGGGAGCTAGTAGTCTCATGATACATTCTTCCAATTTCTAAAATCCCATGAAACATGAGTCAAATTTGTTATCTAGAGATTCCTTACTCATGTATCATTGTCCCATAAAGAGTTTACAAGGATTGAAAGCAAGGAAAATTCTTAGAAGCAAAAAGGAAGAGAAAAGAAAAAATTCTGCACTTGGGTCGACCCAACCCAGAATAGGGTCGACCCAACGTTGAGTCGACCCAAGAAAAATCTTGAGTCGACCCAACGTCGGGACCCCACTATTAAAAGGAGACCCCAGAGCATTGTTAGGGCACTGTTTGCCCTTGTCCTCTTCTGAATACTCTAATCCCCACTCTCCAAACTCCTCCAAACTCCTCCAAACAGTAGATTACCTTGAGATCTTAGAGAAATGGGACCCAAAAGAGCCGTAGCCAAGAGATCTGGAAGAGTCACACGGATCCAACGGGAGGAAAGGCAACCTACGGAGCCATCTACCGTGTCTCCACGACGTGAGGCACGTGCGGAGGCCCGTCCTCCTCCTTCCTCCTCAGTGATACTTGCAAGATTTGCGGGGAGACCGGTTACAACGGGGAGAAGGATCCATTCCGAGTTCTTTGATCAAGAAGGGTTTCGGTTGAGGGAATGGATCCAAAGGCAAGGTTGGGAGTATCTTTGCTCCCTAGACGTGATGATCTACCCCGGATTGGTTCAGGAGTTCTATGCCTTCCTCAAAACTGGTATGGGAGGGCTTGTTTCGGAAGTTCGAGGGGTTCGAGTTCGAGTTTCCGAGGAGAGCTTGAGCGAGCTACTTCATCTACCCTGCGTAGGAGCCACTCCGGAAAAGCCTGAAAACAAAATGAGAGCTCTACAGTTGATCATGGAAAATGAGAACTTCGACTTTTCCGCGAAGGTAATAGCTAGTTCTCTTACTGCTGAAATGAGATTACTGCTCAGTATAATAAATAGAATCTTATTTCCAAAGACCGGGAGATTCGATCTCATCACAGAGCGAGATCTAGCAGTGATGAGTGTATGATTCAGGGGATTCCCCTAAATCTTCCGGCCATGATACTGAGACAGATGAGGAAGGTGATGTGCAACTCCAGGGTATCACTACCTTATGGTATGATACTCACCTTGATTTTTCGACAGCACGGTTTAGCTTTCGAGGAGGAGGCATCCAAGAGTCTGCATCATACTGACACATACACTGCACAGACACTTATACGCATGGGATATGAGAAAGTGAACGGGCAGTGGATTCACACTGGAGCAGGCATTCAGGATGAGGCACCAGAGGGAGATGCACCAGAGGATGAGGATGAGGAGCATATGGATCATTCTACTGCACCTTCAGAGGCTGGACCATCATCATCCGTTCCTCCGAGAGATACGGATGAGTTCTGGAGCAGGATGACTGAGCTCATGTCAGCTCAAGCGAGGACTATCACTGACGGGCTGACGAGCCGATTGGACGCCCGATTGGACGTCATGTCTGTTGAGATCAGTGATCTGAGGCAGCAGATAGGAGCACTCCGGAGAGAGAGAGAGACCCATGGACCATCTGTGCCACAGGCTGCTGAGTCAGAGATTTCGGCACAGAGTCATCCAGCTCGTCGTGCTCCACGCCAGACACAGTCTCACCAGGCTCGACCTCCCCTCGCCACGTACACTAGGAGGATGAGGACTAGATCCCAGCCGTTAGAGTCTCCCTAGGCTGATCTTAGCATCTATGTTTAGAGCCTAGGCTAGATATCTAGTTCTCATATGTATTTTGCTTTTATCATGTATCTTTAAACTTTGATTCAGGAACATTGTATCTATTTTTGTTTTTGGCATGAATGTATGAAAATGTTCCCATTTTGATCAATGAAGTTTGAAGTTTGGTATTTATTGCATCTTTCCCATGTATCTTTTTGATGATAACAAAAAGGGGGAGAAGTAAAGAAAGAGTATTTATTTTAGGAGAAGTAAAGATCTTAGGAGAGAAGTAAAGATATTGTTTAGAGTAAATAAAGTAACAAAAAGGGGAGAACTAAAGATATCTTTAGAGTAAGTAAAGAAAGAATAATAAGAGCAAAAGTAAAGAAAGTTAAAGAAAGGAGAAGTAAAGAAAAAGAAATAAGAAGTTATGTAAAGAAAGAGAAATAAGAACTTATGCAAGAAAAGAGAAATAATTGGGCAAACAAATTGAAAATCATATAAGAAAGCTTATACATCTAAGGGGGAGCAATTTGTAACAATGAAAATTATCAAATCAAAAATTTCTATCAAATTTCAGAATTTGGCACATATAATTTCAGAATTTGGCACGCACCTCTCGCACCCCGATACATAACCTGAAACTCATATTTTATCTCAAATTTTTGAAGTTTCATCGTTAATGAATTATAAATGAAAGGGGGAGCAATTCAAAAAGTCAAATTGGCAATATTTAAATGAAATAGGGGGAGATTTCACTCTTATATATGAAAAGCTGAAATTCAGCAAGTTAAGCCCTTTCAAAAACTGATCTTAAAGACAAGTATCAATAGGCTCATACTCTTTATTTTGTAATCATCAAAAAGGGGGAGATTGAGGATGATAGTGTTATTTTGATGATTAACAAGCAATTATCTAGAGTATGTTATAAGTTAAATTGATACTTCATTTATAAGACTATTATTCTCAGGATATTTGTATAAAGTGATATAGATACATTTCATTGTTTATTTGAATGAATCTAACCTTGAGATGCAGCAAAGTGTGGATTGAGTCGACCCAAAGGATGATTGGGTCGACCCCGGCACATCAAGAAATCATTTGGCACACTTCTGCAAAAATGGCACAGATGAATAGTGAGTTGGGTCGACCCAAGGAAAGCATGAGTCGACCCAAACATCAAGATCCTCAAAACAAGACAGAACAATGGTTCTCTGGATTCACTGAGAGGGTCGACCCAAGAAGTAGTTGAGTCGACCCAAGCTTGAGTCGACCCAAACCCTGAGAGGGTCGACCCAAAGGCAAGACAGAAAAAAAGACAGAAAATGGTTCTCTGGAATTACTGAGAGGGTCGACCCAAGAAGAAGTTGAGTCGACCCAAGTGAACTTTGAGTCGACCCAAAGAATGGTTGGGTCGACCCAAGGGAAGGAAGGCTGAATTTCAAGTTTCTGTGTTTTCTGAGAGAGTCGACCCAAGGAATGTTTGAGTCGACCCAAGTGAAAGTTGGGTCGACCCAAGGACAGGTTGAGCCGACCCAAACACGGGCTGAAGCATAACGGCTAGTTCTGCAGATGTACTTTTTGTCCTTCCCAAAGTCAGTAACGGCTAGTTTTTGAATTCTAACCATTGGGGCTTGTCCAATGGATGTAGGAGACTATTTAAAGTAGCACTATTCATCAGATAGAACAACTTTTGAAAGGAATATCAAAGAGTACACAAGAAAACAAAAGTGCCCTAATCTTCTTCATCCAAGTGCTTCATTCAAGAATCAAAGAAAGGGGTTGAGCAGATTCAAAGAGTCATCAAGAGCTCCATCCTCCCTTGTAGAGTGAAGCATCCTTGACAAAGAAGAGAGAAGCCACTTCAAAGCGATAAATATTTTCTATACTCTTCTTTGTAGTTTATATTGTTTCATTTGCTCATTTAGGAGTTTAAATCTTCTTTCTTTATTTGTTAAACAACTTGTAAAGGTTGGTTGGTGAGCCCGGAAAACCAACGGAGTAGGTTGATTGGTGAACCCGGAAAACCAATTATAAAGGTTCGTTGGTGAGCCCGTAAAACCAACAAAGGTTTTTGGTGAACCCGGAAAACCAAAGTGTAAAGGTTCGTTGGTGAGCCCGTAAAACCAACAAAGGTTTTTGGATTGTGAGCCCGGAAAACAATCCAACTGTAATCTGCGAGATTATAGTGAATTCCCAAGGGGTCGCTTGGGGAGTGGACGTAGGTGCTAAGGAGAGCACCGAACCACTATACTTTGTGTTGTTTGTGTTGTGATTTGCTTTAGCTTACTAACCATCCATTTGACTTGAGTAAGATAGTTTAAATTTAAAAGAAACCAATTCACCCCCCCTCTTGGCTTGTCACCTTGGGCAACAGAAAGATTGGTCTCAGAGGTTAAACGATTCTCTCTGTGCTTACCGTACTGCCTATAAGACTCCTATTGGTATGTCTCCTTACCGACTGATTTTTGATAAAACTTGCCACTTACCGGTAGAACTTAAGCATAGAGCTTTTTGGGCCATTAAAAAGTTTAACTTTAACATGGTAGCAGCTGAGTCTAACTAGAAACTTCAACTCAACGAGCTTGAAGAGTTACGCAATGAGGCATATGAAAATGCCAAAATATATAAGGCAAGGACTAAGGCTTTTCATGACAAATTCATTAACCGTAAATCTTTCAAGTCTAATCAAAAGGTTTGGCTATTCAATAATAAATTACGTCTCTTCCCTAGTAAACTTCGCTCTGGGTGGGATCGTCCTTTTTTAGTTAAGAAGGTTTTTTCTCGTGGTGTGGTAGAAATTCAAAACCCCATTTGATGGTCATTTCCTAAACGTTAATGGCCAAAGATTGAAACCTTATATAGAGTGTGTTGCAGATGGACAGTTGATCGAATCCCTTGATTTGATGGATCCTATTTATCGGGATAATTAAGGATGCGCTGCGTCTGGCTGAAGACGTTAAACTGAGCACTTGTTGGGAGGCAACCCAATTCTCATAGGTCATTTTTGCACTTTTTTTGTCGCATTTTTTTTGTAATTTCTTAACAGAAGTTCTCATATTACTGATGCAACTACGGTAAAATGCTTCTATCCTCCATATGCATCATATTTTCATCCACAATAAAATATAATAAAATAATATAAAATAATAATATAATATAAAAAAATATTGAGGATAATGTCTGATCTAGGTTGGGGGTATGGGATTGAAATTTTTAAAGAAATTTTTCAAATTTTTTGATTTGTGAATAAGTTTTTCAAATTTTTGATTTATTAAAAAAAATAAAAAAATAAAAAAATAAAAAGTAAAAAAATAAAAAAATGAATTAAATAAGAATCTAATTTCTATGCATTAGTTTTGAAATGATAAATGCATAAAGTATATAAAATCTAACAAGCCCAATGACTAGTCAGAAGTGAGACAATTTGAATTTTTTTTATTAAAAGTTCTTTTAGCGAGTTGTAAGATAATTTTTACTTTGGAATTTCACAACACACATGGCCTGTACTTCTAAGGATAAGGTTCAACATTATGTTGTTAAGTTTGGTAGCAACCTTGAGTCCTGATGAATCATACCTATCTAATTCACTATTATCTCATATTTATTTAAAAATATATATATAGAGTGAATTTAGTCAGGTACATCGAAAAAGGTTACCTATTGTTAAAGGTCAGCGGCCTTGCGATGATAAACCCGAGCATAGATCCGTAGGGGAGTCTTGATGCCCAACACCTTATGCTATCTGGTGTGGGAGATTGTTGACTGAATGCTCGACGCACGGAGGAATAATTACAAGAGTAAAAGTGCATAATTTATTTATAAATAAATAATAATAATAATTAAAATAATAATTAAAATAAAAAAGAAAAAGAGAAAATAATATTGACCTTGAAAAAGATGATAGTGTGAAAGCCGTCGTTGTAAAAATTCGAGTAAACTTGAATATTACAGATAAAGCCCATGAGGTATTAAAGTAAACATCCACAACTCTCGAAATCCTGCAAGATAGGATGATTTTGAGTTAGTGATTAGGTCTTATCTGACTAATTCTTGGAAACTACTAGCTTTAGCATTATTTTGGGGGATCTAAAGCCTTAGCTTGTGTATGGTCCAGATATTATCGAGCACCCAAGTATAAATAAGCCTTACAACTCTCTAACAGAAACTTAATGACTTCAACTTAAGTTGCATACTGACCTAGAATTTGGGCTGACTTAATAATTAAAACTTTGTGTGCTTTTGAAATTCTTGGCATTAATGCATTTGAAATTAGATTTTATAAAACAATATAATAAATTCTTTGGGTAGAGACAACAATTTGTGGCTATCTGCGCCGGAAACCCTCACGAGACCAAACTCGTCCACTAGGGCCACCTAGGGGGTTTAAAGCCTTATTGCATACGGTAAATACAGTCGCGATTCTTGTGAAAGTGAGTTAATTTCTTTTTCTATTTTGCTCGAGGACTAGCAAAATTTAGTCTTGGGGGTGTGATAAATGCTAAATAATGCATAAATTAACCTCTTTCTAATAGCACTTATCATTATTTTCATGCACATATTTTGTAAATATAACCAGGAAACGTGTGTTCCCCTTCACCATTGCATTTCAATAAATTATCAGAGGTAATTCGAGTTTGATTGATTTTGTCATATTGGTCGAGTCTAATGTATGCAGGTCCAGTCAAATTCTCAAAAAGGATTTCAACTTCAAATGGTCGAGTCTAAGGATCGAGTTATCCCGTTCACGGATTAGTCCCAGCAATCCCTGTGTCATCCACATGTGGATTAGTTTCTCCCACATCCAATCAAGTTCAACCTCTCGAGTTCAGCTTCATCCTCTCCCACGTGAAACTATTTGAGCCTATATCACGTCCGTAGATCAGCCTTCATCCCGTATACAATCGACCATTCAAAGTCCACAGCTCCTTCCACATCATCCCGTTTCTTCCGCACATCCCACACAGCCGTCCGCATGTGAAGTCCTGCGTCCAAGCCAATCCAGCTTTCCGTGAGTCTTCCCACGCATCCCAGCAGCCGGATTCCCAAGCTTCCCAGCCGTCCGCCGTGTCCAGTCCTCCCATGATGCATGCAAAAGGTTCCACGTATCAAAGTTTTCTTTTCTTCTGGATTCTCCAGCTTCGAAACAGAGTCCCAGCGATTCTTCCATGATCCAACTCCATCCGCAAATGATCTCCTTGTAGGGTTCCGATCATGTATAATGGGTAGCGGAAGCTAGGGATTTTAAAAATTTCTTAATAAAGTCCCTTAACATGAAACCCTTATAAGCCTAGATCACTTTAATGGTAACAATCAAACAATATAAATATAAATACTGAAATAGAAAAATACCTGTAACGCTAAATCCAAGTTTGTAGAATCTCCACGAGGCGTCCAAATGTCCGCCCTCCAATGGTGATCCACACGGAAACTCGATCAAGACTTTAGCTCCAAGCTTTTTGATCCTTAATGCTGAATCCTTCCAAAGGATTCAACTTGGCTTGCTTTCTCTCCTCTCTTATTTTTCTTTCACCTTTCTAAATTACTTCTAATCTTTTTGTCCTAAAGAAGACCTCCTTGTCTTGGCTTAGGACACTCTAGAAGCAATGCTAGAAAGAGACAAAGGCTTGTAAGAAAGAAGGAATAAGGGAGAGAGAATGCAGTGGAGTTGGAATGAAGAATACGGTGGAATGGCTCCCTATTTATAGATGTGAAGGGATGCATCCTAGCCTTCCCCTCATGCATAAAAGGTGTGATAAAAGGGTGCCAACAAGAGGGGAGGCGTATCTGGAATGGGGCACAAGCAAGAGAGAGAGGGAGGTATATCAAATAAGGATTCATCCTTATCCATCCAAGAGACGTATTTACGATACGTCTCTTCATTCTTTGCGTCGTACTCTTCCCTTATTTTCTTTCTACTCACGCATGAAATGTAGGAGCCATTCCCATCCATTGATCAAGCCTTGATGATGATCGAAAGGCCATGAAAGAGGGCGCCACATTCACCTTAGGCGTGATGAAGAGAGGAGAGAGAGAATGGATAAGATCAAATAAATGGTTCATCCTTATCCATTCAATTTTCACGTATTCTTTCTCTTTCCTTCACGTATTTTTCATCATCACGCCTCCTGATGTAATCCATCACGCCATCATGATCTCTCATCATCCTATGATGAAGATCTAATGGCTCCAATCCATGGCACCATCAATTTATCAATTAAGTCTTCATCCAACGGTTTGAAGAAGATCCAACGGTCTAAATTGAATGATTAATCAAATCTAATTCAATTAGACTCAAACCAAGCCAATTAGGTGTCAACTCTTGGTTAACCCATATCATGATATGATCTAATTAAATTAGATCAATTAAGAATCAGATTTGAATCGAATTCAAATCAGATTCGAGTCCAATTCGAATCAGGAGCTAAGGTTTGCAACACCTGCCAGGTTGTTGATCTCGCAAACATGATCTAATCCAATTAGACCCTTGATAAGTTTCCTTGTGTGTGATCCATTGGGTTCCATACTTAGCCAGCAATAAGTGTGAGTGCGAGTTGACCCAACTTGATTAGAACTCTTCTAATCGATTTAGGTCCAAACTGCACAAATCCGAACTTAACAATTAGAATTCTTTCTAATTGATGATCGAATTAAACTCTTTATGTGGAGTGATTGATTATAACCCTATTTGATTTTGATGAGCTCAAAGCATTTGAGTATATCTTATGTTGTACTAATGAATTCAATCTAGTATTTTAGTCAAATCCTTGTAAATTTATGGTTAAGTGTCTCTAGATTTGGTTCAATACATTTTGGATAAGTAAAGAACTCAATTTGAACCAAAGTCTGAGACTCGAGTCGACTCCGGAAAATTACGAGTCGACTCCAAGCGTATCAGAAGCACTGGCACGAGCTCGAGTCGACTCCTGTACATTACGAGTCGACTCCGACTGAGAACAGACAGACGGACAGAAAGAATCATCTCAGAACCTGTCAACGAGTCGACTCCTGAAGAGCGCGAGTCGACTTCGATGCTTGCCGAGTCGACTCCAGAGTAGAACGAGTCGACTCCAGGGAGTAACAGACAGAAAGACAGAGAAGCTATTTTGGACCCTGAGAGCCGAGTCGACTCCTGAAGAACTCGAGTCGACTCCGATGGCTGGCAGGTCGACTCCTAAGGAAGCGAGAGCCGACTCCCAGAGGAAAACAAGGCAAAAGTCAGAGAGCAAATTTCGGACACTGTGAGCTGAGTCGACTCCCGCAAAGTCCGAGTCGACTCCAAGACAGCGCAACCCCAAAGACAGAAGACGGTATTTTCGTCTCTGAGAGGCGAGTCGACTCCAAGACAGTTCGAGTCGACTCCAAGGCAGCGCGACCCCAAAAGACAGAAGACTGTTTTTCGGATACTGAGTGCCGAGTCGACTCCGAGACAGTTCGAGTCGACTCCGAGACGGCACAAGTCAACAGACAGAAGATCGGGATTTCTGGGTCTGAGCGCCGAGTTGACTCGAGTGAGCAAACTTGAAAAATACATCTCAGGATTTCTTGGAACGAGTCGTCTCCAAAAATGCCAGGTCAGCTCCGGACATTGGAGAGTCGACTCCAGGTTGAGTCGAGTTGACTCCAAGTCGAGACAACACTTTAATTCAAATCCGGAATAGTTGCCGAGCCGTCTCCAGAAAAGCACGAGTCGACTCCTGCAACAGGCGAGTCGACTCCAGATCGCGCGAGTCGACTCCGATCCCAACGGAAACATTGTCAGGAGTTGCAGAATGTGCAGAACGGCTACAATATTGTGTCTAACGGATAGTTTCCGTAGGGAATGGCTTAAATAGCCACAGAGAACTGTAGCAAGGTAGAGAAGTGACATTCCATTCAAAGAAAACAAGTAATCTCCACCTACCAAAGGATTTCAAGCAAATACAAGTGAAAGAAGGAAGAGGGGCATTAAACTCCAACCAACCAACTCTTTCCAGCATTCAAGAAGTCTCCGTCAGTCATCAAGTCTTCAAGACATTCAAGAGGAGACCCCGAGTTCGAGAAGCCCTCCTCTACATCTTCATAAATTTGTTTGAGGGCTCTTAACTTCTCTCTTATTAATATCGCTGAATATCTGCTTGTTAAGAAGCTTCTTTCTTTTTCTGTTTGTTTTCAAACCTCTTGTTCCTTACTTGACTCAATCAAGGGATTGAATCAAGGGTGTAAAGGTTTGTTGGTAAGCCTAGGTTGAAACCAACGGTGTAAGGGTTTGATTGTGATCCCGGAAAAACAATCGGGTGGTTCTAGTCGGTGAGCCTGGAAAAACCGATCGAGTTCGTTGTGATCTTGTAAAACAACAAGTTAGGTTGTGAGCTTGTAAAACAACCGGCTGTAATCCGAGGGATTATAGTGAATTCCCAAGTGAGGCTTGGGGAGTGGACATAGGAGCAAGGGTTAGCTCCGAACCACTATAAATTTCTTTGTGTTTGTGATTGCTTTATTGTCTCTTACTTTCCTTTCATTCACTGCATATAGGAACTAATTAATCCACTTGCAAAAGTTTTAATTAGTTACTCACAAAGCTTTTAAATTGCAATAATTATTTTAAAACCCGATTCACCCCCCCCTTGGGTTGTCTATCTGGGCAACACTTTAATTTGATCAAACTTATAAGACAAGATTGACATCTAGCAACGTGTCATGGCTACCCAAAAAATATAGAATTTGGTAGAAATACCAAAAATACCCTTCAGTGGCAAGTTACCGTGCAATTCAATCCTTCAAGCAAACTACATCCCGAATATGTATATGAGTATGAATGTATGTCAAACTCAATTTAGTATTCATATTTCTCTTAATCTTCTAATGATAATTCGAATCATAAAATATTAGAAATTCTTTCTAATTTTCATCCAGCTTTGATCAAAAGACTCCCTGAATTATCATATGATTAGAATAAATGGGATGCGATCTTCTCTTACCAGAAGCGATTGATTCCTTGTTGATCTACTCATAATCTTCGTACACAATCCACCATATCCAGAAGAACTCGTATACAACTTATTGTCATGAATGAGTGTAAACCAAAATATGGATTTATGTGCACTAGATACCATGGTGATCTCAGGTCAAAGGATCAGTTGCGCAATTTTCACTAAGAGAATCATCTTTTGACATGTAAGTAAGACTTCATAAGATATTCTCAAGGCAGGTCAATTCAGTGAACTCATTTCTTTAATGAGCACCTACATCTTTGTATTAGTGTCTCACACAAGTGATTGTGAGATCAATCACCCTCTGCATCGAACATATATAAGATGTGCTAGTCTTGCCGGTAACATTGATCCCCGACTCAATGTACTAATGACTGGAAATATTTAAGATTAGAATTTTAGGATTTTAGGTCTCACTAGTATGATCTTATCATAGTCTCAAAACTATTGCCTTAATCTAAGGAGTTTATCACAAATATAATCAACAGCATATGATAAAACACAATGCCTTTATTCATATTTAAATATCATGTACATGATTTGAAAAATCAAAAGAAAATCCTTCGGAATACATATTGTGATTAGCTTGTAGGGTATCTACTCTTTCAATCTCCCACTTGCACTAAAGCCAATCGCCCTTATATTTCATCCCCATACAATTGAGGTGGCGATCGAACTGCTGTTGTGGTAGAGCTTTAGTAAAAGGATCTGCTAGGTTGTTCTTTGTGTCTACTCGTTCAATCACTATGTCTTATCTCTCGACGATCTCTCGAACGAGGTAGAAGCATCTTAGAATGTGTTTGGATTTGTGATGAGACCTTGGTTCCTTCGTTTGTGCAACAACTGATCGGTTCTTTCAATTTCAAAAGTAAACCACGCAATAGCACATATCCTGTAGGATAGTGATTACGGATGTCGGTCCACAGGGATTGGAGACAAGTTATTTTTCTTTAATAATAAATCAAAAAGAAGAGTTTGCTAACTTAATTATACTGAATTAATCTATGAGTACGAATTGAAATTTATCAAAGTAGATGGATCTAGGGTTTGGAATCCACCGCGTAGCATTGCATTAGAGATTGTGTTCTTAATTTTTATATTTTGGAGAGGCATGCAAATTGGCTACAGGCCTTTTAAAATAAAAACATAAAGAGTTTTAGGAAGATCCATCTTCGGTATAGCATGAAGTGTCTACCTAAGTATGCTAATCTAGGATGTAGCACACTTTATCTTCCTAGGCATGGATCATCTTAGACTACTTTAGCAAACATGATTAGTAACTAGCATGCTCAAAGTTTAAATATCATAAAGAAATATTTCATTGAAAATAAGAATTTAAACAAGCTTCAAAATAATAAAAAAGTAAAAACTACAATTGCCCTGATACATTGCTAGGGCTTCATCCAGCCCTAGATTGGACGTTTAGCCGCGCATGGCTTCCGGACGTCCTCCCATCTTCATAATAAAATAAAAAAACTCTTCCCTGGCATCCCAGCATCCCTTCAAAACTCCTCTATCCTTCCCGGTCCTCCCCCCCTGTTCGCAGAGTAATCTCCTCTTTTATAGCCCCCCCTACTTCTCACGGTTTCATTCAAAATTTAAATTCAATTCTCCGCAGAGCTGATTTGCTCCAGCTGGATGACTAGATCCGGGGGATTTGAAGTTAATTCATATGGGGAAAAAGCTGGATCTTGGCTTCGCGGAGGGGAGGAATCCGGCAGCTGATGTGTTGATCGCGGAGAAGAGTTGGAAGCAAAGGCTGGATCCTTGCGGACAGTGGGCGTGATCCGATGCTTCTTCAACGCGGAAGATGATCTGGATTTAGTGGAAGGTGAATAACGATCGATCACGCTAAGATGCACAGAGGATGCGGACGAGAAGAAGGCTGCGGACGTGCTGGGATGCGATCTGATCTTGAAACAGGGGATTTTTTTGGCCATGATCCGGAGGAATGGCGTTGGATTTGTGAATCAGCTGGGAGAAACCTTTGGGCGCCGAAGGAGTGGAGGATTGGGTTGGATGATCTGCCGATTTTTGGGAAGAGAAATCCCCTGCTTCGGGCGTTGGATTGGAGGGGAAGAACGTTCTTTTCTTGCTCTGTTTTGCTGGGAAAGTAAGCAGCCGTGAGGAGGCGGGGAGGCGGGCTGATGCGGAAGACTTGCTGGGCAGATCGCGCGATGCTGGGGAGGACTGGAAGATTTATGATTTGCCGATTTTGGGAGGATTGCATCGCGGGAGGGGATGCGGAGAAGGCTCAGATGCGATTGAATGCGAACGGGAGGAAGCGGAAGGAATGGCTACGACTGAGCTGGGAGATGGGCTCTATTTTGGAGCAGGGGGAAAACATGTGGTTTTTAAGTCGTGAGCTGGGATTTATTCGGG
Organism: Phoenix dactylifera; assembly: GCF_009389715.1. Taxonomy (NCBI): domain Eukaryota; kingdom Viridiplantae; phylum Streptophyta; class Magnoliopsida; order Arecales; family Arecaceae; genus Phoenix; species Phoenix dactylifera. The sequence goes on from NW_024067703.1 coordinate 273,837, forward strand.
GAAGGAGATGAAGATGTTGAGATTTAGAATCGGCTGGGAGGAGTTCTTTGAACGCGGAAGCGGGGGGACGATGCGGAGGATCATGCGGCTTGTTCTGAAACAGGGGAAGAAAAAAAAATAAAATAAAATAATGTGGAAGATGAATACGGGAATGAGGGAGGATATGTGAATTTTTTTATTATTTATATTTCTTCTTCTTTTTTTAGAAAAGTGGTTGGGGTCCACTCGGGTAGGTTGGAAGGGTTTTGTTCTGAATCTAAAATAAAAGAAGTTTGGACACGTGGAGAAAATGGGAGAGGCCTCTATTTTGCTAGGTTGGGAAGCTTGGTGTAGATGGGGAAATATGACATGGACAAAGGAATGGATAGCTTCATGCACATGTTGGAGAAAGTAGTCCACACATGAAACAGATTGGGACTAGTTCGTGAATGGGATGACTCGACCTGCACACACATTAAACTAAATCAATATAGAAAATTAAACCAAACTTGAATTACCTCTAATAATTTATTAAAATGCAATGAAGAGGGCAAACACATTTTCTTATGTTTAATTTAAAATATGTGAATAACAATAATAATAAGTGCTATGTAAAATAGATAAATTTATACATTATTTAGCACTTATCACATCCCCAAACCTACATTTTGCTAGTCCTCGAGCAAAATAGAAAAGCAATTAACTCACTTTCGCAGGAATCGCGATTGCATTTACCGTATGCAATAAGGCTTTAAACCCCTAGGTGGCCCTTGTGGACGAGTTTTGTCTCGTGAGGGTTTCCAGTGATGATACCCACAAACTTCAATATTAAAATAAATCATTTATTGTTATGATTATTTTATTTTATTTTATTTTTTTATCGATTGATCTATGAAGTGAAAATCAAATTCCAAATGCATACTAGCTAAGAATTTCAAAAACTCCTTTTTTTTAATTAAAATCTAATTTAAGATACATAAATGATAAGAATTTCAAAGCACACACGGTTTTATTTACTAAATCAGCCCAAATTCTAGGTTAGTATGCAATCTAAATTAAAGTCATTAAGTTTCTATTTAGGGAGTTGTAAGACTCATTTATACTGGAGTGCTCGGTGAAATCTGGACCGTACACAAGCTAAGAGTTCGGATCTTCAAAATATTGCTAATACTAGTAGTTTCCAAGGATTTGGTCGAAAGGACCTGCTCACTGATTCAAAATCATCTTATCTGCAGGATTTCGAGAGTTGTGGATGTTTACTTTAGTACCTCACGGGCTTTATCTGTAATATTCCAGTTTACTCGAATTTTTACAATGACGGCTTTCACACTATTATCTTTTTCAAGGTCAATACAGAGTTTTTTTTTGTTTTTTTATTATTTTTTATAAAAGATATATAAATTGTGCACTTTTACTCTTGTGGTGATTTCTCCATGTAACGAGCAGTCAGTCGACAACTATCACACCAATTGGTATAAGGTGTCGGGCATCAAGACTCCCCTACGGACTTATGCTCGGAGTCCTCATCACAAGCCCACTTGACCTTTGACAATAGGTAGCCCTTTTCGATGTTCCTGACTAAATCCATTTTTATTGATGATTTTTTTTTTGAATTAGATAAGTATGATTCATCAGGGTCCAAGGTTGCTACTATACTATCAACATATTGTCGAGCCTAGACCTTAGAAGGGTCGGCCAGTGTGTAGTGAAATTCCAAAGTATTAAATAGCTTACAACTCCCTAAGAGAGACTTAATAAAAAGAACTTAAATTTATATTACTTCCGACTAGTCATTGGGCTTTTTAGATTTTATATACCTTGGGTATTTATCATTCTCGCATTCATGTATAGAAATTAGGTTTTTAAAAACAAAAACTTTTTTTATTTAAATTTTTTTTTTATTATTTATTATTGTTTTATAAAAAATGAAAATGAACCCACATTTTTTTTTTTGGGATGAAAATCAAGATGAATACCCCCAAACCTAAACCTAACATTGTCCTCAATGTTAAAAAAAATCTAAGAGAATTGGGTTGCCTCCCAACAAGCGCTAAGTTTATTGTCTTCAGCCAGACACAGTGAGGTAGTTGTTGCATCTCCTTCTATGAGTTCATCTATTTGTCTATCATAAAACACTCAACTTTTCTCGCGGGTTGGTCGTCCGCATTGAACACATTTAATTTTACCTTCATGTTCCCAAATGATATGTTCATTACCCCTGTTCTACAATTGATGCATGCATTGGCTGTTGCTAAAAAGGGCCGCCCAAGGATCACGGGGATTTGTTTCTTAGGATTAGGTTCATGTTCCATATCAAGGACAACGAAATCTACTGGAAAATAGAATTTGTCTACCTTGACAAGAACATCTTCAATTATCCCACGTGGTGTTTTTACAGATCGATCAGCCAATTGAAGGGATACCGAAGTTGGTTTTAACTCACCTAACCCAAGTTTCTCATAAACTGAATAAGGTAAAAGGTTGACACTTGCCCCTAGATCTAAGAGTGCTCGATCAATGAAATTATTTCCTAAGACACAGGAGATGGTGGGAGCACCAGGATCTTTGAATTTCGGAGGGGTGTTGTGTTGGAGAATAGAACTCACTTGCTCAGTTAGGAAGACCTTTCTAGGCACATATGTCCTAGATTTTCGCTTTTGGGTACAAAGGTCTTTGAGAAATTTAGCATAGGAGGAAACTTGTTTAATATCATCAAGAAGCGGAAGGTTGATTTTCACTTGTTTGAAAACCTCCATTATTTCCTCTAGTGAAGTTCCCTTTCTGTCAAAGGGAGAGGGTGAATTAAGAGCTTCAGAAAATGGGGCCTTTGGGATGTGAGTTTTGGCAGAAGGTGGACTAGCTGAAGAAGAAGAAGGTTTTAGATTTTTATTTGACACATGTCTATCCTCTTCTTCATCTTTCTTATTGTTATCTTCCCCAATCTTATTGTCTACTACACGTCCACTCCTTAGGGTAGTCAAAGCATTGGCTTGTTCATGATGAATTGCATTTAGTTGATTTTCTTGAGCCATGTATTGTCCCCTAGGATTACTTAATGGTTGGCTTGGAAGCTTTCCTTCCTCTCGCTTGTTCAGTGTATTAGCTAGTTACCCCATTTGGGATTCTAGCTTGGCGATGGATTGCGTGTGAGAGTGCACCAATTGTGTAATGGTTTCCAAACCTTGAAGGGTGTTCAACACTTTCTCCTCAAAGGCTGTGTTTCTTTGGGGTGGAGGAGGAGTGTGTTGAAATTGAATCAAGGGACGGTGGGGATGAATATTTTGTGGGGTTCGAAAATTATGAGGATTTTGAAAATTTTGGGAATAGGGTTGGTCTGTATTCGAAGCTTGCTGCTTCCAAGAAAAGTTTGGATGATTTCGCCATCCCGGGTTATATGTATTGGAAAATGGGTCATTACCTGGTCTAGGCTGTGTTTGAGCAGCATTGATGTGTTCTTGCACGAGTTCGGGGAATTGGGGCGCTGAAGGGCACTCATGAATAGGGTGGGATGGGCTAGAACAGATAGTACATACTTGTGCTTGGGAAGAGTTCATGTAATGCCCACCTATCATCAGTTGGTCAATCTTATGGAACAATGCATCTACCTTGCAAGACAGGTCCATAGAATGACTTATTTCACAAATGGTCCCTTTTCTTTGAGAACTCAGGGGTGCTTGACGAGAACAGGAAGCATGGTGGAGGGAGTTTTCATTTAGATTTCCAAATAATTGCCATGCTTCATGCTCATTTTGAAGCATGAATGTCCCCCGCATGCAACATCGATCATCTGACGATTTCATTCAGTCAATCCGTCATAGAAACATTGCACTAGCTGCCACTTAGGTATTTGATGATGAGGGCAATTACGGATTAGGTCCCGAAATCTCTCCCAAGTTTCATGAAATTTTTCTCCCTCAGTTTGGGAGAAGCTTGTAATGGCACGTCTAAACTGGTTCGTTCTTCCTATGGGAAAGTATTTTTTTAGGAATTCTTGTTGCATTTGATCCCAAGAACGAATCGAGTTGGCTTCTAAAAATTCAGCCATTGTTTGGCTCTATCTTTAAGGGAGAAGGGGAATAATCTAAGTTTCAAAGCATCATCAGTGAAATTCTGAATCTTGACAGTAGTGCAAATCTCAAGAAATTCATCTAAGTGTTTATATGGGTCTTCGTTGGTGAGCCCATAAAAGATGGAAGCATTTGGATCATACTAGACTTTATTTCATATTGTACAGCTGCTACTTCAGGTAATCGAATGCAAGATGGGGAAGTGTAAATAGTGGGAGTAAAGTACTCCCTCAGGAGTTTGGGTTGTTCTTCAGCCATCTCAGTAGGTGGGGATGATTCTAATGTTCTGATCTCAGCTCGAATATTCCTAAGGGTCCATTCTATTTCAGGGTCAAAAGGTAATAGGTCACGTACTCTAGAACGACTCCCTTGCATACACTAGTACTTGATCAGTCAAGCATTCAATAAAAGATAAACACATCAATCCTTGTATTTGTCCTAAAATCACTAGACAGCTCCTAACTGGTTTGAAGAGGGCACCTAAGCCTCCAATCCGGTCTAATGAACCGAGTTGACCAGGTAAGCTCCCAGGTAAGTGGAGGGGTCACGATGCGTTCGCAAAGGTCCCACTTAAAACCCACTTGTCTCGAACAGATGAACTGTCTCCCTTATAGGGACAAAGCTTGCCTAGACATCAACTAAGCCACAGAGCAAAATTGGTGCAACTTTCGGTGATCTTCGTCCTATCGAGCTCGAATGTCCCTAGGAGCCAACGTCTAATTGATTTTAATTAAAGTGACACTATGTGAGATTGAGTTTACCTAAGTTGGGCAAGAGTCCGGTGATGAAATCCAGCTCTTATCTTGTTGGGATGATTGCCCTTACTAAGTGCAGATTAATTGGTGAATGTGTATTAGGCATGCATTCACAATTTTGCTGAAATTAAAATTAAACAATCACCACAAAATTTCAAGCTAATAATTAATTTAAATAAGAAAGGTTTAGAGGTTACCAAAGGGAATTTCTCCAGCAATTTCAATTTTTTTAGGCAAACCTTTACAGCATTCCTTTTCCAGCTATTCTCCTTTTGATTATCCCAGATTTTTCCTTCGATTCCTGATCAAATAAGACCAAAGAAAAATTAAAAAAAAAAATTAGTAGAAGAGAAAAAGAAGATAAGAAAAGTAACAATAATAGAAATAAATTTTTTTATTTTATTTTAGATATATATATTAAAAAAATTGTAATATTTTTTAATGATAGGAAAAATAACTATGCTAGCAATCCCCGGCAACGGCGCCAAAAATTGATCGATTCTTTCAATTTCAAAAGTAAACCACGAAATAGCACGTATCCTGTAGGATAGTGATTACGGATGTCGGTCCACAGGGATTGGAGACAAGTTATTTTTCTTTAATAATAAATCAAAAAGAAGAGTTTGCTAACTTAATTATACTGAATTAATCTATGAGTATGAATTGAAATTTATCAAAGTAGATGGATCTAGGGTTTGGAATCCACCGCATAGCATTGCATTAGGGACTGTGTTCTTAATTTTTATCTTTTGGAGAGGCATGCAAATTGGCTACAAGCCTTTTAAAATAAAACATAAAGAGTTTTAGGAAGATCCATCTTCGGCATAGCATGAAGTGTCTACCTAAGTATGCTAATCTAGGATGCAGCACACTTCATCTTCCTAGGCATGGATCATCTTAGACTACTTTAGCAAACATGATTAGTAACTAGCATGCTCAAAGTTTAAATATCATAAAGAAATATTTCATTGAAATAAGAATTGAAACAAGCTCCAAAATAATAAAAAAGTAAGAACTACAATTGCCCTGATACATTGCTAGGGCTTCATCCAGCCCTAGATTGGGACATTTAGCCGCGCATGGCTTTCGGACGTCCTCCCATCTTCATAATAAAATAAAAAAAACTCTTCCCTGGCATCCCAGCGTCCCTTCAAAACTCCTCTATCCTTCCCGGTCCTCCCCCCTATTTGCAGAGTAATCTCCTCTTTTATAGCCCCCCTTTCTTCTCACGGTTTCATTCAAAATTTAAATTCAATTCTCCACAGAGCTGATTTGCTCCAGCTGGATGACTGAATCCGGGGGATTTGAAGTTAATTCATATGGGGAAAAGCTGGATCTTGGCTTTGCGGAGGGGAGGAATCCGGCAGCTGAAGTGTTGATCGCGGAGAAGAGTTGGAAGCGAAGGCTGGATCCTTGCGGGCAGTGGGCATGATCCGATGCTTCTTCAACGCGGAAGATGATCTGGATTTGGGTGGATGGTGAATAACGATCGATCACGCTGAGATGCACAGAGGATGCGGACGAGAAGAAGGCCGCGACGTGCTGGGATGCGATCTGATCTTGAAACAGGGGATTTTTTTTGCCGTGATCCGGAGGGAATGGCATTGGATTTGTGAATCAGCTGGGAGGAAACCTTTGGGCGCGGAAGGAGTGGAGGATTGGGTTGGATGATTATCACAATAAACTGGGACTGGTCCAGCAATCTCAGGAACTACTCCCAACTCAGAGATGAACTTCTTCATCCAGACAGCTTCCTTAGCGGCTTCACTTACAGCAATGTATTCTTCCTTTGTAGTTGAGTCAGCTACAGTTTGCTGCTTGGAACTCTTCCAGCTCACTGCACCACCATTTAGGGTAAAGACATACCCTGAAGTGGACTTGCTATCATCTGGGGCTGACTGAAAACTAGAATCAGAAAATCCTTCTAGTTTCAACTCAGATCCTCCATAAACTAGAAAAATATCTTTAGTCCTTCTCAAGTACTTCAGAATATTTTTCACAGCTATCCAATGATCCTCTCCTGGATCAGCCTGGAATCTGCTTGTTATGCCTAAGGCATAAGCAACATTAGGCCTAGTACATAGCATAGCATACATAATCGATCCTACTGTCGAAGCATAGGGAATAGAATTCATTCTATTCCTCTCTTCAGATGTCTTAGGAGACATCTTCTTAGAGAGACGTATGCCATGACTTATAGGCAAGTAACCTCTTTTACTTCCTTCCATGCTGAATCTTTTCAGCACATGATTTATGTACCTAGACTGGGACAAGCCTAGCATCCTTTTAGATCTATCCTTATAGATCTTTATACCAAGTATATAGGATGCTTCTCCCAAGTCTTTCATGAAAAAATATTTTGATAGCCAAGTCTTGACTGATTGTAACATAGGAATATCATTTCCTATAATTAGTATATCATTTACGTACAATATTAAGAAGACAATGGCACTCCCACTAGTCTTCTTGTACACACATGGTTCATCCATATTTTTGATAAAACCAAATGCTTTGACTGTTATATCAAAACGGATGTTCCAACTCCTCGATGCTTGCTTTAATCCATAAATAGATCTCTTAAGCTTGCATACTTGATTTGCTCTCCCACTTGAGACAAATCCTTCTGGCTGTGTCATGTAAACCTCTTCCTCAAGATGACCATTAAGGAAGGCGATTTTTACATCCATCTGCTAGATTTCATAATCATAGTATGCAGCTATTGCAAGCATAATCCGAATAGATTTAAGCATGGCAACTGGTGAAAAAGTTTCATCATAGTCAATTCCTTGCTTTTGCCTGAAATCTTTTGCCACCAATCTAGCCTTGTAGGTTTCTACTTGGCCATTTGCTCCAATCTTCTTCTTATAGACCCATTTGCAACCTATAGGGTTTACACCTTCTGGTGCATTAACCAAAGTCCATACTTGGTTGGTATGCATAGAGTCTATTTCGGATTTTATGGCTTCTAACCATTTGTTAGAGTCATTACTCATGATAGCTTCCGAATAGGTCAGAGGATCATCATTTTTAACGATGTGGGCTTCATCATTCTCAATGATAAATCCATACCTCTTAGGTGCATTTCGCACTCTATCTGACCTTCGGAGAAGAGATGTGTGCTGTGACTGTACCTCATTTATGGGTACATCTAGTTGAGGAATATCTTGTGTATCTATTTGTAGGTCTTGAACTTCTTCAAGTTCAATTCTTCTATCCTTGCATTTTTCAAAGAAAAACTCTTTTCCATGAAAGTGGCATGCCTTCCAACAAAAACCTTTTGTTCGGTAGGATGATAGAAGATATATCCTATACTATTTTTAGGATAACCTACAAAAATATATTTATCTGATCTAGCACTTAGCTTGTGTCCAAAATTTTTTTTGACATAAGCTTGACAGCCCCATATCTTAAGATATTTAAGATTTGGCTTCTTTTCTCTCCATATCTCATATGGAGTGCTAGGTACAGACTTAGAAGGCACTCTGTTTAATATTAGTGCAGCAGTCTCTAGGGCAAAACCCCAGAAGAAAATAGGAAGATCAGTAAAGCACATCATGGACCGTACCAAATTTAATAAAGTACGATTCCTCCGTTCGGCTACACCATTTAACTGTGGCGTATACGGAGGTATCCATTCAGAGAGAATGCTCTTTTCTTTAAGATAATTTAAAAACTCACTAGAAAGGTATTCACCTCCTCGATCAGATCGAAGAATTTTAATACACTTTCTAGTTTGTTTTTCAACCATACTTTGATACTCTTTAAACTTATCAAAGGCTTCGGATTTATGTTTCATAAGATACACATATCCGAACCTTGATAAATCATCAGTGAATGTGATGAAGTAAGAGTATCCACCTCTAGCTGGAGTTGTCATAGGACCACATGCATCTGTATGCACAAGTCCTAATAACTCACTTGCTCTTTCTCCATGTCCAATGAACACTAAAACAAATATGGATTTTGCTGACTATCTTTTGCCGACGCTAAGAAAAGTGTCGGTAAAGTTTGGCTCAGCGCCAACCTTTTCCGATGCATTTTAGTTGCGTCATAAATCTAAAGCAACAACGACGCTCTAAAGCGTCGTTAAAACTTTCAGAAACAACGACGCTTTTGAGCGTCGTTAGAAAACATAAAACCCCCAACCGCTCGCCCGGCCCCCTCTCCTCATTTTCTATCGGTCGATGCCCTAGCTGCGCGGAAGCCGAGTTCTCACCTCCATCGCCGACTTCTTCGCTGCTGTCGACCTCGCCCTCCTCCTTCTCCTCCTCCTCCTCCTCCTTAAAACTGATCTCACCTCCATCCCTAGCCCGGATCGGCGATCGAAGATTCCGCTTCTCCGCCGCCGTCGACCTCGCCGTCGTCTGAGGTAAGCGTCCTCCTCCTCCTCCTCCTCCTCCTCCTCCTCCTCTTTGTTTTCTTCTTGTCTTTAACGCTCGCCCGGCCCCCTCTCCTCATCCTCTATCGGTCGATGCTCTAGCTGCGCGCCGACATCTCACTTCCATCGCCGACTTCCCCGCTGCTGTCGACCTCGCCCTCCTCCTTCTCCTCCTCCTCCTCCTCCTCAAACTAATCTCACCTCCATTCCTAGCCCGGATCGGCGATCGAAGATTCCGCTTCTCCGCCGCCGTCGACCTCGCCGTCGTCTGAGGTAAGCCTCCTACTCCTCCTCCTCCTCCTCCTCCTCCTCTTTGTTTTCTTCTTGTCTTTAATGCTCGCCCGGCCCCCTCTCCTCATCCTCTGTCGGTCGATGCCCTAGCTGCACGCCGACATCTCACCTCCATCCTGAGCCCTAGCTACGACGTCGCCGTCGACATCGCCGTCGTCTGAGGTAAGTGATCCTCATACTCTCTGTTAACATTTATTAATTGCATATTAAGCTGCATAACTGCTTGTAGGGAAAATTGTGTTGTTTTAGGGAAAACAAATGTATAATAATCTGTTTTAGGTTATTATGTTGTTCACAAATGTAGCTTTATTATTTGTCCCCTTTACTTCGTTTTATTTAAACTGAATATTAATGTAGACAGCTGCATGAATGGGTGGCCGTTGATGTTGTATCCATGCAAATAGAATCAGGTTGCTCTGGTTTTGGTTCTTAACGGCTGGTGGATGGTTAATCAGTTGGAAAACGTAGTTATTTTCCATCTCATTCTATAGGGTGACGCTTGGACTTGTGAAATTTGGAATTTTACTGGCTTGATTCATCATCCATTAAAGCAAACACGTCGTAGATAAATGCTGTAAACATTGCTGTCAGCAACTCAGTATGTTTGGGTGCTCCCCTGTGTGTTTCCTTTATATAATGAGTGTGGTAGGACAACAGATTTAAAGGTCATTACCGGAAGTATTGGTGTGCTAGAATGGATCAACGCTTTGTCTAGATGCCTGGGATTATTAGTGTTTGCAACCCCTAGTGAATGCCAATTTCTCAAGGTCAATGTTGCCTGAAAAGAGATCATTGTTCTGCATAAAACTACAAAAAGTTTCACCGGGAAGGATTAAATCCTTTTACACATACCATGCTGAAACCAATAGTTAAAGATAAAATAGCACTTTTACAAGGTAAAAAAGTAGGCAGTGGAGTAATAAAAGTTAAAGATGAGAGTGTATTTGAGAGGGAGATGCAGATACAAATCCCCTCTTCTTTTACTTTTTTAATAGTAAGTGTGGTGGTATGTGTTTTTGTATGAGTATATGTGTTTTTTTTTAATGTTCATTTTCTCCAATAGTTTTTTGCAAGAGCATACGTAGGCATGTTTTGGTAGGTCTTTATTAGTGTGGGGTTTGTGAGGTGGTCTAGGGCAAGGGGAATGTTTAGAGAACCTTCCTTTCTGCAATGGCTGTTGATGTGATCAGATGGTCCTAGAATGTTGGGCTGCATGGGGTTGGCCTTAGCTGAATCAATGGGCTACGTCTTGTGCATAATAGATTACAACATGCCGCGAGGAAAACGTTTCAGAGATATTGAGTTTCAGCACACATCCGTGGAATCTACTTCTGATCGTTCCCAGCAGCCCGACGAGCCCCAGCAGCCCGATGAGCCCCATACTCAGTTCGGGTCCCAGTCTGAGCACGCGCCACCTGCAGATTGTCCAGACACGGATGACGTGGACGTCCTGGGTAATTTGATTTACAGTTTTTATATTAATTTTTCTTACAATCTAATTATTTTAAATCATTTGCCTTTAATGGACTTCTTATTTTATAGATGGACTGGGGAGAGTGAGGAGAACACGAGGGCCTACTCGAGCACGGGATGTGTGGACCCTACGTGAGGATGAGAAGATTGTCGTCCATTGCAACGAACTTGGGGCAGCCATTAAGAAGGCTGCAAGCGTTTTATCCACTTTTCTAGGATCAGTTGCGCGGAAGGGACAATTGTGTCCGCTCAACTATACGAAATGGAATAAAATGCTTCCTTCGTATAAGGTTGAGCTTCTTAGAGTTATTGAGGTAAAGAATTGAAGTTGCTTAATATCTTCAATTATTTTTTGATTTAATATTGATATAACATTTTTGACTTTGATATAGAAAAAGTTTGTCCTTCCTGCAAATAGACATGATTGGGTATTGAAGTCTGTCAACCGCAAATGGAAAGAATATAAGGCGAAGCTAAAGGCGGATTGGAAGCACGAGGGCATGACTGAAGAGGAGGTGGCCCGTGTTTGTCCTCCAGATGTAATCTCTCATCAGTGGAGGGAGCTTGTCCATTACTGGTTTTCCGAGAGAGCTCAGGTTGTGTATATTTTTTCAATACCTTAGATTGTATTTACTATTATTATAGATTAGAAATTTATACATTGTATAAATTACAATGTTTATTGTTTTTTGGGGAAGACATATTCCAACATTCGTAGATGTTCGTCCGATTCCTGTCTACCTAAAAATATGCTAGACAGATCGTTGTTAGAACCGACGAACAAAGTTTAAATTTAATTCTACTCTTACCTTTCCTACTCGAAAAATAGCGGTTGTAAGAGGTCGATCCACAGGGAGGCGATTGGAGTTGCATAAAAATTAGAACGTTCACTCGGATTTGAAATCGATTTTTGAATGATAAAAGAAAAACATTATTTTGAGGATGTTGAATGTTTTCTAATTGAAATTAACTAAAAGACAGGTACTTAGATTCGAAAAGCATTTATTTAATTAATCAGAAAAAAAAGTTTTGGCATAAATTAAAATAGACGACACTAAGAAGATTGAAGCGTGAAACATAAATTTCATAAAAGAAAATTAAATATATTGCATCAAAGAAAAATTAAAAGATTGCATAAAAAAAATAGAAATTAATTTGAATCTAGAACAGGGATTGCATGAAAGAAAAATGATAGATTTAGAAAACTAAATTGATTACAATGCTAGAAATGGATATTGGTAGCTTGATGCTACCTTTCTTCTGCAATTAAAATAAAGGAAGGAAATAACAAAAATAAAAGAAAGAAAACATCTCCCTTTCTCTCCCACGGTGGAACAACATAAAATACTTTTTTTTTTCTTTCTTTCTTCTCCAAACGAACAGAGCAATGCTCTGTTTCTTCTGTTTTTTTTTTTCTTCTCCGCCGAAGCAGCCGAGCTCCTTCTTCTTCCTTGGATCAACCGAAGCAGCCGAGCACACCTCTCCTTCCCTGGTTCTTGGCCTCAACCCCAAAACCGAGCACTCTTCTCTATCCCTTCTTGGATTCCACCGAGCACCCCTCTCTTCTCTTCCTCCTTCTCCTTTTATAGCCACGGACGGGCGCTTGATGCGGAAGGGAGATGGCAGACGCGGTGAGGACGCGGGTAGGAGTCGATCACGGAATGCTTGCAGTCGGACGCGGGGATCACGGGATGCTGTGATCACGGCTTGAAATCGGAAGGGAGGAGATGCAGTGGGCGGACGGGATGCTTGTAGCGCGTGAAGAACGCGGGCGTTGCTGGCACGGTGGCTGGCATGGAAGGTGGCGACGCGGATCCGGGCTTGACGGCTGGCAGCGACTGTGAGATCACGACTGGGATCTGCCTTGCTGGGAGGCTGCTGGGTTTCCGGATCGCGGAAGGAAGGCGGGGATCACGGGATGGGCGCACAACTGGGATTGGGTCGCGGGGATCTTGAATCCGGGAGAGGGGATTCCGGGCGTTGCTGGCACGGTGGCTGGCACGGTGAAAGCGGAAGGAGGAGACGTGCGCTGAGGAGGAGGGGCTGCAGTCTTGATCATGGAAGAGCTGTGGGAGTGCATCACGGGATGGATCGCGGAGAATGCGGACGGCCTGGAATCGGAAGGTGGGAACTGAATGCGGAAGGAGCTGATGGTGATCCGTGGACGGCTGGGAGGAGAAACGGGCATTGCTTCATCACGGAAGATCTGGATGTTGTGGGACCGCTGGAAGCATGATCGACGGGGTGGCTTGGAGGAGCTGATCTGCCGTGGATCCGGGAAGAGTTGGACTTGAATTGAGCTTGGGCTGCTGCGCATTGGACTCAAACCCAATGTTATTGGGTCTTTTGGACTCCTTGCACTCAAACACAAATACAATGTTAATTAATTAATTTTATTATTAAAAATTAACTATAATACTAATTATGGTGGTACGATGATTGCACTTTTGTGCTCTCATCACACCCCCCAACTAGCTTATTGCTAGTCTCTAGCAATTTAGTGCGAAAATAAGAGTGCAAAAGTGTTATTTATTATATAAATATACTAAGATAAATACTCAGTTTCGTAGAGCATCACGATTGCACTTAGCATGTGCAACAAGCCGTTAAACCCCCAGGTTACCCTAGCGGACGAGTGTTGTCTCGTGAGGGTTTGCAGTGAAGTTACCGACAAACTTCATTAGTTAGGGATTTCCAAATTTTAACTCGAAATTTGAACAAGTATTACTGTATGAAACTAGAATTGCAAGGACAATAGAGACTTGTTGTTATCATATTTAAACAGACTCTAACTCAAATTTCATTACACCCTATCTATCTGCTAACAAGTCAAGAATGTAGTGAGGTGCAAGATAGTATCATATAAGTGAGTGGCTTTTACTTTACTTCCAACATGATTACTTTAGTTTTCAAGACTTTCTAGAGTTAAATGGTAATGAACACCCCGGATTTATTTATTCATTTTTTTTTTTTCAGACTGAAGTGCTAAGAAGAATGACTTGTGCAATATCTAGCCTTCTTAAGCTTTCTAGCTAACCCATGTAGCGAGTGTTAGGCCAATGACTCCCGATCCAGATGGCTCAGGGCACTAGGTGTAGAGACACCCTAACAGGCTTAATAACTCAGGTTAACTAGGCTTCAAGGCCAAATTAGTCACTTAGAGTTTAATCTCAATCATCCTCACCTTTTTACGCGAACACTCGCTGCTTGCCAGGCAGGAGGCCCGGTTACTCAGTGAGAAGACTTAAATTAAACTCATTATTTTATTTTATTTTATCTCTCTTTTTTTTTTCTTCTTTTTTTTTTTTTTTGGTTAGGCTAGGGTGTTCATCACACATATAACTCTAAATTATCCCAAAAATTAAAAGTATTCATATTAGTCGTAAGTTTACATACCCACTATTCATGTGCTTACGTGTAGGTGCTAACTCATCTTGTATCATGTTAGCAGAAGATAGGTGGGATGAAAACTTAAGCTAGAACTGCTATCATATTTCTTAACTCAAAGCTATTGTCAGAGCAATTCGTAGTTTGTACAGCCAAAAAGATTAGAGTTTGAGTTAAAAATTTGAAATCCCTTTTTTTTTATTATTTTTTGAAATTTTAATATTTTTTTTAAATTTTTTTTTTTAATTGCATAAAAAAATCAAAAATATTCTCTCCCTTTTTTTTTTTTCAAAAATATTCTCACCCCTATACCTAAATCTAACATTGTCCTCAATGTTAAAGAAAATTTAAAGCAGTAAGAGGACAGAGGAGAAGGTACCTGATATGGGCGGGTAAATTGGGGCAAAATACCCCCAAACCTGCATTTTTTTTTTTTTTGAGAATATTTACATGTTGGGTTGCCTCCCAAGAGCGCTAAGTTTTATGTCTTCAGCCAGACAATTCTAATTCATTCATGATAAACAGGGTCGGTCAGAAGTGTCTCCTCAACTTCTGGACTCAGATATTCAAGGTATGGTTTTAAACGATGTCCATTGACTTGAAAGGACCTACCATCCTTGGTATTGCATATTACTACTGCACCATGCGGGTGCACTTTCTCTACTGTGTATGGGCCAGTCCAGCGAGATTTAAGTTTTCCAGGGAATAGATGTAATCGAGAATCATATAGAAGGACTTTTTGTCCTTGGTGAAATTCCTTACGAATGATCATTTTATCATGCATGATCTTCATGCGATCTTTGTACTTTTTGGCACACTCGTAAGCATCGTTTCTAATTTCTTCAAGCTCATCGAGTTGAAGCTTCCTATGTTCTCCTGCTTTGTCAAGATCGAAATTTAAATGTTTAATAGCCCAATAGGCCTTGTGCTCTAACTCAACAGGTAAATGGCAGGCCTTGCCATAGACAGTTCTATATGGAGACATTCCAATTGGTGTTTTGTAAGCCGTCCGATATGCCCACAGTGCATCTGTTAGCCTAAGAGACCAATCCTTCCGAGATGTATGAACAGTTTTCTCAAGGATGGTCTTGATCTCCCGATTGGAAATTTCGACTTGTCCACTTGTTTGTGGATGATATGGTGTACTGACCTTATGATTAATGTTGTACTTTCTCATAAGGGCTTTAAAGATTTTATTACAAAAATGTTTCCCCCCATCACTAATGATAGCACGAGGGGTGCCAAAACGAGCAAAGATAGATTCTTTAAGGAACTTGATCACCACTTTGTGATCATTGGTCTTACATGCGATAGCCTCAATCCATTTTGATACATAGTCAACTGCCACAAGAATGTACTGATGCCCAAACGACATAGAAAAAGGACCCATAAAATCAATACCCCAAACATCAAAAATTTCTATAATTAAGATAGGGTTCAGGGGCATCTCATTCTTTCTCGAAAGTTTTCCTAATCGTTGACATCGATCGCAAGATTTACAATAGTCATGCGCATCTCGAAAAAGTGTGGGCCAATAAAATCCGCACTGCAAAACTTTTACAGCAGTTTTCTTCCCACTAAAATGACCACCACAAGCATGGTCATGACAAAAGAAAAGGACATTCCTTTGATCGTGTTCAGGGATGCATCGTCTAATGATTTGATCAGGACAGTATTTGAACAAGTATGGTTCATCCCAAAAATACCACTTCACACGAGCTAGGAAGCGAAATTGTTCCTGTTTGGTCCAAGAGCTGGGCATTTGTTCAGTAACAAGGTAGTTGACTATGTCAGCATACCATGGAACATTGGTGTGGGAAATCATCATTAGTTGTTCATCCGGAAAAGTTTCGGATATAGGTAAGGATTCCGCAGATGACTCAACAATCAGTCTGGACAAGTGGTCAGCTACTACATTTTCAGATCCCTTTTTATCTCGAATTTCGAGATCAAATTCCTGGAGCAATAGGATCCAACGAATGAGCCTCGCCTTAGCATCCTTCTTTGTGAGAAGGTACTTAAGGGCGGCATGATCAGAATAAATAAGGACCTTGGATCCTATTAGATAGGGACGAAATTTGTCTAGAGCAAAGACAACAGCCAACAACTCTTTTTCAGTGGTAGAATAGTTAAGTTGGGCATCATTCAGAGTTTTGCTCGCATAGTGAATCGCATGGGGAAGCTTCCCCACTCGTTGACCTAGGACGACACCTATTGCATAATCGGATGCGTCACACATGATTTCAAATGGCAGACTCCAATCAGGGGACCTTATGATGGGTGCTGAGGTTAGTTCAGACTTTAGTCTTTCGAAAGCAGTTATACAAATTGGCGAAAAATTAAAAGTAGCATCTTTCGCCAACAAATCGCATAAGGGTTTCGACAATTTACTGAAATCCTTGATAAAGCGGCGGTAAAAACCCGCATGCCCTAAAAAGGATCTGACTTCCCTAACAGTCTTAGGAGGTGGCAATTTAGCAATTAATTCTACTTTGGCCTTATCCACCTCAATTCCTCTTTGTGACACAATGTGTCCCAAAACAATACTTGATTGGACCATAAAATGACATTTTTCCCAGTTAAGAACTAAATTTTTCTCTTTACATCGTTCTACAACAAGGGTCAAGTGATGCAAACATTCATTAAAGTTAGATCCGAATACAGAAAAGTCATCCATAAAAACTTCTAAAAATCTCTCCACCATGTCGGAGAAAATACTCATCATACACCGCTGGAATGTAGCCGGTGCATTACATAACCCAAAAGGCATGCGACGATAGGCAAAAGTACCATAAGGACAGGTGAATGTGGTTTTCTCTTGATCCTCACGTGCAATTGGTACTTGGTTATATCCAGAATAACCATCAAGAAAACAGTAATGAGAGTGGCCAGCTAGACGTTCTAATTTTGATCAATGAAGGGTAGTGGGAAGTGGTCTTTCCTAGTCATGGCGTTAAGCTTCCTATAGTCGATGCATACTCGCCATCCCGTTTGGACTCGAGTAGGGACTAACTCATTGTGATCATTTTTCACCACAGTGATGCCAGACTTTTTAGGTACGACTTGAACTGGGCTTACCCACTGACTATCAGAAATAGGATATATAATCCCTGCATCTAACAGCTTGATGACCTCGGCTCGAACTACGTCCTTCATGATTGGATTAAGTCGCCTTTGTGGTTCTCTAGAGATTTTTGCATCTTCTTCTAGATGGATTTTATGTTGGACCACAGAAGGACTAATCCCCTTAATATCCGCTATAGACCAGCCGATCGCTTCTTGATTTTTCTGAAGGATATTTAACAACTTCTCTTCTTGTTCTTCAGTTAAATTTGATGCAATAATAACAGGTAAGGTGTTGTTGTCCCCTAGAAATGCATATTTTAAGTTTTCAGGCAGATCTTTAAGTTCGAGCTGGGGAGGTTTGACACTTGAAGGTACTAGCTGGGATTCAAGTATAGGTAATGATTCAAATTTAGTAGCCCATCTGCTAGTATCCATTACAGGAATAGAATTTAGTAATGCATTAACCTCCTGATTCGACTCTCCTTCCTCACAATCTTGACTGAATTGGGCCAAACATCTTTCTAGTGGATCAGAATAACTTGATTCCTCGAAGGACTTGCTGATTATATTTTCAATCATGTGAATTTCTTCTAAATCGTCCATCTCAGATGGTTGATTACTACTGTGAAAGATATTGAGTTGGACGGTCAAGTTTCCAAATGCTAAGGTCATTATCCCATTTCGGCAACTGATCACAGCATTTGAAGTGGCCAAAAATGGTCTACCAAGGATTACCGGGATGTGACTACCTGGGTTTTTCACTAGTTCAGTTTCGAGGACTACAAAATCCACAGGGTAGTAAAACTCATTTACCTTTACAATTACATCCTCTACAATTTCCTTAGGATACTTCACAGTCCTATCTGCTAATGACAAAGTAATGTTTGTGGGCTTTAATTCCCCCAAACCTAGTTCGGTGTAGACAGAATAGGGTAATAGGTTTACACTTGCTCCTAAGTCTAATAAGGCTCTTCGAATGATGGTTTCTCCTATTTTAATTTCAACAGTGGGGCAACCAGGGTCCTTGTATTTTGGGGCAATCTGTTGTTGAATAAGAGATGAGGCTTGTGCCGCCATCACAGCTTGCCTAGGAATACTGGATTTTCTTTTCACCGTGGTCAAGTCTTTTAAGAATTTTGTATAGGAGGGGATCTGTTTGATTGCATCTAGGAAGGGTAAATTTATTTGAACATTTTTAAAGACCTCCATGATTTCATCGTACTGAGATTTTTTCTTTGAGTCTTGTAGTCTACTAGGAAAGGGAGCCTTGGGTGTGTATGTCTCTATTGGTTTCTCCTCTACTCCTTGTGTTCCTTGTTCTTGTGCCTTTTTCTGAGTGGGATTTGGTTCATGCTTTTCTTCTTTTTCTTGCACAGGAAGTTGGACTTTGTTGTCCACTTGCTTGCCAGACCGTAAAGTGGTAATTGCCTGGACTTCATGGGTGGGGTTTCCATTAGAATCAATCTGAAACTGGCCTCTCGGCCCTTGATTCTGTTGTCTACTAGGGTTAGTGTTGCCCAGATAGACAACCCAAGAGGGGGGGTGAATTGGGTTTTAAATTAATTTAGATATTTAAAACTTTAAGGATGATTAATTAAAAACTATTGCAAGTTATTTAATTAATGCTAAGTGCTGTGAGTGATGTGAGAGGAAGAAGAGAAGAGACAATCCAATGCAAACACAGAGTTTTATAGTGGTTCGGAGCTACCCCTTGCTCCTACGTCCACTCCCCAAGTCTCTCTTGGGAATTCACTATAACCTCCTTGGATTACAGCTGGTTGTTTTGCAAGCTCACAACCAAACTTGTTGTTTTACGAGCTCACAACGAACTCGGTCGGTTTTCCCAGGCTCACCGACTAGAACCAACCCCGATTGTTTTTCCGGGCTCACAATCAAACCCTTACACACGTTGGTTTTAACTTGGCTCACCAACCAACCTTAATCCCCTTGATTCAATCCCCCGATTGAACCAAGTAAATACAAGTTATAGAAAGAAAGGAAAATAAGCTTCTCAAAAGCAGATGTAAAACAATATAATCAAAAGAGGAGTTTAGAAGCCCTCAAACGCTTTTAAGCTGAAGTAGAGGAATGGCTTCTTGAACTCCGGTCTCCTCTCGAATGTGTAGTCGACTTGAATGCTGGAGGAGAAGGCTTTTAATTGCTGGGAAGATGTAGGTGGAGCTGTAAATGCAGATCTTCCCTTTTTCGTTGAAGAGCACGTTGCAGAGCTTGAATCCTTGATTAGTTGGAGTGGAATGAATGTTCTCTACCTTGCTACAGTCTTCTGTGGCTATTTAAGCCAACCCCCACGGAAACTAGCCGTTACTCTGCTTTTTCTGGCCGTTCTGCACACTCTGCGCAGCCTGACAATGTGACCGTTGGTGGGTTGGAGTCGACTCGCGCGATCAGGAGTCGACTCGGCTGTAGCAGGAGTCGACTCGAGCTTTTCCAGAGTCGACTCGGCAACTGTTCCCAGTTTGAATTAAAGTTGCCGTCTTGACTGGGAGTCGACTCGTCTTGACCCGGAGTCGACTCGCCAACTTCTGGCGCTGACCTGGCAATTTTGGAGTCGGCTCATCCTCTGTAGTCCGTGGATCCAAATTTGAATTTTGTCCACTCGAGTCGACTCGACTGTCTTGGGAGTCGACTCGAATCTCAGAGCCCGAACTCCCGATTCTCTGTCTTTTGGCTCATCCAGTCTTGGAGTCGACTCGAACTTCCTTGGAGTCGACTCGGCTCTCAGTTTCCGAAAGTTGGTCTTCTGCCTTTTGACGTGAAGCTTGTCTTGGAGTCGACTCGAGCTGTCTGGGAGTCGACTCGAATCTCAGAGGCAGTAACATGGTCTTCTGTCTGTCGATGGTCGCACAGTCTCGGAGTCGACTCGCGTACTGCGGGAGTCGACTCGAATCTCAGAGTCCATAAAACGCTCTCTGACTTTTTCTTTGTGTACCGCTGAGAGTCGACTCGCGTTCCACTGGAGTCGACTCGAATCTCAGAGTCCATAAAACGCTCTCTGACTTTTTCTGTGTGTACCGCTGGGAGTCGACTCGCGTTCCACTGGAGTCGACTCGAATCTCAGACCTGAAAAACTGCTCTTCTGTCCTTCTGTCTGTTTTCAGTCGGAGTCGACTCGTACTGATCAGGAGTCGACTCGAGCTCGTGCCAGTGACCTTGATATGCTTGGAGTCGACTCGTGAAACTCGGGAGTCGACTCGTATCTCAGACATTGGTTCATGCAGACTTCTTAACTTATCCAAAATGCTATCAACCAAGTCTAGAGACACTTGGACAGGATTTTCACTGAAACACTCAATTGAATTCATTAGTAATCACAAGATATACTCAAATGCTTTGAGCTCATCAAAATCAAATGGGGTTTTAATCAATCACTCCACAATCTTCCCCTTTTTGATGATGACAAAACTTTGAGTATATGTAAAATGACTTGCTCAATAAATAATGAAACAAAAACCATAAATGAATTCAAATGTCTGATAATTTAATTTATCCAAGTTTGAAAGGAGTGAAACAGCAAATTTCGGAGTTAAAGCTCCCCCTTTCATTTGGAATTATATAAGCCTTCATATTATGCAATCAATTGTTTGGCTTATATGTCATTAATGATTTAGCCTGATTAAAATTCAGATTCTCTCCCTCAACATATGCATTCAACTATGTTTTGATTCTCTGAATTTCCTTTTAATGCTTTGAAGTTTTTGAACTGAATTTTTTGTTTTTAGAGGAAAAATCTGTCAATTTGTTCTTGAGTAGGATTCAGCTAATCTCCGAATATCCCTTGAATAGATTCTGGAGATTACTCCATTAGGAGCCCCAAAAGAGAGATAATGAGCCTCGAGGTACCGAATCCACTTAGAACAAATTTGTGTGTCTTTTTATTGATTTCCATTGATTTCTTTTACATATTTCATCCATATTTCTCCCCTTTTACATATTGTATACATATTTCTCCCCCTTTTTGTCATCATATCAAAAAGGAGGTAATCACACACAATCAATGGCACAACCAATCATCAAATGGCACAGAAATGAAGATAAGATGTCTACTCATTGTATTGATATGAATGTGAATACATTTGAGCATACAATATGTAAAGCAAAGCAATACAAAACAAAGCAAAAAGAACATCTATGGTCTCCTCGAGGATGAAGATCCCTCCCTCGAGGATGTATCTCCCCCTCTTGATGATGCATCTCCTCCTCTGGAGGATGTGGCTCGTCCTCTCGAGGATGTGGCTCCTCCTCTCGAGGATGGTGCTCCTCCTCGCAATCGGCTCTGCTCCATGAGGAGGGTGACTGCATCTGTGACATGGCCAAGCTGTGTGATGATAGACGTGGTGGCTCTGCTATGTGTAGTGGAGAGCTCTGTCACCGACGCCTGAAGCCCAGTCACCGATGTCTGAAGTGCGTCCAGCTTGTTGATGAGTACATTCGCCAAGCGCTCGGCCCCCTCGGTGGTGGTGTGCATGTCACGACCTATCTCCTCTCGCATCTGTCGAGTGGAGCTCGTGACCTCACTCATGCTGTGGAACTGGGCCTGGACCAAACTCCGGACATTGTAGATCTCTTCCCGTACATGAGCCGTCATGTCAGTCATGGCTGTCAAGGAAGGGACCAACTGAGAAGATACGGGTGCAGGAGTGGGAGCAGGCACCGCACCTCGGAGCTCCCGAAGCAGCTCATCCCTCACCTCTCTGACTATCTCCTGTCGCAGCTCCCGGAGCTGCTCAGGATCAATCCGGACCGCCATGGAGGGTGGTGCCGAGGAGGAAGGTCCGGCGGAGGTGGTAGGAGCAGAAGGAGTGGATGGAAGGTCTGGATGGTCTGGAAGGTCTGGGTAGTCTGAATCGGGCTCAGGACTGGGTGAAGGTCTGGTGGTCTGAGCGGTGAGGGTAGACTTCCTAACCCATACCCCCTCTCTCTTCCGAAACCCCATCCTGTGCATGGTCCCCGTACACAAGCGATCTGTCCATCGCAATGCACGAGAGGGTTCCCTCTCAGGAATGGGAATCTCGTACTCCCTAAAGAGAAGAGTAAAAATCATGCCGTATGGGAGGGTGAGCCTAGGTCTATCTAGGGGCTCACACATATACCGATATATGAGTTTGGGAAAGTTGACCGGGGTGTCCTGAAGAATGTAAGACATAATAGCTAGGTCCCTCTCATTTACAAAATCAAATCTTCCTGTCTTAGGGAAGACAGACCTGGACAGAATACTCAAAAGGATTCTCACTTCAACAGGAAGTGAGCTAGCAGATACCTCGTCTAGGGGGGACTGAGGTGGATGCCCTAAGACGACCGTAAGGGCCTCAACTCTATCCTCAGGGTGTGCGGGAGCCACCCCAACTAGTGGAAGGTGGAGGATGTGGCCAATAAGATCCTCCGTGACAAACACAGGGACACCGGCTACTGTGCCCTCGATACCCCCATCTCCCCGATGGACGGTACCGTAAAACTCTCTAACGAGCCCTGGATATGTGGGGAGATCCAATGTAAGGAAGAACTCTAAGCCCTGGACCCTAAGTCTTTCACCTATGGTGAACCCTTCTCGGGAGAGGAAGTCGAAATCGACATACCTCCCGGTGGAGACGACCTTCCCGGCCAATGGCCTCGCGGGAACCGCCCTAGGCGGGGAACGAGCCGGAGGTGGTTGCCTCGCGGGATCGTGCCGCGCCTTGGAGCGCCGCTCGGGACCGGCCTCGGGACGGGACCTCTTCCTAACCACGGTCTTACGAGGCATCTTGACCTAAACGGGAAGAAACACCTAGAGGACGGAGAAAGGTCGACGGAGGAGACTCGGGACGGACCGGAGACGACCTAGGAACGGACGAAAACCCTAAGAACCGGTGAAAAATCGACCGAACAGAGGTTGGAGACGAGCGGGGAAGACCTAGGAGTCGGCTCTAGGGCTTTTTGAACAGTGGCGGCTTGAAAGAAAAGTGTTTGCGAAACGACAAACCTAGGGTTAAAAAGTCGGATCCCGACTGCGAGTCGACTCCCCTGAGTCGCGAGTCGACTCGACCTCGAGTCGACTCCAGAATATGCGCGAGTCGACTCTCCTTGTGCGCCTGTAGACTTCGAGTCGACTCCCGACAATGTGCGAGTCGACTCCCCCTCAGCTGCCATCTTTGCGAGTCGACTCCCGCAAATGCGCGAGTCGACTCCCCCTTAGGAGCCGGCTCTGAAACTTACTCGAGTCGTCTCTAACCTTGGCACGCACCTAAAAGTCATGCTATAACCGTGCCAAATGAGGGAAAATCACCTAATTGGGATCTGATTTGATGATCATTGAATGTAAACTCTATTTTAACCGCATACTAATCATCAAAATCAATTAATCTAGTGGAAACTCCCACTAGGATGGATCAATCACTCCTAATCCCCTCCTAAGCACGCTAAACCTCTCTTCACTTAGGGGTTTTGTAAAAATATCTGCTAATTGATTATCAGTACAAACAAATTGGAGTGTCACATCACCATTCAATACATGATCTCTTATGAAGTGATGTCTTATCTCAATGTGTTTAGTTCTTGAATGTTGAATTGGATTTTTAGTTAGATTTATGGCACTTGTATTATCACAATTAATGGGAATTTTATCTTATTTAATGCCATAATCTTCTAATTGTTGTTTAATCCACAAGATTTGAGCACAACAACTCCCGGCTGCCACATATTCAGCTTCAGCAGTGGATAATGCAACCGAGTTTTGTTTCTTGCTAAACCATGAGATTAGGTTTTCTCCTAGAAGCTGACACGACCCGCTGGTACTTTTTCTATCAAGCTTACATCCAGCAAAGTCTGAATCTGTGTACCCTATTAAGTTTAGGCTAGATTTTTTAGAGTACCATAGCCCAATGTTCTTAGTTACTATTAAGTATTTAAAAATTCTCTTAACTGCAGCTAGGTGTGATTCTTTAGGATTAGCCTGATATCTAGCACACATGCAAACACTAAACATAATATCAGGTCTACTTGCAGTAAGATATAGTAAAGATCCTATCATACCTCTATAAAGTTTTTGATCTACAGATTTACCTGATTCATCTTGATCTAATTTGCATGATGAGCTCATGGGGGTGCTGATTGATTTGTTTCCTTCCATATCAAACTTCTTGAGCATCTCCTTGACATATTTTGCTTGATTGATGAAGATGCCTCCTTCAGATTGTTTGATTTGAAGCCCGAGGAAGTAGTTCAGCTCTCCCATCATGCTCATGTCAAACTCACTCTGCATCAAATCAGCAAACTCTTCGCAGAGGCGACTGTTAGTAGCACCGAAAATGATATCATCAACATAAATCTGTACTAATAACATATCTTTGTTTTGCTTTTTCAAAAATAATGTTGTGTCTACATTTCTCCTAGAGAATTCATGTTCTAATAGGAATTTACTAAGTCTCTCATACCATGCTCTAGGTGCTTGTTTTAATCCATAAAGTGCTTTGTTCAGTTTATACACATGATTAGGGTATTGATGATTTTCAAAACCAGGAGGTTGTTCTACATACACTTCCTCATTTATATACCCATTTAAAAATGCACTTTTTACATCCATTTGAAATAGTTTGAAATCCTTAGAGCATGCATATGCTAATAATAGTCTAATAGCCTCTTGGCTTGATGATTCTCCTTCAATCAACTTTTGATTATCATCTTGTAATCCCATCTCATCTATCTTTTCCTCAAGTATTTCAACATCATCATCAAAATTAACTTTCTTACTAGAGGAGATGTCACTAGAGTCATCAAATACTACATGTATAGATTCTTCTATGACTGAGGTTCTTTTATTAAATACTCTATAGGCTTTACTAGTTGTAGAATAACCTAAGAATATTCCTTCATCAGATTTAGGGTCAAATTTTCCTAGATTGTCTTTCCCATTATTATGCACAAAACACCTACATCCAAAAACATGAAGATAATTAACCTTTGGTTTTCTGTTTTTCCACAGTTCATAAGGTGTTTTCTTTATAATGGGTCTCAATAGAACTCTATTTAATATGTGACAAGAGGTATTAATGGCTTCTCCCCAAAAGTACTTAGGGAGGTTACTTTCACATAACATAGTTCTAGCTATTTCCTCTAGTGTTCTATTCTTCCTTTCCACAACTCCATTTTGTTGTGGTGTCCTAGGTGCTGAGAAATTATGGGTTATCCCCTTTTTACTACAAAATTCATCAAATGATTGATTTTCGAATTCGGTACCATGGTCACTTCTAATGGCTATGACTGAAGACTCTCTAGCATTTGTTACTTCCTTATGGAACTTCTTAAAAACAGAAAATGCTTGATCCTTATGTGCTAGGAACATGACCCATGTGTACCTAGAGTAATCATCTACTAGAACTAGACCATATTTATTTCCACCTAGGCTTGTTGTTCTAGTTGGACCAAATAGGTCCATGTGTAATAATTCTAGAGGCTTAGAGGTAGAGACACATTTTATGGATTTAAAAGAGTTCCTAGATTGTTTGCCAAATTGACATGCTTCACATATTTTGTTCTTTTCAAATTTTAATTTTGGCAAACCTATCACGGAGTCTCTTTTAACTAGTTTAGTTATTGTGTCCATGCTTGCATGACCTAACTTACGGTGCCATAACCAACTAGCATCATTTTCTTTAGTTTCATTAACAACTAAACATTGGTTATGTTTTGCAAGATCATCTAGGTCTACAACATATACATTACCACGTCTAATCCCTTTAAAAAACTAAACTATTATCATTAGGATTTGTTATAATACATAGTGATGGTTTAAACATAACATCATATCCTATATCACATAATTGACTAATGCTTAACAAGTTATGCTTAAGACCATCAACATATCTAACATTATCTATAAAAGTAGAAGGGGTGATTTGAACTTTACCAATACCAATTATATGACCTTGGTTGTTGTCTCCAAAAGTCACAGCACCTCCCTTCTTAGCTTCAAGGGTGAAAAATTGATCTTTATCACCCGTCATGTGCCTTGAGCAGCCACTATCCAAATACCAGCGGTTTTTGTTGACCTTGGTTGCAAGACACTCCTACACAAGCAAATCATGTCATCTTAGGTACCCAAGTTTTCTTGGGTCCTTCATGGTTAGTCAAGTTGGTTCCTTTTGGAACCCATACCCTTTTAATTTTCCTTTTTGTTTTACTTTTCCTATAGTCACATGCATTTGCCTTATGTCCTATAGTTCCACAACAAAAGCAGGTTATTTTCTTAGTTTTAGTTTCTCCAGCTTTAACAAAGAAGTTACTAAGAAGTTTTTGTTTATTTCTTGGTTTATACCCTAAACCCGCTTTATTAAATACTGCTCGTTGACTATTTAGTATCATGTTTAATTTTTCAGAACTATATGTAAATTTTTCAACTAAGGGTTTGTATTTGTTAAGTTCTTTAGTTAGTGTTTGATTTTCTGCTTTTAGATCATTAAGTTCTTTTGTAAGATCCTTATCTAAGGTTTGTTTATGTTTTTTAAGTTCTGAAAATTCCTTAGTTAGTTTTTCATTATCTTTAGTTAAGGTGTTAGTCTTTTGAGTTAAAAGTTGGTTGCTTGTTTTAAGTTCAATATTTTCTTTGGTGATTAAGTCCTTATCCTTAACTAATTTATCGTATTTATGTAGGTATGATTGATTAGCTATTTTCAGTTCTTTATTCTTAAGATTTATAGCCTTATATTCTACCATTAACTCATTAAATGCATCATAAAGTTCATCAAAAGAAAAATCAAGATGCATATCGGAAGTTACCCCGTTTTCGTTGGCCATGAAGCAGAAATTGGCCTTCTCTTCTTGTTCATCATCTGATGAGGAGGATGATGAGTCGGAGTCGGATAGTGTAGTGACAAAAGCCTTCTTCTTCTTGTACTTACTCCCCTTCTTCAGTAAGGGGCACTCTGCTCTTATGTGACCCGGCTTCTTGCACTCGTAACACCCAATCCCCTCGTTTTTCCTTTTCTTACCTTTGTCCTTGCGGTAGAAATTTGAGGGGCCTCTCCTTTGATGATAGGACTTCTTGTGGTTGATGAATCTCTTGAACTTGCGCACAAGAAGAGCCTCACCATCATCTTCCTCATGTTCTTCTTCTTCACTGCTGCTACTGCAGGACAAGTCCTTGTTAGATGAAGTAGATTTAAGTGCTATTACCTTTTTCTTATGGGAGGACTCTTCTTCGCTGTGTTGCTTCATGGTTAGCTCGTGAGTCATTAGGGATCCAAGGAGCTCTTCGAGTGGAAGCTTGTTCAAGTCTTTAGCTTCTTGGATTGCCGTCACCTTGGCTTCCCATGACCTTGGTAGACAGCGAAGTATTTTCCTGACAAGATCACTGTTAGTATAGCTCTTGCCAAGGCTTTTTAGGCCATTGACAATGTCAGTAAACCTAGTGAACATGCTAGTGATTGTCTCATTAGAATCCATTTTAAATAGTTCATACTTATGAACCAATATATTAATTTTGGACTCTTTAACTTGATTCGTGCCCTCATGGGTCACTTCAAGTCTATCCCAGATCTCTTTTGCAGAGTTGCAAGTAGAGACCCTATTGAATTCATTTCTATCTAAGGCACAATAAAACACATTCATAGCTTTAGAGTTTAATTGTGCCTTCCTCATGTCATGTTCATCCCAATCCTTTTCTAATTTGGGTACCTTAACACCCTCTACATATGTGGATGGGATGTATGGGCCATTCACTACAATGGTCCACATCTCATAGTCTTGGGCTTGGACGAATATTCTCATCCTAGACTTCCAGTATGAGTAGTCGGATCCATTGAAGAAAGGGGGTCTTTGGGTGGACTGACCCTCAATGTGAGAAGATCCAAATGGGGTTATCATTTTGATCTTTTAACTCTTGAGTGGAAGAGTTTTTGGCTCTGATACCACTTGTTGCCCACATAGACAACCCAAGAGGGGGGGTGAATTGGGTTTTAAATTAATTTAGATATTTAAAACTTTAAGGATGATTAATTAAAAACTATTGCAAGTTATTTAATTAATGCTAAGTGCTGTGAGTGATGTGAGAGGAAGAAGAGAAGAGACAATCCAATGCAAACACAGAGTTTTATAGTGGTTCGGAGCTACCCCTTGCTCCTACGTCCACTCCCCAAGTCGCTCTTGGGAATTCACTATAACCTCCTTGGATTACAGCTGGTTGTTTTGCAAGCTCACAACCAAACTTGTTGTTTTACGAGCTCACAACGAACTCGGTCGGTTTTCCCAGGCTCACCGACTAGAACCAACCCCGATTGTTTTCCCGGGCTCACAATCAAACCCTTACACACGTTGGTTTCAACTTGGCTCACCAACCAACCTTAATCCCCTTGATTCAATCCCCCGATTGAACCAAGTAAATACAAGTTATAGAAAGAAAGGAAAATAAGCTTCTCAAAAGCAGATGTAAAACAATATAATCAAAAGAGGAGTTTAGAAGCCCTCAAACGCTTTTAAGCTGAAGTAGAGGAATGGCTTCTTGAACTCCGGTCTCCTCTCGAATGTGTAGTCGACTTGAATGCTGGAGGAGAAGGCTTTTAATTGCTGGGAAGATGTAGGTGGAGCTGTAAATGCAGATCTTCCCTTTTTCGTTGAAGAGCACGTTGCAGAGCTTGAATCCTTGATTAGTTGGAGTGGAATGAATGTTCTCTACCTTGCTACAGTCTTCTGTGGCTATTTAAGCCAACCCCGCCGGAAACTAGCCGTTACTCTGCTTTTTCTGGCCGTTCTACACACTCTGCGCAGCCTGACAATGTGACCGTTGGTGGGTTGGAGTCGACTCGCGCGATCAGGAGTCGACTCGGCTGTAGCAGGAGTCGACTCGAGCTTTTCCGGAGTCGACTCGGCAACTGTTCCCAGTTTGAATTAAAGTTGCCGTCTTGACTGGGAGTCGACTCGTCTTGACCCGGAGTCGACTTGCCAACTTCTGGCGCTGACCTGGCAATTTTGGAGTCGGCTCATCCTCTGTAGTCCGTGGATCCAAATTTGAATTTTGTCCACTCGAGTCGACTCGACTGTCTTGGGAGTCGACTCGAATCTCAGAGCCCGAACTCCCGATTCTCTGTCTTTTGGCTCATCCAGTCTTGGAGTCGACTTGAACTTCCTTGGAGTCGACTCGGCTCTCAGTTTCCGAAAGTTGGTCTTCTGCCTTTTGACGTGAAGCTTGTCTTGGAGTCGACTCGAGCTGTCTGGGAGTCGACTCGAATCTCAGAGGCAGTAACATGGTCTTCTGTCTGTCGATGGTCGCACAGTCTCGGAGTCGACTCGCGTACTGCGGGAGTCGACTCGAATCTCAGAGTCCATAAAACGCTCTCTGACTTTTTCTTTGTGTACCGCTGGGAGTCGACTCGCGTTCCACTGGAGTCGACTCGAATCTCAGAGTCCATAAAACGCTCTCTGACTTTTTCTGTGTGTACCGCTGGGAGTCGACTCGCGTTCCACTGGAGTCGACTCGAATCTCAGACCTGAAAAACTGCTCTTCTGTCCTTCTGTCTGTTTTCAGTCGGAGTCGACTCGTACTGATCAGGAGTCGACTCGAGCTCGTGCCAGTGACCTTGATACGCTTGGAGTCGACTCGTGAAACTCGGGAGTCGACTCGTATCTCAGACATTGGTTCATGCAGACTTCTTAACTTATCCAAAATGCTATGAACCAAGTCTAGAGACACTTGGACAGGATTTTCACTGAAACACTCAATTGAATTCATTAGTAATCATAAGATATACTCAAATGCTTTGAGCTCATCAAAATCAAATGGGGTTTTAATCAATCACTCCACAGTTAGGTACTGGCTGACTGGGCAATTCACCTCTCTTCCTATCCCCTAGAGAGTTAGCTATTTGGCTCAGACTAACCTCAAGTTTTGCAATCGCTTGCGCATGGAATTGATTAGTCTGGGTTTGAGCTATGTTGGTCTGTTGTTGCTGTTGGATGAAGTCTTGTTGCTGCTTCATCATGTTAGCCATCATGGCTTCAAATGATGTAGTTTGCTGAGGGATAGGGGCACTATAAGTAGGAATAGGTGGAGCCAATGATTGGTTTATTTGTGATGGACCTATCCTAGGAAAATTCTTCTGAAAACCTGGTGGACCACCTTGATGCTGAATAGGTTCATTTTGCTTGTATGAAAAATTTGGGTGGAACCTATTATCAGGGTGGTAGACTGGGCTGAATGAATTGGGAGTGGGCTTTTTGAAGGCACTATATGAGTTAAGAGCATTTGCCTGTTCAGCCTTAATGTTGGGTAAACTAGGACAACACTCCACTAGATGCTCAGAACTATTACACAAGATACATAAACTATGTGACTCGTGATCCACTTTCATGATGGGATTTAACTCTTTATATGAACTCGGACTAGTGGAAACAGTGAAAGCATCAAACTTTTTGCTTAAGTCGTTCATTCCAGTCACCAGATTGGATATGACATTTTTTAGTTCTGGGTCTGCTTTCATTTCATAATTACCCGGTTTTCTAGACCCGAACTCATCTATATTTGTTTCCTCACCATAGCTACTCCAATTTTGGGCGTTCTCGGCTAAGTCAACAAGAAATTCATAGGCTTGATCCGGGGTTTGGTTCATGAACCTACCCTTGTGCATGGACTCAATCATGTTTCTATGTGCCGGAGTTAGTCCTTTATAAAAGAAATGTACTAGATCAGCCTTGTCAAGCCCATGGTGCGGGCACTTGACTAACAGATCATGAAATCTTTTCCAAAGTTGGAAAAATTCCTCCTCAGATTTTTCTCTAAAAGTTCTGATGGCATCCTTAATTTTTTCAGTTTTTACCATGGGATAGAACTTAGCCATGAACTTCCTAGACAACTGTTCCCATGATGTGATGGAATTTGAAGCAAGGGAATACAGCCATGCAGCAGCACGATCTTCTAAAGTCATGGGAAACAATCTTAATTTAATACCCTCTTCATCTAAGTTTTGATTTCTAAATGTTTGACAGATTGTCAAAAACTTGTTTAGATGAATATAGGGTTGTTCACTCTCGAACCCATGAAACTTGGGTAACATGTTTATTGTTGCAGCCCGAATTTCAAATTGGGCTGCATTATTTATTGGCAATACTATACATGTAGGTGGACTAGCGGATGCAGGAGCGAATAATTCATTCAGGGTTCTAATATGTTCACCCATTGTAGAGATCGATGGTTGGTTTATAGTTCGCAGGTTATGATGAAAAGTTCTGTCAATCTCAGGATCAAATGGGGTTAACTTATCCCTTAATGACCTTCTACCATGCATACATTTTCCACAACTTAATTAGACTCAATTTTTTTTTTTTTTAAACGAAATCCTAAAAGATAAGAAGAAGGGCTAGACCAAGATGACCACAATCAACACCACACAATAATTTGACCCTATTAATTTTAGAGCTAAGTGAGGTTTAGTAGCTTCTTATATCTAGTTGCATAGAGACTTATCAGGTTAAAAAAGTTCCTAAAATTCTCTCTAGATTAGACAGCTCCTAATCTCCCTTTCAGATTAAGCTTGAGCTTACCACTTAAGTGATCCAGTAACCAGTGACCAGGAAAGTCCCGGGGTGTGCAGTGGTGCCAGAAGGGATACACCGATACCACAATACCCGTAACAGTTCTCACTGTTGTAAAACTTTCCTAGACATCACCAATTACTAAATCCTCACTGGAGTGGCTTTCAGCCGCTTCTTTCCAAGAGCCTAATTGAGCTCGAAAACCCTAAGGCCGACGTCTAATTTGATTTTAATTTAATTTGGCTTAGGATAAGTATGCAAGGTGGTGATTTTTGGGCTAAGGACAAGTAATGACTTTCCGACCTTATCTTTTTAATGGGTTTTGCCCTTAATTACTTTATGCAAATGCTTAATACTAAATGCAGCAAATAATCAATATTTTTTTTTAAAGTTTATGTAATGTCATTAGGTTGTACTGATTAAATGAGCAAGCAATTTTTTTTTTATTTTTTACTTTTACTTTTTTTTTTTTTTAGCAATAACTTGAATGTAAACTAAACACAATCCTTATGTGTCAGTCAATCTCCGAATGTCCGTTGAATAAGCTCTGGAGATTACTCCGTGAGGAGCCCCAATGAAGGTATGATAACCTCGGGGGATTGCACCTTATCAATTACTAGCAAAAATAATATTTTTTTGAATTTAATTAATTTTTTTTACTTTTTTTTTAAATTTAAATTTCAAATTTTGAATCACAGAATTCAAATTTTGAATTTAAATTTTTGAATTCTTGAAATTTTTTTTTTAAAATTTTTTTTTTAAAATTTTTTTTACTTTCTTTTTTAGAAAACTTTAATTACGAATTTCAAATTTCAGAATTTAATAACTACGAAATTACTAACTAAAATAATCAAAATAAGGAAAATTAATAAAAATAAAAACTTACTACCGGAGTGCGTTCACTCCGGGCATCCAAAATCCAATTTGATCTTCGTGATCGTTCTTGCTTCTCGATTTGCCTCCCCGGCAACGGCGCCAAAATTCTGTTCGTCCGATTCCTGTCTACCTAAAAATATGCTAGACAGATCGTTGTTAGAACCGACGAACAAAGTTTAAATTTAATTCTACTCTTACCTTTCTTACTCGAAAAATAGCGGTTGTAAGAGGTCGATCCACAGGGAGGCGATTGGAGTTGCATAAAAATTAGAACGTTCACTCGAATTTGAAATCGATTTTTGAATGATAAAAGAAAAATATTATTTTGAGGATGTTGAATGTTTTCTAATTGAAATTAACTAAAAGACAGGTACTTAGATTCGAAAAGCATTTATTTAATTAATCAGAAAAAAAAATTTTGGCATAAATTAAAATAGACGACACTAAGAAGATTGAAGCGTGAAACATAAATTTCATAAAAAAAAATTAAATATATTGCATCAAAGAAAAATTAAAAGATTGCATAAAAAAATAGAAATTAATTTGAATCTAGAACAGGGATTGCATGAAAGAAAAATGATAGATTTAGAAAACTAAATTGATTACAATGCTAGAAATGAATATTGGTAGCTTGATGCTACCTTTCTTCTGCAATTAAAATAAAGGAAGGAAATAACAAAAATAAAAGAAAGAAAACATCTCCCTTTCTCTCCCACGGTGGAACAACATAAAATACTTTTTTTTTCCTTTCTTTCTTCTCCAAACGAACAGAGCAATGCTCTGTTTCTTCTATTTTTTTTTCTTCTCCGCCGAAGCAGCCGAGCTCCTTCTTCTTCCTTGGATCAACCGAAGCAGCTGAGCACACCTCTCCTTCCCTGGTTCTTGGCCTCAACCCCAAAACCGAGCACTCTTCTCTATCCCTTCTTGGATTCCACCGAGCACCCCTCTCTTCTCTTCCTCCTTCTCCTTTTATAGCCGCGGACGGGCGCTTGATGCGGAAGGGAGATGGCAGACGCGGTGAGGACGCGGGTAGGAGTCGATCACGGAATGCTTGCAGACGGACGCGGGGATCACGGGATGCTGTGATCACGGCTTGAAATCGGAAGGGAGGAGATGCAGTGGGCGGACGGGATGCTTGCAGCGCGTGAAGAACGCGGGCGTTGCTGGCACGGTGGCTGGCATGGAAGGTGGCGACGCGGATCCGGGCTTGACGGCTGGCAGCGACTGTGAGATCACGGCTGGGATCTGCCTTGCTGGGAGGCTGCTGGGTTTCCGGATCGCGGAAGGAAGGCGGGGATCACGGGATGGGCGCACAGCTGGGATTGGGTCGCGGGGATCTTGAATCCGGGAGAGGGGATTCCGGGCGTTGCTGGCACGGTGGCTGGCACGGTGAAAGCGGAAGGAGGAGACGCGCGCTGAGGAGGAGGGGCTGCAGTCTTGATCGTGGAAGAGCTGTGGGAGTGCATCACGGGATGGATCGCGGAGAATGCGGACGGCCTGGAATCGGAAGGTGGGAACTGAATGCGGAAGGAGCTGATGGTGATCCGTGGACGGCTGGGAGGAGAAACGGGCATTGCTTCATCACGGAAGATCTGGATGTTGTGGGACCGTTGGAAGCATGATCGACGGGGTGGCTTGGAGGAGCTGATCTGCCGTGGATCCGGGAAGAGTTGGACTTGAATTGAGCTTGGGCTGCTGCGCATTGGACTCAAACCCAATGTTATTGGGTCTTTTGGACTCCTTGCACTCAAACACAAATACAATGTTAATTAATTAATTTTATTATTAAAAATTAACTATAATACTAATTATGGTGGTACGATGATTGCACTTTTGTGCTCTCATCAGTAGAGCTGCTCAAGCATCGCAGACTGTTCCTCACACTTCATGCTCCATGAGTTATGCGAGGCGTAGAGGTGACTTCGTAAGTTTTTTTGAAACTTTTTAAATTTATCCTCTAGATGAGCATGTATACTCTTGAAATATACTTTTTATTGTAGATGGATGATAATGGAAGGGAGCCTGGTAGGGTGGAGTTT
The DNA here is from genome assembly GCF_009389715.1 of Phoenix dactylifera. NCBI lineage: Eukaryota > Viridiplantae > Streptophyta > Magnoliopsida > Arecales > Arecaceae > Phoenix > Phoenix dactylifera. Next base: position 308,662 of record NW_024067703.1, read on the forward strand.
TATAAGATGACTCACACCTACCGAGATGGCAGCTTTGTTCGGGAGGAGTCAAGAGATATAGTTGTATGTATTCATCTTTGACTTGTGCTGTAATTTTTTTTTTGTTCTATTATTAGCATACATTAATTTGACTTTTTCTTTTGACTGATACAGGATAGAGCAACAAATCTTATTTCAGAGTGCGTCGGGAAGTCATCATCATCCGGCAGTCATATTGAAGCTCAAGTGCTCACTGAATTGATGGGCCCAGAGCGTTATGGTCGAGTGAGGGATTACGACGTTGGAGTTACCCCCACTCAGTTGTCTTCAGTGGGCACGTATACAAGAAATGCCAGAGAAAGTAGTAACACTGCAGAAGTTCGTCATCTTCAATCAACTATTGAAGAGCTGAAGCAGAACCAAGCAAATTTGCAGTCTCAGCTTGCAAATATTTTATCTATGTTACAATGATTTCTCCCTTCTCAGGTAAATAACTATATATATTTGAATACTTTACATATTATCAATTATGATATATGAGTTAATGTATCACATTATTCCTAACTTCTAATGTTTCTCTTTTTTTTTTTTTGTAGATTCCTGATACTTCAAACGCTCGTAGAGATGATGATGATGGAGCTGAATCCCGTCCCTGATGCCTTCTAGACTAGGTTTTATGAGTTTGATATGTATATGTTTCTTATTTTTCAGAGTACATTGTAATGATCAACTTATTAAGCAAATTTTTAATCAGATATGATAATATTCATATTTCGAATGATCTGAGTGTTTGTGTCAATGTATCAATGTAATGCAGGTTTATATTGTTATAATGTATGTTTTATAATATGAACTTGTGCTCTTATTTTTTGTAAAAAAAAATACAATTCCTGACGCTTTTAAGCGTCGGTAAAAGACGTCGTGGCACACCCTGGCACGCTTATGCCGACGCTTCAAACGCTGACATTAGCGTCGGCAAATGCGAATGTCCCGACGCTTAGAAGCGTCGGGAAAAACTAGGAGCAAAACCGTCACGAACTGTAAACGTTGGGTTATTGCCGACGCTTTATTAGCGTCTTCGCCGATGCTTTATTAGCGTCGGCAAATCCTGGTTTTTGCCGACGCTTTTGTCCTACGTCGGCAAAAAATTTTTCCACTCCGGTATCGCCGACGCTTTGGCGACGCTTCTCTTTGCGTCGGTTGGATTTTAGCCGATGCTTATAAGCGTCGCTAAAGGTCCAAAAAAGCGCCGGAATAGGTTGTTTTTCTTGTAGTGGAATAGAGACTTGGTCATTTTTCCCATAAGACAAGATTCACAAGTTCCTAATGATTCAAAATTATAAGGATCAAAGAAATTTCTTTGTATAACTTATGTATTCTTGACTCATTAATATAACCTAGTCGGCAATGCTAAAGAAGGGTGTTATTTATCTCTTCTCTCTTTCTTTTATTATTTTCATCAATATAAAATACATTGTCATTAAGAGATAGAACAAGAAAACCATTTTCCATAATGCCATTGCAATAGACTTTATTAGAAAAAAAAATTGAGCAACCATTGCTCTTTACATTAATTTCAAATTCTTTCTTTAACAATAAAGGATTAAAAATTACATTTCTAATAATCTTGGGCATATAATAACAATCTTCTAATTTCAGAAACTCTCCCGAAGGCAATTTCAAGTAGTTGGTTCCAACAGCTTCAGCTTGGATGGACTCTCCTCCAGCGCCATAAAGCTCGAAGTCACCTTTCTTCAAAATTCTAATTTTCTGTAGTCCATTCAAAGATTTGCAAATGTGAGAACCACAGCCGGTATCCAATACTTATGAATTTGAATTTGAAGAACTTAATGATAAGTTGGCATGTAACATAAACATACCTTTCGATGCAACTCTTGCATCGGTCTTCATACTTGCAAGAAAACTCTTGCAATTTCTTTTCCAATGGCCAGCTTTACCGCAATGGAAACAGGTACTTGATTCGGAGTTTTTCTTTTCTTTCTTCTTTTTGATGTTACTCTTAGGGTTCAATCTTTTCTTAGAACCCTTATTGTCTGATTTCCTCTTAGAGGTGCCATCTATAAGAAGGAGTGGACCTTTATCCTTCTTAATATGGCCTTTAACTGTTTTGAGCATATTTAACAGCTCGGGCAGGGAGGTGTTCAGCTTGTTCATTTGAAAGTTCACAACAAATTAAAAGAATGAATCAGGTAGTGATTGCAGGATCAAATCCTGAGTGAGCCCACTATCCATAGCAAAACCTAATTGACTTAATCTGGTGATTAAGTCTATAACCATAAGAACATGGTTTTGTACTGGAGTTCCTTCATTCATTCTAGCACGGAACAACTGCTTAGATATCTCATACCTAGCAGTCCTGCTTTGTTCTCCATACAACTCTTTTAAATTAAGAAGTATGGATTGAGTGTCCATGCTTTCATATTGCCTCTGTAATTCATTGCTCATAGAGGCAAGCATGATACATTTGACAGTCAAACTATCATTTTTCCACATCTTATGTATGGCAACCTCCTCTTCTGTAGCATCATCCCCTAGATCTCCAAGATCAGGGGTTTCAAGAATATAAGAAATTTTCTCCTATGTGAGTACTATTTTTAATTTTCTCAACTAGTCCACATAGTTAGGACCGGTCAACTTATTGGCATCTAAGATGCCTCTTAGTAAAAGTGAAGAGGCCATTTAATAATTTTACATAAGCAAGAATCAAACTAACATAAGCAGACCAACCATGAAGACATGTATACAACTAGACAAGAACTTTTTCTAATTGTTACTCCCACTATTTTTATCGAATATCATATCTCTCTCCTATGATAAACGAGAAAATCTAACTTTTTTTAGTAGGGTTGAGATCCTAATTCTTCATAAAAGCCTTGTGGTTACACAACAAATCCTTATGAGTTCAAAGATAGGAAAATCTTTCCAATTGCATCTCATGCAATTCTCAACTTTATCCTGTCCTCTTAAAACATTTATAGCTTGTGGTTGCACAACAAACTATAATATTTTAGAAAAGTCAAACCCTTCATTTCCATATAGTCATATTAAAATAATGTTGCTCTTGTGGTTGCACAACAAAGCAACATATTAAAAAATGCCATAAGAATCTCTATGCACCAAGACAGTATAACATCAGTCTCTATTGCAAGTCTTGTGGTTGCACAACAAACTAGCATGGATTTTGACATAATAATGTCGAGGCATGAAGAAAGGCTATTAATAGTGTTATATCAACATTAAACTTATCCATAATAGGCAATCAAACAATTGGCCAGGTAAGCAAGTGGGAGGCTTCCCTTACTCAGAGAGTAAGGTCCTAATTAGAGAACCACCTTTAGTGTTTTCCTTAGACACCAATTAGATTAATTGTTCTAGAATGGGTTAGCTCAAAGTTTTTCAACACTATGACTTAATATAATTTTTATTGAGGGCTAACTGGTCTCTAGCACATTCTTTTAATTAACATATATTTAACATGTCTACAATAAACTATCATGCATCATGGCTATCTCGTAGCATGTACAAATCATAAGCAATTGATTGAATTAATTAACATGCTTCAACATATCTTCATATGAAAAATTTCATGTCATACCAATTTTATTACATATCATATCATATATGAATCATATATTTCAGCATTTCACTAAGCATATGACATACTATCTAGTAAATTAATAATCATACATCATGTATAATCATTTGATTGAACCAATTAAGGACGGCTCTGATACCACTGTAGGGTTCCGATCATGTATAATGGGCAGCGGAAGCTAGAAATTTTAAAAATTTCTTAATAAAGTTCCTTAACATGAAACCCTTATAAGCCTAGATCACCTTAATGATAACAATCAAACAATATAAATATAAATATTGAAATAGAAAAATACCTGTAACGCTAAATCTAAGTTTGTAGAATCTCCACGAGGCGTCCAAGTGTCCGCCCTCCAATGGTGATCCACACGGAAACTCGATCAAGACTTTAGCTCCAAGATTTTTGATCCTTAATGCTGAATCCTTCCAAAGGATTCAAATTGGCTTGCTTTCTCTCCTCTCTTATTTTTCTTTCACCTTTCTAAATTACTTCTAATCTTTTTATCCTAAAGAAGACCTCCTTGTCTTGGCTTAGGACACTCTAGAAGTAATACTAGAAAGAGACAAAGGCTTGTAAGAAAGAAGGGATAAGGAAGAGAGAATGCGGTGGAGTTGGAATAAAGAATACGGTGGAATGGCTCCCTATTTATAGATGTGAAGGGATGCATCCTAGCCATCCCTTCATGCATCAAAGGGTGTGATAAGAGGGCGCCAACAAGAGGGGAGGCGTATCTGGAATGGGGCGCAAGCAAGAGAGAGGGAGGCGTATCAAATAAGGATTCATCCTTATCCATCCAAGAGACGTATTTACGATACGTCTCTTCATTCTTTGCGCCGTACTCTTCCCTTCTTTTCTTTCTTCTCACGCAGGAAATGTAGGAGACATTCCCATCCATTGATCAAGCCTTGATGATGATCCAAAGGCCATGAAAGAGGGCGCCACATTCACCTTAGGCGTGATGAAGAGAGAGAGAGAATGGATAAGATCAAATAAATGGTTCATCCTTATCCATTCAATTTTCACGTATTCTCTCTCTTTCCTTCACGTATTTTTCATCATCACGCCTCATGATGTAATCCATCATGCCATCATGATCTCTCATCATCCTATGATGAAGATCTAATGGCACCAATCCATGGCGCCATCAATTTATCAATTAAGTCTTCATCCAACGGTTTGAAGAAGATCCAACGGTCTAAATTGAATGATTAATCAAATCTAATTCAATTAGACTCAAACCAAGCCAATTAGGTGCCAACTCTTGGCTGACCCATATCATGATATGATCTAATTAAATTAGATCAATTAAGAATCAGATTTGAATCGAATTCGAATCAGATTCGAATCCAATTTGAATCAGGAGCTAAGGTTTGCAACACCTGCTAGGATGTTTATCTTGCAAACATGATCTAATCCAATTAGACCCTTGATAAGTTTCCTTATGTGTGACCCATTGGGTTCCATACTTAGCCAGCAATAAGTGTGAGAGCGAGTTGACCCAACTTGATTAGAACTCTTTTAATCGATTTAGGTCCAAACTGCGCGAATCCGAACTTAACAATTAGAATCCTTTCTAATTGGTGATCGAATTAAACTCTTTAATTCGATTAAACCTATAAGACAAGATTGACGTCTAGCAACGTGTCATGTCTACCCAGAAAATATAGAATTTGGTGGAAATACCAAAAATACCCTTCAGTGGCAAGTTACTGTGCAATTCAATCCTTCAATCAAACTACATCCCGAATATGTATATGAGTATGAATGTATGTCAAACTCAATTTAATATTCATATTTCTCTTAATCTTCTAATGATAATTCGAATCATGAAATATTAGAATTCTTTCTAATTTTCATCCTGCTTTGATCAAAAACTTCTTGAATTATCATATGTTTAGAATAAATGGGATGCGATCTTCTCTTACTAGAAGCGATTGATTCCTTATTGATCTACTCATAATCTTCGTACATAATCCACCATATCCAGAAGACCTCATACACAACTTATTGTCATGAATGAGTGTGAACCAAAACATGAATTTATATGCACAAGATACCATGGTGATCTCAAGTCAAAGGATCAGTTGCATAATTCCCACTAAGAGAATCATCTTTTGACATGTAAGTAAGACTTCATAAGATATTCTCAAGGCAGGTCAATTCAGTAAACTCATTCTTTTAATGAGCACCCACATCTTTGTATTAGTGTCTCACACAAGTGATTGTGAGATCAATCACCCTCTGCATCGAGCATGCATAAGATGTGCCAGTCTTGTCGGTAATATTGATCCCCAACTCAATGTACCAACGCCTGGAAATATTTAAGATTAGGATTTTAAGATTTTAGGTATCACTAGTATGATCTCATCATAGCCTCAAAACTATTGCCCTAATCTAAGGGGTTTATCACAAATATAATCAACAGCACATGATAAAACACAATGCCTTTATTCATATTTAAATGTCATGTACATGATTTGGAAAATTAAAAGAAAACTCTTTGCAATACATATTGCAATTGGCTTGTAGGGCATCTACTCTTTCACTCCTGCGTCCAAGATTTTCTTCCAGATTCTTCCCAGATCTCCTCCTAGCCATTTCGCTCCTATCCATGGACGAGTTCATGCGTCCTCTCCGCGTTCCCTCTGCGTCCGTCCCAACTTCCCTGTTCCATGTCAATAGTCATTGCCAGTCAGTTTCTTCCACGCGTCTAACTCTCCCAGTCCAGGATTCCTCTACCGACTTCATCATCTCCAACGCTTCCTTCGGATCAGCTCTCCCTCCGCGTTGCACGTCGTCCACGTATGGATAAGCTCCCCAATGTCCGTGGAACAACATCCCGCATCTAAGGATCAAGCTGACTTTTTCAATGTGATCAGCTCCCAGCACCAGCTTCCCAACATCCGAATTAGATCTTCTACGCGTCTCACCCACATCCGCGGAACAGAGGCCGTTCCTCGCCTTTATCTTCTTGTTAGATGTATGCCCTAGAAGCCAATCTGGCTGACACATTGTTAATTCTAGGGACATAATTTTGTACTTGACTATTTATTATTAAATAAATAAAAGGCATCTTTTCATTCATATTATTTATGTGTCTATGAATCGTCCAAGAAATTAATAAGATGATGATACATATTCTCAAGAGTTGAGAATTTGAGCCATGTATCATTGGTGATTAATTTCTAAATGCTCCTGATCAATGGATCATCACGAGGACGGTGATCGATTCGATCAGTGCACAGATCACTTTCCTTCTGGATGGACGAGACTTGAGTCCACAGTGTAGGGACACTGAAGTGATAGTACAGGTGCTTGTTAGAGAACAAGGGTACTGAGCGTGACCAAGACAAGAAGTCACTTGGATGTCTATCCACTCGTCAGTGACTTGCTTGATGTTGTAGTAGTGTGACTGATCCTTTGACCTGCGGTGCTTCGGCTACTCACAGTGAGGTTATTGTAGTTTGACTGCACACATACATGGTCTCTAGCCATATGGGTCCATGCAGTGTAGATTGGCTGCAGTAGGTTCACTGTAGGAGTAGGGTATGCACCTACAAGGAATCTATCGACCTTGATAGAAGAGGAGTGATCCTATGTGATTTGTTAGACTGAGTTCTAAGACCTTGGCCAGGGCAGTAATATAAAGTTGAGAAAGAGTTTTCCACTATCGAACTCGAGTCGAATAAACCTTGACATATGACAGACGATGGGGTTTGACGAGTTGTCCATGACCTCCGTCCTGTAGGGATCCACGATAGTAGGACTGTATCACACGTTAACTGCACCTAGAGGTTCATCATTCCATTCTGCTGGGTAGCCACTACATGCTGCTAGGTGTCACTGGTGGATGGTGGGACTCACAGGGATTATCTCGATGATCGATAAACCCTAATGAGTTGAGTTGGAATCGTTCCAACCCATTGAAAGGAGTTTTCAATGATATAGTGATAGAGATCACAATATATCTCACTACCAGTCAGAATAGAACCTATGGGGTCACACACAATAGAAGTATTGACCGATCCGATGGTTGAAAAGTGATTATGAATCACGAGTAATCAATTCGATTGATAAGAAGTTGAAGAAGGAAAGGGAATTAATTAATTGGACTTGAAACAAGAGTCACACTTCGAGTAGGATTCCTAGAGTCCTAATTGGATTAGGACTGGGAATCCTAGTTGGAGTAGGACTGAAATTCCTACTTGGAATAGGATTCCTGCAATCCTAATGAGATTAGGAGTTTTGAATCAAAATTGGATTCCTACTTAGAGTAGGATTCCTAGAGTCCTAATCGGATTAGGACTTCGGATTCAAATAGAGTCCTAATTGGATTAGGACTAAAATTAAATATGTCCTAATTTGGATTAGGGTTTCTTAAGTCACAATTAATTATTAATCTAATGAATCAATAAGACTCCTAATTGGATTAGGATTGAAGAGTTCAATTGAGTCAAAATTGATTGAAGTTCTAATTGGATTAGGACTTACCTAGATTGGATCCTAATTGGTTCACCCTTGAGCTAAGCCTAATTGGATTAGGGCTTGACCACATTAGGGCATTTCAAACCCTACTTAATGTGGATTAGGGTTTACCATGAGGAGGGGAATATGCCCCCCTCCTTTCCATGTGGAGAAGGGAGAAGAGAGGGGGCCGGTGCCCCCTCTTAGGAAAGTAGTCTAGGGCTCCTAAGTTGTAGGAGCCCTGGATGCTATAAAAGGAGGTGAAAGAAGGGGCTACGCCCTAAGCTGGAATCCTCCTCTCCTTGCTGCCGCCACCCTCTCCCTTTCCTTGGTTCAGCCGCCAACAAGAAGGAGAAAAGAAGAGAGCCTTGTCCGCCTCCTCTTCCTCCAAGCCTTCTTCCAACGCAGGGAAAAGAAAGAAGGCTGCAGAAGCTGTGTTCTTCTTCCTTGAGTTCCTTCTTTCTCTTCCTCTTCTCAAGCACAATCAAGGGTTGATTGAAAGAGAGGAGATCAGCCATCAAAAGAAGTCTTTGCAAGGGAGCTAGCACCCCGGAAAGACAAGAGAGCTTTGATCGGATTACTGCTTCGTGTGGATACCCGTAGAGGCCGGACACTTGAACGGCTTCAAGCGAACCTTCATCCTAGACCACGAACTTCAGTTTGCGGTGATCATCTACCCGCACAAGGTGAAGATCTGATCTTCTAATGTATTTAAAAGTTTTAATTCTTATCTAACTACGAACGGTTCATGAAACAACGTTCATGCGATGAACGTCGATCCCGCTTATGTCGATTCCGCTGCCATCTGAATTTTTTGAAATATCAGCGGCATGGGTGGGTTCCCAACAGTGGTATCAGTGCCTAGGCTTCGTAGATTAAGGTAAGAATTAATTATCTAAAGGCTTATTAGATCTGAAAATTAAATGATCATGCATGCTGAAAATTTCTGCATGCAGATTTTTCAGGGGTGCTGATTTTTGCATGTTGATTTTTATATGATAAAATGATGATTCTAATTGCGTTGTTAATAAGATTACAAAGTTTAGAATCATGATTAGCATAATCAGTAACCTATGTCATGATATAATCGGTTAGTTTTCAGATCTGAAAATTATAATTGTTGCATATGGTGATGATTATAGGATTCAAACCCTTTTGGTATCAAATGTAATGACCTGCGATGTGATCTGCAATGTCATGTAATTTTTCAGATGCTTGCATGCATCTTATTTGATATTTTGAGAGGCCTGCGTGCCTCCTAAAAGGAGATGTAATTTATTTTTATTTTTATTTTACAATCTGGTTGTATTTGTGTGATGTGATGTACGTCAACGATCAAGTTGAAGACTAGGCATGAGATGAACAGGTGATCTAAGCAGTTGATGGCGATTGGATGAAGAGTTGATCAAGGATCGGATCAAGGAGGCTTGGAACCAATTCAAGAGTTGAAGACCAGTTGATCGATTGACGTGCATGTGCTTGTAATACGACCTAACTAGAATCCATGATCATCACCCATTTAAAGTTTAGCTTTAATTATTGCTGCGATTATAACTGCCTGCAATGTGCCGTTTGCATGTGATGTGAATGAGAGTCGGGTAGATTGGTTTACATGTGATGTAGCAAATCCAATTGAGACCTAAATCAAAACCTCCTCAATCAAGTCGAGGGTGAACCGACATGAGCAAGTCATATTAGATTAATTGATCTAATTGGTGTCTAGGAAAGCATGAAAGGTGGTTACTTAATTAGGACCTTACTCTCTGAGTAAGGGGAGCCTCCCACCTGCTTACCTGGCCAATTGTTCGATTACCTCTTATGAACAGCTCAAGTTGCAAATACTAAGACCTGATTAACCAATATTAAGTCAATAAGTCTTCCACTATAGTAGAGCTGCTAAGGCCTTTCTGATGTTGATTTGTCTCGGCTGGATACAGTGGTCAAGTTGCATCGGGGGGCTGGACCTCTCTATAGACATGAGATGTTGTAGGGTAAAGGTGGGGTTGGGCACCAATAACTGTTAGGTGAGGACCCAATGACGACTTTATTCCTACGATTATACGGTGGGTCTGACTTAACTAAGAAATGGGACCAATAACTGTTAGGTGAGGTTTTCATGGTTTAGAGACCAAGTTACACTGCAACATGCTTGAGAAGCATTGTACAAGAGTTGTACATTCATCAATCTATATGTCACCAATAACTGTTAGGTGAGGTGGCATGTAAATTGGTGGGACCGCAGTACCCACTAGAAATCCTAGTCGTGTGGGATTTCCGTTTTCCTACCAGGGGAGTGTGAGGGATTCGAGAAAATAGTGGGAGTTACATTTGTTCTAAAAGACCTTAGAATAGATTAGGATCAAGTACAAAAGTCTAACTAGAATCTTTACTCTCTGCAGATACAATGTCAGCTTCAAACCCTTTGACCCGTATTCTTGAAACCAACCGACTGACCGGAACCAATTACAAAGACTGGCTTAGAAACCTCAAAATTATTTTGGACTGTGAAAAAATAGGCTACATACTCGATTCAGATATCCCCATACTACCAACACGTCCTATTGATGTTCAGCGTGAGATGCATAAAAGGTGGTTGGATGATGACATTAGAGTAAAATGCTATATGATGGCATCCATGTCAAATGAACTCCAATGCCAGCATGAAAATATGAAGACTGCTAGGGACATACTGGCACACCTGCAAGAGTTGTATGGTGAGCAGAGTCGCACAGCTCGTTTTGAAGTGTCCAAAAGGCTTTTCAAAACAAAGATGCGCGAGGGGCAGTCTGTCCATGATCACGGTCTGACTATGATCAAGGATCTGGAGGAGCTTGAGAAGCTCGGTATGGACATGCACAAGGAATTACAAGTGGATTTGATCCTAAGTCACTTCCTGATTCATTTGGTCAGTTTATAGTAAACTACCACATGAATAAGATTGAATGCACTAAGACTGAACTAATAAACATGTTGGTAACTACTGAGGGAGCCTTGAAAGGTTCAAGGGGCAATGTCCTTGCTACTGAGTTGACTTCTGGTTCCAAGAGAAAGTCTACTTGGAAGAAAAAGAAGCCTGCTAAGAAGCAGAAAAAGGACAAGAAGCCAAAGAAGGAAGTTCAAAAGAAAAGGGCTAACGACAAAGGAAAATGTTTCCACTGCAATGTCGACGGCCACTGGAAGAGAAACTGTCCTTCATACCTCGAGAGCCTGAAGAACAAGAAATGTGACATACCTTCAGAAGGTATAGACTTGCTCATTATTGAAACGAATCTAACGGTTTCTTCTACTTCTAGTTGGGTTATAGATTCTGGTTCTAGTGCTCATCTGTGCACTACCATGCAGGGTCTAAAGGAAAGTAGAAGGCTGGCGGAAGGTGCGGTAACCCTTCGGGTTGGCAACGGGGCAAAAGTTGCTGCTGTGGCTGTGGGCACCTACCATCTGCGACTACCGTCTGGATTTAGTTTATTACTTAGAGACTGCTGTTGGGGTATGTGGAGACCTTTGGTGATGAAGAGAATTGAAGAAAAATCAATTCTGCATAGTTTTCTGTCTGGCGGACTGTCGGAGTCGACTCGAGCTTCAGTCGAGTCGACTCGGAAACAGTCGAGTCGACTCGAGGTCTGTCGAGTCGACCCGAGAGGAGAAAGCCGCAAAAACCATGTTTCTGTCTGGACTGTCAGAGTCGACTCGAACTACAGTCGAGTCGACTCGGAGCATCGTCGAGTCGACTCGAGATACAGTGGAGTCGACTCGAGATCGTGCCAGTTAAACTGGAAGTTGTTCAGACATGCCAGAGTCGACTCGGACTTCAGCCGAGTCGACTCGGGCTCGCGAAAAATCGTACGGACGATTTTCTTTTGGTGTTTTTGGTGGCGTTTCGACGGCTATGATCATCTGAAGGTCTTGAGACTATATATAGGACTCATGAGAGCCCTAGGGTAAGGGTTATTGGCCGTATATTTGAGAGAGACTCTTGTTTGTGAGGCTAGGGTTCTAGAGAAGAAGAGGATTGGGATCCTACTTCTTGTGCAAAGGGAATTCTGTGTGAATCTCTTGTAGATCGATCGCTTGTGATCGTTCGGGTGTGTGCTATCTCTGTAATCAGTTCATCCTTATTGAGATTTGGAGCGGTGGAGGACGTAGGCTATTTGTAGCCGAACCTCGTTACATTTTTGTGTTTGCTTTGCTATTTTCTTCCTTCTTCTTCCTTTGATCTTTGATAATCCGTTGCGGTGCTCAAGTGTTTTACCCTACTGATACCACGGGGTAATCTTTTGCCCTTCGTAGGCGGAGCGAAGAGGTGATCCTTGAGTCCGGAGTCGAGGGAGCAAGAGAGTACTTATCCGTTTGTATCTCTCTTGCTTGTCCGACGTCGGTGGCGGCGCTGGTGTGAGTGGGTTCCGGTGCGGGGCGCCGACAACAATTGGTATCAGAGCTATTGGTTATTCTGCAATGGCGGATGAAGGGAAGTTGCGAATTGAGAAGTTCAATGGCACGAACTTCGGATTTTGGAAGATGCAAATAGAAGATTACCTTTACCAGAAGGATCTCTATTTACCTCTTGGAGGTAGAGCAAAGAAACCAGAGAAGATGTCCGATGAAGACTGGGAGGTCCTCGATCGGAAGACGCTCGGCACCATCAGATTGTCACTTGCATCCCAAGTGGCATTCAACATCAAAAACGAGAAGACGACGATGGAGTTGATGGCAACATTGTCGCGGATGTACGAGAAACCCTCAGCATCAAACAAGGTATTTCTCATGAAGAGGTTGTTTAATCTTCGTATGAAAAATGGCGGCAGCGTAGCAGAATACCTCAACGAGTTCAATGGACTCACGGCCCAGTTGGAGTCAGTGGAGATTAGTTTTGACGATGAGATTCGGGCATTGCTAATCCTCTCCGGATTGCCTGATAGCTGGGAGGGCCTGGTGATGGCGGTGAGCAACTCTTCGGCAACGGGGAAGTTGATTTTTGATGACGTTGTGGGAGTGCTTCTGAGTGAAGAAGCAAGAAGGAAATCTTCTGGAGCTACGGAGTCGTCTGGAAGTGCACTAAACACCTCTGACCGGGGAAGACAAAAGAAGGACGGTCGATTTCGAAGCGACTCGAAGTCGAGATCCAGCAGGTCTCGAGCACCTCAGAACAAGGGAGCGAAGTGCTGGAACTGCGGGAAGACGGGGCACTTTAGGAGGGATTGCAAATCTCCTAAAGGGAAGCAAGGCGACCACACCGAAGGAGTCAGCAAGGATCTGGCAAATCTTGCTGAAGACGGTGATATGGATGCCCTCGTTCTATCTTTGTCTACCTGTGACGAGTCTTGGGTGATAGACTCGGGCGCGTCTTTCCATGCTACATCCCAACGGAAGCTTCTTGAAGGATATGAGAAGGGAGACTTTGGCAAAGTCTACCTAGGGGATGGAGAGCCTTGCACCATACAAGGAAGGGGAAGCGCGGAAGTGAAGTTGGTTTCTGGATCTTCACTTGAGCTTGAGGACGTACGGCACGTACCTCAACTGCAGAGGAATCTGATTTCTGTTGGACAGTTGGCGAGCCAGGGGTACAAGGCTACTTTCACAGCTGATCAGTGGAAGATATCCAGAGGTTCGTTGACGGTGGCTAGTGGCAAGAAGGTTGGGACACTTTATGTCACCAACGGCACGGAGAACTCTATTGGAGTTGTTGCAGCAGATGTGGACACCAAGTTATGGCATTGTAGACTTGGGCACATGAGTTATCAGGGACTGGAGGTGATGCACCAGTTGGGAAAGCTGCAGGGTCTCAGGAGTGTTGAGATGGACTTCTGTGAGAATTGTGTTCTCGGAAAGCAGAAGCGTGTTTCATTCAACAAAGAAGGTAAACCTCGGAAGCAAGAAAAGCTAGATCTCGTGCACACGGACGTGTGGGGGCCTGCACCAGTTTCTTCCATTGGTGGATCTCAGTACTATGTTACTTTTATTGATGATGCTACCAGGAAGCTTTGGGTGTTCTTCTTGAAGCACAAGTCAGAGGTATTTGGGGTCTTCAGGAGATGGCAGGCGATGGTAGAACTCGAGACAGGAAAGAGGTTGAAATGCCTGAGATCGGACAACGGTGGTGAGTATTGTAGCAGGGAGTTTGAGGACTACTGTGCAGATGCTGGGATCGTCAGGCAAAGGACAGTTCCAGGAACACCACAACAAAATGGAGTTGCTGAAAGGATGAACAGAACAATTAATGAGCGTGCCAGGAGTATGAGGATACATGCTGGATTGCCACAGCAGTTTTGGGCGGAAGCAGTTAACACTGCTGCCTACTTGATCAACAGAGGGCCATCAAAGAAACTTGAATTTGGGATTCCTGAGGAAGCATGGACAGCGAAGAAGATTGATTTGGCGCACTTACGAGTATTCGGTTGTACCAGTTATGTCCATGTTGATTCCAGTCAAAGAAGCAAACTAGACGCCAAATCAAAGAAGTGTATTTTCGTTGGATACAGAGGTCAACAGTTTGGGTACCGGCTTTGGGATCCCGAACACAAGAAGATCATTCGTAGTAATGATGTGGTATTCAATGAGAAAATGCAGCAGAGCACTGAATCAGAAACAAAACCTGTTGAGCCGTGTTTTGTGGATCCTGAAGAGGAGTCTACAAATTCTGGTCAGAAGACTCAGTCAGAGCAAGAACCTGAAGCATTGGCACCCCCTCCACAACTAAGAAGGTCCACTCGTAGTACTCATGGGAAGCCTCCTCAAAGGTATGATGGGACTCTTAGTTATTTGCTGCTCACAGATAATGGCGAACCTGAATGCTTCACGGAGGCATTGGAGGTTGATACCAGGAAGGAGTGGGAGTTGGCCATGGATGATGAGATGAAGTCATTGGAGCAGAATCAAACGTGGGATTTGGTGGATCTGCCCAAGGGGAAGAAAGCACTGTCAAACAAATGGGTTTACAGGCTGAAGGAAGAGCAAGGCGGGAAGAAGCGATACAAGGCCAGGCTGCTTGTAAAAGGATTTCAGCAGAGAGCAGGTATCGACTTCACAGAGATCTTTTCTCCTGTAGTCAAGATGAGTACTATTCGAGCGGTGCTGAGCATGGTGGCAGTAGAGGATCTTCACTTAGAGCAGCTTGATGTGAAGACGGCCTTTCTCCACGGAGATCTCGATGAGGAGATATATATGCAGCAGCCGGAGGGATACATTGCAGCTGGCATGGGTGACTTAGTCTGCAAACTAAAGAAAAGCCTCTATGGTTTGAAACAGGCACCCAGACAATGGTATCTCAAGTTCGATAGTTACATGCTTGAGATAGGATACAGGAGATGTCAGGAGGATCACTGTTGCTACTTCCGGGACTTCGGTACATCTTACATTATCTTGCTATTGTATGTTGATGACATGTTAGTTGCAGGAGCTAGCATGCATGAGATTGCAAAATTGAAGCTGAAGCTGTCAAGAAAATTTGCAATGAAGGATCTAGGAGCAGCAAAATAGATCCTTGGGATGCGGATCAGTAGAGATAGGTCTAAACATATCCTCAGACTATCTCAGGCGGAGTACATCAGCCGAGTACTCAGGAGATTCTGCATGGAGGGTGCCAAACCTGTTGGCACACCGCTGGGTGCCCATTTTAAGCTCTCAAAAGGGCAAAGTCCGAAGACGCGGGTGGAGGAGCTCAATATGTCAAAAATCCCGTATGCATCGGCAGTGGGGAGCTTGATGTACGCTATGGTGTGTACGAGACCAGACATTGCTCAAGCAGTGGGAGTTGTGAGTCGCTTCATGAGCTGCCCAGGCTTGGAGCATTGGCGCGCAGTCAAATGGATACTGAGGTATCTGAAAGGCACTGAGCACATGTCATTGTGCTATGGAGGTTCTGAGATCCGGTTACAGGGCTATGTGGACTCAGACATGGCAGGGGACTTGGACGGCAGGAGAAGCACGACAGGGTACTTGTTCACCTTGGGCAGTGGAGCCGTCAGTTGGATTTCCAGGTTGCAACCAGTTGTTGCATTGTCGACTACGGAGGCGGAGTATGTGGCAGCCACAGAGGCGTGCAAGGAACTAATATGGCTTCAAGTCTTGATGAAGGAGCTTGGGAAGGAACAGAAGGATTGCATGTTATATTCTGATAGTCAAAGTGCAATTCATCTGGCAAAGAATTCAGCTTTCCATTCAAGGACGAAGCATATTGACATACGGTACCACTTCGTGAGGTCATTGCTCGAGCAGGGACTCGTCAAGTTGGAGAAGATTCATACAAGTCAGAATCCTGCAGATATGTTGACGAAGGTCGTCACGGTGGAGAAGCTGAGGAGTTGTTCAGCTTCTGCTGGTCTTCATGCTTGAAGACGTTGAGGAGGCATCGTACCTATTTCACTAGGATGATTTAGTTTCAGTGGGAGCACAGAGGAGAGCCAAGTAACAAGAGGATATACCCAAGGTCTCCAAGTGGGAGATTGTTGGGGTATGTGGAGACCTTTGGTGATGAAGAGAATTGAAAGAAAATCAATTCTGCATAGTTTTCTGTCTGGCGGACTGTCGGAGTCGACTCGAGCTTCAGTCGAGTCGACTCGGGAACAGTCGAGTCGACTCGAGGTCTGTCGAGTCGACCCGAGAGGAGAAAGCCGCAAAAACCATGTTTCTGTCTGGACTGTCAGAGTCGACTCGAACTACAGTCGAGTCGACTCGGAGCATCGTCGAGTCGACTCGAGATACAGTGGAGTCGACTCGAGATCGTGCCAGTTAAACTGGAAGTTGTTCAGACGTGCCAGAGTCGACTCGGACTTCAGCCGAGTCGACTCGGGCTCGCGAAAAATCGTACGGACGATTTTCTTTTGGTGTTTTTGGTGGCGTTTCGACGGCTATGATCATCTGAAGGTCTTGAGACTATATATAGGACTCATGAGAGCCCTAGGGTAAGGGTTATTGGCCGTATATTTGGGAGAGACTCTTGTTTGTGAGGCTAGGGTTCTAGAGAAGAAGAGGATTGGGATCCTACTTCTTGTGCAAAAGGAATTCTGTGTGAATCTCTTGTAGATCGATCGCTTGTGATCGTTCGGGTGTGTGCTATCTCTGTAATCAGTTCATCCTTATTGAGATTTGGAGCGGTGGAGGACGTAGGCTATTTGTAGCCGAACCTCGTTACATTTTTGTGTTTGCTTTGCTATTTTCTTCCTTCTTCTTCCTTTGAACTTTGATAATCCGTTGCGGTGCTCAAGTGTTTTACCCTACTGATACCACGGGGTAATCTTTTGCCCTTCGTAGGCGGAGCGAAGAGGTGATCCTTGAGTCCGGAGTCGAGGGAGCAAGAGAGTGCTTATCCGTTTGTATCTCTCTTGCTTGTCCGACGTCGGTGGCGGCGCTGGTGTGAGTGGGTTCCGGTGCGGGGCGCCGACAACAACTGCTATTATGTACCTGCTGCTAGCAGAAATTTAATTTCTGTTTCATGTCTAGCACCGGAAGGTCATGTTTTTACATTTGACAAAGACTGCTGTTCTATTTATTTCAGAAATAAAATAGTTGCACGTAGTTTCATGATCGACAGTCTCTATCATTTACATATGGATGTATCTGTGAATGTTACCGAGCAAGAAGTGAGTGCCAAAGGATCCAAAAGATCTAGAGATGAGATAAACCAAAGATATTTGTGGCACCTCAGGCTTGGCCATATTGGAGAAGACAGAATGAACAAAATGGATAAAGATGGGCTTTTAGGCTCATTGACTTCCGAGTCATATCCAGTTTGCGAGTCCTGTCTTCAAGGAAAAATGGCTAGACTGCCCTTTGTAGGACATGGGGAGAGGACCACTGAAATACTTACCCTAGTACATACAGATGTATGTGGCCCATTCGATGTGCTAGCCAGGGGACATTATTCTTACTTCATTACCTTTACCGATGATTATTCACGGTATGGTTATGTGTATCTTATGAGACACAAGTCTGAATCTTTTGAAAAGTTCAAAGAGTTCAGGAATGAAGTAGAAAAACAAACTGGAAAACCTCTTAAGGCTTTTCGATCAGATCGAGGAGGAGAATACCTTAGTGGGAAATTCTGGGACTATCTCAAAGAAAATGGCATAGTCTCACAGTGGACACCTCCGGGTACACCTCAACTCAATGGGGTGTCAGAGAGGAGGAATCGGACCCTGTTGGATATGGTCAGGTCCATGATGAGCTTCACTGATTTACCTATGTTTCTTTGGGGAGATGCCTTACTCACAGCGATTTATTTATTGAATAGAGTTCCCTCTAAATCCGTTCCTACCACACCGTATGAGATATGGCATGGTAAGAAACCAAGTCTGGGTCATCTCAAGATTTGGGGATGTCCGGCCCACGTCAAGAGACTACAGGCGGACAAACTAGAGGCTAGGACCATAAGTGCTCGTTTTATAGGATATCCTAAAGAGTCATTCGGATACAATTTTTACGTCTCAGAGGATCACAATGTGTTTGTGAGCCGTCATGCCATCTTCTTGGAAAATCAGTTTATCCTTGATAGAGGCAGTGGGAGGAAAATTGAGCTTGAAGAGAAAGTCTCTGAAAAGCAACGAGTCATGGATCCTATTGAACCCATTCATACAGAGCCAGTACACGATGTCCCTCGACCACCTCGTAGATCTAGTAGGGTCTCCCATCCTTCCGATAGATACTTAGGTATACTAGAGGAGGATACCGAGGAAATGTTCCTAGTGGGAGATAGGGATCATACACAAGATCCCAAAACCTACAACGAGGCAATATCTGATATCGATTCCGAGAAATGGCTGGAAGCCATGAAGTCAGAATTAGACTCCATGCATTCCAACCAAGTCTGGACCTTAGTAGACCCACCAGAAGGTATTGTACCTATTGGATGCAAATGGATCTACAAAAGGAAGATAGGTTCGGATGGAGAGGTAGAGACCTATAAGGCAAGGCTTGTGGCGAAAGGGTATAGTCAGCGCGAAGGCATTGACTATCAGGAGACCTTTTCACCTGTAGCCATGCTAAAATCCATCCGAACATTGCTTGCTATTGCAGCATTTCATGATTATGAAATCTGGCAGATGGATGTGAAAACTGCTTTCCTGAATGGATATCTTAATGAAGATATCTATATGGAACAGCCTTTGGGTTTCACTTCCAGTGATGGAGATCACAAGGTCTGCAAGCTGCAAAGGTCCATCTATGGACTAAAGCAAGCATCTCGGAGTTGGAACACTCGTTTCGATGACGCAATCAAAACGTTTGATTTCATCAAAAACGAAGAGGAACCGTGTGTTTACAAAAAGGTTAGTGGGAGCGCTGTCGTATTTCTCGTACTGTACGTGGACGACATCCTACTGATAGGGAATGATATTCCCATGCTAACCTCGGTCAAGGTCTGGTTGTCAAAAGAATTCTCCATGAAAGACCTTGGGGAAGCATCCTATATTTTGGGAATA
The DNA here is from genome assembly GCF_009389715.1 of Phoenix dactylifera. Taxonomy (NCBI): domain Eukaryota; kingdom Viridiplantae; phylum Streptophyta; class Magnoliopsida; order Arecales; family Arecaceae; genus Phoenix; species Phoenix dactylifera. The sequence continues at coordinate 328,132 of NW_024067703.1, forward strand.
AAGGTCTATAGAGATAGATCTAAAAGGATGCTTGGCCTTTCACAGAAGATGTATATAGAGGAGGTGCTGAAGAGGTTCAGATGAAAAACTCCAAGAGGGGTCTCTTACCCCTTAGGCATGGAATTCATCTCTCCAAGAAGATGTGCCCCAACACATCTGAAGAGATTCAACGCATGAGCAAGATTCCCTATGCATCGGCAATAGGAAGCCTCATGTATGCCATGCTATGTACACGACCTGATATAGCTCTTGCTGTGAGTGTCACAAGCAGATATCAGTCGAATCCAGGTGAAGAACACTGGACAGCTGTGAAGAATATTCTTAAGTACTTGAGAAGAACTAAAGATTTATTCTTGGTTTTTGGAGGATCATCAGAGTTAAAGGTAGAAGGGTACACAGATTCAGACTTCATGACTAATGTCGATGACAGGAAGTCAACATCTAGATATGTGTTCTTGTGCAATGGTGGTACGGTGAATTGGAAAGAGTTCTAAACAACCGATCATTGCTGATTCTACTATGGAAGCTGAATACATCACTGCCTCTGAAGCTGCTAAGGAAGGCTTCTGGTTCAAGAAATTCATTGCAGAGTTGGACGTGATGACATCAGATGCCATAACACTCTACTGCGATAATAATGGCGCCATAGCCCTTGCTAAGGAGCCAAGGTCTCATCAGAAGTCTAAGCATATAGAGCGGCGCTTCCATCTCATACGCGACTATGTTGAGAAGAAATATGTAGAGGTGCAGAGAGTAGACTCCGCGGATAACGTGGCAGACCCGTTCACTAAACAGCTAAGTCAGCAAAAGACTGAAGCCCACCTTGAGAAGATGGGGCTTAGATATATGACTGATTGGCTTTAGTGCAAGTGGGAGATTGTTAGATGTATGCCCTAGAAGCCAATCTGGCTGACACATTGTTAATTCTAGGGACATAATTTTGTACTTGACTATTTATTATTGAATAAATAAAAGGCATCTTTTCATTCATATTATTTATGTGTCTATGAATCGTCCAAGAAATTAATAAGATGATGATACATATTCTCAAGAGTTGAGAATTTGAGCCATGTATCATTGGTGATTAATTTCTAAATGCTCCTGATCAATGGATCATCACGAGGACGGTGATCGATCCGATCAGTGCACAGATCACTTTCCTTCTGGATGGACGAGACTTGAGTCCACAGTGTAGGGACACTGAAGTGATAGTGCAGGTGCTTGTTAGAGAACAAGGGTACTGAGCGTGACCAAGACAAGAAGTCACTTGGATGTCTATCCACTCGTCAGTGACTTGCTTGATGTTGCAGTAGTGTGACTGGTCCTTTGACCTGCGGTGCTTCGGCTACTCACAGTGAGGTTATTGTAGTTTGACTGCACACATACATGGTCTCTAGCCATATGGGTCCATGCAGTGTAGATTGGCTGCAGTAGGTTCACTGTAGGAGTAGGGTATGCACCTACAAGGAATCTATCGACCTTGATAGAAGAGGAGTGATCCTATGTGATTTGTTAGACTGAGTTCTAAGACCTTGGCCAGGGCAGTAATATAAAGTGGAGAAAGAGTTTTCCACTATCGAACTCGAGTCGAATAAATCTTGACATATGACAGACGATGGGGTTTGACGAGTTGTCCATGACCTCCATCCTGTAGGGATCCACGATAGTAGGACTGTATCACACGTTAACTGCACCTAGAGGTTCATCATTCCATTCTGCTGGGTAGCCACAACATGCTGCTAGGTGTCACTGGTGGATGGTGGGACTCACAGGGATTATCTCGATGATCGATAAACCCTAATGAGTTGAGTTGGAATCGTTCCAACCCATTGAAAGAAGTTTTCAATGATATAGTGATAGAGATCACAATATATCTCACTACCAGTCAGAATAGAACCTATGGGGTCACACACACTAGAAGTATTGACCGATCCGATGGTTGAAAAGTGATTATGAATCACGAGTAATCAATTCGATTGATAAGAAGTTGAAGAAGGAAAGGGAATTAATTAATTGGACTTGAAACAAGAGTCCCACTTCGAGTAGGATTCCTAGAGTCCTAATTGGATTAGGACTGAAAATCCTAGTTGGAGTAGGACTGGAATTCCTACTTGGAATAGGATTCCTGCAATCCTAATGAGATTAGGAGTTTTGAATCAAAATTGGATTCCTACTTGGAGTAGGATTCCTAGAGTCCTAATCGGATTAGGACTTCGGATTCAAATAGAGTCCTAATTGGATTAGGACTAAAATTAAATATGTCCTAATTTGGATTAGGTTTTCTTAAGTCACAATTAATTATTAATCTAATGAATCAATAAGACTCCTAATTGGATTAGGATTGAAGAGTTCAATTGAGTCAAAATTGATTGAAGTTCTAATTGGATTAGGACTTACCTAGATTGGATCCTAATTGGTTCACCCTTGAGCTAAGCCTAATTGGATTAGGGCTTGACCACATTAGGGCATTTCAAACCCTACTTAATGTGGATTAGGGTTTACCATGAGGAGGGGAATATGCCCCCCCCCTTTCCATGTGGAGAAGGGAGAAGAGAGGGGGCCGGCGCCCCCTTTTAGGAAAGTAGTCTAGGGCTCCTAAGTTGTAGGAGCCCTGGATGCTATAAAAGGAGGTGAAAGAAGGGGCTACGCCCTAAGCTGGAATCCTCCTCTCCTTGCTGCCGCCACCCTCTCCCTTTCCTTGGTTCAGCCGCCAACAAGAAGGAGAAAAGAAGAGAGCCTTGTCCGCCTCCTCTTCCTCCAATCCTTCTTCCAACGCAGGGAAAAGAAAGAAGGCTGCAGAAGCTGTGTTCTTCTTCCTTGAGTTCCTTCTTCCTCTTCCTCCTCTCAAGCACAATCAAGGGTTGATTGAAAGAGAGGAGATCAGCCATCAAAAGAAGTCTTTGCAAGGGAGCTAGCACCCTGGGAAGACAAGAGAGCTTTGATCGGATCACTGCTTCGTGTGGATACCCGTAGAGGCCGGACACTTGAACGGCTTCAAGCGAACCTTCATACTAGACCACGAACTTTAGTTTGCGGTGATCATCTACCCGCACAAGGTGAAGATTTGATCTTCTAATGTATTTAAAAGTTTTAATTCTTATCTAACTATGAACGGTTCATGAAACAACGTTCATGCGATGAACGTCGATTCCGCTTATGTCGATTCTGCTGCCATCTGAATTTTTTTGAAATATCAGCGGCATGGGCGGGTTCCCAACACTTCTCACTCGGAAGATTATATCCGGAGGATGATAACAGGGGTCAAGAGGCTATAAAAGGAGGGGAGTTTTTCTCCTGTGGGGGTATCCTTGGCTCATCGAATAATACTTTGATCATTCCATTCGGAGAGTTCCCACAAGAGTGGAAAGAGATAGAGGAGGATAGGAAGAAGAATCAGTCGGGATGGAAGCCTTCTCCACTGCTGCTGCTGTTCACTTCTACATGGAGGGCTGATCTCTTCACTAGGGCACGATGAAGCCCTAACAAAGGCGACAATGTTTCTTGTATTTTTATTATTTTGTTTTTGGAATTGTATGAACTTATTTTGATCCAAATGAATATCTTTTTATCTCATATTTGAATTCTGTGATTTTAAGTATGATGTTTATACAATTGTTCTACATGATCATCAAGTAAATATAAGATAGTCCATGCTTAAGGAAGATGCGGTGTGCTGCCACCTTAGATTAGGGTAGACATTTCATGCTAACTGAAGATGGATTATGCCTAAATTACTTTGGTGAAATTTTATTCGAATGCTTATTAGGCTTGTAGCCAATTTGCATAAAAATCCAAAAATGAAATAAAATATCATTAACCATTATTGCTAAGTTAGTGGTGAATTCCTTGCCCTAGGTTCTCTCAACTGATATCATTTTAATTGCATTTTTTATTAAATTATTTAGGTTAATGTTCTTCACAAACTCATATTTATAAATTAAAAAAAAAGAAAATAATTGTACCCCAATCCCTGTAGATCGATACCTGTAATCACTATCCTACATGCTAAAACTGACTATCAATGAGCAATTATCGACAATTAAACCAAACATGCTAATCTGAAATTAAATTAGTCATAAAATTTTTAAATCCAACTATTCTTTGTGGGGCTGCATCAAAATCATTTAAATAATAAAAAAATAAGGATATTTTACTAGCTTGCATGCTCCCAAAGTGCAAACTTAGGAAATCTTTTGCTAAGAATACATTTTCTGTTTTTGTCGGACAAAAATAGTAATTAATTTGTAGCTTATAAGGATGGACAGAAGAACTTCAAATCAATCAATAAGGCTTGTTGTTGAGGAAAACACTTGTATATAAAGGGATTTTATTAAATAGAACCTAGTAAAGGTGAATATTGAAAATGAAAGATTATATTTGGCAACACATTTTTAATTTTTGGAAAATACTACACCCAATGTATTTAATAGCAAGGTTGGAAAAATCGATACCGGGCACCGTATTGGTTCTCCAGTGGCACGAGTCGGTACGGGCCATCCTGGGCCTGTACCGACGAGGGCACGATATTGTGGGAGAAAGAAAAAGAGAGAGAGAAGGGAAAGAGAGGGCGGCGGACGTCGGTGGAGGCCGCGGAGGGCTGGCGGAGGCTATGTCCGACTTCACTTACAAATTCCAAAATCTTCTAGGCACGGCCGAACCTCTATTTCGTTCGAAACAAGAGAACCGACCGCGATCTCGCTTGCTGCGGTCTCCGGCGTCCCGACCTCTCCCTCTCCCTCCCTCCCTCGCTCGCTCTCTCTATTTTCTTTTCCTTCTCTGGCTCCGGCAGCGAGTCTCATTTCCATTGTCAGAATTGTAATGGTGAGCTACCAGTACGGCTTGGAACGGCCGGAACCACTCGGTTCAAGACGGTTTCGCCGACCTTGTTTTGTAGGAATTAAATTGATGATTAGTATTCTCTTACATGTCTTTATTCTCTAATCCAATTCTATATTGAATTTGTAGTCCAAATTGTGAGTCGATTACCACATTATATTGTGCATTAAGTACCGCCTTTGATGATAGTATTTTGCAAGGTCTACTATACGGACCCATACCAATCATACCATATTCTACTGTACCATACCAGCAAGAAAATAATACAGTACCGAGATTCAATTCAGTATATGAGTCAAACTAGTCTGCACTGGTCTGAACCAAGTAGAACCGCCCTGTAAGTTTTGAAATCAGCATATGTATTGTACCATAAAATAACAACAAAGGATTGCACTATTAGTGTGCTTTATATTTGCAAGAAAGCCATGGGATTGGACCTATGTTACTGACAGAAGTGTGTGAATTAGATTATGAACATGGAATCACTACAGGAAAAAGAACCAATCCCGGTGCTTTTTTGGACCTTTAGCAACGCTTTTTTGCGTCGGCTAAAGTACCGCCGACGCAACGCCAAGCGTCGCCAAAGCGTCGGCGATACCTAAGTGGGAAAATTTTTTGCCGACGCTTGGTAAAGCGTCGGTGTATCCTATTTTTCCGACGCAACAAAGCGTCAGCATAAACCAGAACTTGGGCGTGGTGGATAGTGGCGGAATTTTGTCCGACGCTTAATGCAGGTTTTTATCGACGCTTATTAGCGTCGGTTATAAATTTTTACCGACGCTTTTTTAGCGTCAGTGAAAGCGCTCCAGCCTATGCCAGAGGAGTTTTTTAACGACGCTTTAAAGCATCGGGAGTGGTTTTTAAAAAAAAAAAAAATAGAAAAACAAATACATATTAAGAAACATATTATAGCAATATGAACCTGCATTACATTTACATCAAAACAAACATTCAAATCATTCAAAAAATGCATATTGTCATATATGATGAAATTTACATAATAAGTTTAGAATTACAATGTATTTTGAAAAATATAAGAAAGATACATATAAAACTTCTTAGATAACTGTCTCAAAAATATCAGGGACCGGATTCAGCACCATCATCATCTCTATGAGCCGTTGAAGTATCAGAAATCTAAAAAAAAAGGAGAAACTTTAGAAGTTAGGAATATGAAAATCATTAACTAATAAAAATAAGTGATAATTATGTAAAGTCATCAAATATATATAGTTATTTACCTGAGGAGGGAGAAATCGCTGCAACATAGATGAAATATGCTCAAGCTGAGACTGCAAAGTTTGTTGGTTCTACTTCAGCTCCGCCAACTCTGCTTGATGGCGATCCTTCATATCTTCAATTGTTGTCCGAAGTCTACTAACTTTTGCATTGCTACTACCTTCTCCAGCATTTCTTGTATACATTTCTACAGCAGACAACTAAGTGGAGGTAACTCTAACGCCATAACCCCTCACTCGACCATAACGCTCTAGGCCCAATAATTCGGCGAGCACCTGAGCTTCGACATGACTGATCGCATCGGATGATGATGACTCCCTGACACACTCTAAAATAAGAGTTGTTGCCTTGTCCTATAATGCACAAAAGAAAAAGTCATATTAATGTATGGCAATAATAGAACTAATAATAATATCGTTGAAAGATTCAAAGATGAATACATACAACTATATCTCTTGCCTCCTCTCGAACAAAACTGCCATCTCGGTGGGTGTGAGTCATCTTATAAAACTCTATCTTACCAGGCTTCCTCCCATTATCATCCATTTACAACAAAAAGTATATTGACAAGCTAGTTATCGTGATAAATGTTATATGATAGAACAGTTTAAAATAGTTGTAAAGAGTTTCAAAAAAACTTACGAATTTAGCTCTACGCCTAGCATAACTCATCGAGCCTGAAGTATGAGGAACAGTCTGAGAGGCTCGTGCAGCTCTACCAATGTTGAAATACGTCTTTCCAAAAAAAGAATAAACAATATAATATATTTAATGTATAAATTTGTAATCTATGTTATTAGTAAATACAATCTAAGGTATTGAAAAAATATACACAACCTGAGCTTTCTCTGAAAATCAGTAGTGGACAAGCTCCCTCCATTGATGAGGGATTACATCAGAAGGACAAACACGAGCCACCTCCTCTTCAGTCATGCCCACGTGCTTCCAGTCCGCCTTCAATTTCGCCTTATATTCTTTCCATTTGCGGTTGACGGACTCCAGCACCCAATCATGGCTATTTGCAGGAAGGACAAACTTTTTCTACACCAAAGTTAAGAATGTTATAACAATGATAAATCAAAAAATAAAATTGTGATAGTAAGCAAATTCAATTTTTTACCTCAATAACTTTAAGAAGCTCAACCTTATACGAAGGAAACATTTCATTCCATTTCGTATAGTTGAGTGGACACAACTGACCCTTCCGTGCAACCGATCCTAGAAAAGTCGATAAAATGCTTGCAGCCCTCTTGATAGGCTGCCCCAGTTCATTGCATTGGACGACGATCTTCTCATCCTCATGTAGACTCCACACGTCCCGTGCTCGAGTGGGTCCTCATGTCCTCCTCACTCTCCCCAGTCCATCTATAAAAATAAAATAAAATATCCATGGATTGTAAAAAAAATAATATAAAAAATGTAAATCAAATTACCCTGAATGTGCACGTCATCCATGTCTGGACAATCAGCAGGTGGCACGTGCTCAGACTGAGATTCGTGCTGATGGGGCTCGTCGGGTTGCTGGGACCATAGGGACTGATCGGAAGAAGATCCCACAGATGTGTGCTGAAACTCTACATCTCTGAATCGTTTTTCTCGCGGCATGTTGTTACCTAGTATGCACAAAAAGAAGCAATATTAGTTAAATAATAAATAAAATCTAAAGGAATTGCTAATTAGTTCAATGTATAGAAGTAATTTCTATACATTAAGCAAATGTATAGAAATGCCAGAAATGCTTAGAACCTGCCACCATTCTCCAACTGATGAACAAATAGCCCACGATTTCCTAATGCTCAGCACAGAACACATCTCAAAGGTAAGTTCCAGTTCCTCTTTGTTTGATTCTCCACTGTTAATAGCTTTTTAATCAACAACAGCCTGCCAATATCTCCAAGCTTCTTCAGAATTGCACTCCTCCAAGTAGCATCAAAAATAGGAGGAACGGATCCCTCCGCAGTGCGAAAAAAAAAATCGTAGAAACCTTTCACATGGAAGATCCCATATCCAAGTCACCCTGTCTATGCCCTCATTCAGAAGCACATGCTGTTGGATGCTAACCAAATCAGCAGCCTCATCTTGCTCCTCCTCAACTTGGGCCAAATAGAAAGCTGACTATTCTCATCCCTTGCATAATTCTCTACTAACTGATGGAGCTTAATAGTAGGAGGAGTTGATTCCCTAGCCACAAGAATCTGTCCAAAATATAGTGTCAGCCCCATACCCAACCTTTACATTTATGCTTGTGAAAAAAAATTCTCTTTTGCCTTCAGAACACTCTTTCATGCAGGTGAAGTAATGTTGCTCGGGGAAGAGCTTGACCATCCAACTCTTTTTCTATATAGTATCTAATTCGACAAAACATTTCCAAGATAAACTTCCTTCCAGTAGCAATCTCCACCACCACTTCAACATGAAAGATATAGTATCTAAGATCTCTCCTTGACTCCATTTATTTAATTGATAGCTATCTCAATCTATATTTAGAAATACTCCACCAACCTCAACAAGTCATCCTTCATTTATCTCAAGCGATCTGAATTCCTGCTCCTCAAGCTGAATCTAGCTAAAGTCCAAATAAATCTATTTTCAGCAATTTTATTGAAAATATCATCATGAGAGCCATGTATCAAGCTCATCCACTATCTTCATAGCATATCCATTCTCAATTTGTATGATACTGCTAAAAGCCACTAGATTTACATTCCTTGAAAGCAAAACCTTTTTCACACTCAGTGAATGCCTCTTGACTTTTGGATACCATTGCCAACTTTTCTTGCAGTTAGTGAATACAGTTTTTTCTTGTGCCGCTCCAGACAACTCTGAAGGTACATCAAGAGACAGCAACCTCCTCTAAAGTTACACCACCGACAGGCATGAATGTCATTTATTTTCTCACTACTCTTCAGCTCTTACAATGAAAATTATACTCTATATTTGGTGGCTCAATTTTCTTGAAACATATCCTCAAAAGACAAAATCAATAATAATTATATTGACACCTCTAGTGTCTCCATGTTAGAATTGAAGAGTATGCAATTCAATGGGACAATCTAATCTAAAAAGTTAAAAATATTGCAGTTGAAACAAAACAATGGTCTAAAAATTTAGCAACATAATGTTCCTTCCCAATCAGGCAGATGCCATATGAATGTTTTTATATAATAAGCTATTTTCCAAGCTTCCTAGAAATATTCAGGACACTGCAGATAATCCGACCACAAGACACATGCCAGATATGTTATATTAATTCCTCAAAATAGATTCAATAGTGCTTCTATTAGGCCTGTCATCATAGATTGCAGCATAAATTTGATTCACAATTCAATGCCCTTGGGAACAAATCGGGCGGGATCAAAATTGGCTCATTAGTTCAACTTGATTCATGAAGCAGCATCAGCATGAACCCTCAATTTCAGTAGATAATAAAGTAACTAAAGATATAACTCATTTTCATCACAAATACTACAATCGTTTTTTAGATACTATATAGTATAGAGCTTTGTAAAGCAGTCTACACATATTAAAAGATAAACCGATATCCTTAACTCCCACTCTCTCTCTTCCTCCTGCATTTCACCATTTAGCACGAAAATGACCTCCTGTTACTGGTTCTCTTCTGTATGGGCCGTGTTCTATATGAAACATTAATTAGTTCATATTTTTCTGCATGCTAGTGCCCTTCCAAAAAGTAATGGCTTCCTAAATTGCATTGATTGATTGCAGCACTCCACCGACAGTTTAATCATGCTGTATATTAGCTTCAAGTTTAATCATGATGTTTCATCGAAGAAATGGCTTAAAATCTATCACATCTCGACCTAGGATAGGGTTTGTATCTTTTGCATGAAAGAAGAATTTACTTCTTTCTCAAGCGGAGGGAGATGGGATCAGCCGGTCGGCGCCGCAGAGGAGGGAGGATGAGAGGAGGATGCGGACGGTCGCCCGGCGCCAGAGAGGAGGAAGCAGGAGAGGAGCTTGGCGTCGGACGTCGCTCAGCGTCGGAGAGGACAAGAGACGGGGGAGGCGTTGGATTGATGTCGGCGCCAGAGGGAGGAGGAGAGGAGAGTGGCTTGGATTCGTGGCTCAAATCCAGGAGACGGGGGAGGCGGTGGATTGATGTCGACGCCGGAGGGAGGAGGAGAGGGGAGTGGCTTGGCTCAAATCCAAGAGACGGGGGAGGTGGTGGATTGATGTCGGCGCCAGAGAGGAGAGGAGAGGAGAGGAGAGCTAGGGCATCGAGAGGGGTTTGAGATGGGGATTGGTTTTGAGATGGTTTTGGCCTCCGACGATGCTTATAAGCGTCGTCGTAGGTCTGGTTTTTTACAACGTTTAAAAAACTTCGTCGATTCTAAATCTCTACCGACGCTTTTTGAAAGCGTCGGCACAATTTGGCACGGAACAAAAATTTCCCGACGCTTTCCCCTAGCGTCGGAAAAAAAGCTTCAGGAAATATTATTTTTCCTGTAGTGAATTGTGCCTATGATAAGATTTAGGCTATCATGGTTTCTGTTTTGCAGTTTTTGTCATGAAGTATTCCTTGACCATTAGTGTTCTGTAAAGATTTTATTTTTGCCATTCAATTAGGAACAACTTGTCCCATCAGAGAAACAACTAATTCTAATTATTCATAACTAGAGTTTCTTATTCAAAAGTGACATGACCTTTGAAATTCTCCTCTAGTGTACACTCGTCTTATGCTTTTGATCCATTGAGCATTCTTTATTCTTATCATATTCAATCAGCATCGATCTTGGGTGGATTGGAGTTATAGCATTTAGGATTCTATATTATGTTTATACAATTATATGACCTTTGAAATTCTCCTCCCCTACTGCTGTATTTTGCTGAGCATCAGATCTGAATAACACTGCTCTAGATGTCTTCTCTACTTAAGTTCAGGATTTCATTTGTCTTTGATTTACAATATTTTCTGAGCTGAAGGATTAATTCTATTACAAAAATCAGATTGCTGCTGATCTGAATCAATAAACAGTCATTTCTTTTGATCTGCACCACTGCATATCTGAATTCTCAAATTATTTTGAGCGTCGCTTCATTGCCCCCATGCCCAAATCCTTTGTTGCTTGTTCCCAATTTAGATTTCTAGAGGTAAGTTTCCTTACCCTTTTGTTAGTGATGATCATATTCAGAACATGATTGACACTGCTGCTTTTCCTAAAAGGGCTTTTGATGAAACTTCCATGAAGTGCTCTGAAGAAAAGCGCTTCTCTAGTTGCTTGGTGTTTGGTAAGCACAAATTTACTCATTACTCTTAACCTGGACAAAATTGTTCTGGTAAAATGGTTGAGTAGATGTGTTCTTGTTTATCCCTCTTTTTTTGCCCAAACTTATACCACTTATTCTATTGATCCTGGAAAAATTATTCCCAAACCAGACAGGGCCTTAGTGGTCCCAATGTGGCATTAGAAAATTTTAGGGACTTCGAAAATACTTTGTAGTAGGTCTTTAATTTTTTAATCACATATCAAGTTTCTTGAACTTTCTTATCTCTAGAGTTTGTGAGTTGGGGTATTTGGTTAGACTGAACACGTATCTTGGATAATTTGACAAGTGATCTGGCTTAGAGTTGCAAATTCTTGTCAACTGAGTGAGCTGTGGCTCAGCTTTAGCTGTTAGTGAAGCTTTCTCCTGCTTCGATTTTTTCTCTGAACCTGTCTTGGTTGGTTGACTAATCTAAGATTGAGGATCATGTTCTACTTTTTGTTCATCTAAATGTTGCTTTCTGCTGCTTTTAGTTCTTTCTGGGGAGATGCTGTACACTGGGGCTATTAAATAATTTGTTTTAAAGCAAACATCTTTGACTGCACAAATTTGATTATGGGTTTCAATCATGTCTATTGAACTTGCTAATTAGAAAAGATTTGTTCAGCTTTTAACTCTGATCTAGGTTTGTGTTATAGAAGTTCATAATTCTGTTGAAATTAGGCCCTAAAATCATTTATCTGATAATTGTTATCTTGCCTCATGTTTTCCCAAGAATTTGATTTTATTTTCCTGGCTTGGCAGAAGACTGACAGAAAAAATGGTTCCATGCCTTCCTAACTTCATAAGATATTCCTTTTTTTCTCTGAAGCTTAAGCTATTTGGCTCTTTCTTAATCATTTCTACAGCAAAATTGGGAATCATTTTTAAAAAATGCAAATTGTAAACAAACTTGCACAATCTGCAGAACATGTCCGACAGTAAGTTCAGTGCATGGTATCTACTTGAGTATATTACACCATTTCAAGAGAGAACATTTTATACGTAAACAAAGCATCTGTTTTCAGATTATTGCATGCAGTGTTTATTTATTTAATGATTTTCTAAACCTAATGCCATCTGGTCGCAGGAGCATCATTTTTCTTCGTTGCAACGCGAGACAGACAAACGTAGGGGCAATATCGAGAAAATGCGGAGTGAGCTTAGGTCTGGTTTGCTTCATATGTAGACAGTCCCATGTTACAGCTGTATTATCAAGTGTGCTTTTGTTCCCAAAAGGTCTGGTTTGCTCTACATTTTATTAGGTTGGCCCTAGTTCAGTATGATTTGAAATAACAGTGATGTCTACGGAGTAACAGTGTTGGCCCTAGAATTAGCAGTTCATTTTCCTCCAATTGTAAAATAAGCATGTGACCTTTATTCCTAACGAACTGAACTAATGAATGCAGCCGCACACGTGATGAATTGGCTAAGCAAAATGCCGAAACTACTGATCTCACTACCAAGCTTGACCGGGTAAGGTTTACTAAATGGGAAGGTACATAAAAGGCTTTGTCTTGCGTAGTTAGTTATTATTATAACTTAAGAGTATTCTGGTATTTTTGTACAGGAAATCCATGCATTGAGGGCCCAGTTGGAGGCAGCAAAATATGACGTTATAAAATACTGCATAGGTACTCTTGTCTCAATATCTGCTGTTGGTCTCGCCATTGTCCACATTCTGATGTAAAACATTTTTTAGCCTCGGCAAATTAAACAAGAAATGATGTTCTTTTGTTTTGTAAGCTATGGTTGCCGAAAGGTTGTAACAGTTCCTAGAAATTTCTCAATATTCTTACAAGCTGTGTCATGAAGCAGCAGTTCATTTAATTTAGTTTGTAATAGTCATTCAATGCAGGTTATCATATAGCACAATTACTTTAGGTTTTAGTCTTGCAAATGTTTGTGCACTTTTACTTTGAGAGAATTGTTCGTAGCATGGACCATGATCTCATGCAGACAGGGCTAGCGTGGCGGTTGCACCATGCTATTTTGTATGAGGATCTGGGATGGAATTCTGGTGGCGTGGTTTGCCGTGTCTGATCCAGGTAATTCTAATTGGTGGTGATCCCGTCATTGCTCTAAATATAAAAGAAAAATGAAAAAAATAAAAACAGCCTTGGTAGGGTTCGGACTCTTCTTGCCTCCTGAGGAGAAGAAATTCTGAATCTGCTGCTGCCTATGGCAAAACTGATCAAATTGAAGGTGGTAGTAGGATGGGTGGATTATTGGGTTTTAGCTCACTCCCGGAGGTATGCTCAAGTCAGAGTGCTATAAGATAACTAGTTTTTATCCCGAGCCTTTTTTTTTTTTTTTGTGTTTGCTGAAGCGGACATTTCACCGACTTGACAATCCGTCTCTCACAAATTCTCATCCTTGGCGTATCCGATATGAACCTCTTCCTACCCTTTCTAGTGCGCCACAGTGCCCCTCCATCGAGTCTCCTCCCAAACTTGAGTTAAAGCCACTTTCGGTAATCCTTAAGTATGCTTTTCTAGGACCTGAAGATACCCTACCTGTAATTATCGCGGCTGACCTGTCTGACAAACAGGAGAGTCAACTTTTGAGTGTACTCGGAGAACACAAATATGCAATTGGATGGTCCATCACTGACCTAAAGGGGATTGACCCATCTATTTGCATGCATCGCATTTACCTAGAAGAAGATGCAAAACCGACCCGTGAAATGCAAAGGAGACTCAACCCTGACATGAAAGAGGTGGTCAAGAAAGAAGTAGTAAAGTTACTAGATGCCGGAATCATTTATCCTATCTCTGATAGCAAGTGGGTGAGTCCGACTCAAGTAGTACCAAAGAAGTCGGGCATTACTGTGGTTGAAAATGCAGAAGGAGAGTTGATGCACACACGCACGACCACTAGCTGGCGTATTTGTATTGACTACAAGAAGTTAAACTCCATGACTAGGAAGGACCATTTTTCTTTGCCTTTTATTGACCAAATATTGGAAAGGTTAGCCGGTCAGGATTTCTATTGTTTCTTAGATGGTTATTCTAGATATAATCAAGTGGCCGTGTATCCCGATGATCAAGAGAAAACCACTTTCACATGTCCATTTGGGACATTTGCGTATAGAAGAATGCCATTTGGACTCTGCAATGCACCTGCGACATTTCAACGATGCATGATGGCAATTTTCTCTGACATGGTAGAAAAATTTCTGGAAGTATTCAAGGATGATTTTTCAGTTTTTGGCCCCTCATTTGATGATTGTCTCAGTAATTTAGCCCTGGTTCTGAAAAGATGTAAGGAGACCAATCTAGTGCTGAGTTGGAAAAAGAGCCATTTCATGGTTCAAGAGGGTATAGTCTTAGGACACATTGTGTTCAAAAGGGGTATTGAGGTAGATAAAGCAAAAGCTGATCTTATTTCTAATCTTCCTCCATCCAAATCTGTGAAACAAATTCGTTCTTTTCTAGGCCATGCTGGTTTTTACCGTCGTTTCATTAAAGACTTCAGCAAAATCTCTAGACCCTTGTGCAATCTCCTTGCCAGGGATACACCCTTTGTCTTTGATGAAGCATGTAAAGAGGTCTTTGAAAAACTCCGATCTAAGTTGTCTACAGCACCTGTCATACAACCTCCCAATTGGACCCTTCCATTTGAACTCATGTGTGATGCTTCTGACTATGCCATTGGGGCGGTTTTAGGGCAACGGCTAGAGAAGTTACCTCATGTCATCTACTACGTTAGTAAGACACTCTCAGATGCGCAATAGAACTATACCACTACTGAGAAAGAATTACTAGCTGTAGTGTTTGCTTTGGACAAGTTTCGATCCTATCTCTTAGGATCCAAGGTTATTGTATTCACTGATCATTCTGCCCTTTGATACCTTCTTTCAAAGAAGGACAACAAGCCTCATCTAATTCGATGGATTCTGTTGTTATAGGAATTCAATCTAGAAATTCGTGATAAGAAAGGTACCATAAATGTTGTAGCAGACTATTTGTCTAGAATCCTTCTCGAGCCTTCTCATAGCACTTCCCCACTTCATGACTCCTTTCCAGATGAACAATTGTTTAAAGTGCAACAAGAAAAAACACCATGGTTTGCCAACATAGTAAACTATCTTGCCATAGGATAAATTTCCGATCATTGGTCCAGCAGGAGAAGGATCGATTCTTTTCGCAAGTTAAGTTCTACTTTTGGGATGATCCTGATCTGTTCAAGTACTGTCCTGATCAAGTAATCCATCGATGTGTGTCTGAATGTGAATTTCAGAGTATTCTTGATTTTTGTCATACCCAAGCCTGCGGAGGACATTTCGGGGGTCGAAAAACTGCAGCTAAAGTCTTACAAAGTGGATTCTATTGGCCCTCCTTGTTCAAAGATGCTCACAATTTTTGTCGGACTTGTGAGCGATGCCAGCGAATGGGTACAATCATCCGTAGAGATATGATGCCACTCAACCCCATATTAATTATGGAAATTTTTGATGTCTGGGGTATTGACTTTATGGGTCCTTTCCCACGTTCTTTTGGTTTTGAGTACATTCTTGTCGGGGTTGACTATGTCTCGAAGTGGGTAGAAGCAGTTGCCACTAGAACTAATGATCATAAGGTTGTGGTTAAGTTTTTACAAACAAATATATTTAGTCGCTTTGGCACACCCCGAGCTATCATTAGTGATGGGGGATCACATTTCTGCAACCGATCTTTTGAGGCTTTGGTTCGCAAGTATTCAATCACCCACAAAGTTGCCACCCCGTACCATCCCCAAACAAGCGGATAAGTTGAAGTTTCCAATAGGGAGATAAAACACATCTTAGAGAAAACAATACGCCCTGATAGGAAAGATTGGTCTCAAAGATTAAACGATTCTCTCTGGGCTTATCATACTGCCTATAAGACTCCTATTGGCATGTCTCCTTATCGACTGATTTTTTGAAAAGCTTGCCACTTATCCGTAGAACTTGAGCATAGAGCTTTTTGGGCCATTAAAAAGTTTAACTTTGATATGGCAGCAGCTGGTTCTAACCGGAAACTTCAACTCAACGAGCTTGAAGAGTTACGCAATGAGGCATATGAAAATGCCAAAATTTACAAGGCAAGGACTAAGGCTTTTCATGACAAATTCACTAACCGTAAGTCTTTCGAGCCTAATCAAAAGGTTTGGCTATTCAATTCTAAATTGCGTCTCTTCCCTGGTAAACTTCGCTCTAGGTGGGATGGTCCCTTTTTAGTTAGGAAGGTTTTTCCTTATGGTGCGGTAGAAATTCAGAACATTAATGATGGTCGTGTCCTGAACGTCAATGGTCAAGATTGAAACCTTACATAGAGTGTGTTGCAGATGGACAGTTGATTGAATCCCTTGATTTAATGGATCCTATTTATCGGGATAATTAAGGATGCACTGCGTCGACTGAAGACGTTAAACTTAGCGCTTGTTGGGAGGCAACCCAATTTTCATAGGTTATTTTTGCACATTTTCTTGTCGCATTTTTTCAGATGTCCTCATATTACTGATGCAACTAAGGTACAATGCTTCTATCCTCCATATGCATCATATTTTCGTCCAAAATAAAATAACAAAAAAAAATATAATAATATAATATTAAAAAAAACATTGAGGACAAGGTCTGATCTAGGTTGAGGGGTATAGGATTCGAATTTGAAGAAATTTTTTGCATTTTTGAAGATATTTTTTTTAAAAAAAAAACCTAATTTCTATGCCTTAGTGCTGACATGATAAACACATGAAGTATATAAAATCTAAAAAAGCCCAATGACTAGTCAGGAGTAAGACAATTTGAGTTCTTTTTATTAAAAGTTCTTTTAGCGAGTTGTAAGATAATTTTTACTTTGGAATTTCACAACACACATGGCCTGCACTTCTAAGGGTTAGGTTCAACATTATATTGATTAAGTCTGGTAGCAACCTTGAGTTCTGATGAATCATACCTATCTAATTCACTATTATCCCATATTTTTTTAAAAAAAAGAAAAAAGAAAGAAGTGAATTTAGTCAGGTACATCGAAAAGGGCTACCTATTGTCAAAGGTCAGCGGGCTTGTGATGATGAACCCGAGCATAGGTCCGTAGGGGAGTCTTGATGCCCAACACCTTATGCCATCTGGTGTGGGAGTGTTGACTAAATGCTCGTTACATGGAGGAATCATTACAAGAGTAAAAGTGCATAATTTATTTATACAAAAAAAAGAAAGAGAAAATAATATTGACCTTGAAAAAGATAATAGTGTGAAAGCCGTCGTTGTAAAAATTCGAGTAAACTGGAATATTACAGATAAAGCCCATGAGGTATTAAAGTAAATATCCACAATTCTCGAAATCCTGCAAGATAGGATGATTTTGAATCAGTGGTTAGGTCTTATCTGACCAATTCTTGGAAACTACTAGCTTTAGCAGTATTTTGGAGATCTAAAATCTTAGCTTGTGTATGGTCCAGATATCACCGAGCACCCAAGTATAAATAAGTTTTACAACTCTCTAACGGAAACTTAATAACTTCAACTTAAGTTGCATACTGACCTAGGATTTGGGCTGACTTAGTGATTAAAACTTTGTGTGCTTTTGAAATTATTGGTACTTATGCATTTGAACTCAGATTTTATAAACCAATAAAATAAATTCTTTTGATAGCAGTTTGTGGGTAGCTGCTCCAGAAATCCTCACAAGACAAAACTCGTCCACTAGGGCCACCTAGAGGTTTAAAGCCTTATTGCATATGGTAAATGCAATCGCGATTCCTGCGAAAGTGAGTTAGTTTTTTTTATTTTATTTTGCTTGAGGACTAGCAAAATGTAAGTTGGGGGTGTGATAAGTGCTAAATAATGCATAAATTAATATCTTATTCATAGCACTTATCATTATTTTAATTCACATATTTAGTAAATTCAACTAAAAAAAATGTGTTACCTTCATCATTGCATTTTAATAAATTATTAAAGGTAATTCGAGTTTTACTTATTTATTTACTGAATGAGCCTTATGTATGCAGGTCAGGTTAAATCTAATTGAATGATGCTTAAACCCACACTGTACTTCACCAAATTATTTTCCTTTCTTCACATATTCACCTATCAAAAACAAGTCTCTCTACATGTCCAAACTTCCCAATTCCCTTTCCAACACATGGCCACCCCAAGCTCCCAAGTCTTCCGAAATCCCTGCATCCAGACTCTTCCACATACTTCCTAGCTCCCGTAACCCAGATTTCTTTCAGGCAACCACCCATTTCTTCGCATTCCCTCTCACAATATTCTTCCAAACTCACAGATCTCCTCTCATTCCAAAAATCTCCTCCCAGCCGAATCTCCCAACGTCCAGCTTCATCTTCACGAGATCCCAACTTCCCATCCCCTGTTTCACGTACATCCTTTTCCGTGAGTTCATCCCAGTTCCCCTTCTTCCGTTATCCAACTCCAGCCTCCTAGATCCTCTCAAACCAATCCAGTCGTCCGCCCTTCCTCTTGTTCCTGGATAAGCTCCAACCCCATTCAACTGTGTCCAAATATCTCATGAGCATCACATCTTCCCAGATTTTCTCCCATTCGGAACGGAGTTCCATCGCCCATGGATAAAGCCCAGGCTTCCGCTCATCTCACGCATTCCCTCCGCGTGTCCTCCCTCCCATCCGCATGAGCCTAGCGACATCATCCTCTCTCGCGTCCGTTTCTGGATTTTCTCAGCCGAACTAGTTCCATCCTCTCTGCATCTACATCTTATCTTCATCAGTTTTTTTTTGCTAGATTCCAGCCAACTTCATATCATCCTTCCTCTCAAACGCCTGCGTTCGAGCATCTCAACAACCAACTCACCTTCATCCCCTGCTTCGGAATAAAGAAATCTCAGCCATAATCCCACGAACTGAATCCAAGAACAACCCAAGCTTTCCTCCGTTCACAGGATCAGCTCCCAGCTCCTCTGTTCCCAACGGAACAAATCTTATCCCGTTTACAAATCCGCATTCATCCTTATCCTTCCCAGCCGGATGAGCATCCCAGCTCTCTCCGCATCCGAACACCATCCCACGTTTGATCCCAGCTACATCCACTCGCATCAGCCATATCCACTGTTCCCAAGCTTCATCTCCCACATCCCCTGTGTCCTGCAACCCAAAACAGGGTCTATCCTCTCCAAAAAAAAATCAAGCATCTCATGTTCATCTTCTTAACGTATCTCCTGCCTCCCAACAACCGTTCGAAATTCAAAGCTTCTCCCGAATCTAGCTTTCCATCTCCCACGAACAGAACCAAACCAGCTCTCATCCCGTCGTGATCTATCTTCATCCACGTCCTCAACCGAATCCAACACCTTCCCATATTTTCTCCCAGCTGCATTTAGCCATCGGCAGCAACCTCACACGATCCACGCTTCCCCTGTTCCAGATTAACTTCATATCCCTCTAATCTAGCACTTTCCAAATCTCTCTGTGATCCATCCTCATCTCGTGATCACTCAAATCAGCATCACGATTCTTCTGGCATCTCCACATAGCCGTGAGACTCATTCCGTCGTCCACGTCCTCTACAATCTTTTCCCCTGCTTCTGAACAGAACCAAAATTCTTTCAACGCCATGATAAAGATTCCCACGGATCACTTTCTTCCGTGCGCTCCCAGCCATCCCAACTTCCAGATCGCCTTTCAGCTGTCCAACAACTCCAACGCATCCGAAGATCAGCACAAGATCCCAGCAAGATGCATCTCCTCCACGTGGAAGCAGCGTCGGTTTCTCCTTCCGCATCCCAGCAGCATATCAACTTCCGGATCGTCTCCAATCTTTATCCTGCGTCGTCCAAATCCTCTACGCACGCGACAACCGTTCCTCTACCCTTATCTCTTCACTCGGGAAGGCCATAAGAGGGGTAGGAGACGGATCCCATGGCAGCTCTTCGGAGGTGGAGTTCCCACAGAGTGTTGAGGAGAGAGAGAAGTTTGGGTCTTTTTGGGAATGCCTTCTCAAAAGAAAAAAAAAATAATGAATTGCTAGAGAAGGAAGGAGAGATCCAGGAAAGGGAGGAAGAAAAGAAAAAAATGAGAGCCCGCTGCTGTGCCATTGCTGCTGTCGCCCACAACTCCAAGGAAGGCTGATCTCCTCTCTAGGGCCGGATGCAGCCCTAACAAAGGGACACGGATTTTATGTATTTAATTTTAATGGATATCCTCTTTTATCTCATATTTAATTTCTTTGATTTTAAATATTACGTTTACACAACTGTTCTTCATGATCACTAAGTTAATAGAAGATCACCCATGCTTAGGAAAGATGCAGTGTTCTGCCACATTAGCTTAGGATAGACATTTCATGCCAACCGAAGATGGATGTTCCCAAATTACTTTTGTGAGATTTTTATTTAAATGCTTATTAAGCTTGTAGCCAATTTGCATGTTAATCCAAGAATAAATTAAAATATAATTAATCCTTGTTCCGATGTTAGTGGTGAATTTCTTGCCCTAGGTTCCCTCAAACTGATAACATTTCAATTGCATTTTTTTATTAAATTCCTTAGTTTAATTTTCTTCACAAACTCTTCCTTTTAAATATTTTTATTTTTAAGAAAACAACTGTACCCCAATTCCTGTGGATCGATACCCGTAATCACTATTCTACCAGATACGTGCTATTGCGTGGTCTTTTAAATTGACTATCAGTTCCTTGGTCATGTGATTTCAGCAGAGGGTATATTGGTGGATCCATAGAAAGTGGATGCTATTGTGAACTGGGAATCACCCACTAGTCAGACAGAGGTAAGAAGTTTTCTGGGTTTAGCTAGTTACTATCGAAGATTTATTGAGAACTTTTCAATCATTGCCTCCCCAATGACCAAACAGCTTAGAAAGAATATAAAATTTGAATGGACTGTTGAATGTCAGAAAAGCATGGATGAATTAAAGAGTAGGCTGACCACTGCTCCTGTGCTTGCCCTGCCTTCTAGTGAAGGAGGTTATGTGGTTTACAGTGATGCTTCCCGCAAAGGGTTGGGGTGTGTGTTGATGCAACAAGGAAAGGTAATTGCATATATTTTCCGACAACTTAGACCCCATGAATTGAATTACCCTACACATGATTTGGAACTTGCTGCAGTGGTATTTGCTCTCAAAGTGTGGAGACATTATTTGTATGGGGAAAAATGTCAGATATTCACAGATCACAAAAGTTTAAAGTATGTGCTAACCCAGAAAGAGCTAAATTTGAGACAGCGAAGGTGGGTAGAACTTATTAAAGACCATGATTGTACAATTGAGTATCATCCTGGAAAGGCTAATATAGTGGCAGATGCATTAAGCCGGAAGTCTACAACCACCTTGTCTCATATTAAGACGATGTATTTGCCATTATTGACAGAATTGAGGATGTTGGGTGCTGAGTTATCAGTGGGAGATTCTAAAGCCTTATTGGCCAGTTTTCAGGTTAGACCTACATTGGTGAATGAAATACATACAGCTCAGACTCAGGATTCATAATTGGTAAAAAATTTTGAGGCTGTTCAGAATGGATCTCGAACAGATTTTATAATCAAAGAAAATGGTATTTTGATGTATGGGAATATGTTTTTGTTCCAGGGATCGGTAATCTAAGAAAACAAATAATGGAGGAAGCTCATAGTTCGGCTTATGCTATGCATCCAGAAAGTACTAAGATGCACCAAACCATCAAGCAAAGTTATTGGTGGAATGGTATGAAAAGAGAAATAGCTGAATATGTATCTAAATGCCTAGTATTTCAACAGATTAAAGCAGAACATCAAAGTCCAACTGAAAAACTGCAGCCACTACCTATCCCAGAATGGAAGTGGGAACATACTACAATGGATTTTGTTTTGGGTTTTCCAAAAACAAGTAAAGGTAATGATGCAATTTGGGTGATAGTTGATAGACTAACTAAATCAGCTCATTTCCTGCCTATCAAGATAGCATTTGCACTGGATAGGTTAGCAAAGCTGTATGTGGATGAAATCATTTGTAGACATGGGGTTCCTATTTCAATTGTGTCAGATAGAGATCCTAGATTTACTTCACGATTTTGGCCAAGTTTACAAAGAGCCTTGGGCACCAGGTTGAATTTTAGTACTGCATTGCATCCGCAGTCTGATGGACAGTCTGAAAGAACTATTCAAACTTTAGAAGATATGCTACGGGCATGTGTGATAGAATTTTTGGATAGTTGGGATGAATACCTACCATTAATGGAGTTTGCATACAACAACAGTTATCATTCCAGTATAGGCATGGCACCTTATGAGGCCCTTTATGGTAGAAAATGCAGAACTCCAGTATGTTGGGATGAAAAGGGAGAAAGAAAATTGTTGGGCCCAGAAATAGTACAGATAACCTCAGATCAGATAAAATTGATTAAAGAAAGATTGAAGGTAGCCCAGGATAGACAGAAAAGTTATGTTGATCCAAAACGTAAAGATGTACATTTCAGTGTAGGAGATGAAGTTTTTCTCAAAGTTTTCCCTTGGAAGGGTATACTAAGGTTTGGAAAGAAAGAAAAATTAAACCCAAGGTATATCGGGCCATATGAAATAATAGAATGTATCGGGCCAGTAGCGTATCGCTTGGTACTACCACCAGAACTCTCCCAGATACATAATGTGTTTCACATTTCAATGTTGAGAAAATATACTTCAGATCCCCCTCATATTTTGCGGTCTGAACCAGTTGAATTAAAAAGAGATTTATCTTATCCAGAGAAGCCAGTGCAGATTCTGAGTAGAGAAGTGAAACAGTTACGCAATAGAGTTATACCCCTAGTTAAAGTGCTCTGGCAGTATCAAAATGCAGAAGAGGCTACTTGGGAAAGAGAAGATCAAATGAGAAAAAAATATCCATATCTATTCCAGATTTCAAGTAACTAAATTTCGAGGACGAAATATTTTTTTTGTAGGGGAGAAATGTAAACAGGGTTAGGGTAGCTTAAGTAATTTTTTACTAGTTATTAAGCATTTTCATGATTTTAACCCAGTTTATTATGAGAATCCGAATGCACATGAAAGGTGAGGGAATATCAAAAATTTTGTGATGCAAATTGGATTGGAATTTTTCAGGAAGTTTGATTCAAAATCAATTCAAAAAGGTCGGAATTTCAGCTGTTACAGAAAATTTTACGGTTCCACGGATTGAGAGTGCAATAACTCTGGACATAGTCCATGAATCTAAGTAAAATTTTAAACACATAATCTACATTGAGTGAGGGATTTACTCTTGAAATTTCAGCTCAAACGGATTAGCCTACAGCCTAGAACAAAACAAGTTAGGTGAGTCCCTCGGAAGCCTGTCATTACAGAAAACTGCAGACCTAGATTTGTCCAAAATTTCAGTAAAAAGTAGGAAGCATTATGTGGCCTGAAACCTAGTTTTTAAAACCCCTGGGAACCACTCTTTTGACATGTTAGGTATCTTGGAAGCTAACGTGTCAAGAGGGGGGGGTGTCTAGCATGTTTTCAGCAGGCAGCAACTTATGCTACAGCTGTTCAACCGTTAGGAGAAGTTTAGTTGTTGGTTGTAGGTGCCAGCCCAAATCAGGCCAGTAAAAGCTACAGGGAGGGAGAGAGGAAGATAGGGAAGAGAGAGAGCTACTTGGGGAATCCAAAGAATTTGTGGAAGAAGGTTTAAAGTAAAGAGGAAGAGCAACTTGCTGTTGGGCTGCAGAACAGAAATATAGAAATTCTGGTGCACCCAGGCTTCCCAGCGAATTTCAGGTGAGTTTTCCAAACTTTTTAGTGATTCTAATTGTAGTCCCACGTAGGAGGGTGATAAAGGAAGATTTTAGTTATTTTAGATGAATTTTTAGGTATGAAAAAGGATTTGAACTATGCTTCCGAAGTTGTTGAAAGCAGTCTGAAATTCTGCAGAATGAAGCGATGGGATTTCTTTGTGTTTTAGGTGATTAAATTGTTATTTAAAGCTAAAAGTTTGTAGGTTGTGTTAGGGATTTCCTAGTCCTAACACAGAGCCTAATAGGTGGAATTGATTGTTTAAGAACCTCCGGGAGTTAAGAGGTTTAATTGGCTCGAAAATAGAACAAACAAGCTAAAAACAGGGAAATTGAATTCTGATTTATTTTTGATGTTAAGTAGTTGTTTGGCAGCTGAAAATTTATAGATGATATAGAAGGTTTTCTAGTCCTAACCCAGGGTTTTATTTATCCTAAAACAAGACAAGCAAGGTAAAAATCAGAAAGTTGAGATGAGGGTGTTGGATTTCTTTTTCGAACATGCATAATCATGTTGCATCATATAGGTTATAATTTTGATCGACTCTTTTAATTGTTTAGGAGGAGAAGAGAGTCCCAGAAGTGTGTCGGGAGTATCAAGCACTAGGGTGGTGCATTAGCCATCACAAGGTGAGTGGTTTTCTTCTTAACTGTGGTAGTTTATTTTGTAATTTTAGAGAAATGAATGATGTCTCCAAATTCAGAATGAATATGCTACAGAAAGGAAATAAGAAGTATTAATTCTCATGATTAAATTGCTTTAATCTGATTTGGAAAATATATGCTATGCTTGAAAATACTTTAAATTCATGTTTGTTGATTCGTAAGTTTATGAACTTGTTTGGGAATGAATTAACCCAAAGTGACTGAACCACTTAAAACCCCTTATCTTGGCCAAAAGAGTCGTTTCAGTTTGACTCCAAGCTATTCTGGAGTCAACCCCAGTAGAATAGGAGTTGACCCCTGCAGAGTATGAGTTGACCCTGTAATTCACGAGTCGACCCCTGTAGCTCTAGAGTCGACTCCAACCCTGTTACAGTAACTAATATTTGCACTTTTACCTTGGATACATCACATCAAAGTTTATGATATGTGCCCGATAGGGCAGAGATGGGACGCCGGGAGGGTGTAGCTATGATATGTGCCCGGTAGGACAGAAATGGGACGCCGGGAGGGCGTACTAATGATATGTTCCAGTGGGGCAGAATTGGGATGCCGGAAGGGCGTAGTAGTAGCACCATGCATAGGACTGTCGGGCTACTCATGAGAATGGTGCCTCATGCGAGTGGCCGGCAGTAGGGCTCGCGGGAGCCATGATTTTCAATATTTAAGCTATGTATACATATGACTGAGCAACAAATGTATTATTTTTAAGCATAATGATTTCAGAACCTATGTGAATGTTCTATGTATCAAATTCCCCAGGGAAGGAAAGTGGACTCTACGGTCCCCAAAAAAAGACTTGAGCAAGGAGATTTTATTAATGCTTTATTGTAAAGCAACAGCTTTATTTCCTGCTGCTAGTTGTAGTACTATTGGCAAACGGCAGGTTTCTTATGGGGTTGAAATCTAAGTGCTTTAAAATCAAATGCAAATGTTTCATATGTGGCATAAACACATTATATTTAATGTATGTAAATAAGTATCACAGCTGAAACCTCTTATTTCCTCATGGTTAACAGATTATCCACTCACTGGGACTTAGGTCTTATCCCTCTCTTTTTCTGTAAATTTTTGCAGATCGGTAGAGTCATAACATTATAAAGGTACCGCATCAGCATCATCCTAGAAGTTTGTCATAGAAGGTTGGCCATGCCCCTCTGAGTGAAAGGAAAAGCCTTTGTATTATGCATATAGGTGGGGTGTGAATGTAAAGTAACTTGAGACAAATGTAAAGTTTGTTATATTTTGAGCTATGTATAGTAGACTTTAAGTTATAAATGAAAGCTTGGGTTGCTTTTAGTTATGATTAAAGTGAGTTAAATTAGTTAAACTGACAGGTTTAGTATGTGTTAATTTTTATTGGTTGGTTAGTTGGATATAGTAATTGACAAGTTTTTAATAGTAACTTGTGAACCGCGGCACAAGCTGCTAATAGAAACTCTGCTCGGTACTGTACCCGACTAACCTACTGTGGGAAGGGATCCCACATCAACCAATCCTGGAAGTAGGTTGGGTCCATGCTTCCGCTGTAATCAGCAACTTCTACACGAACCTGCTTCATGATATCGCCGAGATCATTGCGCTCCCGCTGATTTTGATGAACATAGGGGTTCCTGAAATTATTCCCATATGAGGAATGTTTGGAGGGGGCATCCGCTGATCCCTAGGTGGCCTTTGGGGTGATAGAACCCCGGGGGAGAATGCTTCAACATCGGGGTCTCCTCCAAATGGCACTTCTGAATTTTCAGGTTGCGCGGGGACAGCATGTTCATCTTCAAGATTGTTTGGCTCGGGGAAGAGACGATCCCAAACAACTTTCACCTTCTGATTCAAGGCCGCCACTTGCCGGATGAGCTCGGCCATCATCTCAGCATGTTGTCGTTCATTGTTGTAGGGGCGACCACTTCTGGTACTCATGGCGACAAGGATTCGCTCTGATACCAATTGACGCAATCGGGATGGGCTGCAGATTTTTTTCTTCTTTGAGGATGGCTGAATCTTTCTTCTCTTTTTTTTTTTCCAAAGCAATGGCAATGGAGGCTAGGGTTCTTTGTGGTGGAAGGAAGGAGGAAGAAAATGGGTTGCTGGATGGGTGAGATTGGGTTCGTGGGAATCAACCAAGTGACTAGAATTGGGCACCTAATTGAGTGGGCGGCTGAAATTGGTTTGCACCTAATGGGTTGGCCGGCTTGGGTTATTAGAGTCCTATTGGAATTAGGACTCAAGGGAGGACGTGGGAAGGGGTTGTGGCATGAGGAATACGGCTGCGGAGGCTGATGTGGCACGCAAGGAGGCGCACCTAAGGGAACAAGGCGTGAAACAAGGGAGTGAGAGAGTGGATAAGGATGAATTTGTTGGAAGTCTCATCCAAACTAATTCAAAATTGGAAGGCATGAGGGGAGGCGTCCCACCTCTTCCTCCAGCATCTTGCCATCGCACCAAGCAAGGGACTAGCTCCTCTTCACGTAAACAAAGGGAATTTCAAAATCCAAAACTAACTTCATTCATCATACCGTCCTTTATATAGAAAGAAAGGTTGGCAAAGGATAAGGATAAGGACTACACAAAATTTTAAATTAAACTCCTAATTACATGAGGACTCAATCAAAATTTAAATTTTCTAATTGACCAATCAAAGGCCTTGACACCTAAGACTAGACACCTAGGAATCCATTCCTTATGGCGTGTGGTTTGAAACCCATCAAAAGGAATTCAGCCGCATGCCATGAGTTGGAATCTAGGTGGACTCCTTCTCGGGTACCAACATCAGCATGAAGTTTGGGAGACTTCTTAAATTTCATCTAATCTCCAAATATCATTGGAAAGCTACGGATGTCTACTTTCCAACAAAATTTGAATCAACTTAATCAGACTTCTGTATCTCCCGAAATCTTCAAAATACCATATGGTATTCAATCTGTCACGGATTTCAACTGGATCTGAACTCTGAATTTCTTCCACATGTGAGAGGTCTTCATGGTTGAACTTCTCTTTATTTTGATATGTGACCACTTCTAATTAGCCATGGACCCATTCATGCCTTGGACTCAATCTAATTGATATTGAAGAGGCTAACCCATTGTGAATCAAATCACTTATTGCATGGACTCAATCTAATTTCAGCTTGGACTCAACTTTGCTTGGACTAAAATTCTTCCCACTCCTTCACCCAATGTCCCATGCCATTAGAATGAGGGTGATGCTTCATGGTTGGGCTTCATCTCCACGCTCTCCCCATGATTCAATTGGGCTCAACATGATTGATATTGGAACTCCTTGAACCCCATGAAACTTGGTGCACACCCAAGAAGGGAACTCAATCTCCATGCCCAAGGGACTAGACCCAATACTCCATGCCCAAGGGGGATGCTCCTGCATATCTAGGAAGTTCATGGCTAAGTTCTATCCCATGGTAAAAACTGAAAAAATTAAGGATGCCATCAGAACTTTTAAAGAAAAATCCGAGGAGGAATTTTTCCGACTTTGGAAAAGATTTCATGATCTTTTGGTCAAGTGCCCGCACCTTGGGCTTGACAAGGCTGATTTAGTACATTTCTTTTTCAAAGGACTACCTCCAGCACACAGGAACATGATTGAATCCATGCATAAGGGTAGGTTCATGAACCAAACCCCTGATCAAGCCTATGAGTTCCTTGTTTACTTTGCTGAAAATGCCCAAAATTAGAGTAGCTACGGTCAGGAGGTAGATAGAGATGATTATGGGTCTAGAGAACCAAGTATCTATGGAATAAAAACAGACCCAGAATTCAAGAATGTCATGTCCAATCTGGTGAATGGGGTAAACAACCTAAGTAAAAAGTTAGATGCTTTCACTGTTTCCACTAACTCAAACTCACAAAAAGAGTCAAATCTGTCCATCCTAAAGGATGAATTTTGATGATTACAAAACACTTGAGATGAAATTGTGTACTAATGACATTGGCTTAATTGTGAAGTTTTATAAGTCAAGAAAAATCAAAAGAAATGAAGCACTGCAAAATCATAAGTTCTTCGCAAACATCCCATTGGACTTGTTCTAAAAGGAAACGATCTTAATATAAACCATGGAGATCAGAGATGAAGTCTAAAGTTTTCTGTTTGAAAGACTTGAGTCAACCCCTAAGCAAAAAGGATAAGTTTAAGTAGATTCTGATATGTTTTATTCAAGGAACACAGTCAATGAGTCGACCCCCGCAAAACATGAGTCAACTCTTGTGTAGTTCAAAGTAAATAGAAAGCCTTCACTGTCTGAGACAAAGTCTGAAGAGTCGACCCTTGTTCAAAATAAATCGATCCCCGAAATTGAAGAGTCGACCCTTGCATTTGAAGAGTCGACCCCTGCTTAGTCTCAGTGTCAGCCGAAAAACTATAGCATGAGTCGACTCTTGTGTTTGAAGAGGCGATTCCCGATGAAGATGAGTCGACCCT
This sequence comes from Phoenix dactylifera, assembly GCF_009389715.1. Lineage (NCBI taxonomy): Eukaryota > Viridiplantae > Streptophyta > Magnoliopsida > Arecales > Arecaceae > Phoenix > Phoenix dactylifera. The sequence goes on from NW_024067703.1 coordinate 357,263, forward strand.
TAAGGATAAAGAGTCGACCCTTTGAAGATATCATAGCATAAGCCTTCTCAACATCTTGAAGTGCTGATCCAGAATGAACATGAGTCGACCCCTAAGTTACATGAGTCGACCCTTGTACTGCTGGGACCACAACGGAAAGTTTTGAACGACTTTTGTCTTCTCCTGTAACAGAAAAAGATTCTCATCAGAACGGGAAGAAAGAAATTCAAATCCCGCCGAAGAATTTATCTATAAATACGAGAAAACCTCAGAATGGAAACAACAAGAAAAGGAAAATGATTCTATTGAAAATAAAAGGTTTTCACTGAGAAAAAGAGAAGAAAAAAGCTTAACAGTTCATCATCCTCACCGACATTCCATCTGAAACCTTCTTCCGTAAGAAAATTAGTCGAAGCTTCTCACTGCATCGAGAAAAGTAGTTGTTTAAGCACTGGAACATCCTTCCACAGCCAACCTCTTCATCATCTTCAGTCTTCATTTTTATTGTTTCACTCTTTATATTCTGAAGATTTAAGTTTTCTGGTTACAACATTCTTTTAGTTTGATTAATTATTGCTGTAACAGTTTCATTGATTTGAAACTTGTAAAGGCTCTTCCAAGCCTCGATTGGAAGTTGCTGAGTCGGAAATATTCAGCAAGGAAAAAATTTTTAGTTGGTTTGTTGGAAAACTAACTGGGTTGTTTATGAGCCCGAAAAAACAAACAGTGAAAAGTTTTTAGTTGGCTTGTCTGAAAACTAACTGAGTTGTTTGTGAGCCCGGGAAAACAAACTATGTAAAATTTTTGGTTGGTTTATCTGAAAACCAACAGGGTTATTTGTGATCCCGAAAAATAAAAGGTTTTTGGTTGGTTGCCTGGGAAAGCCAACTGGATTTTGATTGTGAGCCCAGAAAACAATCAGGTTGTAATATGCTGGGTTATAGTGAAATCTCAAGCAAGGCTTGAGGAGTGGACGTAGGTGCTGGAAGTGCACCGAACCACTATAAACCTTGGTGTTTGTGCTTGTGGTTTTTCTCTTCCTCTCCTTTGCATATTCTTGATTGCCTTCCTCATTTTATTCACTGTCGTATTTGTGCAATCTTATTTCCACTGCTGAATCTATAACATAACAGTAACTCATACTCTTCACACGTTTTAACTTTAATTTTTTAAAGAGACCCAATTCACCCCCCCCCTCTTGGGCTGCACCCCTGGATAACAAGTGGTATCAGAGCCTGGTACTCACAATAACTTTTTGATCTAACAATCAAGAGTTAAAGGTCATGGCAGCCACTATGGGATCCTCAGTTGCCGAAGGGCAATCTACTAACAGACCACCTCTTTTCAATGGCACAAATTTTACTTATTGGAAAGCACGCATACGAATTGTTATTCAAGCACTTGACTATGATTTATGGACTGTTATTGTTAATGGACCTCACACACCAACTAAAATTATTGATGGCATCACCTTATTCAAACCTGAGATTGAATTGGATGACCATGATAAAAGAATGGCTCAGCTGAATGCAAAAGCCATGAATGTTCTTTACTGTTCTTTAGATGCAAATGAGTTTAATCGTATATCTATTTGCATGACTGCTAAAGAAATCTGGGATAGGCTGGAAGTTACACATAAAGGTACTAACCAGGTCAAAGAATATAAAATCAGCATGCTAGTGCATAAGTATGAATTATTTAGAATGGAAAACAGTGAATCTATAACTGAAATGTTTACTAGATTCACTAATATTATAAACGGCCTAAAAAGCCTTGGTAGATCTTACTCTAACAATGATCTTGTTCGGAAAATTCTTAGGTCTCTTCCTAAAGCATGGGAAGCAAAGGTCACTGCCATTCAAGAAGCCAAATATTTCAACTCTCTCCCACTGGAAGAACTGCTAGGTTCCTTAATGACTCATGAGCTCTCAATGAAACAGAACCTTTAGCAGGATGAACCCAAAAAGCGCAGAACCATTGCTCTTAAATCCACTCTACATGAAGATGAGAGCGAGGATTCTGAATCTGATAACAGTGAGAAAATGGCCCTGATTACAAGAAGGTTCAAAAAATTCTTTAGAAGAAATAGAGAAAACTTTAAGAGAAGGCCTATAATCAAGGGGGAGCAAACCAAAGAAAATAAGGAGCAATATGTTTGTTATGAATGCAAAAAGCTTGGACACTTCAGAACAGACTATCCTCTGTTAAAAAGGGCTCCGAAAAGGTTAAGGAAGAAAGCTATGCTGGCTACTTGGAGTAACAGTGATGATTCCAGCTCTGGAGAAGAGGAACAACAATAAGAAGCTGCAAATCTGTGTCTAATGGCACATGAAATGAGGTATATTTAAATACTGAATATGATTTCACTTTCGATGAACTTCAAGATACTTTTTCTGAGCTTATGATTGAATATAAAAAGCTTAGTTTAAAGAATAAGGAGCTAAAGATTAAAATCCAATCGTTGGAAAAAGAAAATGCTCTACTTCTGAATAATAAGAAGGAATTGTATGAAGAAAAACCGAAGTTAGCTAAAGAACTTGAAAAACTGATACCTATAGTAGATAAATTCACCCTAAGCTCTGAGAAATTAAATCTAATCCTAGAGAGTCAGAAAGCTGTTTATGATAAAGCTGGTTTAGGATATAATCCTTGGAAGAAACAGAAATCATTGAAGAACATATTTATAAAGCCAACTTATGTTCAACCGAAATCTACATTGTTTAAGTTAGATAAACAGAAACAAGAATACACTGCATGCAATCCTAAAAGCCAGAAACTTCTAAGTAATGTTTCAATTGGGAAGATATGGGTTTCGAAGGGAACCATCATTGCTAACATTCAAGTACCCAAGAAAGCATGGGTACCAAAGATAAAGAATTAAATTTCTGTTTTGCAGGTGTGTCTAGCATCCAAGCATCAAACAGAAAATGGTATTTGGACAGTGGGTGCTCTAGACACATGATACGGGATGAATCCCAATTCATTTCCCTCAAAAAGAAAGATGGAGGAATGGTTACCTTTGGTGATAATGAATAAGGCAAAATTATTGGTATAGGTAACATTCAGATTACTCCAACTACTTTTATTGAAAATATTTTATTGATAGATGGATTAAAACATAATTTGCTAAGCATTAATCAATTCTGTGATAAAGGATATATTGTGACTTTTGAATTATCTATGTGCCTAGTTTCAAGTATTAATAATAGTGGTGTAGTATTTACTGGACATAGACATGGAAATATGTATTTGGTTGACTTAGATCAAATTCTCATGAAAAATATGGACTGTTTGGTAGCTATGAAAACCAAAAATAGTGAAGCTAGCTGGTTATGGCATCGAAAATTAGCTCAGGTAAGCATGAACTTAATTTTAAAACTTATTCGAAAAGAACTTGTTTTCGGCGTGCCAAAATTATCATTTGAAAAGGATAAAATCTGCTCTGCATGTCAACTAGGAAAACAGACTAAAACTTCTTTCAAATCTAAAAATATTGTCTCCACAACTAGACCCTTAGAGCTTCTGCACATGGACTTATTTGGACCAACTAGGACTGCAAGCTTAGGTGGAAAACTTTATGGCTTTGTCATTGTGGAAGATTTTTTTAGATATACATGGGTTTTATTTTTGGCACACAAAAGTGAAGCATTTTCTGCTTTTACTAAACTGTATAAAAAGATTTCAAATGAACATAGATTGCAGACCATCAAGATTAGAAGTGATCATGGAACTGAATTTGAAAATCATAACTTTGAAAATTTCTGCACTGAAAATGGTATTGATCATAACTTTTCTGCACCAAGAACACCACAACAAAATGGTGTTGTAGAACAATATTATGTGAAAGTGACTTACCTAAGTATTTTTGGGCTGAAGCCATAAATACAGCTTGTCATGTTCTTAATAGAGTTACTATTAGGTCAATTCTAAATAAAACTCCTTATGAACTTTTGAAAAATAAGAAACCAAATCTTTCATGCGTTCATGTTTTTGGTTGCATCTGTTTTGTTCTAAATAATGGTAAGGACAACTTGGAAAAATTTGATTTAAAATCAGATGAAGCTATTTTTCTTGGATATTCGTCATCAAGCAAAGCATATAGAACATTTAATAAGAGAACTCTAGTCGTAGAAGAGTCAATACATGTCATCTTTGATGAATCTAATGACCCTTCTTCAAGGAAAAATGTAGATCTCAATGATGATGCAGAAGAACTCGATAAGCAAGTCAAATGCTTAAAGGTAAAACTAGTCTACCAAAAGAATGGAAGTATGCACATAGTCATCCTAGAGACTTAATAATTGGTGATCCTTCTCAAGGTATTAGAACTAGATCTTCCATTAGAGATGTTTGCAATCACGTTGTATTTGTTTCTTAAATTGAACCAAAATCTTTTGAAGAGGCTGAAAATGATAACAATTGGTTAATGGCAATGCAAGAAGAACTAAATCAATTTGAAAGAAACAATGTTTGGAATTTGGTTAGAAGGCCTAAAAATATTTCTGTAATTGGGACAAATTGGTTTTCAGAAATAAATTAAAAGAAAATGGAATTGTTATTAGAAATAAGGCTAGATTAGTTGCTAAAGGATATAATCAAGAAGAAAAAATTGATTTTGATGAAACTTTTGCACCTGTAGCTAGACTTGAAGCTATTAGGCTATTACTTACATTTGCATGCTTTATGGACTTTAAATTATTTTAGATGGATATCAAAAGTGCATTTCTAAATGGTTTCATAACTGAAGAAGTTTATGTAGAACAGCCATCCGGATTTGAAAATCATAAACTTCCAGATCATGTTCTTAAATTGAACAAAGCACTTTATGGCTTGAAGCAAGCTCCTAGAGCTTGGTATGGTAGACTAAGCAACTTTTTAATAAAGAGTAATTTTTCAAGAGAAAATGTTGATAAAACTCTGTTTGTTAAAAAGAAAAATACTAACATTCTAATTGTTCAAATATATGTTGATGATATTATATTTGGTGCTACTAATGAAAGTTGATGTGAAGAATTTGCTAAGCTCATGCAAAGTGAGTTCAAGATGAGATTAATGGGTGAATTCAACTTCTTCCTTGGACTCCAAATTAAGCAAACAAGAGATGAAATTTTCATCTGCCGAAGCAAGTACACAAAGAAAATCTTAAAGAAGTTTGGTATGGAAGATTCAAAATCAATAGGTACTCCTATGAGCCTCTTTGCTAAATTAGAAAAAGATGAGCATGGTAAATCCCTTGATTCAAAGCTGTATAGAGGAATGATTGGATCTTTACTTTATCTTACAGCAAGTAGACCTGATATAATGCATAGTGTTTGTATGCGTGCAAGATATCAAGTAAATCCTAAAGAATCATACTTAATTATTGTTAAAAGGATATTAAGATACTTAAAATGAACACAACACTTAGGCTTATGGTATTCTAAGACATTTACAATTGACTTAATTGGATATTCAGATGCTGATTTTGCTGGTTGTAGATTAGATAGAAAAAGTACAAGTAGAACTTGTCAATATTTTGGAACAAACTTAATTTCTTGGTATTGTAAGAAACAAAATTCCGTAGCATTATCTACAGTTGAGGCTGAATATATTGCTGCAGGAAGTTGCTATGCTCAAATTCTGTGGATTAAGCAATAACTTGAGAACTATGATAGAAAACAAAATAAAATTTTTATAAGGTGTGACAACACTAGTGCCATAAATCCGACTAAAAATCCCATACAACACTCAAGATCTAAACATATAGAAATCATACATCATTTCATAAGAGATCATGCTCAAAATGGAGATATAAAAATGGAATTTATAAATACTGATAAACAAATTGCAGATATTTTCAAAAAACCTCATAATGAAGAAGTATTTTGTAAATTTAGAGGTGAATTATGCATTTGTGATCCATTTTGATGACTGATTATGAATGATAAATTGTGTATTTTGATTGACTATTATTGGTTGAATTTTAGTTGATTTGATCCGTGGTTTACAATTGAGTTTTAAATCTTATTCAAAAAGATTTTGTCTCATGAACAGTCTGAGGAGACGACTCATGTAAATGAGGAGACGACTCATGTAAATGAGGAGTCGACTCATGTAGTAAGGGACGACTCTTAAGTTAAAAGAGTCGACCCCAACTTACAGGAGACGACTCTTAAGTTAAAAGAGTTGACTCCTAGTCTATAGGAGATGACTCATGAGTTGAATAAGTCGACTAAAGTGGAAACTATTTGAAATGAATTCTAAAAGGCTTTTTCTCTCTCTCTCTCTGAAACGTTGAACTTGAAACATTTCATACCCCTTGGAGCGTCTTTTTATCTTCAAACTCTTCTTTAAACAAAAACCTCCAAAATCCTAAAAAACCTTTCCGAGGATCTGATTGATCTTCCAATGGTAAGAAGAAAGCAAGTTACATCTAGACCAAAGAGAAAGAACACCGTTCCACTAGAGCAAAATCTAAAGGATATGGATTTGGAATACTTATGCTCACTGAATGTGCCAACCTACCCAGACCTGGTATGAGAGTTCTACAACAATGCCAGATATGGACAAGGACAAATCTCGTCCAAGGTAAAAGATGTCTCTATTTTGATTAGTGAAGAGATTCTTAGAGATACCCTTCGGATTCCAAATGATGGAGAAAATAGAGATCACCTAGAGAATAGGAATGAAAGGATAAGTACCATTCTGAATAGAGAAGTCACAGGAGATTGGACTGAAATCAGTGCCAATCAACTGAATGCTAAGATGCGTTTGCTGCATCACATGATCAACAAAATGTTCTTCCCGAAGATAGGCAAATTTGATTATGTTTCAGAAAGGGATATACTGGTAATGCACCATATTATACAAGGACTCCCACTGAACCTACCCTGCTTGATGATCAAATATATAGAAGCTCAAGAACAGAGAAAAGGAGCTTCACTTCCTTATGGTATGGTTTTAACTCAAGTCTTCTGTTACTTCAATGTAAATCTAGAAGAAGAGACCAAGACGGAACTACTGTCTTCTGATGTCTACAACGACAAATCATTGAAAAGAATGGGATTTGTCAAAACTGAGGGCAAATGGACTCATAAAGGGAAAGAAATTCAAGATGAAAGTGGTCAAGACACTCCAACACCACTTAAAGGCAAAAGAATCCCTACACAAGCACCTCCAACAGAGCCTCCAGTCAGTCAACCTCCACCAATTCAAAGACCATCAGATCCTCCACTAAGACTTGAGAAGTGGCGGTTAAAATTTATTGAAGATAACATCATTAAAGCACTGTTCAATTCTGGAGTCCGCTGAAATTCAGTAATTGATCTCACTGACTTGACAAAAAAAGTAAAATCTGAACTCCAAGGATTGAGGCAACTGGCAGCTAATCAACAGAGGAGAATTACTAGAATTGAAAAATACTTGAAAGAACAAGAAAATTCTATTCAAGGCTCTATCCAAGAACTGAAGAAAGAACACACTCAGCTTACTGGCTCTTTCTTTACACTAAACTGCAAGATTGAGAAGCTGATGGAAGAGCAAAAGGACGATCAGTCTGGACCTTCATCCTCAAAATTTTGAACCTAGACTGAACTTAGAATGAACCCCATATTTTCAAAACACAACTTTGTTTCATGTCTATTTGGCACACTTGTATACTGACTGATACCAATCGATACCATTTGTATCTTTTTGATTTATCAAGTGTACTTCATTTGTCAATTGCAATGAATACTTACCCATCTTGAAAATTATGTTTTCTTGGACTGTATGTTGCTCTGATACATATATTGAGTCTGATATCCTTTCTCCTTAACACAACTGTTAACTAATCCTTAATGTTTAAGCTCACAAGAAAGAGGAAAATTGAAATTATTTTTTTTTCTTCCTTTTGTTGATGACAAAAAGGGGGAGAAATGTGAAAAGAATTCTAATATGAGAAATGAACATGGACTTCAGCTTTTATTTTTGTTGAAATTATTTTTTTTTCTTCTTTTTATTTTTGGCACACAAAAGTGAAGCATTTTCAGCTTTCACTAAACTGTATAAAAAGATTTCAAATGAACATGGACTGCAAACCATCAAGACTAGTCGTGATCATGGATTGAATTTGAAAATCATAACTTTTGTGCACTAAGAACACCACAACAAAATGGTGTTGTAGAGAGAACGAATAGAACTCTTACTGAAATGGCTAGGACTATGTTATGTGAAAGTAACTTACCTAAGTATCTTTGGGCTGAAGCTATAAACACAGTCTGTCATGTTCTTAACAGAGTTACTATTAGGTCAATTCTAAAGAAAACTCCTTATGAGCTTTTGAAAAATAAGAAACCAAATCTTTCATACTTTCATGTTTTTGGTTGTAATTGTTTTGTTCTAAATAATGGCAAAGACAACTTGGAAAAGTTTGATTCTAAATCAGATGAATTTATTTTTCTTGGATATTCTTCATTAAGCAAAGCATATAGAATATTCAACAAGAGAACTCTAGTCGTAGAAGAGTCAATACATGTTATTTTTGATGAATCTAATGACCCTTCTTCAAGAAAGAATGTAGATCTCGATGATGATGCAGAAGAACTCAACAAGCAAATCAAAGAGTTAATCCTAAAAGATGTTTCTGCATCTGAAAATTCAGAACATGATGAAAATCAAGGAGAATAAGATCAAATGCTTAACGATAAAACTAGTCTACCAAAATAATGGAGGTATGCACATAGTCATCCTAGAGACTTAATAATTAGTGATCTTTCATAAGGCATTAGGACTAGATCTTCTATTAGAGATGTTTGTAATCACCTTGTATTTGTTTCTCAAATAGAACCAAAATCTTTTGAAGAAGCTGAAAAAGATAACAATTGTTTAATGGTTATGCAAAAAGAACTAAATCAATTTGAAAGAAATAATGTTTGAAATTTGGTTAGAAGGCCTAAAAATATTTCTGTAATTGGGACAAAATGGGTTTTCAGAAATAAATTAAATGAAGATGGAATTGTAATTAGAAATAAGGCTAGATTAGTTGCTAAAGGATATAATCAAGAAGAAGAAATTGATTTTGATAAAACTTTTGCACCAGTAGCTAGACTTGAAGCTATTAGGCTATTACTTACATTTGCATGCTTTATGGACTTTAAATTATTTTAGATGGATATCAAAAGTGCATTTCTAAATGGTTTCATGACTGAAGAAGTTTATGTAGAACAGCCATCCGGATTTAAAAATCATAAACTTCCAGATCGTGTCCTTAAATTGAACAAAGCACTTTATGGCTTGAAGCAAGCTTCTAGAGCTTGGTATGGTAGACTAAGCAACTTTTTAATAAAGAGTAATTTTTCAAGAGAAAATGTTGATAAAACTCTATTTGTTAAAAAGAAAAATGCTGACATTCTAATTGTTCAAATATATGTTGATGATATTATATTTGGTGCTACTAATAAAAGTTGATGTGAAGAATTTGCTAAGCTCATGCAAAGTGAGTTCGAGATGAGTTTGATGGGTGAATTCAACTTCTTCCTTGGACTCCAAATTAGGCAAACAAGAGATGAAATTTTCATCTGCCGAAGCAAGTACACAAAGAAAATCTTAAAGAAGTTTAGTATGGAAGATTCAAAATCAATAGGTACTCCTATGAGCCTCTCTTTTTTTTTTTTTGCTAAAAAAAAAAAAAAAAAAAAAAAGGGAGCAGGGGGGAGGAAGGGACAAGCCCAACCCCGCGTAACAGCCCCCACTGGGCCCCCCACCCCACCAGGAGAATGTTCGATGCGGGCAAACCGGGTCGTGTGTTGGGCACGCCGACCTATTTTACTTATACCCTCCCCACCCGTGAGCCGGCTTGGTTACCCGACCCGACCCTCCGTGTGAGTACGTCACACCTGGCACCACCCAGGCTATCAGCCGACCAGTAGCACTTCCAGACCCCGTGTCCAGGCGTGGAGCATTCGGTCCCCAAATTTAATCGACGCCCGCGCGTTTCGAACCTGGAACCACTTGGTTGGAAGTAAACGCCCCGTTCCAACTGAGCTACCACAAAATCAATAGGTACTCCTATGAGCCTCTTTGCTAAATTAGAAAAAGATGAGCATGGTAAATCCCTTGATTCAAAGCTGTATAGAGGAATGATTGGATCTTTACTTTATCTTACAGCAAGTAGACCTGATATAATGCATAGTGTTTGTATGTGCGCAAGATAACAAGTAAATCCTAAAGAATCATACTTAATTATTATTAAAAGGATATTAAGATACTTAAAATGAACACAACACTTAGGCTTATGGTATTCTAAGACATTTACAATTGACTTAATTGGATATTCAGATGCTGATTTTGCTGGTTGTAGATTAGATAGAAAAAGTATAAGTGGAACTTGTCAATATTTTGGAACAAACTTAATTTCTCGGTATAGCAAGAAACAAAATTCCATAGCATTATCTACAGTTGAGGCTGAATATATTGCTGCAGAAAGTTGCTATGCTCAAATTCTGTGGATTAAGCAATAACTTGAGAACTATGACATCAAACAAAATAAAATTTTTATAAGGTGTGACAACACTAGTGCCATAAATCCGACTAAAAATCCCATACAACAGTAAAGATCTAAACATATAGAAATCATACATCATTTCATAAGAGATCATGCTCAAAATGGAGATATAAAAATAAAATTTATAAATACTGATAAACAAATTGCAGATATTTTCAATAAACCCCTTATGAAGAAGTATTTTGTAAATTTAGAGGTGAATTATGCATTTGTGATCCATTTTGATGACTAATTATGAATGATAAATTGTGTATTTTGATTGACTATTATTGGTTGAATTTTAGTTGATTTGATCCGTGGTTTACAATTGAGTTTTAAATCTTATCCAAAAAGATTTTGTCTCTTGAACAGTCTGAGGAGACGACTCATGTAAATGAGGAGTCGACTCATGTAGTAAGGGACGACTCTTAAGTTAAAAGGGTCGACCCCTAACTTACAGGAGACGACTCTTAAGTTAAAAGAGTCGACTCCTAGTCTATAGGAGATGACTCATGAGTTGAATAAGTCGACTAAAGTGGAAACTATTTGAAATGGATTCTAAAAGGCTTTTTCTCTCTCTCTCTCTGAAACGTTGAACTTGAAACATTTCATACCCCTTAGAGCATCTTTTTATCTTCAAACTCTTCTTTAAACAAAAACCTCCAAAATCCTAAAAAACCTTTCTGAGGTTCTGATTGATCTTCCAATGGTAAGAAGAAAGCAAGTTACATCCAAACCAAAGAGAAAGAACACCGTTCCACTAGAGCAAAATCTAAAGGATATGGATTGGGAATACTTATGCTCACTGAATATGCCAACCTACCCAGACCTGGTATGAGAGTTCTACAATAATGCCTGATATGGACAAGGACAAATCTCGTCCAAGGTAAAAGATGTCTCTATTTTGATTAGTGAAGAGATTCTTAGAGATACCCTTCGGATTCCAAATGATGGAGAAAATAGAGATCACCTAGAGAATATGAATGAAAGGATAAGTACCATTCTGAATAGAGAAGTCACAGGAGATTGGACTAAAATCAGTGCCAATCAACTGAATGCTAAGATGCGTTTGCTGCATCACATGATCAACAAAATGTTCTTCCCGAAGATAGGAAAATTTGATCATGAATCAGAAAGGGATATACTGGTAATGCACCATATTATACAAGGACTCCCACAGAACCTACCCTGCTTGATGATCAAATATATAGAAACTCAAGGATAGAGAAAAGGAGCTTCACTTCCTTATGGTATGGTCTTAACTCAAGTCTTCTGTTACTTCAATGTAAATCTAGAAGAAGAGACCAAGATGGAACTACTATCTTCTGATGTCTACAATGACAAATCATTGAAAAGAATGGGATTTGTCAAAACTGAGGGCAAATGGACTCATAAAGGGAAAGAAATTCAAGATGAAAGTGGTCAAGTCACTCCAACACCACTTAAAGGCAAAAGAATCCCTACACAAGTACCTCCAATAGAGCCTACAGTCAGTCAACCTCCACCAATTCAAAGACCATCAGATCCTCCACTAAGACTTGAGAAGTGGCGGTTAAAATTTATTGAAGATAACATCATTAAAGCATTGTTCAATTCTGGAGTCTGCTGAAATTCAGTAATTGATCTCACTGACTTGACAAAAGAAGTAAAATCTGAACTCCAAGGATTGAGGCAACTGGCAGCTAATCAACAGAGGAGAATTACTAGAATTGAAAAATACTTGAAAGAACAAGAAAATTCTGTTCAAGGCTCTATCCAAGAACTGAAGAAAGAACACACTCAGCTTACTGGCTCTATCTCTACACTAAACAACAAGATTGAGAAGCTGATGGAAGAGCAAAAGGAAGATCAGTCTGGACCTTCATCCTCAAAATCTTGAACCTAGACTGAACTTAGAATGAACCCCATATTTTCAAAACACAACTTTGTTTCATGTCTATTTGGCACACTTGTACACTGACTGATACCAATTGATACCATTTGTATCTTTTTGATTTATCAAGTGTACTTCATTTGTCAATTGCAATGAATACTTACCCATCTTGAAAATTTTGTTTTCTTGGACTGTATGTTGCTCTGATACATATATTGAGTCTGATATCCTTTCTCCTTAACACAACTGTTAACTAATCCTTAATGTTTAAGCTCACAAGAAAGAGGAAAATTGAAATTATTTTTTTTTCTTCCTTTTGTTGATGACAAAAAGGGGGAGAAATGTGAAAAGAATTCTAATATGAGAAATGAACATGGACTTCAGCTTTTATTTTTGTTGAAATTATTTTTTTTTCTTCTTTTTATTTTTGGCACACAAAAGTGAAGCATTTTCAGCTTTCACTAAACTGTATAAAAAGATTTCAAATGAACATGGACTGCAAACCATCAAGACTAGTTGTTGCCCAAGGTGACAAGCCAAGAGGGGGGGTGAATTGGTTTCTTTTAAATTTTGGTGTTTTAAAAGTTTTCTTAATTAAGTGCGGTGGATGCTTTCTTAAATTATTTGAATGAGTTAAACTAGAACAAAGATGGAAGATAATGCAAGAATAAATGTAAGCACATGCACAACACAAACACAACAATATATCGTGGTTCGGTGCTCTCCTTAGCACCTACGTCCACTCCCCAAGCGACCCCTTGGGAATTCACTATAATCTCGCGGATTACAGTTGGATTGTTTTCCGGGCTCACAATCCAAAAACCTTTGTTGGTTTTACGGGCTCACCAACGAACCTATACACTTTGGTTTTCCGGGTTCACCAAAAACCTTTGTTGGTTTTGCGGGCTCACCAACGAACCTTTACACTTTGGTTTTCCGGGTTCACCAAAAACCTTTGTTGGTTTTGCGGGCTCACCAACGAACCTTTGCACTTTGGTTTTCCGGGTTCACCAAAAACCTTTGTTGGTTTTGCGGGCTTACCAACGAACCTTTACAAAGTGTTTAACAAATGAAAAGAAAAGATTCAAACTCCTAAATGAGCATATGAAACAATATAAACTACAAAGAAGAGTTAGAAAGTATTTATCGCTTTGAAGTGGCTTTGCTCTTCTTTGTCAAGGATGCTTCACTCTTCAAGGGAGGATGGAGCTCTTGATGCCTCTTTGAATCTGCTCAATCCCTTTCTTTGATTCTTGAATGAAGCACTTGGATGAAGCTTGCCTTGCTAGGGTTCTCTCTTGAATGCACTTAATGTATTTTTCCAAAAGCTTGCTTCCTCTAATGAATACTCCCTCTTAAATACTTCTCCAACCTCCAAATAGTCCTTTCTGACCGTTGGATTGAAGAAACTAGCCGTTTATAGCCGTTGGGAGTCCAAAAAGCATTTCTGCACAACTAGCCGTTATGTTCAGCCCGTGTTTGGGTCGGCTCAACCTGTCCTTGGGTCGACCCAACCTTCACTTGGGTCAACTCAAACATTCCTTGGGTCGACCCTCTCAGAAAACACAGAAACTTGAAATTCAGCCTTCCTTCCCTTGGGTCGACCCAACCTTTCTTTGGGTCGACTCAACCTTGGGTCAGCTCAAACTTTTCTTGGGTCGACTCAACCTTGGGTCAGCTCAAACTTTTCTTGGGTCGACCCAACTTTCAGAAAATTCAGAATCTTGAATTTCAGCCTTTCTTCATTTGGGTCGACTCAACCTTTCTTTGGGTCGACTCAAGGCTTACTTGGGTCGACTCAACTTCTTCTTGGGTCGACCCTCTCAGTAAATCCAGAGAACCATTTTCTGAGTTGTTTGAGGATCTTGATGTTTGGGTCGACCCAACTCACTGTTCATCTGTGCCATTTTTGCAGAAGTGTGCCAAATGATTTCTTGATGTGCCGGGGTCGACCTTATCATCCTTTGGGTCGACTCAATCCACACTTTGCTGCATCTCAAGGTTAGATTCATTCAAATGAACAAAGACATGTCTCTATATCAATTCATACAAATATACTGAGAGTAATGAACTTATAAATGAAGTATCAATTTAACTTATAGCATACTCTAGATAATTGCTTGTTAATCATCAAAATAACACTATCATCCTCAATCTCCTCCTTTTTGATGATTACAAAATAAAGAGTATAAGCCTATTGATACTTGTCTTTAAAATCAGTTTATAAAAGGGATTAAGTTGCTGAATTTCAGCTTTTCATATATACTTGTGAAATCTCCCCCTATATCATTCAAAAGTTGCCAATTTGACTTTTTGAATGGCTCCCCCTTTCATTTATAATTCATTAACAATGAAACTTCAAAAATTTGAGATAAAATATGAGTTTCAGGTTATGTATCGGGGTGCGAGAGGTGCGTGCCAAATTCTGAATTTGTATGTGCCAAATTCTGAATTGTGATAGAAATTTTTTGATTTAAACAGTTTCATTGTTACAAATTGCTCCCCCTTAGATGTATAAGCTTTCTTATATGATTTTCAATTTGTTTGCCCATTTATTTCTCTTTTCTTTACATAACTTCTTTATTCACTTTCTTTACATACTCTAAACACTATCTTTACTTCTCCCCTTATTGTTATACGTATCTTTACTTCTCCCAAAATTAATACTCTTTCTTTACTTCTCAAATAAAATACTTTTTCTTTTCTTAAATTGATATACTCTTTCTTTTCTTCTCCCCCTTTTTGTTATCATCAAAAATATATATATGGGAAAAGATGCAATAAAGAACAAACTGCAGACTACATTGATCAAAATAGGAACATTTTCATACATTAATGCCCAAAATAAAGATAAGTACAATGTTCCTCAATCAAGATTTAAAGATGCATGATAACCACCAAATACATATGAGAACTAGATACATATCCTAGTCTCTAAACAAGATCGTGAGACTCTCTCGGATCGCTTGGCTACGGCTCTCTCGGGTCCCATTTCTCCAAGATCTTGAAGTAATCTACTGTTTGGAGATGATTGGAGAAGATTTGAGAGTGGAAAATAGGGTTTTTGGAAGAGGACAAAGGGTAAACAGTGCCCTAGATAGCTCACGGGTCCCCCTTTTAACAGTGGGGTCCCGACGTTGGGTCGACTCAAGAATTTTCTTGGGTCGACTCAACGTTGGGTCGACCCTATTCTGGGTTGGGTCGACCCAAGTGCAGAATTTTTCTTTTCTCTTCCTTTTTACTTCTAAAAATTTTTCTTGCTTCCAATCCTTATAAATTCTTTCTGGGACAATGATACATGAGTAAGGAATCTATAGATTACAAGTTTGACTCATGTTTCATAGGTTTTTAGAAATGGGAGGAATGTATCATGAGACTGCTTGCTTCCTTTTATATCTCTTCAATAAAACGGATCACATATGCCTAATTTCCTCCTTAGCGTGCAGAATCTATCTTCACTCAAGGGTTTTGTGAATATGTCGGCTAATTGTTTTTCAGTGCATATATGCTCATATGTTTCCATTTTGCACATGATCCCTAATAAAATGATATCTTATTTCTATGTGTTTGGCTTTAGGAATGAGATATTTAGAATGTAAGCCAGAAGTGATCTCTAAATGTAGATTCCAAAGATAGTTTTGAAATCAAGTGTAGATGGAATCTTTTTCAAGTTATTTCAAGGAGTATCAAGAATAATATTCAAAGAAAGCACGAATGAAAATCCAATATCCTCCCTTTTTTTTTTTAATATATTAAGTATATAGCAACATGAGAGCAATCTAATTAATTTTTAGAGTATAGTATAAGAGCAGATAAAGATCAAAACTTATATACTCAAAAAATATAAGATTATGTTGAATCCTTAATTCTTAATGACTTCAAAGTTCTTTCATGATATAAAAGTATTGGAGCATAGATACCAAGACATGAATTTATGCAATGTAGGATATATAAAATTCAGGGCTTTGAAAGTTCTTTTAAACCTCTCTTAAAGACTTTCTTTTACTCCTTTAAAGATCATAGCATCAAAATCAATTAAAATGAATTGGCTCATGATTGAAACACTAAAGTGCAAGCCAATAAGAGCTCATTAGTAGATTCCAAAGTAAATTTCCAATACTAAGACAAATGGAATCCTTTTCACTTAGTTTTCAAAACAAGTGTGTTACGAAGGAACTAAGCCGCCATGCTCCACGTGACCGGCACGCGCGCCCATGAAGACTACGGCTGTCCTTTGATCCAGCAATCCGACCTCGAGTCGGACATCTTCGGCTCCACAGCCCGACCTCGAGTCGGCTGCCCTTTGATCCAGCAGTCCGACCCCGAGTCGGACATCTTCGGCTCCATAGTCCGACCTCGAGTCGGCTGTCCTTTGATCCAGCAATCCGACCCCGAGTCGGACATCTTCGGCTCCACAGCCCGACCTCGAGTCGGCTGTCCTTTGATCCAGCAATCCGACCCCGAGTCGGACATCTTCGGCTCCACAGCCCGACCTCGAGTCGGCTGTCCTTTGATCCAGCAATCCGACCCCGAGTCGGACATCTTCGGCTCCACAGCCCGACCTCGAGTCGGCTGCCCCCTGATCCAGCACTCCGACCCCGAGTCGGAGATCTCTTGATAACGACAGGCTGCTTCCCAGAGGCACGCCGAGGCCTCCTGCTCCACTACTCCCTGCAACGCCTGTATCCGATGCTGCTCCACGATCTCCTGTATCAGCCGTACAAAGCAGAACTCCACTACGCCCTGTCATGGCCGTACCCAGCGCTGCTCCACGACGCCCTGTAACGGCCATGTCAGTGGCCACTCCATCGCGCCCCACGATGACAAACCCCCCTGAGAGATCCCCCAGCCAGGTATATATGCGGCTGGGGGGAGAAGGGGGGGTAAGCAATATCTTCCAGAGCACTCTCTTGCTTGCTATTATCATCTCTCCTCCTCCTCCAATCTCCTCTGACTTGATCGTCGGAGGGCCCCCGCTACCCCAGTGGTGGTGCGAGGCTTGCTCGCAGGTTTTCCGGTGGAAGGTGGAGCGTAACCAACACCAACCAAGACAACTCAGACGGAACCCCGTTCACACCGCTGTGTCAATCGTTCTCGGTTTGGACCACCAGCAACAGTTGGCGCTAGAAGGAGGGCACCGAATCTCAGAGCGATCGTAATGGCACGGCGAGGTGGTCGTGGAGCTTCCAATGCCTCCGGTCGCGGGGCCTCTCGCGCCTCCGGCCGGGAGGCCGCTGCGTCTCCAACACATTCTCAGCAACACTCCACCATTCCACCCCCCATTCAGATGGTCGAAGCCGCTCAGTTCGACCAGTTAGCCCAGCAGGTTCGCACCCTCGCGGAGGCAGTGCAGAACCTGCAGGGTGTGATGTCTCGAGCGCCACAGCGGGCCCAGGAGCCGCTGCCCCCTGAGCGCTCACCTGTCTTCCTCAACCCGCGCTCCTTCCTCTCCCATGGGGAGGAGCGCCGGCGCGAGGAAGGTTCTCGAGCACGGTCCATTCTGCCAGGACCTTCTCATCGAAGCTGCGCGGGGTACGAGAGGCGGACCCGGGCGCGTTCTCAGACCCCCCAGTCCTCGAGGGGCCCGCACTCCAGTCGGTCCCCCTCGCGCCGCTCCTTGTCTCCCACCCACCGGTCGCGCTCCCTGGACCGGCGGGTGGACGATCTCCACAGACAACTCCAGGTCCTTAAGGGCCACTCCGAAGATCCCTTCGCCGACTTGGAGATCTCCTCCCAACCGGCGCTTGCCTTGAGGATCCTGCGGACCCCAAATCCGCCGGGATTCAAAATGCCGGCGATCGAGCCCTATGACGGGGCGGCGGACCCGCGGGATCACGTAGAGAGTTTCAGGACTCTTATGCTCCTCCATGGAGCATCAGATCCTCTCCTCTGCAAGGCCTTCCCGGCGACCCTCCGTGGCCCAGCCAGGGCGTGGTTCGCCGGCCTGGAGGCTGACTCTATCCAATCCTTTGACCAGTTCACTCGCCTCTTCATCAGCCATTTCGCTGTCAGTAGCCGGCGGCGATTGGTTTCCGACTCCCTCTTTGATGTCCGGCAAAACGAGGGAGAAAGCCTGCGGGATTACCTTACCCGCTTCAACAAGGCTACATTGGAGGTCCGGAACCTGAGCCAGGAGGTGGCTCTCTCAGCCCTGAAGCGTGGCTTCCGGAAGGGCAGACTCACCTTCTCCCTGGACAAACGCCTGCCGCGGAGCTTCCCGGAGCTGTTGTCTCGGGCGAACCAGTATGCAGACGCCGAGGAGGCAGCCGCCCACCGGAACAAGGAGGCCGCCGAGGCCCCTCTAAAGCTCGGGAAGAAAAGGCGAAAAGAGGCACCCCAGACGAGGAGCCTGACGCCTCAACATCGGCGCAGAAGCCCGTCACCGGCGAGGAACCACGGCGCCCCACGCCCTCGTTCTCCGCACCGACGCTTCAACCGGTACACCCCACTCCTGGCCCCCCGGGCCCAGATCCTTATGGAGGTCAAGGGGCGGGAGAACCTCCCGGTCCCGAGGCAGATGAAGAAAATCCCTGGGAGGAGGCCCTCTCGGGCGTA
The DNA here is from genome assembly GCF_009389715.1 of Phoenix dactylifera. Classification (NCBI taxonomy): domain Eukaryota; kingdom Viridiplantae; phylum Streptophyta; class Magnoliopsida; order Arecales; family Arecaceae; genus Phoenix; species Phoenix dactylifera. The sequence goes on from NW_024067703.1 coordinate 376,171, forward strand.
CTGTGAGTACCACCGAGACCACGGCCACGACACCGAAGACTGCTTCCAGCTTCGGGACGAGATCGAGGCTCTCATCCGCCGAGGGCGTCTCGGTCGATATGTAAACGACCGACGTCCCCCCGCAGACCCGCGTCCGGCCGACCCGGCCCCTCAGGAGCCTCGGGAGCAGAATCGACCCGTCGCGGGCGTAATCCACACCATCACTGGGGGCTGCTCTCGGCCCGTGAGGAACGCAGGGGGCTCGGTGGAAGCATCCGGGGTGGCCGTCGCGAAGAGGCAGCGGGTCGGAAATGTAATCACTTTTTGTGATGAGGATGTAAAGGGGGTTCAGACCCCCCATGATGATGCCATGGTGATCTCCCTCACTATGGCGAACTATGATGTAAGGCGTGTTCTTGTGGACAGTGGAAGCTCAGCTGATATTTTGTTTTACGAGGCCTTCCAAAAGATGAGCTTGTCCCGACAAGTATTGCACAAAACATCCACCCCCCTCATAGGATTCACTGGAGACGCTATCTCGGCCGAAGGTGTCATTGAGCTGCCTGTGACTGCGGGCGTTGCACCCGCAGAAGCCACGGTGCGGCTCGGGTTCTTGGTCGTCCGTGTTCCCTCGGCCTACAACGCTATCCTCGGACGACCCGGACTGAACGCCCTTCGCGCGGTAGTCTTTACATACCATTTGCTAATGCGGTTCCCCACGGCGGCCGGGATTGGAGAGGTCCGAGGTGACCAACCGACCGCACGGCAATGTTTCCTAGCAACTCTCAAAGGGAAGAAGCCCGTGGAGGCCCTAAGCGTCGAGTCCCTTGACGCCAGAGACGAGGTGGCTTTGCGGCACGGGGAGCCGGCCGAGGGTGTGATCGAAGTTCCCCTTGAAGAGGGTCGCCCGGACCGTACGGTCCGAGTCGGTGCCAACCTCGACTCGGAAGCTCGGCTCAGGTTAGTGGAATTCCTCCGAGCCAATGCTGATGTATTTGCCTGGTCGGCGGCCGATGTACCTGGGATCGACCCGGAGGTCATTTCTCACGCCCTCAACGTCGACCCGACCCACCGACCAGTAAAGCAGAAGAAGAGACACTGTGCCCCGGATCGGATCCGGGTGGTCGAGCAGGAGGTAGACAAACTCTTGGATGCAGGCTTCATAAGGGAGGTGAGCTACCCCGAGTGGCTGGCAAACGTCGTACTTGTCCGGAAGGCGAGCGGGAAGTGGAGGATGTGCGTCGACTACACCGACCTAAACAAGGCGTGCCCCAAGGATAGCTTTCCGCTTCCACGGATAGACCAACTGGTCGACGCGACTTCCGGATATCAGCTGCTGTCTTTCATGGACGCCTTCTCCGGCTACAACCAAATAATGATGGCTCCACAGGACGGGGAGAAAACTGCCTTTATAACAGACCGGGGGCTGTACTGTTACAAGGTAATGCCCTTTGGTCTGAAGAATGCTGGCGCCACTTACCAGCGCCTCGTCAATAAAATCTTCAAGGAGCAGATTGGCCGGAACATGGAGGTGTACGTGGACGATATGCTGGTGAAGAGTCGCCATGCAGACCAGCACATTGCGGATCTGGAGGAGACTTTCGCCACCTTGCGGAAGTTTCGCATGAAGCTGAACCCAGCGAAGTGCGCCTTTGGTGCTTCGGCCGGGAGGTTCCTCGGTTTCATTGTCAACCAGCGGGGGATCGAGGCCAACCCGGACAAAATCAAGGCCATCCAAGATATGTCCCCTCCGACCAAAGTGAAGGAGGTTCAGGAGCTCGCTGGAAGGGTCGCCGCGCTCGGACGATTTGTGGCAAAATCGGCCGAACGCTGCCAACCGTTCTTCAAGATGTTGAAGCGCCCGAAAGACTTCCTTTGGACGGCCGAATGTCAAGTGGCATTCGACCAACTCAAGGAGTACTTGGCGTCTCCTCCCCTGCTGTCCAAGCCGCAAGAGGGGGAGATGCTCTACCTCTATCTGGCGGTCTCCCCAACCGCAGTCAGCGCAGTACTGGTTCGGGAAGAGGCAAAGCTCCAGAAGCCTGTGTACTACATCAGCCGGGTCCTACGGGATGCCGAGACGCGGTATACGAAGGCGGAAAAGATTGCCTTCGCGCTGCTCACCGCGGCCAGGAGGCTTCGCCCCTATTTTCAGGCTCATCCTGTCACCCTCTTGACCGATCAACCACTGCGGCAGATCCTCAGCAATCCTGAGAATGCGGGATGGCTGGTGAAGTGGGCAGTAAAACTTGGTGAGTTCGACATCCGCTACCAGCCCCGACCCGCCATCAAGGCCCAGGTGCTCACGGACTTCCTCGCTGAGTGCACTGCGCAGGAGGCGGAACCTAGGCCGCCGGAAACACCCAGCCTCGACCTCCCAATCTGGACGCTTCACATTGATGGGTCGTCGAACCCCGAAGGTGGAGGGGCCGGGCTGGTCCTTACCAGTCCCGATGGAGTGATAGCCGAGTATGCCTTGAGGTTCGGATTTCCAGTGACCAACAACGAGGCGGAATACGAGGCCCTAGTCACAGGACTCAAACTCACCAAGGAGCTCGGCATCCGGCGTTTGAAGGTCTTCACCGACTCCCAGCTGGTGGTCGGGCAGGTCCGAGGGGAGTTCGAGGCTCGGAGCCCAACCATGCAGAGCTATGTCTGGAAGGTGCAAGCACTCATTCCCGACCTCGGCAGTGTTGACATTCAGCAGGTCCCAAGAAGCAAAAATGCCAGGGCCGACAGGCTGTCCCGCTTGGTGGGCGCAGACGCGCACAACTTGTCGAGGGCGATCTACCTGGAGACCCTGGATGCCCCGAGCATCGGCGAGGCCGGAGCGGTGATGGCGATTGATCCGGAGCCATCTTGGATGGACCCGCTCGTCGCCTACCTCGCCGAAGGGATCCTCCCAGAGGACGAAGATCAAGCTCGGCGACTCGTCATGAAGTCCGCCCACTACGTACTCTATGAAGGGAGGCTGTATCGGACCTCGTTCACCGCCCCCCTCTTAAGGTGCCTCCGCCCCTCGGAAGCGGCCTACGCCCTCAGCGAAGTCCACGAAGGCATCTGCGGATCGCACCTGGGGGCTAGGTCCTTGGCGCATAAGATCATGAGGCAAGGCTATTATTGGCCTACCTTGTTGGAGGACTCAAAGGATCATGTGCGGAAATGCGACGCCTGCCAGCGCCACGCCAACGTCCAGAGAGTCCCTTCTGTCCCCTTGGCACCAATCACGGCACCCTGGCCCTTCGCCCAGTGGGGAATGGATATCCTTGGACCATTCCCCGTTGCTTCAGCTCAGCGGAAATTTTTGATCGTTGCAATCGACTACTTCACCAAGACACTCCGGGTGGCACGTACCCCTAGGTCCACATATCTCCGCTCGCGCCCAGGCCGCATCCGCCTCGAAGAACGCGCGCATCGTGGCCGCTTAACTGACACTCCTCGCAAGCAGCAACTAGCGATCCGATTTCCCAGGTAACGCATCAATTAGCGTTTAATGCCCTTCTGGTGTTCCCCAGGCAACGCTTGGAGAAGAGGAGAAACACGATCGCAGCTGGCCACGGAGAAACCCCGTCGGGCTGCAAGCGACAGGCGCATGGCCAACGAGCGGAATTTCCCGAGGCTCGGCCCTCGGATGCCAGGCTAACCCGATGATCATCCCGGGAGCAGACTAGCCTGAAGCCCCGACCGGTCGCCTCGGCTTGCGCCAGCCTTGGCCGACCAACGAGCGGAATTTTCCGAGGCTCGGCCCTCGGATGCCAGGCTAACCCGATGATCATCCCGGGAGCAGACTAGCCTGAAGCCCCGACCGGTCGCCTTGGCTTGCGCCAGCCTTGGCCGACCAACGAGCGGAATTTCCCGAGGCTCGGCCCTCGGATGCCAGGCTAACCCGATGATCATCCCGGGAGCAGACTAGCCTGAAGCCCCGACCGGTCGCCTCGGCTTGCGCCAGCCTTGGCCGACCAACGAGCGGAATTTCCCGAGGCTCGGCCCTCAGATGCCAGGCTAACCCGATGATCATCCCGGGAGCAGACTAGCCTGAAGCCCCGACCGGTCGCCTTGGCTTGCGCCAGCCTTGGCCGACCAACGAGCGGAATTTTCCGACGCTCGGCCCTCGGATGCCAGGCTAACCCGATGATCATCCCGGGAGCAGACTAGCCTGAAGCCCCGACCGGTCGCCTTGGCTTGCGCCAGCCTTGGCCGACCAACGAGCGGAATCTCCCGAGGCCCGGCCCTCGGATGCCAGGCTAACCCGATGATCATCCCGGGAGCAGACTAGCCTGAAGCCCCGACCGGTCGCCTTGGCTTGCGCCAGCCTTGGCCGACCAACGAGTGGAATCTCCCGAGGCCCGGCCCTCGGATGCCAGGCTAACCCGATGATCATCCCGGGAGCAGACTAGCCTGAAGCCCCGACCGGTCGCCTCGGCTTGCGCCAGCCTTGGCCGACCAACGAGCGGAAGCTTAGGGCCGGAAGAACTTCGAGAGTCAGGAGTCGGCAAGACGCTGCCAAGAGTTAAAAAGAAAAAAAGAGGAGGACGAAAGCGAGATGAAGAAACATTCGACTTGTATTAATTTTCATTGTTTCAGGGCCAAGGCCCATACAATTTGGCAAAACGCCGACATACAAAAAAAGAGGACAACGAAAGGTACAAGAGGTCAGCTTGGAGGAACCCCCGGGTCGGGAACGTCGGGCTCGTCCGCAGGGGGTAGGGAGGCGGTAGGAGAATCAGCAGGCGATGGCGCCGGAGAGGAGTCGAGAAGGGAAATCCCACTCAGGTCAACTTCGGGGTACTTAGCCGACACCCTTGCCAGGCCCTCCTCGAAGCCTAAGATGAAGGATTCGGACCCCGCGTCCGACGCGTCACGGACGAACTCGTCAGACTGACGATAGGCCCGTACCGCCTCCGACATATCACGGGTGAACTCGGCGGACTGACGATAAGCCTGTACCGCCTGGCGCCCGATCTCCGCACTCTTCTCGGCCGGCGCCGCCTCTGCTCGCTCCGTAATCTGAGCCTTAGCCTCCAAGACCTTCGCCAGCCGAAGGGTCGCTCGCGCCCCAAAGGCGAATCGACACCATTAAGGAAGGATGTCCGCCGAAATCCTCAGACTGCCAGGTCAGCAACAACCGCCATACGCCATAAAGAAGGCGGGGAGCTCGAAGCGTGCGCGTCTCTCCGAGGGATGGCGGCAATCTCGAAGCATCACTCCCTTCACCCGTTCCCCTTCTGGTTCCAGGCTCGGAAGTGGGGGGCTACTGTTACGGAGGAACTAAGCCGCCATGCTCCACGTGACCGGCATGCGCGCCCATGAAGACTACGGCGGTCCTTTGATCCAGCAATCCGACCCCGAGTCGGACATCTTTGGCTCCACAGCCCGACCTCGAGTCGGCTGCCCTTTGATCCAGCAGTCCGACCCCGAGTCGGACATCTTCGGCTCCACAGCCCGACCTCGAGTCGGCTGTCCTTTGATCCAGCAATCCGACCCCGAGTCGGACATCTTCGGCTCCACAGCCCGACCTCGAGTCGGCTGTCCTTTGATCCAGCAATCCGACCCCGAGTCGGACATCTTCGGCTCCACAGCCCGACCTCGAGTCGGCTGTCCTTTGATCCAGCAATCCGACCCCGAGTCGGACATCTTCGGCTCCACAGCCCGACCTCGAGTCGGCTGCCCCCTGATCCAGCACTCCGACCCCGAGTCGGAGATCTCTTGATAACGACAGGCTGCTTCCCAGAGGCACGCCGAGGCCTCCTGCTCCACTACTCCCTGCAACGGCTGTATCCGATGCTGCTCCACGATCTCCTGTATCAGCCGTACAAAGCGGAACTCCACTACGCCCTGTCATGGCCGTACCCAGCGCTGCTCCACGACGCCCTGTAACGGCCATGTCAGTGGCCACTCCATCGCGCCCCACGATGACAAACCCCCCTGAGAGACCCCCCAGCCAGGTATATATGCGGCTGGGGGGAGAAGGGGGGGGTAAGCAATATCTTCCAGAGCACTCTCTTGCTTGCTATTATCATCTCTCCTCCTCCTCCAATCTCCTCTGACTTGATCGTCGGAGGGCCCCCGCTACCCCAGTGGTGGTGCGAGGCTTGCTCGCAGGTTTCCCGGTGGAAGGTGGAGCGTAACCAACACCAACCAAGATAACTCAGACGGAACCCCGTTCACACCGCTGTGTCAATCGTTCTCGGTTTGGACCACCAGCAACAAAGTGATTTACCAATTAAGTACAGATAAAAATCCAACTTTCAAAAGATATTCAATGAAGCACAAAGTTTAATACCACTTTACATTTAGTATTCTTTCTCTTATCTTTAGTTGAATTTCAGATTTTAATGATAAACGTGAATAAAACTGAACCTTTATGATATCAAGAATGTAGAGTGATCTAGAATTATTCAAAATTTATAGCAATCACTCTTTTTAATCTTTTAAGAACAAGTTATGCTTCCTCTTAATCTTTGAGAAAATGTACTGAAATATTAATCAGAAAATGATTCATTTGAAGCTCAAATTCTTTCAAAAGCATTTACATTTTCTTTCTTTTAAGAATCATTTGAGTGAGCTGAAATATTTCTAGACTTGAGATCATTCACTCTTTTAATAATATATATACATATATATTTTGATGAAAGTCTTTAACAATGTAGGAGAGAAAAAAAATATATAGATGATCATTGAAGTATATGTATTTATAGAACTCAATTTCTTAATCAAGGTTTTTCAGCAATGTATATATGAAGCACAATAAATCTTTTCAATATCAAAATAAAATCATATATTAAAAATATTTGTTTGCAATCAAGATCATCAAAAGACACATCATTCAGACCAATATTAGTACACTTTGAAGATAAGAAATGATATGTTTCAGATGCGTATCGGGGCAAGCAATCAAGGCATCAGAATTATTCTATTTTTCTTAAGCTGTAATTTTATCTAGAAATTCATATTGAGTTTAAGCTTTTATATAAAATCAGATTCTGAATTTCATAAAGATTCTCAAGGAGGCTTTCAAAGTTGTAATTTGAGATATGTATCTTCTCATTGTAGCTCATCTTAAATCATTACGATTGAAAATACATATTTCAAGAACATTAGAGCACATCCAGAATCTTTGTAATTCATATTGAATTTTGGTACAAATTGGAGGGCATGATGTTCTAATGTTAGGCAAGATAAAAGATAAATCAGAATCAATTCATTTTGCCTAATTTGCAAATTCAAATTATGCTTTTCTTTTATTTTTCAAAATATATTCATTAAAACAGAATGATGTTGTTGTTGGTAATACCATGTTTCAATCAAATTTATAGGCCTGAAGCATTACCAGTTATATTTAGGAAAGATCTTTGTTATTTGAATATTGAAGACACATAATTCAAAATATCATGTCACATGCAAAACATAATATGCATTAAGTCATAACATCATGTATTAAAACATTAAGAGCAAGCATGTCAAAGATCAAAATTTATTCTTTTCAAATAAACTCTCCCTATTTATATATAATTCTACACTGATTTTATCCTTAAGGTGTGTTTTCAAGTGATCGAAACTTCATTTGGCTTTTCACAAGCTTTTTATATACTTTCATTTATCTTGTCATTCATTTCTTTATTTTTGAATTTCTTCCTTTAACCATTTAGTGAACATTCTAATCTTCATTTCTTTTGGTATTACTTTTCTATGCTCTATACTCTATTTGCTCCCTATCCGGTGGAGTTGGAAGGGGCACGAGGTACTACCACTAGCCTCCCTCTTGTGCCGTCCCTAATATGCCCTACACCGAATAGTTGGGTCAAATAGTGTCGGGTACTACCACTAGCCTCCCCATTGACACCATCCCTATGATGAGCAATATAGAAGGTTTAAAATGTTCACTTCAAACTTTTTTCTGTAATTAATTACGAATTTTATCTCTTCCAAAGGAATGTTCATATTAGTCTCACAATTGTGCCGAATGTATTATGCTTGTTTTGCTTTTTCTTAAGATTGAAGTATTTGTCTTTACTTAGATTTTACTTCTCTTGAATAATATCCATTCTCTTTTTCTTTATCTCTCTCTCTTTTTGTTATTCTCAAGTAATTTACATGAAAGAGCAGAATAAAGAAATAATCTTATATGCTGCATATGCATGTATATCATGCAAACAGCATTTTCATTATGCCCAATGATTCATAGCTTATCACAAGTTATTTTGAATTAGAGATTTGAGGCATAAACTTGTGTATTTCATGGTTATGCATTATATAGAAAAAAGTAAACTTCAATTTAATCACACCATGAAACAATCATCACTAGCATGAGAATGAAGCATGATATCAAGATGATCAGCAATTAAGGGTTTAATCATGCTACCATATAATTTCAGACTATTGATTTTGCTCAACTAACTCACAAGAGAAGAGTTTAGATTACCCGTGCATTTAGCATTCTTCAAGCCAAATACCTTTTAGATTCTTTACACCCTTGGCTGAAGAAAATCTTCCTCTTTTTTTTTTTGTTTCCAAGAGAATGTTTATTGTATCTTTCATCGAGGTGTCCTCCAAGTTGAAATTTCTTGCTCACAAATTCTGTATCATTAGCAAAATCTTTTTCTTTTCTTGAAGGCAATTCATTAGGTTCTCTAGGATACAAAAACATTCATACAACATATTTCTTAACTAGATGACTCAACATAAGATATGACAATAATTGAATATTAAGTCACTTCACTCAAGAGATTGTCTAAATATAAGCAAGCACAAGTCACTTGAACTAAAGAGATAACTTCATTAAGTAAAATGGTTCAAGGACAAGCATGTGAGGTAATAGAAGGATTCATCAAGGTCAAATCAATTTTTTTTTTATTTTCAGAATTAATTTAGCTTAGATTCTATTTGCTTAAGATAATTATCAATAAGATATACAAGTTGAGTTTTAATCAAATTATCTTAAACAATTGTTTCTATCAAAATTCAGATTGTTACATAGAATCAAAGTGATAAACTATATTCTCAATAAAAGATCTAGTTTTAATAAGAATAATATAAATTGATCTTTCTACAACTAGTATCTTTTCACTGAATATTCTATATGCATTGTTCAAAGAGTAATATCCAAAGAAATACTTGTTTTATCAGATTTGGCATATATTTCATTCTTGAGAACATAATATGTATAACTGAAAAACATGAAGGTATGCAACATTTGATTCTCTGTTTTTCATGAGTTCACATGGGGTTTTCTTTAAAAATAAATTTAATAGAAACCTTATAATATGACAAGCTGTGATGATAGTATTAATCAACTGCTATCACAAAGCATTGTCCTTACACAACAAAGGTTCTATATTTTTTTTTTTTTTTATATTTTTATAACCCCTATATGCAATAGTGTTCTTGGTGCAAGCACAATTGTATTCAATACCATTTTATCAACAAATTGGTTTTCAAGGCTGTGCCATGAATTTTCACAGTTTGCAAACCTTTTTCATTTGAAACCTTTTGTAAGTTTGTGCCAAAGCAGAAAATATTTCAATTTAAGTGCCAAGAATAAAACCAACATTAGCTTTGAGAAATCATCCATAATTACAAAATTAGAGAGCTTATCTCCTAGGTTCACAATCCTAGAGATCCAAATAAGTTCTTATGAAGAGTTTTCAAAGGCTAAAAGGTGAAAACAATATTTTCAAATTTAGAAATGATTCTAGTTTGTTTTTCTAGATGACATACATAGCAAACTTTGACCTTGCAAAGAATAATCTAAGTGAACCAATGACAAGGTCTTTTGAGATCAAGTCCATACTAGTATGAGTTGATTTTATATGCCAAAACTAGACTCTTTAATCTTGGTATTCTTAATGCATATATTTAAAAAAAAATTATACCAAGTAGACATTCTTATGTTTGTGATCAATAGAAGATAATGTCATGGATAAGACCTCTCAATCAAGCATATAGAGAATTTAAAGAGTTATTCTAAGAGTATTGATTAAGCAAGTTATCCATCAATAACTGAAGCATAATATAGAAAGATGGAGTGATTTGGATATATTTTCTTTTCATGCCAAAAGTATCACTTATATCACAGAAATGATTAATACCTGCAATTTATGTTTTAATTGGATACTAAGGCAAAGAGAATGATGATATGCAAGGATTACTAATTTCATTATTCTTTTCATTTCAATTACTTTTTTTAAGTATATTTTAAGTTTCATTCTTTAATATATGTCTAGAGCACCCAATGTCTAAATTAACATCTTTTGGTTGGAGCCTTGAGTGCTAGATACACTTACAGAAAATATTCAAATTTTCAACTTAGGAACCCAAGCTCTTTTGGGTCCTTGTAGGTTAGCTATTATTGTTCCTTTTGGAACCCATATTTTCTTAATAGCTATTTTGTCCATAGACTTGCAAATTTTAGGATTACAAGGAGTGAATTTCTGCATCATCTTGTTAAATTTAACAAACATAGATTTAACATGAGTAGTAGATAAACTTACAATTTTCTGTTTTTGCCTATTAGGTTCATCAGATAAATTAGAATTTGTTTTAGGACAGATAGTAGAGGATTTAACACACATGTCATTAAGGGATTTTTGTGTGTACCAAGATTGATATCCTAATCTATCCTTTTCAAATTCAGCTCTTTGATTATTTATCATTAAGTTTAGCTTTTCAGAGCTAATAGTAAATTTTTCAACTATAGGCTTAAATTTGTTAACTTCTTTAGTTAACCTTTCATTGTCTTCTGAAAGCAATTTGTTATTTTTCTTAAGTTTATCATAGCTTTCAGTGAGAAGTTGGTTTTTCTGATTTAGTTCTTTATTTTTCTCAATTAAGATTTTAGTTTCATTAGTATGTTTCTTAATTAGTGTTTCATAATGATTAGACAGTTTCATTTTTTCATTTACTAGGATTTTCTTTTCATTCTTCAGGTTCTTATTTTTACAAATGAGTTTCTTATGTTCTTTCATTAGATCAAGAAATGCATCATGTAACTCATTAAGTGTAAAATCATCTTCAGTTTTATCATATACTTCATATTCAGAAGAGGAGACACTTTGTGTTTCAACACATACCTCGTTCTTGTGTGCCACAAGGCATAGGTTTTCAATATCTGCTTGCCTCTCATCTTCTTCAAAGCTAATTTTTGATTTGCTAAAAATGTTAGTGCTTTCATATTTAACCTCAAGCATATTCCATATGTCTTTAGCAGTTATGCAAGAAGATATGTAATTAAATTCACTATCATCTAATGCACAAAATAGAATATTCATGGCTTTTGCATTTTGCTGAGCCCTTTCTTTATCATGATTAGTGTTTGTGTGTAGCCCATTGACTATGATACTCCATAAATCGTAGTCATGTGCTTGAATGAAAATGCGCATGCGTGCTTTCCAATATGTGTAGTTTATACCATCAAATAGTAGAGGTCTATCAATTAATTGTTCCTCACTCATAGAACATCCCACTTGGGTTGTCATGATCTTTAACTCTTGATTGTGAGATCAATGAGTACTATTAGAGCACCTTGCTCTGATACCACTTGTTGCCCAAGGTGACAAGCCAAGAGGGGGGGGTGAATTGGTTTCTTTTAAATTTTGGTGTTTTAAAAGTTTTCTTAATTAAGTGCGGTGGATGCTTTCTTAAATTATTTGAATGAGTTAAACTAGAACAAAGATGGAAGATAATGCAAGAATAAATGTAAGCACATGCACAACACAAACACAACAATATATAGTGGTTCGGTGCTCTCCTTAGCACCTACGTCCACTCCCCAAGCGACCCCTTGGGAATTCACTATAATCTCGCGGATTACAGTTGGATTGTTTTCCGGGCTCACAATCCAAAAAACTTTGTTGGTTTTACGGGCTCACCAACGAACCTATACACTTTGGTTTTCCGGGTTCACCAAAAACCTTTGTTGGTTTTGCGGGCTCACCAACGAACCTTTACACTTTGGTTTTCCGGGTTCACCAAAAACCTTTGTTGGTTTTGCGGGCTCACCAACGAACCTTTGCACTTTGGTTTTCCGGGTTCACCAAAAACCTTTGTTGGTTTTGCGGGCTTACCAACGAACCTTTACAAAGTGTTTAACAAATGAAAAGAAAAGATTCAAACTCCTAAATGAGCATATGAAACAATATAAACTACAATGAAGAGTTAGAAAGTATTTATCGCTTTGAAGTGGCTTTGCTCTTCTTTGTCAAGGATGCTTCACTCTTCAAGGGAGGATGGAGCTCTTGATGCCTCTTTGAATCTGCTCAATCCCTTTCTTTGATTCTTGAATGAAGCACTTGGATGAAGCTTGCCTTGCTAGGGTTCTCTCTTGAATGCACTTAATGTATTTTCCCAAAAGCTTGCTTCCTCTAATGAATACTCCCTCTTAAATACTTCTCCAACCTCCAAATAGTCCTTTCTGACCGTTGGATTGAAGAAACTAGCCGTTTATAGCCGTTGGCAGTCCAAAAAGCATTTCTGCACAACTAGCCGTTATGTTCAGCCCGTGTTTGGGTCGGCTCAACCTGTCCTTGGGTCGACCCAACCTTCACTTGGGTCGACTCAAACATTCCTTGGGTCGACCCTCTCAGAAAACACAGAAACTTGAAATTCAGCCTTCCTTCCCTTGGGTCGACCCAACCTTTCTTTGGGTCGACTCAACCTTGGGTCAGCTCAAACTTTTCTTGGGTCGACTCAACCTTGGGTCAGCTCAAACTTTTCTTGGGTCGACCCAACTTTCAGAAAATTCAGAATCTTGAATTTCAGCCTTTCTTCATTTGGGTCGACTCAACCTTTCTTTGGGTCGACTCAAGGCTTACTTGGGTCGACTCAACTTCTTCTTGGGTCGACCCTCTCAGTAAATCCAGAGAACCATTTTCTGAGTTGTTTGAGGATCTTGATGTTTGGGTCGACCCAACTCACTGTTCATCTGTGCCATTTTTGCAGAAGTGTGCCAAATGATTTCTTGATGTGCCGGGGTCGACCTTATCATCCTTTGGGTCGACTCAATCCACACTTTGCTGCATCTCAAGGTTAGATTCATTCAAATGAACAAAGACATGTCTCTATATCAATTATACAAATATACTGAGAGTAATGAACTTATAAATGAAGTATCAATTTAACTTATAGCATACTCTAGATAATTGCTTGTTAATCATCAAAATAACACTATCATCCTCACTAGTCGTGATCATGGATTGAATTTGAAAATCATAACTTTTGTGCACTAAGAACACCACAACAAAATGGTGTTGTAGAGAGAACGAATAGAACTCTTACTGAAATGGCTAGGACTATGTTATGTGAAAGTAACTTACCTAAGTATCTTTGGGCTGAAGCTATAAACACAGTCTGTCATGTTCTTAACAGAGTTACTATTAGGTCAATTCTAAAGAAAACTCCTTATGAGCTTTTGAAAAATAAGAAACCAAATCTTTCATACTTTCATGTTTTTGGTTGTAATTGTTTTGTTCTAAATAATGGCAAAGACAACTTGGGAAAGTTTGATTCTAAATCAGATGAATTTATTTTTCTTGGATATTCTTCATTAATCAAAGCATATAGAATATTCAACAAGAGAACTCTAGTCGTAGAAGAATCAATACATGTTATTTTTGATGAATCTAATGACCCTTCTTCAAGAAAGAATGTAGATCTCGATGATGATGCAGAAGAACTCAACAAGCAAATCAAAGAGTTAACCCTAAAAGATGTTTCTGCATCTGAAAATTCAGAACATGATGAAAATCAAGGAGAATAAGATCAAATGCTTAACGATAAAACTAGTCTACCAAAATAATGGAGGTATGCACATAGTCATCCTAGAGACTTAATAATTAGTGATCTTTCATAAGGCATTAGGACTAGATCTTCTATTAGAGATGTTTGTAATCACCTTGTATTTGTTTCTCAAATAGAACCAAAATCTTTTGAAGAAGCTGAAAAAGATAACAATTGGTTAATGGTTATGCAAAAAGAACTAAATCAATTTGAAAGAAATAATGTTTGAAATTTGGTTAGAAGGCCTAAAAATATTTCTGTAATTGGGACAAAATGGGTTTTCAGAAATAAATTAAATGAAGATGGAATTGTAATTAGAAATAAGGCTAGATTAGTTGCTAAAGGATATAATCAAGAAGAAGAAATTGATTTTGATGAAACTTTTGCACCAGTAGCTAGACTTGAAGCTATTAGGCTATTACTTACATTTGCATGCTTTATGGACTTTAAATTATTTTAGATGGATATCAAAAGTGCATTTCTAAATGGTTTCATAACTGAAGAAGTTTATGTAGAACAGCCATCCGGATTTGAAAATCATAAACTTCCAGATCGTGTCCTTAAATTGAACAAAGCACTTTATGGCTTGAAGCAAGCTTCTAGAGCTTGGTATGGTAGACTAAGCAACTTTTTAATAAAGAGTAATTTTTCAAGAGAAAATGTTGATAAAACTCTATTTGTTAAAAAGAAAAATGCTGACATTCTAATTGTTAAAATATATGTTGATGATATTATATTTGGTGCTACTAATGAAAGTTGATGTGAAGAATTTGCTAAGCTCATGCAAAGTGAGTTCGAGATGAGTTTGATGGGTGAATTCAACTTCTTCCTTGGACTCCAAATTAGGCAAACAAGAGATGAAATTTTCATCTGCCGAAGCAAGTACACAAAGAAAATCTTAAAGAAGTTTAGTATGGAAGATTCAAAATCAATAGGTACTCCTATGAGCCTCTCTGCTAAATTAGAAAAAGATGAGCATGGTAAATCTCTTGATTCAAAGCTGTATAGAGGAATGATTGGATCTTTACTTTATCTTACAGCAAGTAGACCAGATATAATGCATAGTGTTTGTATGTGCGCAAGATAACAAGTAAATCCTAAAGAATCATACTTAATTATTATTAAAAGGATATTAAGATACTTAAAATGAACACAACACTTAGGCTTATGGTATTCTAAGACATTTACAATTGACTTAATTGGATATTCAGATGCTGATTTTGCTGGTTGTAGATTAGATAGAAAAAGTATAAGTGGAACTTGTCAATATTTTGGAACGAACTTAATTTCTCGGTATAGCAAGAAACAAAATTCCATAACATTATCTACAGTTAAGGCTGAATATATTGCTGCAGGAAGTTGCTATGCTCAAATTCTGTGGATTAAGCAATAACTTGAGAACTATGACATAAAACAAAATAAAATTTTTATAAGGTGTGACAACACTAGTGCCATAAATCCGACTAAAAATCCCATACAACAGTCAAGATCTAAACATATAGAAATCATACATCATTTCATAAGAGATCATGCTCAAAATGGAGATATAAAAATAAATTTATAAATACTGATAAACAAATTGCAGATATTTTCAATAAACCCCTTAATGAAGAAGTATTTTGTAAATTTAGAGGTGAATTATGCATTTGTGATCCATTTTGATGACTAATTATGAATGATAAATTGTGTATTTTGATTGACTATTATTGGTTGAATTTTAGTTGATTTGATCCGTGGTTTACCATTGAGTTTTAAATCTTATCCAAAATGATTTTGTCTCTTGAACAGTCTGAGGAGACGACTCATGTAAATGAGGAGTCGACTCATGTAGTAAGGGACGACTCTTAAGTTAAAAGAGTCGACCCCTAACTTACAGGAGACGACTCTTAAGTTAAAAGAGTTGACTCCTAGTCTATAGGAGATGACTCATGAGTTGAATAAGTCGACTAAAGTGGAAACTATTTGAAATGGATTCTAAAAGGCTTTTCTCTCTCTCTCTCTGAAACGTTGAACTTGAAACATTTCATACCCCTTAGAGCATCTTTTTATCTTCAAACTCTTCTTTAAACAAAAACCTCCAAAATCCTAAAAAACCTTTCCGAGGTTCTGATTGATCTTCCAATGGTAAGAAGAAAGCAAGTTACAACCAAACCAAAGAGAAAGAACACCGTTCCACTAGAGCAAAATCTAAAGGATATGGATTGGGAATACTTATGCTCACTGAATATGCCAACCTACCCAGACCTGGTATGAGAGTTCTACAATAATGCCAGATATGGACAAGGACAAATCTCGTCCCAAGGTAAAAGATGTCTCCATTTTGATTAGTGAAGAGATTCTTAGAGATACCCTTCGGATTCCCAAATGATGGAGAAAATAGAGATCACCTAGAGAATATGAATGAAAGGATAAGTACCATTCTGAATAGAGAAGTCACAGGAGATTGGACTGAAATCAGTGCCAATCAACTGAATGCTAAGATGCGTTTGCTGCATCACATGATCAACAAAATGTTCTTCCCGAAGATAGGAAAATTTGATCATGTTTCAGAAAGGGATATACTGGTAATGCACCATATTATACAAGGACTCCCACTGAACCTACCCTGCTTGATGATCAAATATATAGAAGCTCAAGGACAGAGAAAAGGAGCTTCACTTCCTTATGGTATGGTCTTAACTTAAGTCTTCTGTTACTTCAATGTAATCTAGAAGAAGAGACCAAGATGGAACTACTATCTTCTGATGTCTACAATGACAAATCATTGAAAAGAATGGGATTTGTCAAAACTGAGGGCAAATGGACTCATAAAGGAAAAGAAATTCAAGATGAAAGTGGTCAAGACACTCCAACACCACTTAAAGGCAAAAGAATCCCTACACAAGCACCTCCAATAGAGCCTACAGTCAGTCAACCTCCACCAATTCAAAGACCATCAGATCCTCCACTAAGACTTGAGAAGTGGCGGTTAAAATTTATTGAAGATAACATCATTAAAGCACTGTTCAATTCTGGAGTCTGCTGAAATTCAGTAATTGATCTCACTGACTTGACAAAAGAAGTAAAATCTGAACTCCAAGGATTGAGGCAACTGGCAGCTAATCAACAGAGGAGAATTACTAGAATTGAAAAATACTTGAAAGAACAAGAAAATTCTGTTCAAGGCTCTATCCAAGAACTGAAGAAAGAACACACTCAGCTTACTGGCTATTATCTCTACACTAAACAGCAAGATTTGGAGAAGCTTGATGGAAGAGGCAAAAGGAAGGTCAGTCTGGGACCTTTCCATCCTCAAAATCTTGAACCTAGACTGAACTTAGAATGAACCCCATATTTTCAAAACACAACTTTGTTTCATGTCTATTTGGCACACTTGTACACTGACTGATACCAATTGATACCATTTGTATCTTTTTGATTTATCAAGTGTACTTCATTTGTCAATTGCAATGAATACTTACCCATCTTGAAAATTTTGTTTTCTTGGACTATATGTTGCTCTGATACATATATTGAGTCTGATATCCTTTCTCCTTAACACAACTGTTAACTATCCTTAATGTTTCAGCTCACAAGAAAGAGGAAAATTGAAATTATTTTTTTTTCTTCCTTTTGTTGATGACAAAAAGGGGGAGAAATGTGAAAAGAATTCTAATATGAGAAATGAACATGGACTTCAGCTTTATTTTTGTTGAAATTATTTTTTTTTCTTCTTTTTATTTTTGGCACACAAAAGTGAAGCATTTTCAGCTTTCACTAAACTGTATAAAAAGATTTCAATGAACATGGACTGCAAACCATCAAGACTAGTCGTGATCATGGATTGAATTTGAAAATCATAACTTTTGTGCACTAAGAACACCACAACAAAATGGTGTTGTAGAGAGAATGAATAGAACTCTTACTGAAATGGCTAGGACTATGTTATGTGAAAGTAACTTACCTAAGTATCTTTGGGCTGAAGCTATAAACACAGTCTGTCATGTTCTTAACAGAGTTACTATTAGGTCATTCTAAAGAAAAACTCCTTATGAGCTTTTGAAAAATAAAAACCAAATCTTTCATACTTTCATGTTTTTTGGTTGTAATTGTTTTGTTCTAAATAATGGCAAAGACAACTTGGGAAAGTTTGATTTCTAAATCAGATGAATTTATTTTTCCTGGATATTCTTCATTAAGCAAAGCATATGAATATTCAACAAGAGAACTCTAGTCGTAGAAGAGTCAATACATGTTATTTTTATGAATCTAATGACCCTTCTTCAAGAAAGAATGTAGATCTCGATGATGATGCAGAAGAACTCAACAAGCAAATCAAAGAGTTAACCCTAAAAGATGTTTCTGCATCTGAAAATTCAGAACATGATGAAAATCAAGGAGAATAAGATCAAATGCTTAACGATAAAACTAGTCTTAACGATAAACTAGCTACCAAAATAATGAGGTATGCACATAGTCATCAGAGACTTAATAATTAGTGATCTTTCATAAGGCATTAGGACTAGATCTTCTATTAGAGATGTTTGTAATCACCTTGTATTTGTTTCTCAAATAGAACCAAAATCTTTTTGAAGAACGCTGAAAAGATAACAATTGGTTAATGGTTATGCAAAAAGAACTAAATTCAATTTGAAAGAATAATGTTTGAATTTGGTTAGAAGGCCTAAAAATATTTCTGTAATTGGGACAAAATGGGTTTTCAGAAATAAATTAAATGAAGATGGAATTGTAATAGAAATAAGGCTAGATTAGTTGCTAAAGGATATAATCAAGAAGAAGAAATTGATTTTGATGAAACTTTTGCACCTGTAGCTAGACTTGAAGCTATTAGGCTATTACTTACATTTGCATGCTTTATGGACTTTAAATTATTTTAGATGGATATCAAAAGTGCATTTCTAAATGGTTTCATAACTGAAGAAGTTTATGTAGAACAGCCATCCGGATTTGAAAATCATAAACTTCCAGATCATGTCCTTAAATTGAACAAAGCATTTTATGGCTTGAAGCAAGCTCCTAGAGCTTGGTATGGTAGACTAAGCAACTTTTTAATAAAGAGTAATTTTTCAAGAGAAAATGTTGATAAAACTCTGTTGTTAAAAAGAAAAAATGCTGACATTCTAATTGTTCAATATATGTTGATGATATTATATTTGGTGCTACTAATGAAAGTTTGATGTGAAGAATTTGCTAAGCTCATGCAAAGTGAGTTTCGAGATGAGTTTGATGGGTGAATTCAACTTCTTCCTTGGACTCCAAATTAGGCAAACAAGAGATGAAATTTTCATCTGCCGAAGCAAGTACACAAAGAAAATCTTAAAGAAGTTTAGTATGGAAGATTCAAAATCAATAGGTACTCCTATGAGCCTCTCTGCTAAATTAGAAAAAGATGAGCATGGTAAATCTCTTGATTCAAAGCTGTATAGAGGAATGATTGGATCTTTACTTTATCTTACAGCAAGTAGACCAATATAATGCATAGTGTTTGTATGTGCGCAAGATAACAAGTAAATCCTAAAGAATCATACTTAATTATTATTAAAAGGATATTAAGATACTTAAAATGAACACAACACTTAGGCTTATGGTATTCTAAGACATTTACAATTGACTTAATTGGATATTCAGATGCTGATTTTGCTGGTTGTAGATTAGATAGAAAAAGTATAAGTGGAACTTGTCAATATTTTGGAACGAACTTAATTTCTCGGTATAGCAAGAAACAAAATTCCATAACATTATCTACAGTTAAGGCTGAATATATTGCTGCAGGAAGTTGCTATGCTCAAATTCTGTGGATTAAGCAATAACTTGAGACTATGACATAAACAAAATAAATTTTTATAAGGTGTGACAACACTATGCCATAAATCCGACTAAAAATCCCATACAACAGTCAAGATCTAAACATATAGAAATCAACATCATTTCATAAGAGATCATGCTCAAAATGGAGATATAAAAATAAAATTATAAATACTGATAAACAAATTGCAGATATTTTCAATAAACCCCTTAATGAAGAAGTATTTTGTAAATTTAGAGGTGAATTATGCATTTGTGATCCATTTTGTGACTAATTATGAATGATAAATTGTGTATTTGATTTGACTATTATTGGGTTTGAATTTTAGTTGATTTGATCCGTGGTTTACCATTGAGTTTTTAATCTTATCCAAATGATTTTGTCTCTTGAACAGTCTGAGGAGACGACTCATGTAAATGAGGAGTCGACTCATGTAGTAAGGGCGACTCTTAAGTTAAAAGAGTCGACCCCTAACTTACAGGAGACGACTCTTAAGTTAAAAGAGTTGACTCCTAGTCTATAGGAGATGACTCATGAGTTGAATAAGTCGACTAAAGTGGAAACTATTTGAATGGATTCCTAAAAGGCTTTTCTCTCTCTCTCTCTGAAACGTTGAACTTGAAACATTTCATACCCCTTAGAGCATCTTTTTATCTTCAAACTCTTCTTTAAACAAAAACTCCAAAATCCTAAAAAAACCTTTCCGAGGTTCTGTTGATCTTCCAATGGTAAGAAGAAAGCAAGTTACAACCAAACCAAAGAGAAAGAACACCGTTCCACTAGAGCAAAATCTAAAGGATATGGATTGGAATACTTATGCTCACTGAATATGCCAACCTACCCAGACCTGGTATGAGAGTTCTACAATAATGCCAGATATGGACAAGGACAAATCTCGTCCAAGGTAAAAGATGTCTCCATTTTGATTAGTGAAGAGATTCTTAGAGATACCCTTCGGATTCCAAATGATGGAGAAAATAGAGATCACCTAGAGAATATGAATGAAAGGATAAGTACCATTCTGAATAGAGAAGTCACAGGAGATTGGACTGAAATCAGTGCCAATCAACTGAATGCTAAGATGCGTTTGCTGCATCACATGATCAACAAAATGTTTCTTCCCGAAGATAGGAAAATTTGATCATGTTTCAGAAAGGGATATACTGGTAATGCACCATATTATACAAGGACTCCCACTGAACCTACCCTGCTTGATGATCAAATATATAGAAGCTCAAGGACAGAGAAAAGGAGCTTCACTTCCTTATGGTATGGTCTTAACTTAAGTCTTCTGTTACTTCAATGTAAATCTAGAAGAAGAGACCAAGATGGAACTACTATCTTCTGATGTCTACAATGACAAATCATTGAAAAGAATGGGATTTGTCAAAACTGAGGGCAAATGGACTCATAAAGGAAAGAAATTCAAGATGAAAGTGGTCAAGACACTCCAACACCACTTAAAGGCAAAAGAATCCCTACACAAGCACCTCCAATAGAGCCTACAGTCAGTCAACCTCCACCAATTCAAAGACCATCAGATCCTCCACTAAGACTTGAGAAGTGGCGGTTAAAATTTATTGAAGATAACATCATTAAAGCACTGTTCAATTCTGGAGTCTGCTGAAATTCAGTAATTGATCTCACTGACTTGACAAAAAGAAGTAAAATCTGAACTCCAAGGATTGAGGCAACTGGCAGCTAATCAACAGAGGAGAATTACTAGAATTGAAAAATACTTGAAAGAACAAGAAAATTCTGTTCAAGGCTCTATCCAAGAACTGAAGAAAGAACACACTCAGCTTACTGGCTCTATCTCTACACTAAACAACAAGATTGAGAAGCTGATGGAAGAGCAAAAGAAGATCAGTCTGGACCTTCATCCTCAAAATCTTGAACCTAGACTGAACTTAGAATGAACCCCATATTTTCAAACACAACTTTGTTTCATGTCTATTTGGCACACTTGTACACTGACTGATACCAATTGATACCATTTGTATCTTTTTGATTTATCAAGTGTACTTCATTTGTCAATTGCAATGAATACTTACCCCATCTTGAAAATTTTGTTTTCTTGGACTGTATGTTGCTCTGATACTATATTGAGTCTGATATCCTTTCTCCTTAACACAACGGTTAACTAATCCTTAATGTTTCAGCTCACAAGAAAGAGGAAAATTGAAATTATTTTTTTTCTTCCTTTTGTTGATGGACAAAAAGGGGGGAGAAATGTGAAAAGAATTCTAATATGAGAAATTGAACATGGACTTCCAGCTTTTATTTTTGTTGAAATTATTTTTTTTTCTTCTTTTTATTTTTGGCACACAAAGTGAAGCATTTTCAGCTTTCACTAAACTGTATAAAAGATTTCAATGAACATGGACTGCAACCATCAAGACTAGTCGTGATCATGGATTGAATTTGAAAATCATAACTTTTGTGCACTAAGAACACCACAACAAAATGGTGTTGTAGAGAGAATGAATAGAACTCTTACTGAATGGCTAGGACTATGTTATGTGAAAGTAACTTACCTAAGTATCTTTTGGCTGAAGCCTATAAACACAGTCTGTCATGTTCTTAACAGAGTTACATTAGGTCAATTCTAAAGAAAACTCCTTATGAGCTTTTAAAAATAAAAAAAACCAAATCTTTTCATACTTTCATGTTTTTGGTTGTAATTGTTTTGTTCTAATAATGGCAAAGACAACTTGGGAAAGTTTGATTCTAAATCAGATGAATTTATTTTTCCTTGGATATTCTTTCATTAAGCAAAGCATATGAATATTCAACAAGAGAACTCTAGTCGTAGAAGAGTCAATTACATGTTATTTTTTGATGAATCTAATGACCCTTCTTCAAGAAAGAATGTAGATCTCGATGATGGATGCAGAAGAAACTCAACAAGCAAATCAAAGAGTTAACCCTAAAAGATGTTTCTGCATCTGAAAAAATTCAGAACATGGATGAAAATCAAGGGAGAATAAGATCAATGCTTAACGATAAAACTAGTCTACCAAAATAATGGAGGTATGCACATAGTCATCCTAGAGACTTAATATTAGTGATCTTTCATAAGGCATTAGGACTAGATCTTCTATTAGAGATGTTTGTAATCACCTTGTATTTGTTTCTCAATAGAACCAAAATCTTTTTGAAGAAGCTGAAAAAGATAACAATTGGTTAATGGTTATGCAAAAAGAACTAAATCAAATTTGAGAGAAATAATGTTTGAAATTTGGTTAGAAGGCCGGAAAAATATTTCTGTAATTGGGACAAAAATGGGGTTTTCAGAAATAAATTAAATGAAGATGGAATTGTAATTAGAAATAAGGCAGATTAGTTGCTAAAGGATATAATCAAGAAGAAGAAATTGATTTTTGATTAAACTTTTGCACCAGTAGCTAGACTTGAAGCTATTAGGCTATTACTTACATTTGGCATGCTTTAGTGGACTTTTAAATTATTTAGATGGATATCAAAAGTGCATTTCTAAATGTTTCATAATTGAAGAAGTTTATGTAGAACAGCCATCCGGATTTGAAAATCATAAACTTCCAGATCATGTCCTTAAATTGAACAAAGCACTTTTATGGGCTTGAAGCAAGCTCCTAGAGCTTGGTATGGTAGACTAAGCAACTTTTAATAAAGAGTAATTTTTTCAAGAAAAAATGTTGATAAACTATGTTTGTTAAAAAGAAAAATGCTGACATTCTAATGTTCAAATATATGTTGATGATATTATATTTGGTGCTACTAATGAAAGTTGATGGTGAAGAATTTGCTAAGCTCATGCAAAGTGAGTTCAAGAACGAGTTTGATGGGTGAATTCAACTTTTTCCTTGGACTCTAAATTAAGCAAACAAGAGATGGAATTTTCATCTGCCAAAGGCAAGTACACAAAGAAAATCTTAAAGAAGTTTTGGTGTGGAAGATTCAAAATCAATAGGTACTCCTATGAGCCTCTTTTGTAAATTAAAAAAAGATAAGCATGGTAAATCCCTTGATTCCAAAGCTGTATAGAGAAATGATTGGATCTTTACTTTATCTACAGGCAAGTAGACCTGATATAATGCATAGTGTTTGTATGTATGCAAGATATCAAGTAAATTATAAAGAATCATACTTAATGTGTTAAAAGGATATTAAGATACTTAAAAGGAACACACACTTAGGCTTATGGTATTCTAAGACATTTACAATTGACTTAATTGGATATTCAGATGCTGATTTTGGCTGGTTGTAGATTAGATAGAAAAAGTACAAGTGGAACTTGTCAATTTTTTGGAACAAACTTAATTTCTTGGTTTAGCAAGAAACAAAATTTCATTAGCATTATCTACAGTTGAGGCTGAATATGTTGCTGCAGGAAGTTGCTATGGCATAAATTCTGTGATTAAGCAATAACTTGAGGACTATGACGTAAAGCAAAATAAAATTTTATAAGGTGTGACAATACTAGTGCTATAAATCTGACTAAAAATCCCATACAACACTCAAGATCTAAACATGTCGAAATCTACATCATTTCTAAAGAGATCATGCTCAAAATGGAGATATAAAAATAAAATTTATAAATACTAATAAACAAATTGCAGATATTTTCAATAAACCTCTTAATGAAGAAGTATTTTGATAAATTGGAGGTGAATTATGCATTTGTGATCCATTTTGATGGACTGATTATGAATGATAAATTGTGTATTTGATTGACTATTATTGGTTGAATTTAGTTGATCTGATCCGTGGTTTACAATTGAGTTTTAAATCTTATTCAAAAAGATTTTGTCTCTTGAACAGTCTGAGGAGACGACTCATGTAAATGAGGAGTCGACTTCATGTAGTAAGGGGACGACTCTTAAGTTAAAAAGAGTCGACCCCTAACTTACAGGAGACGACTCTTAAGTTAAAAGAGTCGACTCCTAGTCTATAGGAGATGACTCATGAGTTGAATAAGTCGACTAAAGTGGAAACTATTTGAAATGGATTCTAAAAGGCTTTTTCTCTCTCTCTCTAAAACGTTGAATCTGAAACATTTCATCCCCTTAGAGCATCATTTTATCTTCAAAACTCTTCTTTGAACAAAACCTCCAAAATCCTAAAAAACCTTTTCGAGGTTCTAATTGATCTTCCAATGGTAAGAAGAAAGGCAAGTTACATCCAGACCAAAGAGAAAGAACACCGTTCCACTAGGGCAAAATCTAAAGGATATGGATTGGGAATACTTATGCCTCACTGAAGTGTGCCAACCTACCCAGACCTGGTATGAGAGTTCTACAACAATGCCAGATAATGGACAAGGACAAATCTCGTCCAAGGTAAAAGATGTCTCTATTTTGATTAGTGAAGAGATTCTTAGAGATACCCTTCGGATTCCAAATGATGGAGAAAATAGAGATCACCTAAGAGAATAGGAATGAAAGGATAAGTACCATTCTGAATAGAGAAGTCACAGGAGATTGGACTGAAATCAGTGCCAATCAACTGAATGCTAAGATGCGTTTGCTGCATCACATGATCAACAAAATGTTCTTCCCGAAGATAGGCCAAATTTGATTAGTGTTCAGAAAGGGATATACTGGTAATGCACCATATTATACAAGGACTCCCACTGAACCTACCCTGCTTGATGATCAAATATATAGAAGCTCAAGAACAGAGAAAGGAGCTTCACTTCCTTATGGTATGGTCTTTAACTCAAGTCTTCTGTTACTTCAATGTAAATCTAGAAGAAGAGACCAAGACGGAACTACTGTCTTCTGATGTCTACAATGACAAATCATTGAAAAGAATGGGATTTGTCAAGAACTGAGGGCAAATGGACTCATAAAGGGAAAGAAATTCAAGATGAAAGTGGTCAAGACACTCCAACACCACTTAAAGGCAAAAGAATCCCTACACAAGCACCTCCAACAGAGCCTCCAGTCAGTCAACCTCCACCAATTCAAAGACCATCAGATCCTCCACTAAGACTTGAGAAGTGGCGGTTAAAATTTATTGAAGATAACATCATTAAAGCATGTTCAATTCTGGAGTCTGCTGGAATTCAATAATTGATCTCACTGACTTGATAAAATAAGTAAAATCTGAACTCCAAGGATTGAGGCAACTGGCAGCTAATCAATAGAGGAGAATTACTGAAATTGAAAAATACTTGAAAGAACAAGAAAATTCTATTCAAGGCTCTATCCAAGAACTGAAGAAAGAACACACTCAACTTACTGGCTCTATCTCTACACTAAACAGCAAGATTGAGAAGTTGATGGAAGAGCAAAAGAAGGTCAGTCTGGACCTTCATCCTCAAAATCTTGAACCTAGACTGAACTTAGAATGAACCCAATATTTTCAAAACACAACTTTGTTTCATGTCTATTTGGCACACTTGTATACTGACTGATACCAATTGATACCATTTGTATCTTTTTGATTGATCAAGTGTACTTCATTTATCAATTGCAATGAATACTTACCCATCTTGAAAATTATGTTTTCTTGGACTGTATGTTGCTCTGATACATATATTGAGTCTGATATCCTTTCTCCTTAACACAACTGTTAACTAATCCTTAATGTTTAAGCTCACAAGAAAGAGGAAAATTGAAATTATTTTTTTTTTTCTTTTTGTTGATGACAAAAAGGGGGAGAAATGTGAAAAGAATTCTAATATGAGAAATGAACATGGACTTCAGCTTTTATTTTTGTTGAAATTATTTTTTTTCTTCTTTTTATTTTTGGCACACAAAAGTGAAGCATTTTCAGCTTTCACTAAACTGTATAAAAAGATTTCAAATGAACATGGACTGCAAACCATCAAGACTAGTCGTGATCATGGATTGAATTTGAAAATCATAACTTTTGTGCACTAAGAACACCACAACAAAATGGTGTTGTAGAGAGAACGAATAGAACTCTTACTGAAATGGCTAAGACTATGTTATGTGAAAGTAACTTACCTAAGTATCTTTGGGCTGAAGCTATAAACACAGTCTGTCATGTTCTTAACAGAGTTACTATTAGGTCAATTCTAAAGAAAACTCCTTATGAGCTTTTGAAAAATAAGAAACCAAATCTTTCATACTTTCATGTTTTTGGTTGTAATTGTTTTGTTCTAAATAATGGCAAAGACAACTTGGGAAAGTTTGATTCTAAATCAGATGAATTTATTTTTCTTGGATATTCTTCATTAAGCAAAGCATATAGAATATTCAACAAGAGAACTCTAGTCGTAGAAGAGTCAATACATGTTATTTTTGATGAATCTAATGACCCTTCTTCAAGAAAGAATGTAGATCTCGATGATGATGCAGAAGAACTCAACAAGCAAATCAAAGAGTTAACCCTAAAAGATGTTTCTGCATCTGAAAATTCAGAACATGATGAAAATCAAGGAGAATAAGATCAAATGCTTAACGATAAAACTAGTCTACCAAAATAATGGAGGTATGCACATAGTCATCCTAGAGACTTAATAATTAGTGATCTTTCATAAGGCATTAGGACTAGATCTTCTATTAGAGATGTTTGTAATCACCTTGTATTTGTTTCTCAAATAGAACCAAAATCTTTTGAAGACGCTGAAAAAGATAACAATTGGTTAATGGTTATGCAAAAAGAACTAAATCAATTTGAAAGAAATAATGTTTGAAATTTGGTTAGAAGGCCTAAAAATATTTCTGTAATTGGGACAAAATGGGTTTTCAGAAATAAATTAAATGAAGATGGAATTGTAATTAGAAATAAGGCTAGATTAGTTGCTAAAGGATATAATCAAGAAGAAGAAATTGATTTTGATGAAACTTTTGCACCTGTAGCTAGACTTGAAGCTATTAGGCTATTACTTACATTTGCATGCTTTATGGACTTTAAATTATTTTAGATGGATATCAAAAGTGCATTTCTAAATGGTTTCATAACTGAAGAAGTTTATGTAGAACAGCCATCCGGATTTGAAAATCATAAACTTCCAGATCATGTCCTTAAATTGAACAAAGCATTTTATGGCTTGAAGCAAGCTCCTAGAGCTTGGTATGGTAGACTAAGCAACTTTTTAATAAAGAGTAATTTTTCAAGAGAAAATGTTGATAAAACTCTGTTTGTTAAAAAGAAAAATGCTGACATTCTAATTGTTCAAATATATGTTGATGATATTATATTTGGTGCTACTAATGAAAGTTGATGTGAAGAATTTGCTAAGCTCATGCAAAGTGAGTTTGAGATGAGTTTGATGGGTGAATTCAACTTCTTCCTTGGACTCTAAATTAAGCAAACAAGAGATGGAATTTTCATCTGCCAAAGCAGTACACAAAGAAAATCTTAAAGAAGTTTGGTGTGGAAGATTCAAAATCAATAGGTACTCCTATGAGCCTCTCTTGTAAATTAGAAAAAGATAAGCATGGTAAATCCCTTGATTCAAAGCTGTATAGAGGAATGATTGGATCTTTACTTTATCTTACAGCAAGTAGACCTGATATAATGCATAGTGTTTGTATGTGCGCAAGATAACAAGTAAATCCTAAAGAATCATACTTAATTATTATTAAAAGGATATTAAGATACTTAAAATGAACACAACACTTAGGCTTATGGTATTCTAAGACATTTACAATTGATTTAATTGGATATTCAGATGCTGATTTTGCTGGTTGTAGATTAGATAGAAAAAGTACAAGTGAAACTTGTCAATTTTTTGGAACAAACTTAATTTCTTGGTTTAGCAAGAAACAAAATTCCGTAGCATTATCTACAGTTGAGGCTGAATATGTTGCTGCAGGAAGTTGCTATGCTTAAATTCTGTGGATTAAGCAATAACTTGAGGACTATGACATAAAACAAAATAAAATTTTTATAAGGTGTGACAACATTAGTGCCATAAATCTGACTAAAAATCCCATACAACACTCAAGATCTAAACATGTAGAAATCATACATCATTTCATAAGAGATCATGCTCAAAATGGAGATATAAAAATGAAATTTATAAATACTGATAAACAAATTGCAGATATTTTCAATAAACCTCTTAATGAAGAAGTATTTTGTAAATTTGGAGGTGAATTATGCATTTGTGATCCATTTTGATGACTAATTATGAATGATAAATTGTGTATTTTGATTGACTATTATTGGTTGAATTTTAGTTGATTTGATCCGTGGTTTACAATTGAGTTTTAAATCTTATTCAAAAAGATTTTGTCTCTTGAACAGTTTGAGGAGACGACTCATGTAAATGAGGAGTCGACTCATGTAGTGAGGACGACTTTTAAGTTAAAAGAGTCGACCCCTAACTTACAGGAGACGACTCTTAAGTTAAAAGAGTCGACTCCTAGTCTATAGGAGATGACTCATGAGTTGAATAAGTTGACTAAAGTGGAAACTATTTGAAACAGATTCTAAAAGGCTTTTTCACTCTCTCTTTCTGAAACGTTGAATCTGAAACATTTCATACCCCTTAGAGCGTCATTTTATCTTCAAACTATTCTTTAAACAAAAACCTTCAAAATCCTAAAAAACCTTTTCGAGGTTCTGATTGATCTTCCAATGGTAAGAAGAAAGCAAGTTACATCCAGACCAAAGAGAAAGAACACTGTTCCACTAGGGCAAAATCTAAAGGATATGGATTGGGAATACTTATGCTCACTGAATGTGCCAACCTACCCAAACCTGGTATGAAAGTTCTACAACAATGCCAGATATGGACAAGGACAAATCTCGTCCAAGGTAAAAGATGTCTCTATTTTGATTAGTGAAGAGATTCTTAGAGATACCCTTCGGATTCCAAATGATGGAGAAAATAGAGATCACCTAGAGAATAGGAATGAAAGGATAAGTACCATTCTAAATAGAGAAGTCACAGGAGATTGGACTGAAATCAGTGCCAATCAACTGAATGCTGAGATGCGTTTGCTGCGTCACATGATCAACAAAATGTTCTTCCCGAAGATAGAAAAAATTGATCATGTTTCAGAAAGGGACATACTGGTAATGCACCATATTATACAAGGACTCCCACTGAACCTACCCTGCTTGATGATCAAATATATGGAAGCTCAAGGACAGAGAAAAGGAGCTTCACTTCCTTATGGTATGGTCTTAACTCAAGTCTTCTATTACTTCAATGTAAATGTTGAAGAAGAGACCAAGACGGAACTACTGTCTTCTGATGTCTACAATGACAAATCATTAAAAAGAATGGGATTTGTCAAAATTGAGGGCAAATGGACTCATAAAGGGAAAGAAATTCAAGATGAAAGTGGTCAAGACACTCCAACACCACTTAAAGGCAAAAGAATCCCTACACAAGCACCTCCAACAGAGCCTCCAGTCAGTCAACCTCCACCAATTCAAAGACCATCAGATCCTCCACTAAGACTTGAGAAGTGGCGGTTAAAATTTATTGAAGATAACATCATTAAAGCACTGTTCAATTCTGGAGTCTACTGGAATTCAGTAATTGATCTCACTGACTTGATAAAAGAAGTAAAATCTGAACTCCAAGGATTGAGGCAACTGGCAGCTTATCAACAGAGGAGAATTACTAAAATTGAAAAATACTTGAAAGAACAAGAAAATTCTATTCAAGGCTCTATCCAAGAACTGAAGAAAGAACACACTCAGCTTACTGGCTCTATCTCTACACTAAACAGCAAGATTGAGAAGTTGATGGAAGAGCAAAAGAAGATCAGTCTGGACCTTCATCCTCAAAATCTTGAACCTAGACTGAACTTAGAATGAACCCCATGTTTTCAAAACACAACTCTGTTTCATGTCTATTTGGCACACTTGTATACTGACTGATACCAATTGATACCATTTGTATCTTTTTGATTTATCAAGTGTACTTCATTTATCAATTGCACTGAATACTTACCCATCTTGAAAATTATGTTTTCTTGGAATGTATGTTGTTCTGATACATATATTGAGTCTGATATCCTTTCTCCTTAACACAACTGTTAACTAATCCTTAATGTTTAAGCCCACGAAAAGAGGAAAATTGAAATTATTTTTTTTTCTTCCTTTATTGATGACAAAAAGGGGGAGAAATGTGAAAAGAATTCCAATATGAGAAATGAGAAATTAGAAATGTAAAAAGAATTTAGAATTCCAATCTCTACACTAAAGATAATATATAGGAGGAGATTTAAATTATAATATACATATATGGAATGGTAATGGTACTGTGGTACTGCACTATTAGAAAAACTTAAGAAAAGAAGAAGAAAAAGAACTCTGCATAATTTAAATGTTTGTAACTGATAGGGGAAGATTTTTCTTCTTAACTTGTTGAAATTATGAATATATCTCTGAATATCATATTTGCTCTGAACTTCATTACAAAATTCTTATAATTACTGTAAAATTTATTACAAAATTCTTTTAAACTCAATGATTTTGTCATCATCAAAAATGGGGAGATTCAATCCTAAAGGATGAATTTTGGTGATTACAAAATACTTGAGATGATGTTGTGTACTAATGATATTGGCTAAATTGTGAAGTTTTATAAGTCAAAAAAAATTAGAAGAAATGAAGCTCTGCAAAATCATAAGTTGTTTTCTTCAAGTGGCATAGTCAATGAGTCGACCCCCGCAAAATATGGGTCGACCCTTGTGTAGTTCAAATTAAACAGAGAGCTTTTACCTTCTGAGATAATGTTTGAAGAGTCGACCCTTGTTTCAAATGAGTCGACACCTGAAATTGAAGAGTCGACTCTTGTTCTAAATGAGTCGCCGAAATTGAAGAGTCAACCCTTGCATATGAAGAGTCAACCCTAGTTCAGTATCAATGTCAGTCAGAAAAATTACTGCATGAGTCGACCCTTGTGTTTAAAGAGGCGACTCCTGAAGAAGATGAGTCGACCCTTAAGGTTAAAAAGTCGACCCTTTGAAGTTATCACAACAAGAGCCATCTCAATATCATGAAGTGCCGACCCAAGATAAACATGGTTCGACCCCTGTACTGTTGGAACCACAACAGGAAGCTTGCAACAACTTTTATTTTGTAACAGAAAAGATTTCCATCAGAACGGAAAGAAAGGAACTCAAATCCCTCTGAAGAACTCGTCTATAAATTCAAGGGAACCTTAGAAGGAAAAAAAAACAAGGAAAGTGAAAAAAATTCTATTAAGAAAGAAAAGTTTTCACTAAGAAAAAGAGAAGAAAAAGCTAAACAATTCATCATCCTCACCGGCATTCTTCTGAAACTTACTCCTGTGAGAAAATCAGTCGAAGCTTCTCATTGAATCGAGAAGAGCTGCTGCTCAAGTATTGGGACATTCTTCCACAGCCAACTTCTTCATCGGCTTCAGCTTTTATTTTTATTGATTCATTCTATATACTCTGAAGCATTAAGTTTTCTGGTTACAACATTCATTTATTTGGATTAACTGTTGTTGTAACAGTTTCATTCATTTGAAACTTGTAAAGGCTCTTCCAAGCCTTGATTGGAAATTGCTGAATCGAAAGTATTCAGCAAGGAAAAACAGTTTTTGGTTGGTTTGTCTGAAAACCAACTAGGTTGTTTGTGAGCCCGAAAAAACAAACGGTGTAAAGTTTTTAGTTGGTTTGTCTGAAAACCAACTAGGTTGTTTGTGAGCCCGAAAAACAAACGGTGATAGATTTTCGGTTGGTTGCCTGAGAAAACCAACTGGATTTTTGATTGTGAGCCCAAAAAATAATCAGGCTGTAATCTGCTGGGTTATAGTGAAATCTCAAGCTAGGCTTGAGGAGTGGATGTAGGAGTGCACTGAGCCACTATAAATTCTGGTGTTTGTGTGTATGGTTTATTTCTCTTTGTTCGCTGCTTTATTTGTACAACTTTAATTCCACTACTAAATCTACAAGTTATTGAAAGATAACAGTAACTCACATTCTTCACACTATTAATATTAAAAGACTCAATTCACCCCCCCTCTTGGGCTGCACCTCTGGGCAACACTATTGCCAACCCGAAGGATTACTGCACCTTCTGCTAGCCTTCTACTTTCCTTTAGACCCTGCATCGTAGTGCACTGGTGAGCACTAGAACCATAATCTATAACCCAACTAGAAGTAGAAGAAACCGTAAGATTAGTTTCAATAACGAGCAAGTCTAACATACCTTCTGTGAGACCCAAGCCTTTTGGCCTCACGTGTGTCGCACGTGAGGGCACACGATGAAAGGGGATTCATCACGATCGCCCGAGGAAGATGGAAACCCCTATTTTTTTAGGGCTTCTTCTCCTCATTTGAAAGCCACCTGAGGTAGAGCCGCCAAGCCGAGTCCCCTTCCGGTTGGGTGATCTTCTTCCTCGCTTGCAGCTGAAAAAAAAAAAAAACTCCACTGCCGGGAGAGGAAGAGAGCCGTCGAAGAGGGTCATCACAGTTCACACCCCGAAATTCACCGAGAAGAGAGCCGTCGAAGAGGTCATCAGTTCACGAAACCAGGTTCTGCGAGGGATTTGCGGAATTAATTGGATTTATTGTGGATCGCGTTCGCAAGGTAAGTGGTGTAACCTCTTTTCTAGATTTATCGGCAAACTATATATATGTTTCACGAATCAAATTATTCGTGATTTCGAATTTGATGCATGGATTATATGTGTATTTTAGAATATTATATGATTATGATTGAACTTATTTGCTTCTGATTTGAATTGTGTTTAATTGCTCTGACATTGTATCTTTTGGCTTGGAACACTAAACATAATGTAAGAAAAGATTATGACTTGAAATAGATTTAGACTTGCAGTCGGGCTATGTAACTGTACTTTCTAGTAGTATCGCTGCTATTTTTTTTGCAGCTTTCGTTGTTGCTGGTTCGTTCTTCAGAAGACGTAATGAAACACTTGTCCCACCCACTACGTAGTGATGCCTCTACCTGATCTGAAGCCGTGGGACGATTGAAAGACTTGTTCTTGCGCCCCGCCCTTTCCGAAAAGCCGATAAAAAACGACGTTCCAGAGGCATCTTCCATTCATTTCGATTTTGGTCTTTCTGCACCATATTTAGATCTGCCCCTTCTGCGATCCGGAATCCCCAAAAATGAAAACAGTTCCTGATGAATTTGGCAGTAGACGACAGGACTCCTGCTGGGCCACGAAAGTCCTTCTTCTCGTCCCACTGAAGGAAAGGCTTCTTTCGCTTCTTCCTATCCAGGGTCAGTTGAGGACCCTGCCAATGGGGGCTAATACATTGGTACCGCAAGAAGAATAGTCGGTGATATGACCCTACCACAGGGAACATGTGGTCATAGTTCCTCGCTGTTGAGTTGAATCTGATAAATTGAAAGAAATTAAGATATTAACGACATTTGGTTCTGACATTGTATGTTTTTTTATATATAACTGAAATATGAAATAGAGAACAAACTGAACTATCGACCTGGCTATGTTGAGGACCCCGCCAATGGGGGCAGATACGTTGGCAATTGACTGTCCTGAAGGACTCACCGCAAGAAGATTAGTCGGTGTTGATGACCCTGCCAAAGGAAACATGTGGTCATAGTCCAGGATCGACATGATAAATTGAATATGTGAAAGAATCTTGAAACCGTGAAAATCTTAAGAAATATTTGACTTATACTTTGGAACTGCATATTTATTTATTTTTCACATATTATTGCTTGATTTATCTAGCTAGAGTGTTCATTACTTACTGGGCTGTATCGCTCATTATACCATCTCTTGTTGTTTTACAGATTTTGAGAACTAGTCTATTGGGAATTCAAATTGGAAGAGCAACTAGAAGGATTGTGGCACAAGTTATCTTAGATTAGGGTTATTTAAGTTGATTTGTTATTATGGACATTTATTATGATTGGTGGACTTTTATTATTTTAAGAACTAGGTTTCTGCATGTTGGTAAATGATTATTCCGCTGCATATTTAGACTTGTGAGACATTATGGCTTGAGTTAGTCAATGGAATAAGATTTCAATTTATTCTGTTAAATTATTTTGGAATTTCATAATTGAGGTGTTTGGTTAGATGCCTTGCATGCTCGTGGGGAGAGTTTCCTACGGGTGTGCAGCGGTTGGTGCGACCCCGGCTCGCGATCTCGGGATGGGGCGTGACAACTTAAGTGGTATCAGAGCCGAGGACGGCTCTTGTCCGATGGTGGGAAGGGTGTGAGGTCCAATAGTCCCACATCGGAAAGACTCGTTCTAGAGCTTGGGCATATGAGGCGGGTGTCTCCTAATCCTGCAGACGCGTTTTGGGAGGAAAACAAAATCGGAGAGGGGTGAAGGACGCTTGCGTGAAGCCCCAAAACCGGACAATATCTGGCAGGAGAGCCCCGTGTTCCCCTTCATGTGGCCCCACGTGGGCACTAGGTGCCTCACGTGCCTCGCAGAGGCGGGGGCGTGACAGGTGTGAGGCCCAATAGTCCCACATCGGAAAGACTCATTCTAGAGCCTGGGCATATGAGGCGGGTGTCTCCTAATCCTGCAGACGCGTTTTGGGAGAAAACAAAATCGGAGAGGGGTGAAGGACGCTTGCGTGAAGCCCCAGAACCGAACAATATCTGACAGGGGAGCCCCGTGTTCCCCCTCATGTGGCCCCCACGTGGGCACTAGGTGCCTCACGTGCCTCGCAGAGGCGGGGGCGTGACATTTGGTATCAGAGCTTAGGTTTAAGATTACTTGGAATCATGATTAGTCATATCAGAGCTTAGCTTTTAGAATTCTAAGAATTTGTCGGAAAGTTTGAGAGATGGGGCAAGAAGACCAATATCTTTGTTTACTTTTGTTAGTGGTAAATTTGTGCTATCTTATCTGAATTTTGTGATACTGAAATCAAAATGCTAGCTAACGTGTTTATAGCCAATTATGAATAGACTATTTTGAGAGTTTTCTTGATGGAGTAATTTGTATTCCAAGATATTATTAATTGGATTTTGACTAAGTTAAGTGAAAGAGTATTAGTCATGGAATATTATCATGCATTGTGATTATTTATTATTTAAGTGAACTTGTAAACTCAAAAATTGATATGGAGGTATACTATGATTTTGTTTAATTTTGAAGATAATTTTTTTAGAGGCAAATTAAGATCCATTTATATAAAGTTGTTTAAGATTTGGGCTATGAAACCTTTTTACAGTGCTTGATTAAAATATTCTTCGAGGATTGAAAACTGTATGTGGATCATGTATGAAACTCCTGTATAGATGGAAATATATTTGGGATAAAATTCTAGAATTATTCTTTGGCTTTACCGAGAATTTGAAATTTTAGATCTTTTCAAATTACAATATAGATTGGGATTTTGATTGGAAGTAATTTAGTAAATTATGAGAATACTGGTTGTTTAAATTATTTTAAGATGATCAACGATATTAACTCCATGATTGGAAAATATTTTCTGATGGGTTTCCTTGTTAAGGAGAATTTGTTGTCAAAGAAAAGAGTAGTGTTTTTTATTTTGATTGGATATTATCATGTTATTAATAGGTTCTTCTATCTGTTGTGAGAGAGAGAGAGAGAGAGAGAGAGAGAGAGAGAGAAATCTGGCATCCCAAGTCTAGGATTAATGGTTCTTGCATTAGCTGATCTTGGATTTGGAATGTTTTAGCCTAGATCTCTTTTCTCTTAAATTTGTAGCTTATTCTTTTGACAGAATTAAGAAATAATTATCAATCTTGAAGAAATAATTTTATTGGAGATTGTAAAGTATTCATCTCGGTGGATTATTATTAATTTAAATTATCGTCTTTGGATCCAAATAATAGATCTTGTTCATGTCTATCGGAGACTATGTGATGTATATAAAAGTTCAATTCAAAGTTTGGATTTAAGCCGATCTAGGGTCTTTTGTCAATATTGTTGCGGTTGATGATAAAATCTAGATTTGCATAAAGAACTTGTATTTTAGAGGCTTACATGGTTATGATGGAGGATTTTTCATAAATGCTAAAGATCTCGATGAAGAAAACTTTAGGAGAGATGGTTGAGTTGGTTTTACTCATTTGTATTGATTTAACGCCTTCTAATTTGGACGAGCATTGAGAGAATTCTTCTGGTTGATTTTACGTGGAGTTTGACTTAGAATCCTCTAGTTGAACTGATAAGAGAATTAAGATTCAATCAATTTTGACCCGAGGGTGGATCTAGATGGATGGCTTGAGGTAAAGTAGGGGACAAGAATTAAAGATTTCTTTCTAGGCTTTACGTGAAAATTGAAATTTTGGATCTCCTTAGTTCAAAATACAAGGTAGTATTTTGATTAAAAAAAAAGTTATTAGTGAATTCAAAAAAAAAAAAAATGGTTGTTTAAATCAGAGTGCACAGCGAAAGCATAGTGGTCTAAACTATTTTTCTAAGTTGGTCAGAAGTATTATCCTTTAATTTGGCAAGTTTTAATAACAAAAGACTTGATTTGATTTTGAATTTTTAGATGTCGCTGCACTATCTTAGGTTCTCTAATTTATGTCATGCTAAGGAAATGCTTAACATCTTGAGACTAGAATTAATGGATCATCGATTTGATTTTGGATCTGGAATATTTTGGTGTAGACCTATTTCCTCCTAAATCTGAAGCTTGTACTTCTTCAATTAATATCAACCCTCTATTTGAAAGAACTTGAGGTTGTCAAGTGACTTTGATGAATATTCCACTAGGGGTGGATTAGAGTTATTTATGATCTAATCTTGTGATAGATCGATTAATCAAGAGTAGTTGATATTTTGACAAAGAAACTTGATGTTCTTATTCAAAATTAAGACGTTGATTTTTATTTATGAGAGAGAGAAGTTTGATTTACATCATCTATAAAAAGAACCAAATCTGGAGGTATTGGACCTTATTCTTATGATAAGATGAAATTATATTGATAAGTAGAACTATTGGAAGACTGAGGTTAGTCTTCTAGTAGAGGAGAATGTTGTTGGTTCTATGAATAATCTGAAGGTAGCTATGTAATTTTCATCAGTGGGGTTTTCTATTATTGACAATTATTGGAAGAATCTTGGGCATCTTAAATTTAGTATTAACGGATTGATGGTTACTTGGTTGGACTTAGATCTGGAAAGTTTTAACATGGATCTCCTATTCCTAATTCTAACATTGTTAATATGGCTATTTGAAAGGGCTTGTGGTTTTATAAGACAAAGGTTGATCATTATATCATGGAAAAAAAAAATGAGGAGCATTTGATACTAAAGCTTTCTCCTACTTACATTTAACCGATTAAATTTCTATGTAGAATTAATCAGGAGCAATTAATTTCTTGAAAAAAAAGAATTATGACATTTTAATCCAAGGCTGGAAGGTTAGTCTTATTTTGAAAGAGATCAAAAGAACTTGCTATGAATCATAGATGGAAAGGATTAAGTTTTAAGATGCCATAATTTTGCCAAAATCTTGTGAGCCTGCATTTCGAGATGGGGATTGTTTAGGAGCTCGGGAATGATATGATGTTTTTTTACTTTCAAAATTTGAAGCCTTAAGTGAGTTAATTTCGAGGACGAAATTATTTTAAGGGGGGAAGAATGTGAGACCCAAGCCTTTTGGCCTCACGTGTGTCGCACGTGAGGGCACACGATGAAAGGGATTCAACACGATCGCCCGAGGAAGATGGAAACCCCTATTTTTTTAGGGCTTCTTCTCCTCATTTGAAAGCCACCTGAGGTAGAGCCGGCACGCCGAGTCCCCTTCCGGTTGGGTGATCTTCTTCCTCGCTTGCAGCTGAAAAAAAAAAAAAAAAACTCCACTGCCTGCCGGAGAGGAGAGGAAGAGCCGTCGAAGAGGGTCATCACAGTTCACCCCCGAAACCAGGTTCTGCGAGGGATTTGCGGAATTAATTGGATTTGTTGTGGATCGCGTTCGCAAGGTAAGTGGTGTAACCTCTTTCTAGATTTAATCGGCAAACTATATATATGTTCACGAATCGAATTATTCGTGATTTCGAATTTGATGCATGGATTATATGTGTATTTTAGAATTATATGATTATGATTGAACTTATTTGCTTCTGATTTGAATTGTGTTTAATTGCCTCTGACATTGTAATCTTTTGGCTTGGAACACTAAACATAATGTAAGAAAAGATTATGATTGAAATAGATTTAGACTTGCAGTCGGGCTATGTTGAGGGCCTGCCAATGGGGGGCTAATACATTGGTACCGCAAGAAGAATAGTCGGTGATATGACCCTACCACAGGGAACATGTGGTCATAGTTCCTGGCTGTTGAGTTGAATCTGATAAATTGAAAGAAATTAAGATATTAACGACATTTGGTTTTGACATTGTATGTTTTTTATATATAACTAAAATATGAAATAGAGAACAAACTGAACTATCGACCTGGCTATGTTGAGGACCCCGCCAATGGGGGCAGATACGTTGGCAATTGACTGTCCTGAAGGACTCACTGCAAGAAGATTAGTCGGTGTTGATGACCCTGCCATAGGAAACATGTGGTCATAGTCCAGGATCCGAACACTGATAAATTGAATATGTGAAAGAATCTTGAAACCGTAAAAAAATCTTTTGAATTTAAGAAATATTTGACCTTATACTTTGGAACTGCATATTTATTTATTTTCCCACATATTATTGCTTGATTTATCTAGCTAGAGTGTTCATTACTTACTGGGCTGTCTAGCTCATTATACCATCTCTTGTTGTTTTACAGATTTCGAGAACTAGTCTATTGGGAATTCAAAATTGGGAGAGCGACTAGAAGGATTGTGGCACAAGTTATCTTAGATTAGGGTTATTTAAGTTGATTTGTTATTATGGACATTTATTATGATTGGTGGACTTTTATTATTTTACGAACTAGGTTTCTGCCATGTTGGTAAATGATTATTCCGCTGCATATTTAGACTTGTGAGACATTATGACTTGAGTTAGTCAATGGAAAAGATTTCAATTTATTCTGTTAAATTATTTTGGAATTTCATAATTGAGGTGTTTGGTTTAGATTCCTTGCATGCTCGTGGGGAGAGTTTCCCTACGGCGTGTGCGGCGGTTGGCGCGACCACCCGGCTCGCGATCTCGGGACGGGGCGTGACACCTTCTGAAAGTGTGGTCTGTCTTTTTGTTCCTTCAGGCTCTCAAGATATGAAGGACAGTTCCTCTTCCAGTGGCCGTCAACATTGCAGTGGAAACATTTTCCTTTGTCATTAGCCTTTTTCTTTTGAACTTCCTTCTTTGGGCTTTTATTTTTCTTCTGCTTCTTCGTAGGCTTCTTCTTCTTCCATATAGGACTTTCTCTTGAAAGTAGAAGCAAACTCAGTAGCAAGAACAGTGCCCCTTGAACCTTTCAAGGCCCCCTCAACAGTTACTGGCTACGATTTTAATCTTGCTCTTTTAAAAGGGAAATTAAATGTAGAATACCCCAAGTATAGGATGTAGCAAAGTAATATTCTCGGTGAGGTCCGAGATCGTAATCCACACGGATTTGACAGTGAACAAAAACTAAAGGGCTAAATAATATTCGGATTGATAAAAAATATAACTAAGGTATTAGGATTCAGCCTAGCACCTTCATTCATTGCTTTTCTTTTAATCACCTATATCTCTAGTTGATTGAGTGAAGACCTCACCGAAAAGTGAAAGCAGTGAAAAATACCAATTTAATCATTAATAAAATAAGAATCTAGTTTTATGGGCAGCATATGCAGTAATTCTATATTAAACTATAGGGATTTCTAAAGCATTTGTTATTACCCGGGGAAAATAAACAAATCAAAAAAATATATAAGTTTGGAAATTAATTTTTATAAAATCTACTGCACCATAAATCAAGTCACTAACATTGAAATCCCATTGGTGAATTTAAAGCAAATACATAAAGAAGATTACTAGGCTTTTTGCCTAACCTTAGCTAAAAGAGGGTTTAGTACTCATAGGAAGATGGAGATTTTTATAAAAGGGAATTAGCATCGAATAAATAAAATAAAGCAATAATCCAATTTTTTTTCTTCTTCTCTTAAGAAAACAGAGGGCTCTGTTTTCTTTCTTTTCTTTTTTTTTTTCTTCTTCTCTCTTCCGATGGTTGCCTGGCTTCCTCTCCTTCCCGAATGGCCTCCACCGGATGGGAAGATCGGACGAGGAGATGCAGATGGTTGGTCTCCGTCCTTCCCTTCTCCCAAGCCCGGCTGGTAAGATTGGAAGAGGAGATGCTCCAGATGGAACCCCCTTGGATCCGTCGGCTGCTGACCTCCTCTTCTTCCGTCGGCTGCTTCTACCTCCACCGGATGGTTCTTTTGCTCCCCCTCCTCAGTTCCTTTTATAGACACCTTTAGCGGTGTGGCTGGGAAGACCGAAGGATGCTGGAAGATCGCGTTGCGGACGCTTAGGAACTGGGAGCGGATGTGACACGTGGATGTTTGGAATTTGTTTGCTGGGAAGGGAATTTGAAGATGAACCGATCGGATGCCATGATTGCTTGGATGGGAGCGTGGAACGCAGCTGAAATGCATGGATTTGAATGCAGCTTAGAATGATCCGGTTGGGAGACGTCTCGGTTGCTTGAGATGTTACCGAAACCGTTGGATTTTGTTCTTGAAACAGGGGAGACGGAAAGGGCGCTGGAAGATCACCTCAATCTGGTTGCATGCTGCCACGGATGGTTTTGAAGATGCTGGGAAGCTCCACGACACGGTTACTTGTGCTAGCTGAAACATCTGGATACCGTGATATGGATTGCATGCGGATGACAGGCGGCGTGAGGCTCAGATGAGATGCTAAGAATTTGTTGAGCTCGGAACGCCAAGCATTGGGCTCAAACCCAGCGTTATTGGGTCTTTTGAATTACATGCACTCAGACACAAATAAAATATTAATTAATCAATTTTATTAATAAAGATTAGCTCTAATATTAATTATGATAGTATGAAAATTTCACTTTTGTACTCTCCTCAGTTACCAACATATTCAACAACTCAGTCTTTTTGCAATCAATTTTATTCATGTGGTAGTTTACTATAAACTACCCAAATGAATCAGGAAGGGATTGCAAGA
Source organism: Phoenix dactylifera (assembly GCF_009389715.1). Classification (NCBI taxonomy): domain Eukaryota; kingdom Viridiplantae; phylum Streptophyta; class Magnoliopsida; order Arecales; family Arecaceae; genus Phoenix; species Phoenix dactylifera. The sequence continues at coordinate 417,680 of NW_024067703.1, forward strand.
TCAAATCCACTTGCAAATCTTGTGCATGGTCATACCGAGCTTCTCAAGTCTTCTAGGTCTTTGATCATAGTCAAACAATGATCATGGGATAGACTGCCCCTCACGCATCTTTGCCTTAAAGAGCCTCTTGGACACTTCAAAGCATGCTGTGCGACTCTGCTCACCATACAACTCTTACAGGTGTGCCAATATCTCCTAGTAGTCTTCATATTCTCATGCTGGCATTGGAGTTCATTGGTCATGGATGCTATGATGTAGCACTTGACCCTAAGAAGCCCAGTTCAAGTCATGCCCAAGAAGTCTGGCATCACTGTAGTAAAAAATGATCACAATGAGTTAGTCCCTACTCGAATCCAAACGGGATGGCGAGCATGCATCGACTACAGGAAGCTTATACCATGACTAGAAAAGACCACTTTTCTCTACCCTTCAACGATCAAATGCTAGAACGTCTGGCTGGCCACTCTCATTACTGTTTTCTTGATGGTTATTCTAGATATAACCAAGTCCCTATTGCATGTGGGATCAAGGAAAAATTACATTCACCTGTCTTTAGGCACTTTTGCTTATCGCCGCATGCCTTTTGGGCTATGCAATGCACTAGCTACATTGCAGCGGTGTATGATGATTATTTTCTCCGACATGGTGGAGAAATTTCTAGAAGTTTTCATGGATGACTTTCTGTATTTGGATCCAATTTCGATAAATATGTGCACAACTTGACACTTGTTGTAGAGCATTGTAAAGAGAAAAACTTAGATCTTAACTGGGAGAGTATCATTATATGGTAGAATCAGGCATTGTTTTAGGATACATTGTGTCACAAAGGGGATTGAGGTGGATAAGGCCAAAGTAGAATTGATTGCTAAATTGCCACTCCCAAGACTGTTAGGAAAATTCGATCATTTTTAGGGCATGCGGGTTTTTACCGCCGCTTTATCAAGAATTTCAGCAAATATCAAAATTCTTATGTGATTTGTTGGGCCAAATATGCTATTTTCAATTTTTGCCAACTTGTGTAGCTGCTTTCGAAAAACTGAAGTCTGAATTGACTTCAGCACCCATTGTGGAAGTGATTGAGTAAACCCCCTATTTGATTTTTGATGAGCTCAAAGCATTTAAGTATATTTTATGTTATACTAATGGAATTCAATCTAGTGTTTCAGGCAATATTTGTGTATTTCTAATTAAGTGAGCTTTGTTCAAAGGTAATTTGAATAAGTATTGGACTCAATATGAACCAAAGTCTGAATCCCAGTCGACTCCGTAAGATTACAAGTCGACTTCGAGTGGTTAGAGTTTCTGGCACGAGCTCGAGTTGACTCCGATACTCTACGAGTTGACTCGACTGAGAAACAGAAGAAAAGACAGAAAGATGGGTTTCAGACCCTGTCAGCGAGTCGACTCCAAAAGGCTTCGAGTCGACTCCGATGTTGTCAAGTCGATTCCGGACAATTCAGAGTCGACTCCAAAGGGTAACAGACAGAAAGACAGAATGATGGATTTTAGACCCTATTACCGAGTCGACTCCAGAAGGATGCGAGTCGACTCCAGAGGATGCGAGTCGACTCCGACATTTGGCGAGTTGACTCCTAATTATGCTCGAGTCGACTCCCAAAGGAAAGCAGACTGAAAGGCAGAGAACCAATCTAGGAAATCTTGTGAACGAGTCGACTCCAAGAATTCCAGAGTCGACCCCCAAGTCAGCCGAGTCGACTCCAACAGAGTGCGAGTCGACTCCAACAGAGTGCGAGTCGACTCCGAGGCAGATCAGTTTAATAGACAGAGTTGGCTTTTCGGACTCTGAGAGTGAGTCATCTTCCGAAGATCTCGAGTCGCCTCCCAAGACAGCCGAGTCGACTCCAAGAGAACCCGAGTCGACTCGAGGAAGAAAACAGATAGATGGATTTCTGGAACCCTAAGAACGAGCCGTCTCCTAAGTGTCGAGTCATCTCCAGATGTTGGCGAGTCGACTCCAGGTTTGGTCCGAGTCGACTCCAGGACGGGACAAGCACTTTAATTCAAATCCTGAATAGTGGGCGAGTCATCTCCAGTAAAGCATGAGTCGACTCCAGCAACAGCCGAGTCGACTCCAGATCGCACGAGTCGACTCCCGATCCCAACGGATACATTGTCAAGATGTGCAGACGGGACAGAACGACTATGAATCAGTCTCTAACGGCTATTTTTCAAATGGAACCACTTAAATAGCCAGTGTGAGCAGTAGTAGAGATGTAGAGAGCTATTCCATCTAAGCATTAAAGCATTTCAACCACCAAGAGCTTCCGTTGAGTAAATTCAAGAAAATGAAAGAAAGAAGTGCATTCACTTAAATCTGAAAGTGCTTCCTTCGCATTCAAGGCTCTACTACTGTCCTCCATCATTCGGCAACATTCAAGAGAAGACTCAGAAATCGAGAAGCCCCCCACTTCCTCATATGAAATCTGTTTGAGGGTTTCTAACTCTACTTTGCTTATATTGTTCTCACACTTGCCTTTTTAGAAGCTTTCTTTGTGAACTCCCAACCTTTGTTTTTCTTACTGGATTCAATCAAGGGATTGAATCAAGGATTGTAAGGTTTGTTGGTGAGCCAAAGATAAAACCAACGGTGTAAGGTTGTGGTTGGTGAACCGGGGAAAACCAACTAGGTTTGATTGTGAACCCGGAAAAAACAATCGGATGGTTCTAGTCGGTGAGCCTGTGAAAACTGACCGAGTTCGTTGTAATCTCGTGAAAACAATAAGTTGGGTTGTGAGCTTGTAAAACAACCGGCTGTAATCCTAGGATTATAGTGAACTTCCAAGTGCAGCTTGGGGAGTGGACGTAGGAGCAAGAGTTGGCTCCAAACCACTATAAACTTTTCTGTATTTGTATTGTTTGTTATCTCTTTCTCTCTCTTCAATCACTGCATCTAGTAAACTAACTAATTTACTTGCAATAGATTTAGTTAATTACTCATTATATTTTTTAATTGGTCAATATTTAATGAAAAACACCAATTTCACCGCCTCCTCTTGAGTTGTCTTCTTGGGCAACAAGTCGTATCAGGCAGTGCTCTTATAAGCGATTGGTTGTTCCAATCCTTTAAAAAGAATTAAAGATTCAAGATGACAATCCCTTTGGATCTTTTTTTAGTGAGGGCAATCCACCAATAGGCCTCCATGTTCAATGGAGGCTAAACTATACCTATGGAAGGCTAGAATGAGGATATTTATCCAAGCCCAGAATTATGATGTTTGGAGCATCATAATTAATGGACCATATATTCCTTCTATCTATGTTGATAACATGCTATACCCAAGCTTGAAACAGATTGGGATGATAATGATAGAAGGAAGGCACAACTAAATGCCAAAAGCAGAGAATGTTCTTTATTCTGCCTGGACCCTAATGAATTCCAGTAGAATCTCTATTGTAATTCTGCAAAAAGAAATATGGGATAGACTTGAAGTGACCCACGAGGCACAATCAAGTTAAAGAATCTAAAATTAACATGCTAGTACAACAAATATGAACTATTTAAAAAAAGAGTCTTAATGAAACGCAATTTCTTGCAATGTTCACAAGAACGATTTACTGATGATTGTTGTTGACCGACCTAATGGATTTTGATGAATAACAAAATTTTAGAGTATATATTCCACTTTATCTTAACCATATTTAATTAAGGATTTCATTGTATTTATAAGGAATATGTTAAGAAATGTTAGCAAAGTTCCCATGATTTTTTAAAAGGACTATTGAAGGAATTTTTTGAGATGAAAGAAAAAGTCAAGGACAAGCCGAGACGTCCCTCCGGGGTTGCTCTCAGAGACGTCTCTGGCACAACAGAAAGAGACTGGCACGTCTGGAGACGTCCCCAGCACCTGCCGAGTCGTCCCGCGATACGGGAAGTCGACCTCTCAGTAGCGGAGTCGACTCTCTCAAGTGGCGGCAGAAAGGCAGTTTTCAAAGAGGATATGCGCGAGACGTCCCACGTACGCGGAGTCGTCCCCGCAAGTAAAAAGCAGACTTTCCGAGTCGTCCCGAAGGTTTAGCGGAGTCGGGCTCTCTCAGGGTTTTCTAGAGGATGTCATTTACGGGTGATAAGGCAGCGGAGACGTCCCCTGAAAGAGCGGAGTCGACTCTCTCAGAGAATTCCAGAAGACATGTTTTTCGGAGTTATAACAGCGGAGTCGTCCCCAAGGTAGCGGAGCCGTCCCCATGCAAAAAGTGCAAACAAGCCGAGACGTCCCCGTAAAGTACAGAGACGACCCTCTCAGAAAAACAGAAAAAACAAGGATTCAAATGATACAATTCCAGAGTCGTCCCCGTAAAGTGCCGAGTCGACCCCAAACAAAGTGAAAAGTAAATTTATACAGCCGAGACGTCTCGCGTTGAAGCGGAGACGTCTCCGGAGTGCCTGGGGACGCGACTGACAACTTTTGCAGGTTTGGTTTGAATTTCAAATCTCTTTTACTTTATCTCTAATGGCTATATTTGCTTTTTGGGCTATAAAAGGGACCTCTTAAGTGCTTCTCAACAAACTCTTCACCAACCCAAAGCTAGATCATTTAAGAGAGAAGCAAGAGAGAGAAGTTCAAGGGAGTGAGTGCATTCAAGTGAAGAAATCAAGTGCTTTCAAGCTTCCCAAGTAATTTCAAGCTCAACCACTCTCTTCCGCTCGGGATTCAAAGCTCATACTCAAGCCTACGCGATCCACATCGAAAGAAATCATCATTTCCCACGCTTCCAACGGCAAAAGGATTCTTCCGGGTTCTATTGTTTATCATTGTCATATTTGCTTATTTAGAGCTTTTCAATCCTTTGTAAAACCTTTCATTGTGGTGCTTGTTCCAGTCAAGGGACTTGGAACAAGGGAAAGGCGTCCCAAGCCTAAGTGAAATTGGGGGTTATAGGGTTTGTTGTTAGTCCGGTGTAAAATAACGAGTTGGGTAGTGCACTCGCAAAACTACCGGACTGTAATCTTGGATTATAGTGGAAATTCCCAAAGGTGCTTTGGGGAGTGGATGTAGGAGCAGTGGAAGCTCCGAACCACTATAAAACCTTGTGTTTGCGATTGACCTTTCTCATTCCTCTTTCTTTACTTTAGTTCATACATTTGTGTGTTTTATTTTTAATTAGGCAAAAAGTTTTAAAACACCCAATTCACCCCCCCTCTTGGGTGACCATCTCTGGGCAACAAGTGGTATCAGAGCGGGTGCTCTGTGTATTTCTTGAAGACCTAACCGTCTTAGCCAAAGATCTAGATGGGAACACCCTTTAACAATGTTCCTGCTGAGGGGCAGGCAACCAATAGACCTCCACTCTTCAATGGGACAAATTATACCTATTAGAAAACTAGAATGAGGATCTTCATTCAAGCACAAGACTATGCCTTGTGGAGGGTTATAGTCAAGGGACCACAAGAACCATCACACATGGTTAATGGCATTCAAGTTCCCAAACCTGAGGAGGATTGGGATGAGAATGATGATAGGATGGCTCAACTCAATTCTAGAGCCATGAACTCATTATTTTGTTCCCTAGATGTAAATGAGTTTAATAGAGTCTCCACATGTAGTTCCGCTAAGGAAATATGGGATAGGCTTGAAGTTACCCACGAGGGTACAAATCAAGTCAAAGAGTCCAAAGTGAACATTCTAGTTCACAAATATGAGTTGTTTAAGATGGAACCCAATGAAACCATCACATGCATGTTTACACGTTTTACCGATATAATTAATGGTCTAAAGAGTTTGGGTAAATCTTATACTAATCCGGAACTTGTAAGTAAAATTCTCAGGTCTTTGCCGAAAGCATGGGAAGCAAAGGTCACGGCGATCGTAGAAGCCAAAGACCTCAACACCTTGGGATTAGAACAACTTTTGGGCTCATTGATGACGCATGAGCTCACGATGAAGCAACATGAAGATGATTTGCCAAAGAAGAAGACAATTGCACTCAAGGCTACTTCGAGTGTGTGTGAAGAAGAAAGTAGTGAGAGTGAGGAAGAAAGTGAGGACGAGGACTTGGGTTTGATAGTTAGGAAGTTTAAAAAATTCATGAGGAAAAAGAAACCCTTCCCAAGAAAAAAGTTTGGAGGGAGAAATGATTGGGAAAAAGAAAAAGAAAAAGAAAGAGACCCAATCATATGCTATGATTGCAAGAGACCGGGACACATTCGTTCCGAATGCCCTCAACAAAAGAAGTATTTTGGAAAGAAGAAGAAGAAGGCATTGAAGGCAACATGGGATGATAGTGACACATCATCTTCCGAGGAAGAGAAGAAAGAGACCGCCAATTTGTGCTTCATGGCGTTCGAAGACGACGAGGTATATCAAAACCCAACTATAAATTTTACTTTAGAAGAATTATATGAAGCTTTTCAAGAACTTATGGGTGATTGTAGTATGTTAGGAGCAAAGAATAAAGAATTAAAAGCCTCCAATCAAAAACTGAAGGAAGATATTGAAAACCTATTAATTGAAAAGGAGAGCATTAAAAATATTAACACTATTGACCTAGAAATCAAAAATTCAAAACTTAGCATTGAAAATGAAAAGGCAAAAACACTAATTAAGGAATTAAATCTAAAAGTAAAATCCCTACTCGATAATAATACCTCACTCGCACAAAATGTTGAATCTCTTAAAAAGGATAAGGAAGAACTAGTTAAAGAAAATTTGAATCTTAAGAATGAGGTACATAAGTACAAACCAATTGTTGAAAATTCACACAAAGCTCTGAAAAATTAAATCTTATTCTTTCAAATCAAAGAGCTGTTTTAATAAAGCCGGATTAGGATATAAAACTAACAAGCAACAAAAATATCTAAAGAATTTCTTTGTGAAAGCAAAAGATGTCAAAACTGAAAAACCTACATGCTTTCATTGTGGAAAGAATGGACATAAAGCCTACTCTTGTATTCAAAGAAAGATCCAAATTAACAAGAGTACATTTGTAAAAGCTAAAAACATAACTAAAGTATGGGTGCCTAAGGGAACCAACTACACTAACCACGAAGGACCCAAGAAAACTTGGGTACCTAAGAGCTTCACATGATCATTTTGCAGGTATGCCTTGCAGCCGGAAACAAAAAGAGAATGTGGTATCTTGATAGTGGTTGCTCAAGGCATATGACCGGTGACAAGAGTCTCTTCGTCACTTTGAAATCAAAAGAAGGAAGAGTAGTCACATTTGGAGACAATGCTAAAGGTCAAATCATTGGTGTTGGTAAAATCTCCATTTCATCCTCCTCTTTATTGACAATGTATTGTTAGTTAATGGACTAAAACATAATCTATTAAGTATAAGTCAATTTTGTGACAAGGGATTTAAAGTGTCATTTGAATCATCACTATGCATAATTAGTAGTCCAATTGACAATGAGATCATACTCACAGGACATAGGCATGGAAATGTTTACATGGTTGATCTTGATGATCTCACCATGAAGGATGGCCAATGTCTTGTAGCCATGAGTCCCAAAGTCAATGAGACTAGTTGGTTATGGCATCGTAGGTTAGGACATGCTAGCATGGATTTAATTTCTAAATTGATTACAAAAGATCTAGTCAAAGGACTACCAAAGATAGATTTTGAAAAGAACAAAATTTGTGCTGCATGTCAATTAGGGAAACAAACGAGAAGCTTTTCAAGTCTAAAAATATAGTCTCAACAACAAAATCCTTAGAACTAATCCACATGGATTTGTTTGGACCCACTAGAACTGCTAGTCTAGGGGGTAAGAAATTTGGTCTTGTAATTGTTGATGATTTTTCACGTTTTACATGGGTTTCATTTCTTGCACATAAAGATGAGTCCTTTTCCGCTTTTATCAAGTTTCATAATAGAGTTTCGAATGAACTCAATCTTAAACTAAAAGCAATTAGGAGTGATCATGGTACCGAGTTTGAAAATCAGCACTTTGAAAAGTTTTGTGACGAAAATGGTATCAATCACAATTTCTCGGCACCTAGGACACCCCAACAAAATGGGGTGGTAGAAAGGAAGAATCGCACACTAGCAGATATGGCTCGTACCATATTGTGCGAATCGGATCTACCAAAATATTTTGGGCTGAAGCAATAAATACTGCATGTCACATTTTAAACCGTGCATTAGTTAGATCCATCTTGAAGAAAACACCTTATGAGTTAATAAAAGGTAAGAAACCAAATATAAGCTATTTTCATGTTTTCGGTTGTCGATGCTTTATTTTAAATAATGGAAAGGACAATCTAAGCAAATTTAGTGCTAAATCAGATGAGGGGATCTTCTTAGGTTATTCCTCATCTAGTAGAGCATACAGGGTCTTCAACAAGAGAACTCTTGTTGTTGAAGAATCCATTCATGTTGTTTTTGATGAAGCTAACGGAGATTCTTCTAGAAAAGAAGAAGATGGTGATGCAGGTATACTTGAAGACCGAATGAAGGAATTCTCCATACAAGACAAACAACATGAGGATGAGATCAAAGAAGATACAATTCAGCAAGATGAAGAAGATCAACCTCCATCAAGAAATCAAGATCTTCCTAAGGAATGGAGGTATGCACATGGTCATTCAAGGGATCTAATCCTTGGTGATCCTTCGCAAGGGGTAAGGACAAGATCCTCTCTAAGAAATACCAGTAATTATCTTGCTTTCGTTTCACAAATAGAACCTAAATCACTAGAAGAAGCCGAAAAAGATGATAATTGGATGAATGCTATGCAAGAGGAATTAAACCAATTTGAAAGAAATGAAGTTTGGACTCTAATGAAAAGACCCCCTAATGTTACAATTATAGGCACCAAGTGGGTGTATAGAAATAAACTAGATGAAGATGGAATAGTCATAAGAAACAAAGCTAGACTAGTTGCCAAAGGTTATAATCAGGAGGAAGGAATAGACTTTGATGAAACTTTTGCTCCTGTTGCTAGATTAGAAGCTATTAGACTACTTTTGGCATATGCATGCTTCATGGATTTTAAACTCTATCAAATGGATGTAAAAAGTGCATTTTTAAATGGTTATATAATGGAGGAAGTTTATGTAGGACAACCTCCAGGCTTTGAAAACCACTTACATCCAGATTACGTTTATAAATTGCATAAAGCATTGTATGGACTTAAGCAAGCTCCTAGGGCATGGTATGAAAGATTAAGTAATTTCCTAATTGAAAATAAATTTAAGAGAGGAAATGTAGACAAAACCCTCTTCATTAAAAGAAAAGGAAATGACTTATTACTTGTGCAAATTTATGTGGATGATATAATTTTTGGTGCTACTAACGATAGTCTTTGTCAAGAGTTTGCCAAGCTTATGCAGGGAGAATTTGAAATGAGCATGATGGGTGAGCTCAACTTCTTCCTTGGGCTACAAATAAAACAATCAGAGGAAGGCATCTTCATCAGTCAGTCCAAATACATCAAGGAAATGTTGGAAAAATTCAAGATGAAGGATGCAAAGGAAATCAGCACACCCATGGGCTCAAGTTGCAAGCTTGACAAAGATGAAAAAGGTAAAAATATAGACTGCAAATTGTACAGAGGTATGATAGGCTCATTACTTTACCTTACTGCTAGTAGACCAGATATATTATTCAGTGTTTGTATGTGTGCTAGATACCAAGCATGTCCTAAGGAATCACACTTGCAAGCTGTTAAAAGAATTTTTAGATATCTGGTAGGGACATCTAATGTAGGCTTATGGTATTCTAAACAATCTGACATAAATTTAATTGCTTATTCCGATGCTAATTTTGTCGGGTGCAAACTCGACAGAAAAAGCACAAGTGGCACATGTCAATTCTTAGGTGCTAATTTGGTTTCCTGGTTTAGCAAGAAACAAAATTCAGTTGCCTTGTCCACAGCTGAGGCTGAGAACATTGCAGCTGGAAGCTGTTGTGCCCAAGTTCTTTGGATTAAGCAACAACTTGAAGACTTCGGTATCAAAATAGATAATAAACCAATTAAATGTGATAATACAAGTGCAATTAATTTAACAAAAAATCCTGTCCAACACTCTAAGTCAAAGCATATAGAGATTAGACATCATTTTATTAGGGATCATGTGCTGAAAAATGATGTGATGATTGAATATATATGTACTGAAAATCAATTAGCCGATATCTTTACAAAGCCCCTTTGTAAAGATAGATTCAACTTCTTAAGGAATGCTTTGAGCTTGTATGATCCTAGCAAATAAATTGAACTTGTATTGCATTGCTTTGCTACTCAAACTAGTAATCCACCTCAAGGTAAACATAAGTGAAAGCATGAATTCATCTAAGCTAAATGACGAACTGTTTGACTTTCCGGAGGATGGTTACCCTCCCTTGGACTCTTCATGGAGATATTTTCAGAGCCTATTTCATAGGTATTCGAAATTTGGTCAAACATTCCTCATTTCAATATTAATAATTCAAAAATCATTATCAAATTATTATAGGATGTATTATTAAGGGGGAGGATCACAAACAAATTCACTCTGTGTTTATCAAAAGAAATCATGTTGATTAGGGTGATTAAATAAAAAATTGGAAAAAGATAGAATTCAGTCTGAAATTTTTCAGTGCCGGAGACGTCTCTGGCAAATCGCAGAGACGTCCCCCCAGGCGAGACGTCTCGCCTTAGTCGCGGAGACGTCTCGGGGACCGAACGAGGGTTTTTAAAATAGGTCGAAACAGCTCGAGCCGACCCGAGCTTTCCCTTTCATCCCCGACAAAAACAAAAACCCTAGCCTCCATTTTTCTCCAACACAAATCCTAGCCTCTTTCTCCTCATTTCCCTAGGATTTCCATTCAATGGCACCCAAAAGAGCTAGGAGGACTGGTGGGAGGCGTCCTAGGGCAGCGGCCGACGGTGAGGAACGGAGGGAAGAACCTTCCGCGCCGTCTCCTCCGGTTGCTCCGCCGACCACAACCATTTCCTGTGCAAATCGCACAGTGACAACCGGGAGGTACATAGATTTTCATTTTCTAGATAATGAGGGGTTCTCTATTGGAGAGAGACTCCGAGCCCAAGGGTGGGAGCACCTTTGTACCCTCAATACCTTGACCTACCCCGGCCTTGTTAGAGAAATGTTTAGTAATATGGCTTTAGGGGACTTAGGGTACACTGCATATGTCCGGGGGACATTAGTAGAAATTAATGAGGACATCTTATCCACTGTTTTGCAAATCCCTAAGGACGGTGAGGCTCCAACCTCACATCCCCAAAGGGAAATAGCCCTAAACTTACTTTTAGGACGAGAGGACTGCGGCCCTTTTGATGTAGTGAACTCACAAGACCTAAATGCCGAGATGAGATTACTTTTAAGTATTGTCAACCGGGTCTTGTTTCCTAAAACCGGTCGCTTCGATTTTGTTTCGGAGCGAGATTTAGTTATCATGCACCATATCCTACTAGGGATTCCTCTAAACCTCCCTAGACTCATGTTAAACTACATTGCTCTATGTCATAGGTATTCTAGGTTTAGTATACCCTATGGCATGATATTTACCCTAGTATTTAAACACTTTAAGGTTCACATTCCCGAAAATGAACCTGCAAAACCCTTGAGAAACACCGACTACTATAATGAGGGGACAATGCGAAGAATGGAGTTTCAAAAGGTAGATGGGTCTTGGGTCAAGGTACCAAAAAGAAAAGCTCAAACCCTAGAGCCTGAGATCCCACATCAGGAGTCTGACCACCACTCTCCTCCACCCAGCCACATGGATTTCCCTGATATACCCTCCAGCTCAGCTGGACCTTCCACATCCATGCCACCACCTCCTCCAGTCAGTGGGCCCTCCTTCCTATCAGAAGACCAGATGCGTACCTTAGCATCTGTCATTTGCCAGCAGATGAGGGAGGAAATGAGATCCATGATCTCTACTGAGTTGGCCCCCATCAGAGCTTCACATGAAGGGCTTCTACAAGAGCTGAAGGAAATTAGAGCTCAAATTGAAGCTACAACGCAAGAAATAGTTGGTGTGGGTGCCACCCAAATAATCAGATCAATTGAGCTAAAGGACAGCTTGAAGACCATTTCAAAGAGTCTTAAAGAGTTGACAAGCCCAGGAGGAAATGTGGGCACCTTGGTTGCCCAACTTAGAGGAAGAATTGAAATGGCAACCATAGAATTTGAAGCACTCGTGGCAGCCTTCCATAAGTCACAGGGAGATCAGTTCAAGACCCTAATGGATTCAATCAATGCATTTATAGATGCAGCTTGTAGGGCTTATGAGCAACGTCGCCGATAAGGGACTTTTTGTAGACATCTAGGGATCTTCTTTTTGTATACCCTAGGCTATTTTGAAATACTTTTTGTAGTAGAAATCAATACTTGTAATGATTTCTTCTTTTAACTATGTACTGACTTCAAAGGTTTACAATGATACATGAATACAATTTCTTTTGAAACCTTGTGTATGTGCTACTGTGTATGTGATTCTGTGACTGTGTATGTGTTTCTTGTGATGTGCCATAAAAATCTCATAACATACCTTAAGTATTCAAATTCAACACAACTTATCCATGCATATGACACAGGGGGAGCACATCTTGTGATAACTATGTTAAATAAAAAGAGGAGTCTGAAATGAATTCCAAAACAAAGGGGGAGTGATATGAATGACTAAAATTCTTTAATAGAAATAACTTGGACAGGGGGAGCACAACTTGAATCTCCTTGAGTAGTTCATAGAAGGATAATTTGTCCCCTTCATTGTTGATGACAAAAAGGGGGAGTAGATATATAGAAGGGGGAGTAGAACCAAGAGTAGAACCAATATGGATATTGGATACATTGGAATGCAAAATACGAAATTCATACTCCAAAGTTGAATTAGAAAAGATAAAATTAAAAAATATTGGCTTTTAGATAATTGCCCTTCTGGAAAAGAAAGGGGGAGTCAAAAAGAACTTAGCTTTCAAATTTTAACTTAGTTCAAATTCAGTTGATATGCTAAAATTGCTTAAGAGCTATAAAGATCAATCTTATGCATAATGATAGAACTGAAAATTGACTATTTTGAATTATGCACACTGTATCTAGCTCTAATCAAAACATTATGCTTGTACATCTGATCAAATACTGTGTATATGTTTAAAATTCGAATTTTGCATATACTCAGTGTTTTGTCATCATCAAAAAGGGGGAGATTGTTGACCCCCTAATGGATTTTGATGAATACAAAACACTAGAGTATAATTCTATTTATCTTAACAATTTAATTGAGGATTTCATGTATTTTATTAAGAATATTGTTAAGAAATGTCTAGGCAAGTTCCCATGATTTTTTAAGGACTTATTGAAGAATTTTTGAGATGAAAGAAAAAGTTCAGGGACAGCCGAGACATCTCCGGATTGTCTCAGAGATGTCTCTGGCACAAACAGGAAGAACTGGCACGTCTGGAGACGTCTCCGGCACCTGCCGAGTCATCCCCGTAGCGGAGTCGACTCTCTCAGTGGCGGCAGAAAGGCAGTTTTCAAGAGATATGCGCGAGACGTCCCCACCGTACGCGGAGTCGTCCCCGCAAGTAAAAAGCAGACTTCCCGAGTCGTCCCCGAGGTAGCGGAGTCGGCTCTCTCAGGATTTTCCAGAGGATGTCATTTTCGGTGATAAGGCAGCGGAGACGTCCCCTGAAAGAGCGGAGTCGACTCTCTCAGAGAATTCCAGAAGACATGTTTTTCGGAGTTATAACAGCGGAGTCGTCCCCAAGGCAGCGGAGTCGTCCCCATGCAAAAAGTGCAAACAAGCCGAGACGTCCCCGTAAAGTACAGAGACGACCCTCTCAGAAAAACAGAAAAACAAGGATTCAAACGATACAATTCCAGAGTCGTCCCCGTAAAGTGCCGAGTCGACCCCAAACAAAGTGAAAAGTAAATTTATACAGCCGAGACGTCTCGCGTTGAAGCGGAGACGTCTCCAGAGCGCCTGGGACGCGACTGACAACTTTTGCAGATTTGGTTTGAATTTCAAATCTCTTTTACTTTATCTCTAACGGCTATATTTGCTTTTTGGGCTATAAAAGGGACCTCTTAAGTGCTTCTCAACAACTCTTCACCAACCCAAAGCTAGATCATTTAAGAGAGAAGCAAGAGAGAGAAGTTCAAGGGAGTGAGTGCATTCAAGTGAAGAAATCAAGTGCTTTCAAGCTTCCCAAGTGATTTCAAGCTCAACCACTCTCTTCCGCTCGGGATTCAAAGCTCATACTCAAGCCTACGCGATCCACATCGGAAGAATCATCATTTCCCACGCTTCCAAGGCAAAAGGATTCTTTCGGGTTCTATTGTTTATCATTGTCATTTTTGCTTATTTAGAGCTTTTCAATCCTTTGTAAAACCTTTCATTGTGGTGCTTGTTCCAGTCAAGGGACTTGGAACAAGGGAAAGGCGTCCCAAGCCTAAGTGAAATTGGGGGTTATAGGGTTTGTTGTTAGCCCGGTGTAAAACAACGAGTTGGGTAGTGCACTCGCAAAACTACCGGACTGTAATCTTGGATTATAGTGGAAATTTTCAAAGGTGCTTTGGGGAGTGGATGTAGGAGCAGTGGAAGCTCCGAACCACTATAAAACCTTGTGTTTGCGATTGACCTTTCTCATTCCTCTTTCTTTACTTTAGTTCATACATTTGTGTGTTTTATTTTTAATTAGGCGAAAAGTTTTAAAACACCCAATTCACCCCCCCTCTTGGGTGACCATCTCTGGGCAACAATTGTCAATGGCTTAAAAAGCCTTGGCAAAAGTTATACTAACAGTGATCTTGTCAGAAAAATTCTTCGCTCTTTACCAAGATCATGGGAAGCCAAGGTCACAGCAATCCAAGAAACAAAAGACTTGAACAAGCTGCCACTCGAGGAGCTTCTTGGATCACTAATGACACATGAGTTCACAATGAAATGACACAACAAAGAAGAATCCTCCCATAAGAAAAAGATAATTGCCCTCAAGTCCACTTGTTCTAACAAGGATCTTTCTTGCACTAGCAGCAGTGAAGAAGAAGACAATGAGGAAGATGATGAAGAAGCTCTTCTTGTGCGAAAATTCAGAAGATTCATAATAGAAAGAAGCCTTTCCATAAGAAGAGAGTTCCCTCGAGTTCCTTCTACAAGGATAAAGATAAGGAAAAGGAAAGTGAGGAAACTGGATGCTATGAATGCAAGAAGTCCAGTCATTTCAGAGCCGACTGCCCCTTGCTGAAGAAGGACAACAAGTACAAGAAGAAGAAAGCTCTTGTCACCATCTGGACTGACTCCGATAAAATAAATCATCATCATCATCGAAAGAGGAACAAGAGGAAAAGGCCAATTTCTGCTTTATGGTAAACGGAAATGAGGTAACATCTGAAACACATTTAGATTTTACCTTTGAAGAACTGTATGATACCTTTAATGAACTAATAGATGAATATAGGTCAATAAATCTTAAAAACAAAGAATTGAAGCTAACTAATCAATCCTATATTCATAAAAATGATAAATTAATGATAAGGACTCTATCGTAAAAGAAAACTTAGAACTTAAAACAAGCAACTAATTGCTAATTCAAAAAACTGATACCTTAATTAAAGATAAAGAAAGACTAACTAAGAAAATTTCAGAACTTAAAAACAGCAATCAAACTCTAAAAGATAACTTTACAAAAGATTTAAACTTACTAAAAACAGAAAAACTGAACTTAACAAAAGAACTTGAAAAATATAAACCTATTGTTGAGAAGTTTATCTATAGCTTTGAAAAACTTGATATGATCCTTAAGAGTCAAAGAGCTGTATTTAATAGAGCCGGGTTAGGGTATAAGCCCAAGAACAAACAAAAATTTTTCAAAAACTTCTTTGTAAAAGCCGGTGAAAGTAAAACTAAAAATATAACTTATTTTTGTCGTGGTAGAGTAGGACATAAAGCTAATATATGTAACCATAGAAAAATAGAAGCTAAAAGAATGATTAAAAAGATTTGGGTTCTAAAAAAAACCAACATAACTAACCTTAAAGGACCCAAGAAAACTTGGGTACCTAAGATTGTATGATTTCTTTATGTAGGAGTGTCTTACAGCCAAGCTCAATAAATACTGTTGGTACTTGGATAGTGGCTGCTCAAGATACATGACGGATGACAAGGAGCAATTCTTCCCCCTAGAGTCTAAAAAAGGAGGTACGGTGACTTTTGGAGACGATAACCAAGGTCACATAATTGGTATCAGTAAAATACAAATCACACCTTCAACCTTTATTGATAATATTCGGTTTGTAGATGGTCTTAAGCATAACTTACTTAGCGTTAGTCAATTATGTGATAGAAATTTTGATGTTCTGTTTAAGCCATGTTTATGTATCATAACCAACTCAATTGACAATAGCTTAGTGTTCAAAGGACTAAGACGTGGCAATGTTTATGTAGTAGATCTTGAAGATCTTGCCAAAAATAACCGCTGCTTAGTAGCTAGTGATACTAAGGTCAATGATGCAAGTTGGTTATGGCACCGTAAATTAGGTCATGCAAGTATGGATACACTATCTAAATTAGTTAAAAGGGATTCTGTGATTGGTTTGCCAAAGCTAAAATTTGAGAAAAATAAAATTTGTAGAGCATGTCAATTTGGCAAACAATCTAGAAGTTATTTTAAATCTATAAATTATGTATCTACTAGTAGACCCCTTGAGCAACTTCACATGGATCTTTTTGGACCAACTAGGACCACAAGCCTTGGTGCAAACAAGTATGGTCTTGTTATTGTAGATGATTTTTCTAGATACACATGGATCATGTTTTTAGCTCATAAAGATGAAGCATTTTCAGTATTTAAGAAATTCCATAAAAAAGTGACTAATGCAAGAAATGCTTCAGTTATAGCTATTAGAAGTGATCATGGAACAGAATTTGAAAATCATCTATTTGAAAAATTTTGTAGTAAAAAGGGGATAACTCATAATTTTTCTGCTCCTAGGACTCCACAACAAAATGGGATGGTTGAAAGAAAGAATAGAACCCTAGAGGAAATGGCTAGAACCATGTTATGTGAAAGTGATCTCCCAAAGTACTTTTGGGGTGGGGTTATTAACACATCATGTCATATACTACATAGAGTTTTATTAAGACCAATTATAAAGAAAACACCTTATGAACTTTGGAGAGATAGAAAGCCCAAAGTAAATTATTTTCATGTCTTTGGTTGTAGGTGTTTTATTCATAATAATGGTAAAGATAATTTAGGAAAATTTGATTCCAAATCTGATGAAGGTATCTTTTTGGGATATTCTACATCAAGTAGGGCATATAAAGTGTTCAACAAAAGAACCCTTGTTATTGAAGAATCTATTCATATTGTTTTTGATGAGACTAATGATTCTTCCTCTAGCAAGAGAGTAGCTTTTGATGATGATGCAGGAATACTTGAGGAAAAGATGGATCATATGACTCTACAAGAAGATGAACCCAAGCAAGTTGAAGAAATTTTAACAAGCCAAGAGGTAATTGCCGAACATGATGTGGAGTGATTGATCATAACCCTATTTGATTTTGATGAGCTCAAAGCATCTGAGTATATCTCTTGTTTACTAATGAATTCAATTGAGTGTTTCAGCGAAAATCTTGTCTAAAGTGTTTCTAGACTTGGTTCATAATATTTTGGATAAGTTAAGAAGTCAGTTTGAACCAAAGTCTGAGACTCGAGTCGACTCTAGAGTATTACGAGTCGACTCCAAGCGTATCAGAATCACTGGCACGGGCTCGAGTCGACTCCGGATCATTACGAGTCGACTCCGACTGAGAACAGACAGACGAGCAGAAAGCATCAACTCAAAATCTGTCAGCGAGTCGACTCCTGAAGTGCGCGAGTCGACTCCGATGTTTACCGAGTCGACTCCGGAGTAGTATGAGTCGACTCCAAGGAGTTACAGACAGAAAAGTCAGAGAGCGAATTTCGACCCTGAGATTCGAGTCGACTCCTGTGGAACGCGAGTCGACTTCGATGGTTGGTAGGTCGACTCCAAAGAAAGCGAGAGTCGACTCTCAGTGGTTCACAAGGCAAAAGTCAGAGAGCAGTTTTCGGACTCTGAGATTCGAGTCGACTCCCGCAATGCGCGAGTCGACTCCGAGACAGCGCGACCCCAAAAAGACAGAAGACCGAATTATTGTCTCTGAGAGCCGAGTCGACTCCCAGACAGCTCGAGTCGACCCCAAGGCAGCGCTACACCAAAAAGGCAGAAGGCCATGTTTCGGAAACTGAGAGCCGAGTCGACTCCAGAACAGTCCGAGTCGACTCCAAGACTGGACGAGCCAAAAGACAGAAGATCGGGAGTTCGGGCTCTGAGCGCCGAGTCAACTCCCAGGATTGTCGAGTCGACTCGAGTGGGCCAGGTTGAAAATTGGCTCCGTGAACTTCATGGGATGAGCCGACTCCGAAAATGCCAAGTCAGCTCCAGAAGTTGGCGAGTCGACTCCGGGTCAAGTCGAGTCGACTCCCAGTCGAAGAGGCCACTTTAATTCAAATCCGGAACAGTTGCCGAGTCGACTCCAGAAAAGCATGAGTCGACTCCCGCTACAGCCGAGTCGACTCCTGATCGCGCGAGTCGACTCCGACCCCCAACGGACATATTGTCAGGTTGTGCAGAGTGTGCAGAACGGGCAGAAAAAGGTGTCTAATGGCTAGTTTCCGTGGGGGATGGCTTAAATAGCCACAGAGGACTGTAGCAAGACACAGAAGCACCATTCCATTCAAAGAAATCAAGCATTCATTCTCTGCATACTTGTCTTCAACGAAAAGAAGGAAGAGCGCCATTAACTCCATCCAACTTCCTCTTTCTAGCATTTTAAAGAAGCCTCCTCCTGCATTCAAGTCGACCAGACATTCCAGAGGAGACTCAAAGTTCAAGAAGCCCTACTCTACTCCAACTCAAAAGTGTTTGAGGGCTCTTAACTTCTCTCTAGTTTATATTGTAGCAAATCTGCTTTTTAAGAAGCTCAGTTTTTCTGTTTGTTTCTTATTCTTTCCATATTGTCTTTGCTTGGTTCAATCGGGGGATTGAATCAAGGGTGTAGAGGTTGGTTGGTGAGCCGAGTGTAAAACCAACGTGTAAGGGTTCGATTGTGATCCCGGAAAAACAATCAGGGTGGTTCTAGTCGGTGAGCCAGGGAAAACCGACCGAGTTCGTTGTGAGCTCGTAAAACAACAAGTTTGGTTGTGAGCTTGTAAAACAACCGGCTGTAATCCAAGGGGTTATAGTGAATTCCCAAGTGAGACTTGAGGAGTGGACGTAGGAGCAAGGGTTAGCTCCGAACCACTATAAAAGCCTTGTGTTTGTGATTGTTTGTCTCTTTCTTTTACTCTCATTTCATTCACAGCACATAGCAATTAATTAACCATCTTGGTAAAGCATTAATTAGTCATCCACAACGTTTTAATTGCAAAATTATTTTAAAACCCAATTCACCCCCCCTCTTGGGTTGTCTATCTGGGCAACAAGTGGTATCAGAGCCTAAACTCTTCTACCCTAAGAGTCAAAGATCAAAATGACAACCCCATTTGGATCTTCCCACATCGAGGGTCAGTCCACCCAAAGACCCCCATTCTTTAATGGATCCGATTACTCATATTGGAAGGCTAGGATGAGGATATTTATCCAAGCCCAAGATTATGAGATGTGGACCATCATAGTGAATGGACCATACATCCCATCCATCTATGTAGAGGGTGTCAATGTACCCAAACTAGAAAAGGATTGGGATGACCATGACTTTAGGAAAGCATAACTCAATGCCAAAGCAATGAATGTGCTTTACTGTGCATTAGATAGGAATGAATTCAATAGGGTCTCTACTTGCAATTCTACAAAAGAGATTTGGGATAGACTTGAAGTGATCCATGAGGGCACGAATCAAGTCAAAGAATCCAAAATAAATATATTGGTTCATAAGTATGAACTATTTAAAATGGATCCTAATGAAACAATCACTTGCATGTTCACTAGATTCAC
Source organism: Phoenix dactylifera (assembly GCF_009389715.1). Taxonomy (NCBI): domain Eukaryota; kingdom Viridiplantae; phylum Streptophyta; class Magnoliopsida; order Arecales; family Arecaceae; genus Phoenix; species Phoenix dactylifera. The sequence continues at coordinate 437,608 of NW_024067703.1, forward strand.
TGACATTGTCAATGGCCTAAAAAGCCTTGGCAAAAACTATATTAACAGTGATCTTGTCAGAAAAATTCTTCGCTGCTTACCAAGGTCATGGAAAGCCAAGGTGACGGCAATCCAAGAAGCTAAGGACTTGAACAAACTTCCACTTGAAGAGCTTCTTGGATCCCTAATGACGCACGAGCTGACAATGAAGCAGCACAGCGAAGAAGAGTCCTCCCATAAGAAAAAGGTAATAGCTCTTAAATCTACATAATCTAACAAGGACTTGTCTTGCAGTAGCAGCAGTGAAGAAGAGAATCATGAGGGAGACGATGATGAGGCTCTTCTTGTGCGCAAATTCAGAAGATTCATCAATCAAAAGAAGACCTTTCATCAGAGGAGAGGCCCCTCAAATTCCTATCGGAAGGATAAAGGTAAGGAAAGGAAAAATGAGGGGATTGGATGCTATGAGTGCAAGAAGCCGGGACACATCAGAGCTGAGTGTCCTCTACTAAAGAAGGGGAGCAAGTACAAGAAGAAGAAAGCCCTTGTCACCACCCTATCGGACTCCGACACATCATCATCCTCATCGGATGAGGAACAAGTAGAAAAGGCCAACTTCTGCTTCATGGCCAATGAAAATGAGGTAACATCCGCACCACATTTAGATTTTACTTTCGATGAACTGTATGATGCTTTCAATGAATTAATGGATGAATACAAAATGATAAACGTTAAAAACAAAGAACTAAAAGTAACTAACCAAACTCTTCTCCGTAAGTATGATTCATTAGTTAAGGATAAAGATGTTCTTATCAAAGAAAATGCAGAACTTAAAACAAGCAACCAAATCTTGATACAAAAGAATAATACCTTAACTAAAGAAAATGAAAGGCTGAACAAAGAAACATTAGAACCCAAAAACTATAAACATATAAATGAGAGTATCACAAAAGAACTAAATGATCTAAAAGCAGAAAAACAGACACTAACTAAAGAACTTGAGAAATACAAACCCTTGGTTGAAAAATTTACATATAGTTCTGAAAAATTAAATATGATACTTAATAGTCAACGAGCTGTATTCAATAGAGCAGGTCTAGGATACAAACCTAAAAACAAGCAAAAACTTCTTAGTAACTTCTTTGTTAAAGCAGGAGAAAGTAAAATTAAGAAAATAACCTGTTTTTGTTGTGGAACTGTAGGACATAAAGCAAATGTATGTGACTATAGGAAAGGGAAAACTAAAAGAAAAATCAAAAGGGTATGGGTTCCAAAAGGAACCAACATGACTAACCATGAAGGACCCAAGAAAACTTGGGTACCTAAAATTATATGATCTGCTTGTGTAGGAGTGTCTTGCAGCCAAGGTCAACAAAAATTGCTGGTACTTGGATAGTGGCTGTTCAAGACACATGACGGGTGACAAGGATCAATTCTTCACCCTTGAAGCTAAGAAGGGAGGTGCTGTGACTTTTGGAGACAACAACCAAGGTCACATCATTGGTATAGGTAAAGTACAAATTACCCCTTCTACTTTTATTGATAATGTTAGATATGTTGACGGTCTTAAGCATAATTTATTAAGCATTAGTCAATTATGTGATAAAGGTTATGATGTTATGTTTAAACCATCACTATGCATCGTAACAAACCCAAATGACAATAGTTTAGTTTTTAAAGGAATAAGACGTGGAAATGTGTATGTTGTAGGCCTTGAGGATCTGGCCAAACACAACCCATGCTTAGTTGTTAATGAAACTAAGGACAATGATGCTAGTTGGTTATGGCACCGTAAGTTAGGTCATGCAAGCATGGACACAATATCTAAACTAGTTAAAAGAGATTCGGTGATAGGTTTGCCAAAATTAAAGTTTGAAAAGAATAAAATATGTGAAGCATGTCAATTTGGCAAACAATCAAAGAACTCCTTTAAATCTATAAATTGTGTCTCAACCTCTAGACCTCTAGAACTATTACACATGGACCTATTCGGACCAACTAGAACCACAAGCCTAGGTGGAAATAAATATGGTCTAGTTATTGTAGATGATTATTCTAGATACACTTGGGTCATGTTCTTAGCTCATAAGGATCAAGCTTTTTCAGTTTTCAAGAAATTTCATAAAGAAGTAACCAATGCTAGAGATACTTCAGTAATAGCTATTAGAAGTGACCATGGTACCGAATTCGAAAATCATTTATTTGATGAGTTTTGTAGTAAAAAGGGGATAACACACAATTTTTCTGCACCTAGGACACCACAACAAAATGGAGTTGTGGAGAGGAAAAACAGAACTCTAGAGGAAATGGCTAGAACTATGTTATGTGAAAGTAACCTCCCTAAGTACTTTTGGGGAGAAGCCATTAATACTTCTTGTCATATATTAAATAGAGTTTTATTGAGACCTATTATAAAGAAAACACCTTATGAACTTTGGAAAAACAGAAAACCAAAGGTAAACTATTTTCATATCTTTGGATGTAGGTGTTTTGTTCATAATAATGGGAAAGATAATCTAGGAAAATTTGATTCTAAATCTGATGAGGGCATATTCTTAGGGTACTCTACAACTAGTAAAGCATATAGAGTCTTTAATAAAAGAACCCTAGTTATAGAAGAATCCATACATGTTGTCTTCGATGATTCTAGTGATATCTCTTCTAGTAAGAGAGTTAATTTTGATGATGATACGGAAATTCTTGAAGAAAAGATTGACGAGATGACATTACAAGATAACAGTCAAAAATTAATTGAAGATGCATCATCAAGCCAAGAGACTATAGTAGATCATGGGCTAACTAAAGCTTGGAGGTATGCTCACGGGCATCCTAAGGAATTAATTCTAGATGATCCGTCTCAACCTATTAGGACTAGAGCATCCCTTAGGAACTTAAACAATCATCTAGCTTTCGTTTCACATTTTGAGCCTAAACGCATAGAAGAAGCCGAAAAAGATGTAAATTGGATAAATGCAATGCAAGAAGAATTAAACCAATTTACTAGAAACAAAGTATGGAATCTAGTTGAAAGACCTTCTGAATATCCAATTATAGGTACCAAATGGATTTATAAAAATAAACTTGATGAAAATGGAATTGTCATAAGGAATAAGGCTAGACTAGTAGCAAAGGGCTATAATCAAGAAGAAGGTATAGATTTTGATGAAACCTTTGCTCCTGTAGCTAGACTTGAGGCTATTAGATTATTATTAGCATATGCATGCTCTAAGGACTTCAAACTATTTCAAATGGATGTAAAAAGTGCATTTTTAAATGGGTATATTAATGAAGAGGTATATGTAGAACAATCTCCTGGTTTTGAAAATCATCAATACCCTAATCATGTATATAAATTGAACAAAGCACTTTATGGTTTGAAACAAGCACCTAGAGCATGGTATGAGACGCTTAGCAAATTCCTATTAGAACATGAGTTCTCTAGGGGTAATGTAGATACAACACTATTTCTGAAAAAGCAAAACAAAGATATGTTATTAGTGCAGATTTACGTTGATGATATTATTTTCGGTGCTACTAACAATCGCCTCTGTGAAGAATTTGCTGATTTGATGCAGAGTGAATTTGAGATGAGCATGATGGGAGAGCTGAACTACTTCCTCGGGCTTCAAATCAAACAGTCTGAAGGAGGCATCTTCATCAATCAAGCCAAATATATCAAGGAGATGCTTAAAAAGTTTGATATGGAGGGGAACAAGTCAATCAGCACCCCCATGAGCTCATCATGCAAATTAGACCAAGATGAATCAGGTAAATCTGTAGATCAGAAACTATATAGAGGTATGATAGGATCTTTATTGTATCTTACTGCAAGTAGACCTGATATCATGTTTAGTGTTTGCATGTGTGCTAGATATCAGTCTAATCCTAAGGAATCACATCTAATTGCAGTTAAGAGAATCTTTAAATACCTAATAGGAACTAAGAATATAGGTTTATGGTATTCTAAAGAATCTAGCCTAAAATTAATAGGATACACAGATTCAGACTTTGCTGGATGTAAACTTGATAGAAAAAGTACCAGCGGATCTTGTCAATTTCTAGGAAAAAACTTAATCTCATGGTTTAGCAAGAAACAAAACTCGGTTGCATTATCTACTGCTGAAGCTGAATATGTTGCAGCCGGGAGTTGTTGTGCTCAAATCTTATGGATCAAACAACAATTAGAAGATTATGGCATTAAACAAGATAAAATACCCATTAATTGTGATAATACAAGTGCCATTAATCTAACTAAGAATCCAATTCAGCATTCAAGAACTAAACATATTGAGATAAGACATCACTTCATAAGAGATCATGTACTGAATGGTGATGTGACACTACAATTTGTTTGTACTGATGATCAATTAGCTGACATTTTTACAAAACCCCTAAGTGAAGAGAGATTTAGTGTGCTTAGGAGGGGATTAGGAGTGATTGATCCATGCTAGTGGTGTTTTCCACTAGTTCATTGATTTTGATGATTAGATTGTGGTTAATTTAGAGTTTCTTTACAATGATCATCAAATCAGATCATAACTTAGTGATTTTTCCTCATTCGGCACGAACATAGCATGATTTTTAGGTGCGTGCCAGAGTTCGAGACGACTCGAGTAAGTTTCAGAGTCGGCTCGTAAGGGGGAGTCGACTCGCACATTTACGGGAGTCGACTCGAAAACAATGGCAGCAGAGGGGGAGTCGACTCGCATACAGTAAGGAGTCGACTCGAGGTCAACAGGCGCCTAAGGAGAGTCGACTCGCGCATATTTTGGAGCCGACTCGAGGTCGAGTCGACTCGCGACTCAGTGGAGTCGACTCACAGTCGGGATCCGACTTTTTAACCCTAACTCCATCGTTTAGAAAACACTTATTTTCACCGCCGCCACTGTTCAAAACCCTAGAGCCGACTCCTAGAACGTCTCCGGCCGCCCCTAGGTCCTTTTCCCGTTGATCCTTCATCGTCCATTAGGATTTCATACCATTCTAGGTCAACCATGCCTCGCAAAGCCACTGTCCCAAGCCGGAAGAGGCCCCATTCCGCGACTGGTGCCGAGCGGCGTTCCAAGGCTCGGAACGACCCCGTGAGGCCACAACCTCCGGCTCGTTCCCCGCCGAGGGCCGTTCCCTCGAGGCCGTGTGCCGGGAAGGCGGTCTCCACCGGGAGATACGTCGATTTCGACTATCTCTCCCGGGAGGGCTTCACTATAGGAGATAGACTTAGGGCCCAGGGTTTAGAGTACTTTTGTTCCCTAGACCTCCCCACATACCCTGGCCTAATTAGAGAGTTCTATGGTACTGTCCATAGGGGGAATGGGGGAATAGAGGGAACCGTAGCCGGTGTCCCATTGTTTATTTCCGAGGATTTCATAGCCCAAATCCTCCACCTTCCACAGTTAGGGGTGGCTCCCACACACCCCGAAGATAGGACTGAGGCCCTTACGGCCATTCTAGGGCATCCACCCCAGTCCCCTTTAGATGAGGTGTCCGCCAGCTCACTTTCAGTTGAGATGCGGCTCCTCTTGAGCATCATTTCTCAGTCTTTGTTCCAAAGACCGGACGGTTCGATTTTGTGTCTAAGAGGGACCTAGCCCTCATGTACTACATTCTTCAGGATACCCCCATAAACTTTCCCAAGATGATATATAGATACCTATGTGAGCCACTAGATAGACCTAGGCTCACCCTCCCCTATGGCATGATGTTCACCCTTATCTTTAGGGAGGCCGAGATCCCTATTCCTGAGGGGGAACCCTCTCGCGCATTGCGATGGACAGATCGCATGCGTCCGGGGACCCTACATAGGATGGGGTTTCGGAAGGTAGAGGGGACCTGGGTTAGGAAGTCTTCCACCTCCACACATACCACCAGACATTCCCCTAGTCCTGAGCCAGACTCAGATTATCCTGACTTTCCCTCCACTTCTGCTCCTACCACCTCAGCCGGACCCTCCTCCTCAGCTCCTCAGCCCATGGAGGTCCGGATCGCTCCTGAGCAGCTCCGAGAGTTGCGCCAGGAGATAGTTAGAGACCTGCGGGATGATCTACTTCGGGAGCTCCGGGGTTCCGTGCCTGCTCCCTCTCCTGCACCATCTTCAGCGTTGGTCCCTTCCTTGATAGCCGTGACTGAGATGACGGCCCATGTGCGGGAAGAGATCGACAATGTACGGTTCCTGGTCCAAGCCCAGTTCCATAGCATGAGCGAAGTCTCGAGCACCACTCGGAAGATGCGCGATAACGTCCGACAGGATATGGGCACCACTACCCAGGGGGCCGAGCGCTTGGCGAATGTGCTCATCGACAAGCTGGACACACTTCAGAAGTCGGTGACCGAGCTCGATACGACACATAGCAGGGCCACCTCGGCCATTATCCGACAGCTCGAGCACGTCACCAATGCAGTCACACTACTTGCAGAGCGCATGCCCCGGGGACCCGCATCCTCCTCGAGGAAGCCTTAGATCATTTTGTGTTATTTTGACATGTACTTTTTTGCTTTACTTATTGTATTCTAAAATGTATTTACATACACATCAATACAATGAGAAGACATATTCTCTTCAATTGTGTGCAATTTGATCTCTAAGTGATTGTTTGTTCTGCTTACCTCCTTTTTGATATGATGACAAAAAGGGGGAGAAATATTTAGTAGATATGTAAATGGAATCAACATAAAAGAACTCAAAATGAGAATCAAAAATTAAAACATAATTTATTCTTAGTGGATTTGGTACCTCGAGGCTCATTATCTCTCTGTTGGGGCTCCTAATGGAGTAATCTCCAGAATCTATTCAAGGGATATTCGGAGATTAGCTGAATCCTACTCAAGAACAAATTGACAGATTTTCCCTCTAAAAACCAAAAATTTCAATTCAAAAACTACAATGCATTAAAAGGAAATTCAGAGAATCAAAACAAAGTTGAATGCATATATTGAGGGGGAGAATCTGAATTTTTAAGAAAGCTAAATCATTAAATATATATAAGCCAAACAATTGATTGCATGATATGAAGGCTTATATAATTCCAAATGAAAGGGGGAGCTTTAATTCCAAAATTTATTGTTTCACACCTTTCAAGCTTGGATAAATTAAATAACCAGACACTTGAATTCATTTATGAATTTTATTTCCTTGTTTATTGAGCAATTCACTTTACATATACTCAATATTTTGTCATCATCAAAAAGGGGGAGATTGTGGAGTGATTGATCATAACCCTATTTGATTTTGATGAGCTCAAAGCATCTGAGTATATCTCTTGTTTACTAATGAATTCAATTGAGTGTTTCAGTAAAAATCTTGTCTAAAGTGTTTCTAGACTTGGTTCATAATATTTTGGATAAGTTAAGAAGTCAGTTTGAACCAAAGTCTGAGACTCGAGTCGACTCCAGAGTATTACGAGTCGACTCCAAGCGTATCAGAATCACTGGCACGGGCTCGAGTCGACTCCGGATCATTACGAGTCGACTCCGACTGAGAACAGACAGACGAGCAGAAAGCATCAACTCAAAACCTGTCAGTGAGTCGACTCCTGAAGTGCGCGAGTCGACTCCGATGTTTACCGAGTCGACTCCGGAGTAGTATGAGTCGACTCCAAGGAGTTACAAACAGAAAAGTCAGAGAGCGAATTTCGACCCTGAGATTCGAGTCGACTCCTGTGGAACGCGAGTCGACTTCGATGGTTGGTAGGTCGACTCCAAAGAAAGCGAGAGTCGACTCTCAGTGGTTCACAAGGCAAAAGTCAGAGAGCAGTTTTCGGACTCTGAGATTCGAGTCGACTCCCGCAATGCGCGAGTCGACTCCGAGACAGCGCGACTCCCAGGATTGTCGAGTCGACTCGAGTAGGCCAGGTTGAAAATTGGCTCCGTGGACTTCATGGGATGAGCCGACTCCGAAAATGCCAAGTCAGCTCCAGAAGTTGGCGAGTCGACTCCGGGTCAAGTCGAGTCGACTCCCAGTCGAAGAGGCCACTTTAATTCAAATCCGGAACAGTTGCCGAGTCGACTCCAGAAAAACATGAGTCGACTCCCGCTACAGCCGAGTCGACTCCTGATCGCGCGAGTCGACTCCGACCCCCAATGGACATATTGTCAGGTTGTGCAGAGTGTGCAGAACGGGCAAAAAAAGGTGTTTAATGGCTAGTTTCCGTGGGGGATGGCTTAAATAGCCACAGAGGACTGTAGCAAGACACAGAAGCACCATTCCATTCAAAGAAATCAAGCATTCATTCTCTGCATACTTGTCTTCAACGAAAAGAAGGAAGAGCGCCATTAACTCCATCCAACTTCCTCTTCCCAGCATTTTAAAGAAGCCTCCTCCTGCATTCAAGTCGACCAGACATTCCAGAGGAGACTCAAAGTTCAAGAAGCCCTACTCTACTCCAACTCAAAAGTGTTTGAGGGCTCTTAACTTCTCTCTAGTTTATATTGTAGCAAATCTGCTTTTTAAGAAGCTCAGTTTTTCTGTTTGTTTCTTATTCTTTCCATATTGTCTTTGCTTGGTTCAATCGGGGGATTGAATCAAGGGTGTAGAGGTTGGTTGGTGAGCCGAGTGTAAAACCAACGTGTAAGGGTTCGATTGTGATTCCGGAAAAACAATCGGGGTGGTTCTAGTCGGTGAGCCAGGGAAAACCGACCGAGTTCGTTGTGAGCTCGTAAAACAACAAGTTTGGTTGTGAGCTTGTAAAACAACCGGCTGTAATCCAAGGGGTTATAGTGAATTCCCAAGTGAGACTTGAGGAGTGGACGTAGGAGCAAGGGTTAGCTCCGAACCACTATAAAAGCCTTGTGTTTGTGATTGTTTGTCTCTTTCTTTTACTCTCATTTCATTCACAGCACATAGCAATTAATTAACCATCTTGGTAAAGCATTAATTAGTCATCCACAACGTTTTAATTGCAAAATTATTTTAAAACCCAATTCACCCCCCCTCTTGGGTTGTCTATTTAGGCAACACATGAGCTTACAAAGGCTTGGAGGTATGCTCACGATCATCCTAAAGAGTTAATCTTAGATGATCCATCTCAACCTGTTAGAACTAGAGCCTCTCTTAGAAACTTAAATAATCATCTTGCATTTGTTTCACATGTAGAACTTAAAAACATTGAAGAAGCTGAAAGTGATGTAAATTGGATAAATGCTATGCAAGAGAAACTTAACCAATTTACAAGCAACAAAGTATGGAACTTAGTTGAAAGACCCTCTGAATACTCAATAATTGGAACTAAATGGATATACAAAAATAAACTTGATGAAAATGGAGTTGGGGTTAGGAACAAGGCTAGACTAGTAGCAAAGGGCTATAATCAAGAAGAAGGTATAGACTTTGATGAGACTTTTGCTCCTGTGGCTAGACTTGAGGCAATTAGATTGTTACTAGCATTTGCATGTTATAAAGATTTTAAATTATTTCAAATGGATGTAAAAAGTATTTTCTTGAATGGGTATATTAATGAGAAGGTTTATGTAAAACAACCTCCTGGTTTTGAAAATCATCAATACCCCAATCATGTATATAAATTAAATAAAACACTTTGTGGTCTAAAACAAGCCTCTAGAGCATGCTATGAAAGATTTAGCAAATTTCTATTAGACCATGAATTTTCTAGAGGGAATGTAGACACAACCCTATTTTTGAAGAAGAAAAATAAAGATATGTTAGTAGTGCAGATTTATGTAGATGATATAATTTTCGGTGCCACTAACAATCATCTTTGAGAAAAGTTTGCTGAATTAATGCAAAGTAAATTTGAGATGAGCATGATGGAAGAATTGAACTACTTTCTCGAACTTCAAATCAAACAATCTAAGGAAGGGATCTTCATCAATCAAGCTAAGTATATCAAGGAGATGCTCAAAAAGTTTGATATGGATGGAAACAAGTCAATCAGCACACCCATGAGCTCATCATACAAACTAGACAAAAATGAATCAGGCAAGTCAGTAGATCAAAAGCTGTATAGAGGTATGATTGGATCACTATTATATCTTACGGCAAGTAGACCTGATATCATGTTTAGTGTTTGCATGTGTGCTAGATATCAATCTAATCTTAAGGAATCACACCTAATTGCAGTTAAAAGAATTTTTAAGTATCTAATAGGAACAAAAAATATTGGCTTATAGTATTCTAAAGAATCAAGCATAAACTTAGTAGGGTACACTGATTCTGACTTCGCTGGTTGTAAACTTGATAGAAAAAGCACCAGCGGATCATGTCAATTCTTAGAAGAAAACTTAATTTCATGGTATACTAAGAAACAAAACTCGGTTGCATTATCTACGGCGGAAGCCGAATATGTTGCTGCCGGGAGTTGTTGTGCTCAAATTTTGTGGATCAAGCAACAACTTGAAGATTATGGCATTAAACAAGATAAGATTCTCATAAATTGTGATAATACAAGTGCCATAAATCTAACTAAAAATTCAATTCAGCACTCAAGAACTAAACATATTGAGAAAAGACATCACTTCATAAGAGATCATGTATTAAATGGTGATGTGATGCTTGAATTTGTTTGTACTGATGATCAACTTGCTGAATCTTCACAAAACCATTAAGTGAAGATCAATTTTCTACTCTTAGAAGAGGGTTAGGAGTGATTGACCCATTCATTTGATTATATCCCTTCATTCATTTATTTTGATCATTAATTTACGATTGATATAGTATTCCACGTCTATGATCATCAAATCATTCTTTGAGATTTAAAGATTACCATATCCCTCTTTTGGCACGGTAATAACTAAGATTTTGGTTATGTGTCAGAGTTAGAGTCGACTCGAATGAATGTAAGAGTCGACTCGTAGGCGAGTCGACTCACGCATATTTCGGAGTCAACTCGAGGTCGAGTCGGCTCGCGCCTTACCGGAGTCGACTCGAGGTCGGGAATTCAACTTTTAACCCTAATCAAAATGTTTTTCCCCACTTCTATTTCGGCCACCACTGTTCATAAAAGCCCTAGAGTCGTCTCCTACCTTGTCCCCGACCCATTTTCTTGTCGTTTTTCCCGTATTTTCTCCCTTTCTTCTTATCTTTCCTTCAGATTTAGGTCAAAAATGCCTAGGAAAGCTGTTTTCCCGAGCCGGAAGAGACCTCTCCCCGCGAGCGGCACCGAGAGACGGTACAAGGCGCGGAACGAACCCATGAGGCCACCACCTCCGGTTCTATCTCGGCCTAGGTCGGTTCCCTCACGTTCGTGCGCTGGGAGGGTTGTCTCTACCGGGAGAAAAGTCAACTTTGACTTCCTCTCCCGGGAAGGGTTCACCTTAGGGCATCATCTTAGGGCCCAAAGTCTAGAGTATTTTTGTTCTCTTGACCTCCCTACCTACCCAAGGCTAGTTAGAAAATTCTATTGGACCGTCACATGGGGTTGCGGTGGTATTCAAGGGACAGTAGCAAATGTTCCTATTTTTGTCTCGGAGGATCTCATTGCTCGAGTCCTCCACCTCTCCCGAGAGGTGATTGCTCCCACTCATCCAGCTGATAGGACAGAGGCCCTTACGGCCATTCTAGGGAGACCACCCCAATCTCCTATAGAGGAGGTGTTTGCAAATCAGCTTTCAGCTGAAATGCGACTCCTCCTGAGCATCATATTTAGAACTTTTTTTCCTAAGACTGGTAGGTTTGACTTTATTTCAGAAAAAGACCTAGCCCTGATGTTCAACATCTTACATGACATTCCCCTAAACTTCCCCAAACTTATCTATAGCTATATCTGTGAACCCCTAGACAAACCTAGGTTAAGTCTCCCCTATGGTATGCTTTTCACACTCATTTTAAGGGAGTTAGAAGTCCCTATACCTTAGGGAGAACCCTCTCGCTCCCTCAGACACACAGACCATATGGGTGAGGGGACTCTCCACCGAATGGGTTTCCACAAGGTGGAGGGTATTTGGGTTAGGAGGACATCCACATCTACACCATCTGACCCCACTACTCATCACTCACCTATCTCTGACCATGACCAGGACCACTCCACAGATCCTTCCACCTTCCCATCCACATCTGGTCCTTCATTCCCTGCTGAGCCATCTACTTCAGCTGGACCCTCTACAGTGCCACCACCTCAGCAGCCCCTAGAGATCAGGATTAGCCCTGAGCAGCTCCGGGAGTTGAGAGATGATATAGTGAGGGAGCTGAGAGGTACATCCAGTGCACCCTCCACTGACCTCACTCCCTCCACAGTAGCAGTTTCCATGATGGTAGCTGAAGTAAAGGAGGAGTTGTCAAGTCTGAGGAGTCTAGTTCAGGGTCAGTTATTGACCCCCTAATGGATTTTGATGAATACAAAATACTAGAGTATAATTCCCTTTATATTAACAATTTACTTGAGCATTTCAGGTGTTTAACTAAGAATATTGTTAAGAATTGTCAAGGCATGTTCCCATATTTTTCGGAGGATTTATTGAAGATTTTTGAGATGAAGAAAACAGATCAGGGGCAGCCGAGACATCTCCGGTTTGTTCCAGAGACGTCTCTGGCACGTAGAGAAGAAACTGGCACGTCTGGAGACGTCCCCGGCACCTACCGAGACGTCTCGCAGGGTCGGAGTCGACTCCCAGCTTTCCGGAGCCGACTCTCTCAGAGACGGCAGAAAGGCCGATTTCAAGGGATGCGCGCGAGTCGTCTCTGAAGGACGCGGAGTCGACTCTCTCAGGGATTCCAGAGGACTTCGTTTTTCGTTGAGAAAACATCGGAGTCATCCCCGACGTCGCGGAGTCGTCCCCACGCATAAAGCACAAAAATCCCGAGACGTCCCCCGAGGCACGCGAGCCGACTCTCTCAAAAAAACAGAAAAACAAGAAATCGAGCTGTTCTTCTTCGGAGTCGTCCCCAGAAAGTGCCGAGTCGACTCCAACATCGTCAAAAGATTTTTTATACAGTCGAGACGTCTCTCGTTCAAGCGGAGACGTCTCCGGAACGCCTGGGACGCGACTGATACACTTTTGCAGGTTTGTTTGAAATTCAAACGGCTATATTTTTGTGTCTAACGGATCTATTGCTCGTAGGAGTATAAAAAGGAGCTTTTAAGTGCCTTTAAAAAACCTCTCACCAACCAAACATAAGATTATTCAAGAGAGAAGAAAGAAAAAGGTTTGCAAGGGAGTTGGTGCTTTCAAGAGGAGAAATCAAGAGCATTCAAGTCTTCTTCATCTGATTTCGTGCTCATCTACTCACTCTCACTCGGCAATCAAAGCTCGCATTTAAGCCAACGTGATCCACATCGGAAGAACCACCATCATCCACGCTTTTCAACGGCAAAGAGGGTTCTTCGGTTTTGTTGTTCTTCATCGTTTTATTTGCTTTCAAAGAAGCTTTTAAATTCTTGTAATACACTTGAATATTGTGCTTGTTCCAGTCAAGGAACTTGGAACAAGGGTTAGGCGTCCCAAGCCTAGGTTAAATTGGGAGATTGTAGGGTTCGTTGTTAGCCCGGGGTAAAACAACGAGTTGGGTAGTTCACTCGAAAAACTACCGAACTGTAATCGCTGATTATAGTGAAAAATTTCCAAAGGTATTTGGAGAGTGGATGTAGGAGCAGTGGAAGCTCCGAACCACTATAAACCTTTGCGTTTGCGATTGACTGTGCTTACAACTTTAATTTTACTTTTGCACATACACTTGTGTGCTTTGTTTAATCAGACAAAAAGTTTTAAAACACCCAATTCACCCCCCTCTTGGGTGACCATCTCTGGGCAACAAGTGGTATCAGAGCAGGTGCTCTGTGTATTCTTGAAGACCTAACCGTCTTTGCCAAAGATCAAGATGGCAACACCCTTCAATAATGTTCCTACTGAGGGGCAGGCTACCAATAGACCTCCACTCTTCAATGGGACAAATTATTCCTATTGAAAAACTAGAATGAGAATTTTTATTCAAGCACAAGATTATGCCTTGTGGAGGGTTATAATCAAAGGACCACACGAACCATCTCTCACAGTTAATGGCGTTCAGGTTCCCAAACCTGAGGAGGATTGGGATGAGATTGATAATAAGATGGTTCAACTCAATGCTAGAGCCATGAATTCATTGTTTTGTGCTCTAGATGTAAATGAGTTTAATAGAGTCTCCGCCTGTAGTTCCGCCAAGAAAATATGGGATAGGCTTGAAGTTACCCACGAGGGTACTAATCAAGTCAAGGAGTCTAAAATGAACATTCTAGTTCACAAATATGAATTATTTAAGATGGAACCCAACGAAACTATTTCATGCATGTTCACACGCTTCACTGATATAATAAATGGTCTAAAGAGTTTGGGTAAATCTTACACTAACTCAAAACTTGTGAGAAAAATTCTCAGGTCCTTGCCAAAAGTTTGGGAAGCGAAGGTCACGACGATCGTAGAAGCCAAAGACCTCAACACCTTGGCACTTGAAGAACTATTGGGCTCATTGATGATGCATGAGCTCATAATGAAGCAACATGAAGAAGAAGTGCCGAAGAAGAAGACAATCACCCTCAAGGCTACTTCAAGTGTTTGTGAAGAAGAAAGCAGTGAAAGTGAAGAAGAAAGTGAAGATGAAGACTTGGGCTTAATAGTAAGGAAGTTCCAAAAATTCATAAGAAGAAAGAAGGCCTTCCCAAGAAAGAAGTTTGGAGGGAGAAATGATTGGAAAAAGGAAAAAGAAAAAGAAAGAGACCCAATCATATGTTATGATTGCAAGAGACCGGGACACATCCGCTCCGAATGCCCTCAACAGAAGAAGCACTATGGAAAGAAGAAGAAGAAGGCGTTGAAAGCGACTTGGGATGATAGTGACACATCCTCCTCAATAGTAATACTTCACTTGCACAAAATGTCGAATCCCTTAAAAATGATAAGGAAGAATTAGCTAAAGAAAATTTGGACCTTAAAGATGAGCTACACAAGTATAAACCAATTGTGCAGAAATTTACACATAGCTCAAAAAAATTAAATCTTATCCTATCCAATCAAAGAGCTGTTTTTAATAAAGCCGGATTAGGATACAAAACTAGCAAACAACAAAAATATCTAAAGAACTTTTTTGTAAAAGCAAAAGATGTCAAAACTGAAAAACCTACATGTTTTTATTGTGGAAAAAGTGGACATAAAGCTTATTCTTGCATTCAAAGAAAGATTCAAACTAATAAGAACACACATGTAAAGGGTAAAAACACAACCAAAATGTGGGTGCCTAACGGAACCAACTACACTAACCAAGAAGGACCCAAGAAAACTTGGGTACCTAAGAGCTTCACATGATCATTTTACAGGTATGCCTTGCAGCCGGGAGCAAAAAGAGAACGTGGTATCTTGATAGCGGTTGCTCAAGGCATATGACCGGTGACAAGAGCCTTTTCGTCACCTTGAAATCAAAAGAAGGAGGAGTAGTCACATTTGGAGACAATGTTAAAGGTCAAATCATTGGCGTTGGTAAAATCTCCATATCATCCTCCTCATTTATTGACAATGTATTGTTAGTTAATGGATTAAAACATAATTTATTAAGTATAAGTCAATTTTGTGACAAGGGCTTTAAAGTGTCATTTGAATCTTCCCTATGCATAATTAGTAGTCCAATTGACAATGAGATCATACTTATGGGACATAGGCGTGGAAATGTTTACATGGTAGATCTTGATGATCTCACCATGAAGGATGGCCAATGTCTTGTAGCCATGGATGCCAAGGTCAATGAGACAAGCTGGTTATGGCATCGTAGGTTAGGGCATGCTAGCATGGATTTAATTTCTAAATTGATTACAAAAGATCTAGTCAAAGGACTACCAAAAATAGACTTTGAAAAGAACAAAATTTGTGCTGCATGTCAACTAGGGAAACAAACAAGAAGCTCCTTCAAATCTAAGAACATAGTCTCAACATCAAAACCCTTAGAACTAATTCACATGGATTTATTTGGACCCATTAGAATTGCTAGTCTAGGGGGTAAGAAGTTTGGTCTTGTAATTGTTGATGACTTTTCACGTTTTACATGGGTCTCATTTCTTGCCCACAAAGATGAGTCCTTTTCCGCTTTTATCAAGTTTCATAATAGGATTTCGAATGAACTTAATCTTAAACTAAAAGCAATTAGGAGTGATCATGGTACCGAGTTTGAAAATCAGCATTTTGAAAAATTTTGTGAAGAAAACGGTATCAATCACAATTTTTCGGCCCCTAGGACACCCCAACAAAATGGGGTGGTAGAAAGGAAGAATCGCACACTAGCAGATATGGCTCGTACCATGTTGTGCGAATCGAATCTACCAAAGTATTTTTGGGCTGAAGCAATCAATACTGCCTGCCATATTTTAAACCGTGCTTTAGTTAGATCTATCTTAAAGAAAACACCTTATGAGTTGTTGAAAAATAAGAAGCCCAATATAAGTTATTTTCATGTTTTCGGTTGTCGCTGCTTTATTTTAAATAATGGAAAGGACAATCTAAGTAAGTTTAGTGCTAAATCAGATGAGGGGATCTTTTTAGGTTATTCCTCATCTAGTAGAGCATACAGGGTCTTCAACAAGAGAAC
The DNA here is from genome assembly GCF_009389715.1 of Phoenix dactylifera. Classification (NCBI taxonomy): domain Eukaryota; kingdom Viridiplantae; phylum Streptophyta; class Magnoliopsida; order Arecales; family Arecaceae; genus Phoenix; species Phoenix dactylifera. The sequence continues at coordinate 454,082 of NW_024067703.1, forward strand.
TCTCGTTGTTGAAGAATCCATTCATGTTGTTTTTGATGAAGCTAATGGAGATTCTTCTAGAAAAGAAGAAGATGGTGATGCAGGTATACTTGAAGACAGAATGAAGGAATTCTCCATACAAGACAAACAACATGAGGATGAAATCAAAGAAGTTACAATTCAGCAAGATGAAGAAGATCAACCCCCAGCGAGAAATCAAGATCTTCCTAGGGAATGGAGGTATGCACATGGTCATCCAAGGGATCTAATCCTTGGTGACCCTTCACAAGGGGTAAGGACAAGATCCTCTTTAAGAAACACTAGTAATTATCTTGCTTTCGTTTCACAGATAGAGCCTAAATCACTAGAAGAAGTCGAAAAAGATGAAAATTGGATAAATGCTATGCAAGAGGAATTAAACCAATTTGAAAGAAATCAAGTTTGGACACTAATGAAAAGACCCCCAAATGTTTCAATTATAGGCACCAAGTGGGTATATAGAAATAAACTAGATGAAGATGGAATAGTAATAAGAAACAAAGCTAGGCTAGTAGCCAAAGGCTACAATCAGGAGGAAGGCATAGATTTTGATGAAACTTTTGCTCCTGTTGCCAGGTTAGAGGCTATTAGACTACTTTTGGCATATGCATGCTTCATGGATTTCAAACCCTATCAAATGGATGTAAAAAGTGCTTTTTTAAATGGTTATATAACGGAGGAAGTTTATGTAGAACAACCTCCAGGTTTTGAAAACCACTTACATCCAGATTATGTTTTTAAATTGCATAAGGCATTGTATGGACTTAAGCAAGCCCCTAGGGCGTGGTATGAAAGATTAAGTAATTTCCTAATTGAAAATAAGTTTAAAAGAGGAAATGTAGACAAAACACTCTTCATTAAAAGAAAAGGGAATGACTTATTGCTTGTGTAAATTTATGTGGATGATATAATTTTTGGTGCTACTAATGATAGTCTTTGTCAAGAATTTGCTAAGCTTATGCAGGGAGAATTTGAAATGATGGGTGAGCTCAACTTCTTCCTTGGGCTACAAATAAAACAATCAGAGGTAGGCATCTTCATCAGTCAGTCCAAATACATCAAGAAAATGTTGAAGAAGTTCAAGATGAAGGATGCAAAGGAAATCAGCACACCCATGGGCTCAAGGCTCAAGTTGCAAGCTTGACAAAGATGAAAAAGGTAAAAGTGTAGACTGCAAATTGTACAGAGGTATGATAGGATCTTTACTTTACCTTACTGTTAGTAGACCAGACATATTATTCAGTGTTTGCATGTGTGCTAGATACCAAGCATGTCCTAAGGAATCACACTTGCAAGCTGTTAAAAGAATATTCAAATAGCTAGTAGGGACATCTAATGCAGGTTTATGGTATTCTAAACAATCTGATTTAAATTTAATTGCTTATTTCGATGCTGATTTTGCCGGGTGCAAACTCGACAGAAAAAGCACAAGTGGCACCTGTCAGTTCTTGGGTGCTAACTTGGTTTCTTGGTTTAGCAAGAAACAGAATTCATTTGCCTTGTCCACAGCTGAGGCTGAGTACATTGCAGCCGGAAGCTGTTGTGCCCAAGTTCTTTGGATTAAGCAACAACTTGAAGATTTTGGTATCAAAATGGACAACATTCCAATTAGATGTCATAATACAAGTGCAATTAATTTAACAAAAAATTCTGTCCAACACTCTAAATCAAAACACATAGAGATTAGGCATCACTTTATAAGGGATCATGTGCTGAAAAATGATGTATTGATTGAGTATGTATGCACTGAAAATCAATTGGCCGATATCTTTACAAAGCCCCTTTGCAAAGATAGGTTCAACTTTTTAAGGAATGCCTTGTGCTTGTATGATCCTAACAAGTAGATTGAATTTGTAATGCAAGCATGACTCGATTTCAACACTATAGTTTAAATGATTTAACTCCTCAAACATATGCAATGCCTTGAATGCTCTAGAGATAAACATGAATGCTACTCAAACTAATGATACACTTCAAGGTCACATATAGGAAACCAAGTGCCTAATGAGTAAAAATATGAATTTATCAAATTAGATGACGAATTGTTTGACTTTCCGGAGGATGGTCATCCCCCTTTGGACTCTTCATAGAGATATTTTCAGAGCCTATTCCATAGGCATTCGAAATTTGGTCAAACATTCCTCATTTCAATATTGATAATTCAAAAAATCATTGTCAAGCTTTTATAGGATGTATTATTAAAGGGAAGGATCACAAGCAAGGTCACTTTATATTCACCAAGAGAAATCAAACTGATCATTAAGGTTGAATAAAACGAATTGGGAAAAGATTGGGAACCTTCTGAAATTTTTCAGTGCCGGAGACGTCTCTGGCAAATCATAGAGACGTCCCCCCGGCGAGACGTCTCGCATTAGTCGCGGAGACGTCTCGGGGACAGAATGAATGTTTTTTAAATAGGCCGAAACAGCTCGAGCCGTCCCGAGCTGCTTTCCTTCATCCCCAACGAAACCCTAAACCCTAGCATCCATCTTCTCTCCACCACAAATCGAACCAAAATCACTCCCCATTTCCCTAGATTTTCGATCAATGGCACCTAAGAAAGCTAGGCGTAGTGGTGGGAGGCGTCCTAGGGTGGCAAATGACGAGGAACGGAGGGAAGAGTCCTCCGCGCCGTCTCCTCCGGTTGCTCCGCCAACCATGACTCCCTCCTGTGCGAATCGCACAGTGACAACAGGTAGGCACATAGATTTTCATTTCTTAGCGAGTGAGGGGTTCTCTATTGGAGAGAGACTCCGTGCCCAAGGTTGGGAACACCTATGTTCCCTAAACATGTCAACCTATCCCGGCCTAATGAGAGAAATGTTTAGTAATTTGGCCTTAGGGAGCTCGGGGTACACCGGATATGTCCGAGGCACATTGGTAGAAATCAATGAGGATATTTTATCTAGCTTGTTACAAATACCCAAGTATGGTGAGGCTCCGACCTCACATCCCGAAAGGGAGACTGCTTTAAACCTAATTTTAGGAAGAGAGGACTGCGGTCCTCTTGACATAGTTAAGTCCCAAGACCTCAATGCTGAAATGAGATTGCTCTTGAGCATAATTAACAGGGTCTTGTTCCCAAAAACCGGTCGCTTCGACTTCGTTTTGGAGCGAGATTTAGCCATTATGCACCACATCTTGCTAGGGATTTCCCTAAACCTCCCTAGGCTCATGTTGAACTACATCTCAATATGTCATAGGTATTCCAGATTTAGCATACCGTATGGGATGGTCTTCACCCTACTTTTCAAGCACTTTAAGGTTCCTATCCCTGAAAATGAGCCAGAGAAATCCTTGAGAAACACTGATTTCTACAATGAGAGCACACTACATAGGATGGAGTTTTACAAGAAAGACGGGGCTTGGGTTAAGGTCTGTAAAAGAAAATCCCAAACTGTAGAGCCTCAGATTCATCATCAGGAGCCTGTCCACCTCTCTCCTCCACATAGCCCTATACCCTTCACTGATCATATGGAGAGCTTTCCTGATGTACCTTCCAGCTTGGTTGGGCCATCCACTTCCATGCCTCCTCCTCCAGCTTGTGGATCGACGCTCTTGTCAGATGAGCAGATGCACACCCTAGCATCTATGATGTGCCAGCAGATGAGGGAAGAAATGAGATCAGTGATTTCTGCTGAGTTAGCTCCCATCCGCACCTCACATGAAGCACTCTTGGAAGAATTGAAAGAAATCAAAACTCAAATGGAAGCTATAGGGTCAGAATTGGTTTGTGTGGCATCAAACCAAACAAGAAGATCATGTGAGATACAGGCTGAATTGAAGATCATATCGGATGGTCTTCAAGAGCTGACGAGCCCTGAAGGCAATGTGGGCAGTGTGGCTGCCCAACTTAGAGGAAGGATTGACAGGGCAACCCATGAATTTGAAGCATTAGTGACAGCCCTCAATCAATCTCAGGGAGATAACTTTAGAAGTCTAATGGATGCAATAAATAGGTTTGTGGAGGCTGCTGCTGGGGCTATTGAGCGTGGTCGCCGGTGAGGCACATTTTGTGGACATCTAGGGTTCATCTTTTTGTAAAACCCTAGGCTTATATGAAACTCTTTCTTTTGTATTAGCAATCAATCCTTGTAATGGCTTCAAATGATTGTAATGCTATATGAATGTCATAACCCTTCTTTTTGAATCTTGGAGTATGTTTCTAATACTATGATGTGCCATGGAAATGCCATAACATACCTTGAATGTTCAAACTTGACAATGTGCAACCATTTCACTATTTTCCTAACTTGACAATGCATATGAAACAGGGGGAGCACAACTTGTAATAACTACATTTAAAAGGTCTGAAATGAATTCTAAAACAAAGGGGGAGTAAACTTCACCTTCCCAAGTCATTAAATATTTCATTGTAATATGAATGCTGAATTCTAATAGGCATCGCTTTTACGCACCTAAGGAAAATTTGTCCCCTTCATTGTTGATGACAAAAAGGGGGAGTAGAACCAATATGCAATATGGAATGCTAAATGCAAAAATGCAAAATTTACACTCACACTTGAAAGTTTAATTAGAATCATGCTAAATGCAAAAATGCAAAATTGACACTCATACTTGAAAGTTTAATTAGAATCAACAAAATGAAAAGATAAAATTGAAGAATATTGGCTTTAAGACAATTGCCCTTCTGGAAAAGAAAGGGGGAGTCAAAAGTATCATCAGTATTTCATTAATTTACACTTTAACTTGACTCAAATCTAAAAGTGATAGATGATATGCCAAAATTGCTCAAAGAGCTACTAAAATCAATACTTATGCATAAGGATAGAATTGACAGTTAACTATATTGAATTATGCATACTGTATCTAGCTATAACCAAAGAACAATACTTGTACATCTGATCAAATACTGTGTATATGTTTAATTTTAAATTTTGCATATACTCAGTGTTTTATCATCATCAAAAAGGGAGAGATTGTTGACCCCCTAATGGATTTTGATGAATACAAAACACTAGAGTATAATTCCCTTTATATTAACAATTTACTTGAGCATTTTAGGTGTTTAACTAAGAATATTGTTAAGAATTGTCAAGGCATGTTCCCATATTTTTCGGAGGATTTATTGAAGATTTTTGAGATGAAGAAAACAGATCAGGGGCAGCCGAGACGTCTCCGGTTAGTTCGAGAGACGTCTCTGGCACGTAGAGAAGAAACTGGCACGTCTGGAGACGTCCCCAGCACCTACCGAGGCGTCTCACAGGGTCGGAGTCGACTCCCGGCTTTCCGGAGCCGACTCTTTCATAGACGGCAGAAAGGCCGATTTCAAGGGATGCGCGCGAGTCATCTCTGAAGGACGCGGAGTCGACTCTCTCAGGGATTCCAGAGGACTTGGTTTTTTGTTGAGAAAATGTCAGAGTCGTCCCCACGCATAAAGCACAAAAATCCCGAGATGTCCCCCGAGGCACGCAAGCCGACTCTCTCAGAAAAACAGAAAAACAAGAAATCGAGCTGTTCTTCTTCGGAGTCGTCCCCAGAAAGCGCCGAGTCGACTCCAACATCATCAAAAGATTTTTTATACAGCCGAGACATCTCTCGTTCAAGCGGAGACATCTCCGGAATGCCTGGGACGCGACTGATACACTTTTGCAGGTTTGTTTGAAATTCAAACGGCTATATTTTTGTGTCTAACGGATCTATTGCTCGTAGGAGTATAAAAAGAAGCTTTTAAGTGCCTTTAAAAAACCTCTCACCAACCAAACATAAGATTATTCAAGAGAGAAGAAAGAAAAAGGTTTTCAAGGGAGTTGGTGCTTTCAAGAGGAGAAATCAAGAGCATTCAAGTCTTCTTCATCTGATTTCGTGCTCATCTACTCACTCCCACTCGGCAATCAAAGCTCGCATTTAAGCCAACGTGATCCACATCGGAAGAACCACCATCATCCACGCTTTTCAACGGCAAAGAGGGTTCTTCCGGTTTTGTTGTTCTTCATTGTTTTATTTGCTTTCAAAGAAGCTTTTAAATTCTTGTAATACACTTGAATATTGTGCTTGTTCCAGTCAAGGGACTTGGAACAAGGGTTAGGCGTCCCAAGCCTAGGTTAAATTGGGGGATTGTAGGGTTCGTTGTTAGCCCGGGGTAAAACAACGAGTTGGGTAGTTCACTCGAAAAACTACCGGACTGTAATCGCTGATTATAGTGAAAAATTCCCAAAGGTGTTTGGGGAGTGGATGTAGGAGCAGTGGAAGCTCCGAACCACTATAAACCTTTGCGTTTGCGATTGACTGTGCTTACAACTTTAATTTTACTTTTGCACATACACTTGTGTGCTTTGTTTAATCAGACAAAAAGTTTTAAAACACCCAATTCACCCCCCTCTTGGGTGACCATCTCTGGGCAACATCAGTACTTGAGCCTTACAGCTATTAAGGAAGACACGAGGCAAATGCGAGACAATATTAGATCCGAGCTGCTAAGGCAAAGTTAAGGTGCAGAAAGGCTTGCAAATGTATTGATAGACAAGCTTGACACAATCAATGAAAGTGTGACCCAACTGACCCAGACACACGCTATGGCGACCTCAGAGATTATTGCACAACTAGGGAATGTGTCTGAAGGAATAAGCTTGGTTATGCAGGCTCATCGGCGAAGCATGGGCGCATCATCCTCTTCTGCTAGATGTCCTTAGATTTGTACTTTTATGTAATCATTTAAAGTCCTTTTGGACTTTCCATCATGTACTCAAATTTTGTAATCAATGAACTGAAGTCATTTTCTGAAACATTGAGCATTGTGTCTTTTGTGTTATGACTTTGTATGTTATGTGCTTCTACATTGATTCTTTGATACTTCACCTTTTTGCTATGATGACAAAAAAGGGGGAGAAAATATGATACATTGAATGTAAAAGAAATCTCTAAACAAGAATTTTTTTAAAAGCATTATATGATTTGTCTTTGTGGATTCGATACCTCGAGGCTCATTATCTTTCTGTTGGGGCTCCTCAAGGAGTAATCTCCAGAATCTATTCAAGGGATATTCGGAGATTAGTTGAATCATATTCAAGAACAAATCATCAGATTTTTCCTACTATAATTAAGAATTTCAGGTTTAAAACATTAAATGAAAATTCAGAAAACTCGAGCAAAATTCAAACAAAATTGAATGCACATGCTGAAGGGGAGAATATGAAATTCTAAGAAAGCAAATTCATTAAAAATATATAAGCCAAATAATTGATTGCATGATTTGAAGGCTTATATAATTTCAAATGAAAGGGAGAGCTTTAATTTCAAAGTATACTGACTCATACCTTTCAATTTTGGATACACTAAATGATTAGACATTTGAATTCATTTCGAAACTTTATTACAATTCACTTCTTGATTGAGCAATTCATTTTACAAATACTCAATGTTTTGTCATCATCAAAAAGGGAAAGATTGTGGAGTGATTGAGTAAACCCCTATTTGATTTTGATGAGCTCAAAGCATTTGAGTATATTTTATGTTATACTAATGAATTCAATCTAGTGTTTCAGGCAAATATTTGTGTATTTCTAATTAAGTGAGCTTTGGTTCAAAGTAATTTGAATAAGTATTGGACTCAATATGAACCAAAGTCTGAATCCTGAGTCGACTCCGTAAGATTACGAGTCGACTCCGAGTGGTTTAGAGTTTCTGGCACGAGCTCGAGTCGACTCCGATACTCTACGAGTCGACTCCGACTGAGAACAGAAAGAAAGACAGAAAGATGGGTTTCATACCCTGTCAGCGAGTCGACTCCAAAAGGCTTCGAGTCGACTCCGATGCTTGTCGAGTCGACTTTCGACAGTTCCGAGTCGACTCCAAAGGGTAACAAACAGAAAGACAGAACGATAGATTTTAGACCCTGTTACCGAGTCGACTTCAGAAGGATGCGAGTCGACTCCGACGTTTGGCGAGTCGACTCCGACGTTTGGCGAGTCGACTCCTAATTATGCTCGAGTCGACTTCCAGAGGAAAGCAGACTGAAAGGCAGAGAACCAACCTAGGAAACCTCGTGAACGAGTCGACTCCAAGAATTCCAGAGTCGACCCCCAAGTCAGCCGAGTCGACTCCAACAGAGTGCGAGTCGACTTCGAGGCAGATCAGTTCAATAGACAGAGAATCAGCTTTTCGGACTCTGAGAGCGAGTCATCTTCCAAAGATCTCGAGTCGCCTCCCAAGACAGCCGAGTCGACTCCAAGAGAACCCGAGTCGACTCGAGGAAGAAAAATAGATAGATGGATTTCTGAAATCCTGAGAACGAGCCGTCTTCTAAGTGCCGAGTCATCTCCAGATGTTGGCGAGTCGACTTCAGATTTGGTCCGAGTCGACTCTAGGACGGGACAAGCACTTTAATTCAAATCCTGAACAATGGGCGAGTCGTCTCCAGTAAAGCATGAGTCGACTCCAGCAACAGCCGAGTCGACTCCAATCCCAACGGATACATTGTCAGGATGTGCAGACGGGACAGAACAGCTATGAATCAGTCTCTAACGGCTATTTTTCAAATGAAACTACTTAAATAGACAGAGTGAACAGTAGTAGAGATGTAGAGAGCTATTCCATCTAAGCATTAAAGCATTTCAACCACCAAGAGCTTCCGTTGAGTAAATCCAAGAAAAAGAAGAAAAAAGTGTATTCAACTTAAATCTGAAAGTGCTTCCTTCGCATTCAAGGCTCTACTACTGTCCTCCGTCATTCGGCACATTCAAGAGGAGACTCAAAAATCGAGAAGCGCCCACTTCCTCATCTAAAATCTGTTTGAGGGCTTCTAACTCTACTTTGCTTATATTGTTCTCACACTTGCCTTTTTAGAAGCTTTCTTTGTGAACTCCCAACCTTTGTTTTTCTTACTTGATTCAATCAAGGGTTGTAAGGTTTGTTGGTGAGCCAAAGATAAAACCAACGGTGTAAGGTTGTGATTGGTAAATCGGAGAAAACCAACTGGGTTTGATTGTGAACCCGGAAAAACAATCAGGTGGTTCTAGTCGGTGAGCCTGTGAAAACTGATCGAGTTCGTTGTGATCTCGTGAAAACAACAAGTTGAGTTGTGAGCTTGTAAAACAACCGGCTGTAATCCTAAGGATTATAGTGAACTCCCAAGTGCGGCTTGGGGAGTGGACGTAGGAGCAAGAGTTGGCTCCAAACCACTATAAATTTTTCTGTGTTTGTATTGGTTGTTATCTCTTTCTCTCTCTTCACTCACTGCATCTAGTAAACTAACTAATTTGCTTGCAATAGATTTAGTTAATTACTCATTATATTTTTAATTGGTCAATATTTAATTAAAACCCAATTCACCCCCCCTCTTGGGTTGTTTTCTTGGGCAACACCCATCATAAGGTCTCCTGATTGGAGTCATCTTTTTGAAATCATGTGTGATGCATCTGATTATGCCATAGGTGTCATCTTGGGTCAGCAAGTGGGGAAGCTTCCCCATGTTATTCATTATGCGAGCAAAATCTTGAATGACACCCAACTCAACTATTCCACCACTGAAAAAGAATTGTTGGCGGTTGTTTTTGCTCTAGATAAATTTCATCCCTACCTGATAGGATCTAAGGTTCTTGTTTATTCTGATCATGCTGCTCTTAAGTACTTTCTCACGAAGAAGGATGCCAAGGCAAGGCTCATTCATTGGATCCTACTGCTCCAAGAATTTGATCTCGAAATTCGAGATAAAAAGGGATCTGAAAATGTAGTGGCTGACCACTTGTCCAGACTGATTGTTGAGTCATCTGCAGAATCCTTATCTGTATCCGAAACTTTCCTTGATGAACAACTAATGATGATTTTCCATACCAATGTTCCATGGTATGCTGACATAGTCAACTACCACGTTACTGAACAAATGCCCAGCTCTTGGACCAAGCAAGAGCAATTTCGCTTTCTAGCTCATGTGAAATGGTATTTTTGGGATGAACCACACTTATCAAATACTGTCTTGATCAGATCATCCGACGGTGTGTCCCTGAATACAAACAAAGGAAAGTCCTTTCCTTTTGTCATGACCATGCTTGTGGTGGTCATTTCAGTGGTAAAAAGATGGCTGCCAAGGTTTTGCAGCGCGGATTCTATGGGCCCACACTATTTCATGATTCACACAAGTATTGTAAAACATGTGACCGATGTCAAAGGCTAGGAAAAATTTCAAGAAAAAATGAGGTGCCCCTGAACTCGATCTTAATTGTAGAAATCTTTGATGTTTGGGGTATTGATTTTATGAATCCTTTTCCTATGTCGTTTGGGCACCAGTACATACTTCTTACTGTTGACTATGTGTCCACGTGGATTGAGGCTATCGTGTGTAAGACTAATGATCACAAAGTGGTGATCAAGTTTCTTAAGGAGTCTGTTTCGCTCGTTTTGGCACCCCTCATGCTATCATTAGTAATGGGGGGAAACATTTTTGCAATAGAATTTTCAAAGCCCTTGCTAGAAAGTACAACATTATCCACAAGGTCGGTACACTGTATCATCCACAAACGAGTAGACAAGTTGAGATTTCCAACAGGAAAATTAAGACCATCCTTGAGAAAACTGTCAATCTATCTCGAAAAGATTGGTCCCTTAGGTTAACGAATGCATTGTGGGCATATCGTACGTGCTGAGATACGCCCCGTTCGATGTGACGTTCGCAGCGGAATTCGAACGGGACGTCGTTCATCGTATGAACGTGCCTCGGATCGTAGAATTCAAAAATTTTTCTAGATCCAAATTCAGAAGATCTTTGAAGTCATTAGGGAGGAAAGAATAAGATCTGAGGAGGGTTGATTAAGATTCATAAAAATAAAACAAAAATCAAAAGTTATAAATTTGAAGATCTCATCTTCAAAAATTCTGCAGGTGTAGAACACTACAGCTTGATGATCTTTTTAGGTTCCTGGTTAAGCCGCACATATGTCCGGCCTCTACAGGTATCCACACGAATATCTAATCATCTCTGATAGGGACTTACCGGAGTGCTAGCTCCTTGCAAAGACCTCTCATGACTATCATGATATTGGAAGAAAAATCAACAACATACCTCTTTGAAGAAGAACCCTTTCTTCTTCAACCTTGCTCACAATGGAGGAAGATGAGGGATGAAGCTTTAAGCATGGATCTTCCTTGCCTTGCTCCCGTGGATGAAGAGGAAGACGAGGTCCCCTTGCTGCCGTGGAGAAGGAAGGAAGAAGAGAGGGCCTGAGGCGTGAAGGAAGAACCCTTTCTTCCTTGGCGAGTTGACCTCTTCTCTTCCCTTGCTTCTTCTTCTTTCTTTCAACACTTTGGAGAAGGAAGAGGAAGATATCCCTTGCTGCCGTGGGAGGAAGAGGAGATGCCTCTTGCTGCCGTGGGAAGGGAGAAGAAAAAAGAAAAGGAAGCGTGGAGAGGAAGAGAAGAGAATTGCTTCATAATGTCTCCCTTGCTACCCTTTTATAAATTAGGTTTAGGGCTTCTCCTAATCTTATAAGAAGTAATGGGATAATAACTCGCCCTTGGATTAATGCCAAGTGTCCAATCCTTGTGCTCATGGCGCCATCAAATAGATGTATGATATGTGTCCGCTTAATCAATTTTCTAATCACATTAAGTCTTGATCAATTTCCTAGATAAGCCTAATTCCTAATCAAATTAGAACTTAGGCTAACTCCTAATCACATTAGGATAATTAATTTAGGAGCATGCACCTACGACGCTATGTGGATTTTAAAGTCCGCATAGTGTGAACACAACTTAAGTCATATTCATCCTATGACGACATGTGGACTTTAAAATCCGCACAAATCCTGGTTTAATCAAATTGACCCAATCATTAACCCAAATCAATTTGGAAAGAAATTTGGCTCATTAAATCAGCCCAATTGCAATCAATTCCATTTAATTCTTCTTCCATTAACTCACTAACACTTAGTGGGTTAATTCAATCACCAATCATATTGATGATTGATTTCTATTGTGATTCCAAATCACAATTATGAGAGTCTAACTAATTAAATCCTCTATGTGTGTGATCCCGTAGGTTCTATTCTGACTGGTAATGAGACATATTGAGATCTCCACCTCAATATCACTGAAACTTCTTTCAGTGGACTGAAACAATTTCAGTTCTACTCTTAGGGTTCACTGATCACCAAGTGAATACCTTCGAGTCTCACAATCCACTAGTGATACCTAGCAGTATGTGGTGGCAACCCAGCAGAATGAAATATCTGAACCTCTAAGTATAGTTAACGTATGATATAGTCCCTCTATTATGGATCCTGACGTGACGGACGTTATGGATATCTCGTCAAACCCCATCGTCCGTTATATGTCAAATTTATACGACTTCCAGATCGAGATATGAAAAAAAAAAATTTCAAAGTACCTGGCTACGAATTTATCGAACTCAGTCTCATAAATCATATAGGATCAATCCCTAATCTCTCAAGATCGATAGATCCCTTCTAGATGCAACCCTCTTCCAAAATGAACCTACTGCAGCCAATCCGCACCACAAGGACCCAAATGGCTAGGGCCAAAGTTCACATGCTCGTCAAACTACAGTAACCTCACAGTGAATAGCTGAGATATCGCAGGTCAAAGGATCAGTCATACAACTGCAGCATAAGTAGTCACTGATGAGTGGATAGACATCCATGTGACTACTTTCTTTGGTTACGCTCAGTACCTTGTTCTCTAACATGTACTCGCATAATCACTCCAATGTCTCTATATTATGGACTCGAGACTCGTCCATCTGATTAAGTGATCTGTGCACTAATCTCAGCGGATCAATCATCGTCCCTCATGATGGATCCATCGATCAGGAGCATTTAGAAATTAATCCCTAATGACACATGCCTCAAATTCTCAACTCCTCGATAATATGTGTCATAATCTATTAATTTCTTGGACGATTCATGGACACATACAAACATGAATTTAAAATAAATTGCCCAAACTTATTTATTAATAAGAGTCAAATTACAAATTTGTGCCCCATATTACAAATATACATCAGCCATGTTAACTTCTAGGGCATTCTTCTAACAATCTTCCACTTGCACTAAAGCCAATCAGACATGTATTTAAGTCCCATTTTCTCAAGATGGACTTTTAATTTCTTCTGACTCAGCTCTTTAGTGAATGGGTCCACCATGTTATCAGTGGAGTCTACTCTCTGCACCTCTACATGCTTCTTTTCGAGGTAGTCGTGAATTAGATGAAATCGCCGCTCTATGTGCTTGGACTTTTGGTGAGACCTCGGCACCTTAGCCAGTGCTATGGCGCCGTTGTTGTCGCAGAAAAGAGTTATGGCATCTGATGATATGACCCCTAGATCTTCAATAAACTTCTTGTACCAGAACACTTTCTTCGCAGCATCCGATGTAGTAATGTACTCTTCTTCCATGATAGAATCTGCAATAATCGGTTGCTTGGAAATCTTCCAATTTACCGATCCTCCATTGCATAAGAATACATATCCTGATGTAGACTTTCTATCATCAGGGTCAGTCATGAAGTCTGAATCAGTATATCCTTCTACCTTTAACTTTGTGCCTCCCCCAAAGTCTAAAAATATATCCTTAGTCCTTCTCAAATACTTAATGATATTTTTCACAGCTCTCCAGTGCTCTTCGCCTCGATTTGACTGATATCTGCTCGTGACACTCACAGCATGTGCTATATCAGGTCGAGTACATAGCATGGCATACATGAGGCTCCCTATTGCCGATGCATAAGGGATCCTACTCATGCGCTGAATCTCTTCAGATATTTTGAGGCACATCTTTTTAGAGAGATTTATCCCATGTCTTAGGGGTAACAATCCCCTCTTAGAGTTTTCCATGCTGAACCTCTTCAGCACTTCCTCTATATACATTTTCTATGATAGGCCAAGCATTCTCTTAGATCTATCTTTATAGACCTTAATCCCCAAAATATAAGATGCTTCACCTAGGTTTTTCATGGAGAACTTCTTAGACAACCATAACTTGACCGATGTGAGCATGGGAATATCATTCCCAATCAGAAGTATATCATCCACGTACAATACGAGGAATACTATAGCTCTCCTACTGATCTTTTTGTACACACATGGTTCCTCTTCGTTCTTGATGAAATCAAATGATTTGATCACATCATCGAAACGAGTGTTCCAACTCCGAGATGCTTGCTTTAGTCCATAAATGGATCTTTGCAGCTTGCAGACCTTGTGATCACCATCACTGGAAGTGAAATCCTAAGGCTGTTCCATATAGATATCTTCCTCAAAATATCCATTAAGAAATGCAGTTTTCACATCAATCTGCCATATCTCATAATCATGATAAGCTGCAATGGCAAGCAACGTTCGAATGGACTTCAGCATGGCTACCGATGAAAAGGTATCCTGATAGTCAATGCCTTTGCACTGACTATAACCTTTTGCCACCAACCTTGCCTTATAGGTCTCTACCTTGCCATCCGAACCTATTTTCTTTTTGTAGATCCATTTACACCTAATAGGTACTATACCTTCATGTGGATCTACTAAGGTCCATACTTCGTTGGAATGCATGGAGTCTATTTCTGACTTCATTGCATCCATCCATTTTTTGGAGTTGATATCTAACATCGCTTCGTTGTAGGTCTTGGGATCATCACTATGATCTCTTTCTCCCATGAGGAACTCTTTCTTTATTTCCTCTGCAAGCATACCTAAGTATCTTTCAGGAGGATAGGAGATCCTACTGGATCTACGAAGTGGACGAGGTTCTTCATGTATTGGCTCAATGTGAATAGGTTCACTAGGCTCAATTGCTCTTTGCTCTTCAGAGACTTTCTCTTCGAGCTCACTTTTTCTCCCACTGCCTCTATCAAGGATAAACTATTTTTTCAAGAAGATAGCATATTGGCTCACAAATACTTTGTGATCCTCTAGGATGTAAAAATTATATCCTAACGACTCTTTAGAATATCCAATGAAACGAGCACCAATTGTCCTAGCCTCTAACTTGTCTGCTTGTTGTCGCTTGACTTGGGCTGGACATCCCCAAATCTTGAGATAACCAAGACTTGGTTTCTTACCATGCCATATCTCATATGGTGTGGTTGAAACGGACTTAGAGAAAACTCTATTCAATATGTAGATAGCTGTAAGTAGGACATCTCCCTACAAGAATAAGGGTAAGTTAGTGAAGCTTATCATGGACCTGACCATATCCAATAGGATCCGATTCCTCCTTTCTGACACTCCGTTGAGTTGAGGTGTTCCAAGAGGTGTCCATTGTGAAACTATACCATTTTGTTTGAGATAATCGCGAAACTCTCCGTTGAATTCTTTGAACCTTTCAAATGCTTCAGATTTATATCTCATAAGATAGACATAACCATACCATGAGAAATCATCAGTAAAAGTAATAAAGTAGAAAAATTGACCTCTAGTCTACACATCGAATGGGCCACACACATCAGTATGTACTAGGGCAAGTATTTCAGTGGACCTCTCCTCGTGTCCTACAAAGGATAATTTGGCCATTTTTTCTTGAAGGGCAGGATTCACAAATCGGATATGACTCAGAAGTCAATGAACTCAAAAGCCCATGTTTCTCCAATTTTTAATTCTGTCTTCTCCTATATGACCAAGTCTGAGGTGCCACAAATACTTTTGATTTATCTCATCTCTAGATCTTTTAGATCCTATGGTACTCACTGTATGCTTAGATACGTTCACAGATACATCCATATGTAAATGATAGAGACCGTCAATCATAAAACCACATCCAAACAGTTTATTTCATAAATAAATGGAAACATAGTCTTTATTGAAATTGAATTCATAATGTTTCTGTGCTAGACAAGATACAGAAATAAGATTTCTGCTAGCACTAGGTACAAAATAACAATCTCTAAGTATCAAACTAAATCCTAACGGTAAATGCAAAGAAAATATGCCCATAGCAACAACAGCAACTCTTGCTCCATTGCCAACCCGTAGGGTTACCGCACCTTCCGTAAGTCTTCTATTTTTCTTTAGACTTTGCATAGTAGTGCACAAGTGAACACTGCAACCAGAGTCTATAACCCAACTGGAAATAAAAGAATCATTAGATTAGTTTTAATAATGAGCATGTTAGACATACCTTCAGAAGGCGTGTCACCCTTCTTACTCTTTATACTTCCCATGTAGATAGGATAGTTTTTTTTCCAATGGCCATCCTCATTGCAATGGAAACACTTTCCTTTGGGTTCGGCCTTCTTCTTGGGAACTGCCTTCTTCAATTTTTTCTCGATCTTCTGTTTCTTCGCAGGCTTCTTCTTCTTCCTAGTAGACTTCCTCTTGGAAGTAGAAGCTAGCTCAGCAGCGAGAACTATGCCCTTTGAACCTTTCAAGGCCTCCTCAGTTGTCACCAACATATTCAACAATTCAAGCTTGGTGCATTCAATTTTATTTATATGGTATACAATAAACTACCCATATGAAGATGGCAATGATTGTAGGATCAAATCCGTTTGCAAATCCTTGTACATAGTCATGCCAAGATTCCTAAGCTCCTCAAGATCCTTGATCATGGTCAAGCCATGTTCATGGATGGACTGCCCATCACGCATCTTGGCTTTGAAGAGCCGCTTGGACACTTCAAACCTCGCTGCACGACTCTATTCACCATACAACTCTTGTAGGTGATCAAGTATGTCCTTAGCAGTCTTCATGCTCTCATGCTGGCATTGCAAGTCGTTGGACATGGATGCCAAAATGTAGCACCTAACCTTATTATCGTCATCCAACCATTTTGCATGCGTCTCACGCTGCTCGTTGGTTGCACGGGCTGGTAACGAAGGGAGTTCATGGTCAAGAATATAAGCTATCTTTTTGCAACTCAAGACGATCTTCAAGTTGCAGAGCCAATCTTTGTAGTTTGGTCCGGTCAACCAATTGTTATCTAGAATTCGAACTATCGGGTTGAAAGCCATTGACATCTGCAGAGAGTAAAGATTCTAATTAGAAATTTGTATTTGACATTAATTTATTTTAGGGACTTTAAAAATAAAATTGGATCAAATCCTCCCACTATTTCTTGGATCTCTCACACTCCTCTGGTAAAGATACGGAAACCTGCGACTTAGGGTTTTGAGTGGGATACTGTGGTCCCACCAATCTATATGTCACCTCACCTAACAGTTATTGGAGACACATAGACGATGAGTGTACAACTCTTGTACAATGCTTCGTCAGCATATTGAGCTAACCTGGTCTCCAAGTCATAAGGACCTCACCTAACAGTTATTGGATCCGTTCCTTGGTTAAGTCAGACCCACCGTATATCCTATAAAAATAAAGCTGGATTGGGTCCTCACCTAACAGTTATTGGAGCCCAACCCCATCTTTACCCCACAACATCTCATGTTAATAGAGAGGTCCAATCCCCCGATGCAACTAGCCCACTGTATCCAGTCAAGACTAATCAACGCCGGAAAGATCTTAGCAACTCTACTACAGTGGAAGATCAATCGACTTAATATTGGGTAATCAGATCTTAGTGATTCCAACTTTGAACTTTTCATAGAAGGTAATCGATCAATTGATCAGGTAAGCAGGTAGGAGGCTCCCCTTACTCAGAGAGTACGGTCCTAATTAAGTAGCCACCTTTAAGCTTTCCTAGACACCAATTAGATCAATTAATCAAAAATGGTTAGCTCAATGTATCGTTCACTCTCGATTGATTTAGGAAGGTTTTAGGTCTCTTGGAATTTATATCTAATATAACCATCTAACCCATACCATATGCCATTCGATTTACATCTTATGTAAATGTCACATTGGTTCAGGTTTACATCCAATGTAATTATGAAACCTTTCATATATTATGTGATTACATCTTATGTAAATGATATAATTGTTTCAGTTTACATCTTATGTAAATGTCCTATTGTTTAAGGATTTTATTTACATCTAAAGCAAATAAATTTTGTTTAACTAATACATACATCTCATGCATACATTGTTTTAAACATAACCTTAAACAAGTATGAACATTATGATTACCACATGCATCTCATGTATATTTTTAGATCTGAAACTTTAAACCTATTATGCTATTCTTTGAACTTCAGATCATGCATTACTTGATTTAAAACATTGTAATCTAATTGCAATTTTAAAATAATTTGCAAGATCATAGCAAATAAAAATCTGCATGCTGAAAATTTTAGTAACCTGAAATTTCAGCATGCAGAAAATCCAGCAAGCATAATTCCTTTAAAAATTAGATTAAAAATATGGTAATCAATCCTTAAGTCCTAATCATGCTTTCTAGAACCATGGCTCTGATACCACTGCTGAGATACGCCCCGTTCGATGCGACGTTTACAGCAGAATTCGAACGGAACGTCGTTCATCGTATGAACGTGCCTCGGATCGTAGAATTCAAAAAAAAAAATTTGGTCCAAATCCAGAAGATTTTTGAACTCATTACGGAGGGAAGAATAGGATCTGAGGAGGGTTGATTAAGATTCATAAAAATAAAACAAAAATCAAAAGTTATAAATTTGAAGATCTCATCTTCAAAAATTCTGCATGTGTAGAACACTGCAGCCTGATGATCCTTCTAGGTTCCTGGTTAAGCCGCATATGTATCCGGCCTCTACAGGTATCCACACGAGGATCTAATCATCTGAGAGAGGATCTTACTGGAGTGCTAGCTCCTTGCAAAGACCTCTAATGACTATCATGATATTGGAAGAAAAATCAATATACCTCTTTGAAGAAGAACCCTTTCTTCTTCAACCTTACTCGCAATGGAGGAAGATAAGGGATGAAGCTTTAAGCGTGGATCTTCCTTGCCTTGCTCCCATAGATGAAGAGGAAGACGAGGTCTCCTTGCCGCCGTGGAGAAGGAAGGAAGAAGAGAGGGCTTGAGGCGTGAAGGAAGAACCCTTTTTTCCTTGGCAAGTTGATCTCTTCTCTTCCTTTGCTTCTTCTTCTTTCTTTCAACACTTTGGAGAAGGAAAAGGAAGATATCCCTTGCTGCCGTGGGAGGAAGAGGAGAAGCCTCTTGCTACCATGGGAAGGGAGAACAAAAGAGAAAGGAAGGCGTGGAGAGGAAGAGGAGAGAATTGCTTCATGATGTCTCCCTTGCTACCCTTTTATAGGTTGGGTTTAGGGCTTCTCCTAATCTTATTAGGAGTATGGGATAATAACTCGCCCTTGGATTAATGCCAAGTGTCCAATCCTTATGCTCATGGCACCATCAAATAGATGCATGACATGTGTCCACTTAATCAATTTTCTAATCACATTAGGTCTTGATCCATTTTCTAGATAAGCCTAATTCCTAATCAAATTAGGACTTAGGCTAACTCCTAATCACATTAGGATAATTAATTTGGGAGCATGCATCCTACGACGCTATGCGGACTTCAAAGTCCGCATAGTGTGAACACGACTTAAGTCATATTCATCCTACGACGATATTTGGACTTTAAAATCCGCACAAATCCTGGTTTAATCAAATTGACCCAATCATGAACCCAAATCAATTTGGGTCGAACCTAATTTGATTTGGCTCATTAAATTAGCCCAATTGCAATCAATTACAATCAATTCTACTTAATTCTTCTTCCATTAACTCACTAACACTTAGTGGGTTAATTCAATCACCAATCACAATTGATTTCTATTGATGATTGATTTCTATTGTGATTCCAAATCACAATTATGATAGTCTGACTAATTAAATCCTCTATGTGTGTGATCCCGTAGGTTCTATTCTGACTGGTAGTGAGACATATTGAGATCTCCATCTCAATATCACTGAAACTTCTTTCAATGGACTGAAACAATTTCAGCTCTACTCTTAGGGTTCACTGATCACCAAGTGAATGCCTTCGAGTCTCATAATCTACTAGTGACACTTAGCAGTATGTGGTGGCAATCCAGCAGAATGAAATATCTGAACCTCTAAGTGCAGTTAGCGTATGATACAATCCCTCTATCATGGATCCCGACGTGACGGAGGTTATGGATATCTCGTCAAATCTCATCGTCCGTCATATATCAAATTTATACGACTTCTAGTTCGAGATATGAAAAACTTTTTTTCCAAAATACCTGGCCAAGAATTTATCGAACTCAGTCTCATAAATCACATAGGATCACTCCTAATCTATCAAGATCGATAGATCCCTTCTAGATGCAACCCTATTCCAAAATGAACCTACTGCAGCCAATCCGCACCACAAGGATCTAAATGGCTAGGGCCCAAGTTCACATGCTCATCAAACTACAGTAACCTCATAGTGAATAGCTGAGGCATTGCAGGTCAAAGGACCAGTCATATAACTGCAGCATAAGTAGTCACTGACGAGTGAATAGACATCCATGTAACTACTTTCTTTAGTCACGCTCAGTACCTTGTTCTCTAACAAGTGCTCGCATAATCAAGTATGAATGTAAGGCATGAAACACAAGAGATAAGGCATCACAAACATAAAGATGTATAGTGGTACGGTGCACCCCAGCACCTACATCCACTCCCCAAGACCTTTTGGAAATTTTACTATAATCCCTCAGATTACAGCCGGTTGTTTTACAAGCTCACAACCTAACTTGTTGTTTTCACGAGATCACAACGAACTCGGTCGGTTTTCACAGGCTCACTGACTAGAACCGACCGATTGCTTTTCCGGATTCACAATTAAACCCAGTTGGTTTTTTTCGGTCCACCAACCACAACCTTACACCGTTGGTTTTTCCTTTGGCTCACCAACAAACCTTAACCTCTTGATTTAATTAAGGGATTGAATCAAGTTACAAGATATTAGAACAAGAATTTAAAGCAAATACAAGCTTCTTAAACAAGCAGATATAGCAAATATAAACAAGTAGAGTAAAGAGAAGAAGCCCTCAAACAAATTTTGTAGATGAAGGAACTTGGCTTCTTCTTTACTTGACCCTCTTTTGATTTCACACGAGCTATAGGATCACTGAGGCAGCATACAGTTGGAGAGGAAGCTTTGGGATTCACTTGGATGGTCTTCTTCTCTAACTTTTGCTTTGAATGGCCATTTTGTGCTTTTGGAAGGTTTCTCTTGAAATCTCGTTGAAATCTCTTTCTTATGTGTTCTCTTCCACTTCCTTAACTTCTCCTCTAGCTCTTCCCTTGATGTTATAGCTTTGGATGGCGTGGGAACAAAGATCTAGCCGTTAGAGACAAAAATAGAGCCGTTGGAGTTGAGAAAAAAACTAGCCGTTATGCCTCCTAGCGTGCTCGAGTCGACTCGGCTGAAGAAGTCGACTCATGAATAAGAGTCTGCCGGCACTGTAGCTAGGAGTCGACTCGAGCACTGTAGCGCTGAAGTAGGAGTCGACTCGAGCACTGTAGTGCTGAAAATCAACTCTCTATCTTTTTGTCTGTTCTCAGTTAGAGTCGACTCACAGAGTCTCGGAGTCGATCGAGCACTGTTCCTTGATACTCTAGAGTGCCAGAGTCGACTCTGAACTTCCAGGAGTCGACTCGAGGACTATTCTTTTGAATCTTTCTTTGAATTTGCTCCTCCAACTTGAATCCTTTGAACTTAAAACTTGGGCCAATGAAGTATAACTTTCTTTCAACTTTTTGAGAGCTTTTGAGGCCTTCTTGTATTTTTCCAACTTGCTATGTTCCTTGCAAAACAAATTATCTTTCTCTTGCAGCACAAACATTAGTAATTATACTTCAAGGTTTTGTGATCATCAAAATCAATCTTTAAATCAATCTTTGGGTCATCAATCTCCCTCTTTTTGATGATTATAAAACTTAGAGTATGTGCAATATAAAATATATTGTGTTCTAGAACTAATGCATAGCTAAGTTGCATGAAGTAGAAAACATATATCTTTAAAATATACTTTATGATAATGCTTTAGATTTATTCAACTTAACATAATCAACACGTAAAGCATTATGAGCATATACTCAAATATTTTAAAGATAATGAAACATTAAGCACAAAGCAGTAAATGATACTCAAATATTCTTTTTCCTTATTGCACTCTGATTTTCAGTCAATGCATGTGGAATTATTGCACAAATATGAATCATATAACTCAAGGCAATAATGTCAGAATATCGCTTCCTTGTGGATCGACCTCTTACGACCACTATTCTTCGAGTAGAACAGGTAAGAGTAAAATTAATTTAAACTTTGTTTGTCAGTTCTAACAACAATCTATTTAGCATATTTTTAGGTAAACAGAAAATCGGACAACAAAATTTTGGCGCCGTTGCCGGGGAGGCAAATCAAGAAGCAAGAACGATCACGAAGATCAAATTGAATTTTGGATGCCCGGAGTGAATGCACTTCGGTAGTAAGTTTTTTTTATTTCTATTAATTTCTCTTATTTTGATTATTTTTAGTTAATAATTTCATAGTTATTAAATTCTAAAATTTGAAATTCGGAATTTAAAATAAAATAAATTAAATTAAAAAAAATTAAAATTTTAAAAATTTTTCCAAAATTCTAAAATTTAAAAATTTAAATTTAAAATATGAATTCTGAAATTCAAAATTTGAAAAAAAAAATTTAAAAAAAATTGCTAGTAATTGATAGGGTGCAATCCCCCCGAGGTTATCATACCTCTATTGGGGCTCCTCACGGAGTAATCTCCAAAGCTTATTCAACGGGCATTCGAAGATTGACTGACGCATAAAGATTAGTTCTTAGTTTACATTCAAGTTATTCCTATAAATTTTTTTAAAAAAAATATAAAATTTAAAAAAAATTAAAGAAAAATAAATATAAATATAAAAAAAATTGCTTGCTCATTTAATCAGTACAACCTAATGACATTCCATAAACTTTAAAAAAAATTCATTTAATATTTGCTGCATTTAGTATTAAGCATTTGCATAAAATAATTTAAGGGCAAAACCCATTAAAAAGATAAGGTCGGAAAGTCATTACCTGTCCTCAGCCCAAAAATCACCACCTTGCATATATATCCTAAGCCGAATTAAATTAAAATCAATTAAACATTGGCCTTAGGATTTTCGAGCTCAATTAGGCTCTTGGAAAGAAGCGGCTGAAAGCCACTTCAGAGAGAATTTAGTAATTGGTGATGTCTAGAAAAGTTTTACAACAGTGAGAACTGTTACGGATATTGTGGTACTGGTGTATCCCTTCTGGCACCATCACACACCCCGGAACTTTCCTGGTCACTGATTACTGGATCGCTTAACTGGTAAGCTCAAGCTTAATCTGAAAGGAAGATTAGGAGCTGTCTAATCTAGAAAGAATTTTAGAAACTTTTTAACCTGATAAATCTCTGTGCAACTAGATTAAAAGCCACTAAACCTTCTTTAATCTCAAGATTACAGAGCCAATCCATTGTGTGGTGTTGATTGTGGTCATCTTGGTCTAGCCCTTCTTTTTCTCTCTTAGGATTTCGTTTAGGAGTCGAGTCTAATTAGTTGTGGATAATGTATGCATGGTAGAAGATCATAAGGGGTAAGTTAACACCATTTAACCCAGAGGTTGGAAAAAATTATCGTCACATCCGACGAATTATTGATCAACCACCAATCTCTACAATAGGTGATCATATTAGAACCCTGAATAAATTATTCGCTTCTGCATCCGCTAGTCCACCTACATGTATAGTGTTGCCAATAAATAACGTAGCCCAATTTGAAATTCGGGCTGCGACAATAAATATGCTACCCAAATTCCATGGGTTTGAAAGTGAACAACCCTACATACATCTAAATAAATTCATGACAATTTGTCAAACTTTCAAAAATCAAAATTTAGATGAAGAAAGTGTAAAATTGAGATTGTTCCCAATGACCTTAGAGGATCGAGCTGCAGCATGGCTATATTCTCTGGCCCCAAATTCCATCACAACATGGGAACAACTATCTAGGAAGTTCATGGCAAAATTTTATCCCATAATTAAAATAGAAAAAATTAAGGATGCCATAAGAACTTTCATTGAAAAATCTGAAGAGGAATTCTTCCAAACTTGGGAACGATTCCATGACTTGTTGGTCAAATGCCCACACCATGGGCTTGATAAGGCTGATCTGGTCCACTTCTTTTATAAAGGACTACTTCCGGCACATAAAAACATGATTGAGTCCATGCACAAGGAAAGGTTCATGAACCAAACCTCGGATCAAGCCTATGAATTTCTT
Organism: Phoenix dactylifera; assembly: GCF_009389715.1. Lineage (NCBI taxonomy): Eukaryota > Viridiplantae > Streptophyta > Magnoliopsida > Arecales > Arecaceae > Phoenix > Phoenix dactylifera. Next base: position 478,211 of record NW_024067703.1, read on the forward strand.
GTTGACTTAGCCGAGAACGCCCAAAATTGGAGTAGCTATGGTGAGGAAGTAAATAGAGATGAGTTCGGGTCTAGAAAATTAGGTAATTATGAAATAAAAGCAGACCTAGATCTCAAAAATGTCATGTCCAATCTGGTGACTGGAGTGAACAACTTAAGTAAAAAGTTTGATACTTTCACTATTTTCACTAGTTCGAGTTTATACGAAGAGTCAAATCCCATCATGAAAGTGGAACATGAGCCACATAGTTTGTGTATCTTGTGTAACAGTCCTGAGCATCTAGTGGAGTGCTGCCCTAATCTGCCCACGATAAAGGTCGAGCAAGCAAACGCTCTAAATTCAATAGTGCCTTTAAGAAGCCCACTCCCAATTCATTCAGCCCAGTCTACCACCCTGATAATAGGTTCCACCCAAATTTTTCATACAAGCAGAATGAACCTATTTAGCATCAAGGTGAGCCACTAGGTTTTCAAAAAAACTTTTCCAGGATAGGTCCATCACAAATGAACCAACCTTTGGTTCCATCTTTACCTCCTTATAATGCCCCTATCCCACAGCAACCTTCACCATTAGAAACCATGATGGCTAATATGATGAAACAACAACAAGATTTTATCCAACAGCAACAACAAACCAACATGACCCAAACCCAGACTAACCAATTCCATACACAAGCAATTGCAAAACTTGAAGTTAGTCTGAACCAAATAGCAAACTCTCTAGGGGATAGGAAGAAAGGTGAACTACCAAGTCAACCAGTGCCTAACCCTAGTAGACAACAAGGTCAGAGAGGTCAGTATCAAATCGATTCTAATGATAATCCGACCCATGAAGTCTAGGCAATTACCACTTTAAGGTCTGGCAAGCAAGTGGACAATAAAGTCCAACTTTCTGAACACGTAAAAGAAAATAAACATGAACCCAATAAGAACCCTATTCAAAAGAGGGGTCAAGAACAGGACAAACCAGAAAAAAAGGAAGAATCCATAGAAACATACAAACCTAAGGTTCCCTTTCCCAGTAGACTTCAGGACTCCAAGAAACAATCTAACTTTGATGAAATAATGGAAGTCTTTAAAAATATTCAAATAAATATACCTTTCCTCGATGCCATACGACAAATTTTCTTCTATACAAAATTCTTGAAAGACCTCATCACGGTCAAAAGAAAAACCAGCATTCCTAGGCAAGCTATTATGGCTGCACAGGCTTCATCTCTCATTCAACAACAGATTGCCCCAAAATACAAAGATCCTGGTTGCCCTACCATTGAAATAAAAATAGGAGAAACGATTATCCAGAGAGCCCTATTAGACTTAGGAGCAAGTGTAAACCTGTTACCCTATTCTGTCTACACCGAACTAGGTTTGGGAAAATTAAGGCCCACAAACATTACTTTGTCATTAGCGGATAGGACTGTGAAGTATCCTAAGAAAATTGTTGAGGATGTAATTGTAAAGGTGAATAAGCATTATTATCCTGTGGATTTTGTAGTCCTCGAAACTGAACTAGTAAAAAATTCAGGTAGTCACATCCCGGTAATCCTTGGCAGACCATTTTTGGCCACTTCAAATGCTGTGATCAATTTTCGAAATGGGATAATGACCTTAGCATTTGAAAACTTGACCGTCCAACTCAATATCTTTCACAGTAGTAATGAACCATCTGAGATGGACGATTTAGAAGAAATTCACATGATTGAAAACATAATCAGCAAGTCCTTCTAGGAATCAAGTTATTCTGATCCACTAGAAAGATGTTTGGCCCAATTCAGTCAAGATTGTGAGAAAGGAGAGTCGAATTAGGAGGTTAATGCATTGTTAGATTCCATTCCTGTAATGGATATTAGTAGATGGGCTACTAAATTTGAATCATTACCTATACCTGAATCCGAGCTAGTACGTTCAAGTGTCAAACCTCCCCAGCTTGAACTTAAAGATCTGCCTGAAAATTTAAAATATGCATTTCTCAGGGACAACAACACCTTACCTATTATTATTGCATCATATTTAACTGAAGAACAGGAAGAGAAGTTGTTAAATATCCTTCAGAAAAATCAAGAAGCGATCAGCTGGTCTATAGCTGATATCAAGGGGATTAACCCTTCTGTGGTCCAACATAAAATTCATCTAGAAGAGGATGCAAAAATCTCTAGAGAACCACAAAGGCGACTTAACCCAGTCATGAAGGATGTGGTCCGAGCTGAAATCATTAAACTCTTAGATGCAGGGATTATATATCCTATTTTTGATAGCCAGTGGGTGAGCCTAGTTCAAGTCGTACCAAAGAAATCTGGAATCACTGTAACTAAGAATGACCACAATGAGTTAGTTCCAACTCGAATCCAAACTGGATGGCGAGTATGCATCGACTACAGAAAGCTGAACGCCATGACTAGGAAAGACCACTTCCCACTATCCTTCATTGACCAAATATTAGAACGTCTAGCTGGCCACTCTCATTACTGTTTCCTTGATGGTTATTCTAGAAATAACCAAGTTCCAATTGCACGTGAGGATCAAGAGAAAACCACATTCATCTATCCTTATGGCACTTTTGCCTATCGTCGCATGCCTTTTGGCTTATGCAATGCACTGGCTACATTCCAGCGGTGTATGATGAGCATTTTCTCCGACATGGTGGAAAATTTTTTAGAAGTTTTTATGGATGACTTTTCTGTATTCGGATCTAATTTCAATGAATGTCTGCATCACTTGACCCTTGTAATAGAACGATGTAAAGAGAAAAATTTAGTTCTCAACTGGGAAAAATATCATTTTATGGTTCAATCAGGTATTGTTTTGGGACACATTGTGTCATAAAGGAGAATTGAGGTGGATAAAGCCAAAGTAGAATTAATTGCTAAGTTACCACCTCCTAAAACTGTTAGGGAAGTCAGATCCTTTTTAGGGCATGCAGGTTTTTACCACCACTTTATCAAGAATTTCAGTAAATTGTCGAAACCCTTATGCGATCTGTTGGCGAAAGATGCTATTTTTAATTTTTTGCCAATTTATATAACTGCTTTCGAAATACTGAAGTCTGAACTAACCTCAGTACCCATCATAAGGTCCCCTGATTGGAATCTGCCATTTGAAATCATGTGTGATGCATCTGATTATGCAATAGGTGCCGTCCTAGGTCAGCGAGTGGGGAAGCTTCCCCATGTGATTCATTATACGAGCAGAACTCTGAATGACGCCCAACTCAACTATTCTACCACTGAAAAAGAGTTGTTGGCTGTTGTCTTTGCTCTTGACAAATTTTGTCCCTATCTGATAGGATCCAAGGTCCTTATTTACTCAGATCATGCCGCCCTTAAGTACCTTCTCACAAAGAAGGATGCCAAGGCAAGACTCATTCATTGGATCCTATTGCTCCAGAAATTTGATCTTGAAATACAAGATAAAAAGGGATCTGAAAATATTGTAGCTAACCACTTGTCTAGATTAATTGTTGAATCATCTAGAGAATCCATGCCTGTGTCCGAGACCTTCTCTGATGAACAATTAATGATGATTTTCCATACCAATCTTCCATGGTATACTGATGTAGTCAACTATCTAGTTACTGAACGAATGCCCAATTCATGGACCAAGCAAGAGAAATTCCGCTTCCTAGCTCGTGTAAAATGGTATTTTTGGAATGAACCATACTTGTTCAAATACTGTCCTGATCAAATCATCAGACGATGCATCCCTGAACACGATCAAAGGAATGTCCTTTTCTTTTGTCATGACCATGCTTGTGGTGGTCATTTTAGTGGAAAGAAAACTGCTGCAAAAGTTTTGCAGTACGGATTTTATTGGCCCACACTTTTTCGAGATGCGCATGACTATTGTAAATCTTGTGATCGATGTCAACGATTAGGAAAACTTTCGAAAAAAAATGAGATGCCCCTGAACCCTATCTTAATTATAGAAATCTTTGATGTTTAGGGTATTGATTTTATGGGTCCTTTTCCTATGTCGTTTGGGCATCAATACATTCTTGTGGCAGTTGACTATGTATCAAAATGGATTGAGGCTATCGCGTGTAAGACCAATGATCACAAAGTGGTGATCAAATTTCTTAAAGAATATATCTTTGCTCGTTTTGGCACCCCTCGTGCTATCATTAGTGATGGGGGGAAACATTTTTGTAATAAAATTTTTAAAGCCCTTATGAAAAAGTACGACATTAATCACAAGGTCAGTACACCATATCATCTACAAACAAGAGGACAAGTCGAAATTTTCAATCGAAAAATCAAGACCATCCTTGAAAAAACTATTAATACATCTCGGAAGGATGGGTCTCTTAGGCTAACAGATGCACTATGGGCATATCGGACGGCTTACAAAACACCAATTGGAATGTCTCCATATAGAACTTTCTATGGCAAGGCCTGCCATTTACCTATCGAGTTAGAGCACAGGGCCTATTGGGCGATTAAAAATTTAAATTTCGATCTTGACAAAGCGGGAGAACATAGGAAGCTTCAACTCGATGAGCTTGAAGAAATTATAAACGATGCTTACGAGTGTGCCAAGAAGTACAAAGATCGCATGAAGATCATGCATGATAAAATGATCATTCGTATGGAATTTCACCAAGGACAAAAAATCCTTCTATAAGACTCTCGATTACATCTATTTCCTGAAAAACTTAAATCTCGCTGGACTGGCCCATACATGGTAGAGAAAGTGCATCCGCATGGTGCAATAGTAATATGCAATACCAAGGATGGTAGGTCCTTTCAAGTCAATGGACATCGTTTAAAACCATACCTTAAGTATCTGAGTCCAGAAGTTGAGGAGACACTTCTGACCGACCCTGTCTATCATGAATGAATTAGAATTGTCTGGCTGAAGACATAAAACTTAGCGCTCTTGAGAGGCAACCCAACAAGTAAAGATTAAAATTATTATTAATAAGTTACTAACATGCAGGTTTGGGGGTATTTTTCCCAATCTTCAAGTTATTCAGCCATATCAAAGTCTAAAATCAGGTAATGTCTCCTCTGCCCTATTACTATTTTAATTTTCTCAACATTGAGGACAATGCTGAATTTAGGTATGGGGTTGAGAATATTTTTGATTTTTATGCCAAAAAAAAAGTGGGATTTCAAATTTTTAACTCAAATTCTAATCTTTTTGGCTGTACAAACTAGAAATTGTTTTGACAACAGCTTTGAGTTAAGAAATATAATAGCAGTTCTAGCTTGAGTTTTCATTTCACCTGTCTTCTGCTAACATGATAGAAGATGCTTTAGCACTTACACGTAAGCACATGAATAGTGGGGTATGTAAACTTGCAACTAATGTGAATACTTCTAATCTTCTAGATAATTTAAAATTAGGTGTGTAATGAACACCAAAAAAAAAGAAAAAAAAGGGGAAAGATAAAATAAAATAAAATAATGAGTTTATTTTAAGTCTTCTCACAGAGTAACCGGGCCTTTTGCTTGGCAAGTAGCGAGTGTTCGCGTAAAAAGATGAGGATGGCTGAGATTAAACTCCGAGTGACTAATTTCGTCTTGCAGCCTAGTTGACTTGAGTTATTAAGCCTGTTAGGGTGTCTTTACACCTAGTGCCCTGAGCCATCTGGATCGGGAGTCATTGGCCTAACACTCGCTACATGGGTTAGCTAGAAAGCTTAATAAGGCTAGATATTGCACAAGTCATTCTTCTTAGCATTCAGTCTAATTAAAAAATAATAATAAAAAAAAAATTAAATAAATCTAAGGTGCTCATTACCAGTTAACTCTATAAAGTCTTGAAAATTGGAGTGATCATGTTGGAAGTAAATGAAAGCCACCCATTTATATGATACTATCTTGCACCTCACTACCCTCTTGACTTGTTAGCAGATAGATGGGATGTAATGAAACTTGAGTTAGAGTCTATTTAAATATGATACCAACAAGTCTCTATTGTCCTTGCAACTCTAGTTTCATACAGTAATACTTGTTCAAATTTTAAATTAAAAATTGAAAATCCCTAACTGATGAAGTTTGTGGGTAACTTCACTGCAAACCCTTACAAGACAACACTCATCCACTAGGATAACCTAGGGGTTTAACGGCTTGTTGCACGTGCTAAGTGCAATCGTGATGCTCTACGAAAGTGGGTACATATCTTAATTTTGTGTACTTAGCTTCAATAAAAAGTCATAGGTTAGACTACATCTTTTGTGCCCTCATTTATCATTTTCGCACTAAATTGCTAGAGACTAGCAATAAGCTAGTTGGGGGGTGTGATGAGAGCACAAAAGTGCAATCGTCATTCCATCTTAATTACTATTATAGCTAATGATTAATGATAAAATTAACTAATTAACGTTGTATTTGTGTTTGAGTGCAAGTAATCCAAGAGACCCAATAACATTGGGTTTGAGCTCAGTTCATCCCAGCGTGCCAGCCAGCAACAGCCTGTGCCGTGCCATGCCTCAGCGTATCAACCCATTCCAAGCTTCACGCGATGAAGGTCCCAACCGAAGCCATGCAGTCCCCATATCCAGCTCGTCTCCATTCCTTCTGGCCGTTTCGAGCAAACACATGTCCGAGCTCAAGTCAAGCCAGCATCTTTGCGTGATGGAGCTCATCCCGCATTCCAGCCGCAGCCAAATCCTTCCTGTGATATCAGCGTCCAAAGCCTTCCACGCCCGATTTCAAGCCTCCCAATGTGGTCACAGCAACATTTCCTCCTCCATTTCAGCATCAACAGCGCATGCAATCTCCTGTGATCCCAGCCTCCACCGCGTTCGTAATCAGCCCCCTTCCCGAATCAGCGCCCCTCAAGCGTGATCCAAGCATCGCGCCCATCCTTTCGGATTCCATCCACGACCCAGCCGCTCGTGAAGCCCCGTTGATCGTGTCTGCCCTCTTCACGCTCCCGGCTCCTCCCAGTGATCCCACGGCCAGCCGTGAAGCATCCCGTTCCCAGATCCAATCCGGATTATTCTCCTTCATCCAGCCATTCCGAAACTTCTCCACCTCTTCTTTCGCCTGCATCACATCCGTTACCTCTTCCATGCGTGATCCCAGTAGCTACAAGGGGCCTGTGATCCAGCGATTCTTCCTCGCAGTCACCGGATGATCCAGCATCTTCCGCGTCCGAGCTCCACGGATCACGCTGCAGTCAAGCCTCCGAGTCCGCCTCTGCCTTGATCAAGCATCCAATCAAGCATCCTCCTCCTCTTTCCAGGGGGTTGATCTATAAAGGGAGAGGAGGTGGTCGGCTGGTGGAGAGGAGGAGAGGTGGTGTGCTCGGTTGGGAAAAAGAACAGGGGATGCTCTATTCTTGGAAAGAAGAAAGAAAAAAAAAAAAGAAATAGTATTTTAGGTTGAAGTTCCACCATGGGAGAGAGAGGGAGAAGAGAAGTGATTTGTTTTTCTTTCTTTTCTTTATTTTATTTGTAAAAGAGGAGTATTAGGCCTCTAATCTTCATTTTTATTTGTAATCAATTTTATTTTTACAAAATCTATCATTTCTTTTTCATGCAATCCTTGTTCTAGGTTCAGTTTAATTTCTATTTTTTTTATGCAATCTTTTAATTTTTCTTTCATGCAATATATGAAATTTTTTTTATGCAATTTATGTTCCAGGTTTCAATCTTCTTAGCACTGTTTTCATCCATTTTAATTTATGCCAAAGCTCTTCTTTGATTAGTTAAATATATAAATGCTCTTTGAATCTAAGTACCTACTTTTTGTTAATTCTAAATAATAAAAAAAATATTCTCTAGTACACCAGAGAATCATCTAACATCCTCAAAGTAATGTTTTTCTTCTATCATTCAAAAATCGATTTCGAATCCGAGTGAACGTTTATATTTTTATGCAATTCCAATCACCTCCCTGTGGATCGACCTCTTACGACCACTATTCTTCGAGTAGAACAGGTAAGAGTAAAATTAATTTAAACTTTGTTTGTCGGTTCTAACAACAATTTGTTTAGCATATTTTTTGGTAAACAGAAAATCGGACAACAATATATAAATTACAGCAATATATATGCAAGATGAGAAAGGTAGAAGCTCTCAAATAGATTTTATGCTGAAGAAAGATGTGGCTTCTCCTTTTCTGGATCCTCTCTTGAATGCTCCGGTGGTTGAGGATCAGATAATCAAGCCTTGAGTGTGAGGAGTATTTTTGAAATTAACGTAAGCATAGTAACTCCCCTTTCTCTTTTTAAAAAGGCTCTAAACTTTTTTTTTGGAAAGATGTAAACTTGAATGCTCTTCAATGGATACTTTGTTCTTATCTTCCATCTCCTTTTAAACACTTTTCAAGGCACTTCATTTTGAAAAATAGCCGTTAGAGAGAGTAAAAGAGCCATTCTGACATTACTGTGCAGCCTGACGATATGACCATTGAGATTAGAGTCGACTCACGTGACTAGGAGATAGCTCGGCTGAAACTGGAGACGACTCGTATTCTTCAGGAGATGACTTGCTCATTGTATCTCTTAATAGTACTGCCCAAGCATTTATTCCAGAAAACGGCTCGCGTCATTTAGGAATCGACTCGCCAATCGAAAGACGACTTGCAACCTTCAAGTGTCGACTCGGTCTCAGTATACCAGAAACTGATTTTTTGTCTTCCCTTATTGGAGTCAACTCAAGCATAGTTTGAGTCGACTCAAGCACAGTTAGAGTCGACTCGATCTCAGTGTATTAGAAATTGACCTTCTGCCTTTCTTATTGGAGTCGGCTCATTCTTAATTGGAAGCTACTCGATCTTTGACTTGGTCCTTTGAGTCGACTCGGTCTTTACTGGAGTCGACTCGATCTTAGTGCCGCAGAAAATATTCTTCTATCTTTCTTGTCGGAGTCAACTCGTCCATAGCTGGAGTCGACTTGATATCAGTTGGTTTAAAAACTGGTCTTTTGTCTTTCCGCAGGAGTCGACTCATCCGTAGTTGGAGTCGACTCGATATTAGTTGGAGACAACTCGATATCAGTTGGAGACGACTATATATCAATTGGCTCGAAAACTAGTCTTCTGTCTTTTCGTAGGAGTCAACTCGCCTACAATTGGAGTCGACTTAGGCACTGTACCTCAGAAAATACTTCTCTGTCTTTACTCTTAGAGTCGACTCGGTCTCAGTCGGAGTCGACTTGTGCTCTGCACTTAAAAATCCTGCTTTCTATTAATCCATCAGGAGTCGACTCGTTCGAACAGGGAGTCGACTCGAGGGTGTGCCATTTAATAGCCTTTGTGCTAGAGTCAACTTGAGAATCTTCGAAGTTGACTCGAGTGTAGGGTGAAAATTGAGATTGGTTCCAAACATAGTAAAGGTAGAATTTTAAAAGCCCTTGAATCATTCTAGCACATTCAACAATATTTCCCTAAAACATTCATTTGAATTTATTAGTATAATATGAAATATACTCGAGTGTTTTGGGCTCATCAAAATCAAATAGGGGAACAACAATCACTCAACAAACTTCCCCTTTTTGATGATGACAAAATACTAAGTATATGCAAATTAATTTACACATACTATGAGTTAAGTCAAAAGAATTAAAATGAATTCAATGTCTGATAATTTAGTTTATCCAAAAAGTTGAAAGGTATGAACAATAAACTTCAAACTTAAGGCTCCCCATTTCATTTGGAATTGTATAAGCATTCATAATATGCAATCAATTATTTTGCTTATACTCTACTTAATGAGTTGCTTTTAGTCACATTTGTAGTCTTGTCTTTTCATTCTTAAGTATCAAAGATCTTTCAGTCTGAATTTATGCTTTTAATTCATTATTCATCAATTGTCTTAATACTTAATACTTCTCCCCCTCAATCTATGCATTCTTATATTTAATTCTTCCCCCGCTTTTTGTCATTAGCAAAAAGAAACGTTTTATTGATAGCGAAAAAGTTTTTATTCAAGTCAAATAAGAATAAGAGAAATACACAAATTGAATTGCTAAAAAGGATATTCATTGCATTGCAAAAGAATGACTACATCTGTGATGTATAAGTGAGTACAAAATGTTCATCACAAGATAGTGAAAATAAAAACATAACGTATCTATACATGAGATAGCAGTCAAAACAGTAGGCATGCAAGTAGACCTATTCTTCATCTGAGGTAATGTTTTCAGGACTACTAGCCCTAGAAGGAGGACCTCTGGGAAAATGCCTAATATATCTAGTACGGGAGGCAATCTATGTGCGGTGAGGGGGCCGAGAATGCCTGCTGGCTGTCGCTCCAAACTGGTGGCAATCCTTTCTACATTGGTCGCAAGGGCTAGAGTCGATCTTCCTGGAGGTGAGCTATGGTTTCAATCCTCTGGATACCCTATTCTATCTTTTCTGTCAGTTTGGTATCCACTTCATCTTTAATCATTCTGATCATTCTCCTCATCTGATCATCGTCCAATCTCATAAAGGATGCCGCCGGCTGTCCAGATTTTTCTGAAGGTGAGCTATAGGGAGAGTCAGACGATGAAGGTGAGTTGGGTGCAGTCTCGGCTCGTGTTCGACTAGGCTCACCTTCTTCTAGTTGTCTAGATCCTTTTCGTTGCCATTTTCTATTCACCTTTCTAAACCCCATTCTATGCAAGAATTTTTCATTATAAACATCAGCATGATGAAGTGATATATGTGGCTTCTTCTCAGTGATGACAATTTCAAATACTCTAAATAGTAAAGTGAGAACCATTTCATAGGGTAGACTCAATCTGGTCTTTGTGGCTGCCTCACTCATATACATTATCATCATTCTAGGCAAGTTTAGCTGAAAGCCTACCAAAATAGAGTGCATTACTATAATGTCTCTCTCAGTAAACCTTTCAAAGCATCCCGTCTTGGAGAACAAGATTCTCCCTAGGATGTTGTAAAGGAGTCCCATTTCTACAAATAGATGGATTGCTGTAATGGCTTCCAAAGGACCTGTCAACCCTAAAGGATGAATTTTGATGATTACAAAACATTTGAGATGATGTTGTGTACTAATTGTGAAGTTACAAAATACTTGGCTTAATTGTGAAGTTTTATAAGTCAAGAAAAATCAGAAGAAATAAAGTACTGCAAAATCATTAGTTCTTCACAAACACTTCATTGCATATGTTCTAAAAGGAAAATGATCTTAATCTAATCCATGGAGATCAAAGATGAAGTCTAAAGTTTTCTGTTTAAAAAACTTAACTCTGGCATGTTTTCTTCAAGTGGCACAGTCAATGAGTTGACCATCACAAAACAGGAGTCGACCCTTGTGTAGTTCAAATTAAACAGAAAGCTTTTACCGCCAGAGATAAAGTTTAAAGAGTCGACCCTTGTACCAAATGAGTCGATCTCCGAAATTGAAGAGTCGACCCTTGCGTTTGAAGAGTCAACTCCAGTTCAGTCTCAACGTCAGCTAGAAAAATTATTGCATGAGTCGATCCTTGTATTTAAAGAGGCAACTCCCGAAGAAGATGAGTCGATCCTTAAAGTTAAAGAATCGACCTTTTGAAGTTATCACAGCAAGAGCCGTCTCAATATCTTGAAGTGCCGACCCTTTGATCTCACTGACTTGGTAAAAGAAGTAAAAGCTGAACTGCAAGGATTGAGGCAACTGGCTCTATACAAGAACTGAAAGAAGAACACACTCAGTTTACTGGCTCTATCCCTGCACTAAACAACAAGATGGATAAGCTGATGGAAGAGCAAAAGAAATATCAGTCTGAACCTTCATCTTCAAAACACTAAACCTAGACTGAACTTAGAATGAACCCCATGTTTTCAAAAAATACCTTTGTATTGAGCTTTGTTTCATATCTTTTTGGCACACTTGTATACCGATTGATACCAATTGTATCTTTTTGATTTATCAAGTGTACTTCATTTATCAATTGCAATGAATACTTACCTTTCTTGAAATATATGTTGCTCTGATATATTAAAAATATATTGAGTCTGATACCCTCTCTCCTTAACACAACTGTTAATTAATCCTTAATGTTTAAGCTCAAAGAAGAGAGAAATCAAAATTATCTTTCTTTTCCTTTCTTTTGTTGATGACAAAAAGGGAGAGAAATGAGAAAAAAATTCCAATCTGAGAAATGTGAAAAGAATTCCAATCTCTACACTAATATATAGGGGGAGATTTAAATGAAAATATATACATATATGGAATGGTAATGGTGCTGTACTACCAAGAAAAATCTTAAGAAAAGAAGAAAAAGAACTCTGCATAATTTAAAAGTTTGAAACAGATAGGGGGAGATTTTCTCCTCAACTTGTTGAAACTATGCATATATCTTTGAATGTCATATTTGCTTTGAACTTCATTATAAAATTCTTATAATTGCTCTGAAATTTATTGCAAAATTCTTTTAGACTCAATGGTTTTGTCATCATCAAAAAGGGGGAGATTGTCAACCCTAAAGGATGAATTTTGATGATTACAAAACACTTGAGATAATATTGTGTACTAATGATGTTGGCTTAATTATGAATTTTTATAAGTCAAGAAAAATACGAAGAAATGAAGCACTGCAAAATCATTAGTTCTTCACAAACACTTCATTGGATATGTTCTAAAAGAAAAATGATCATAATTTAATCCATGGGGATCAAAGATGAAGTCTAAAATTTTCTGTTTGAAAAACTTGAATCGACCCCTAAGCAAAAAGGACAAGTTTGAGTTGACTCTGGCATGTTTTCTTCAAGTGGCATGTCAATGAGTCGACCTCTGCAAAACATGAGTCGACCTTTGTGTAGTTCAAACTTAACAGAGAGCTTTTACCATCTGAGACAAAGTCTGAAGAGTCGACCCTTGTTTCAAATGAGTCGACCCCTGAAATTGAAGAGTCGACCCCTAAAATTGAAGAGTCGACCCTTGCGTTTGATGAGTCGACCCCAGTTCAGTCTCAGCGTCAAATAAAAAAATTATTGGATGAGTCGACCCTTGTGTTTAAAGAGGCGACTCCTGAAGAAGATGAATCAATCCTTATGTCTAAAGAGGCGACTCCTGAAGAAGATGAGTCGACCCTTAAGGTTAAAGAGTCAACCCTTTGAAGTTATCACAGCAAGAGCCGTCTTAATATCTTGAAGTGCCGACCCAGGAAACATGAGTCGACCCCTGAGTTACATGAGTCGACCCCTGTACTGTTGGGACCACAACAGGAAGCTTGCAACAACTTTTGTCTTCTTCGGTAATAGAAAAGATTCCCATCAAAATGGAAAAAAGTAATTCAAATCCTGCTGAAGAACTCGTCTATAAATTCAAGGGAACCTTAGAAAGAAAAGAACAAGAAAAAGAGAGAAACATTCTGTCAAAGAAAGAAAAGTTTCCACAAAAGAAAAGAGAAGAAAAGCTAAACAGTTCATCATCCTCACCGGCATTCATCTGAAACTTTCTCCTGTGAGGAAATCAGTCGAAGCTTCTCATCACATCAAGAAGAGCTGATGTTCGAGCATTGGGACACTCATCCACAGCCAACCTCTTCCTCAGCTTCAGCTTTCATTTTTATTGATTCATTCTATATATTCTGAAGCTTTAAGTTTTCTGGTTACAATATTCATTTATTTGGATTAATTGTTGCTATAACAGTTTCATTCATTTGAAACTTGTAAAAGCTCTTCCAAGCCTTGATTGGAAGTTGCTGAATAAGAAGTATTCAGCAAAGAAAAAAGTTTTTGTTTGGTTTGTCTGAAAACCAACTGGGTTGTTTGTGAGCTCGGAAAAATAAACGGTGTAAAGTTTTTAGTTGGCTTGCCTGAAAGCCAACTGGGTTGTTTGTGAGCCCGAAAAACAATCAGTTGGTTGCCTGGGAAAACCAACTGACTTTTTGATTGTGAGCCCGAAAAGCAATCAGGCTGTAATCTGCTGGGTTATAGTAAAATCTCAAGCTAGGCTTAATGAGTAGATGTAGGTGCTGGGAGTGCACCGAACCACGATAAATTCTAGTGTTTGTGTGTGTGGTTTATCTTTCTTTTTCACTTTATATTTCTGACTTCTTTCCTCATCTTATTCACTGCTTTATTTGTGCAACCTTATTTCCGCTGCTAAATCTATAAGTTACTAGAGGATAACTGTAACTCATTCACTTCACGCTATTAATTTTAAAAGACCCAATTCATCCCCACTCTTGGGCTGCACCTCTGGGCAACACCCGTGCAGAACATTTTGTCATGAATAAGATTAAACCGAAACATGGATTCATGTGCACAAGATACCATGATGATCTCAAGTCAAAGGATCAGTTGCACAACTCCCACTAAGAGAATCATCTTTAGACATGTAAGTAAGACTCCATAAGATATTCTCTTGACAGGTTAATTCAGGAAAGTTATTCTTCTAATAAGCACCCACATCTTTGTTTTAGTGTCTCCACACAAGTGATTGTGAGATCAATCACCCTCTGCATCGAGTATGCATAAGATGTGCCAGTCTTGCCGGTAGCATTGATCCCTGACTCAATGTACCAATGACTAGAAATACTTAAGATTAGGGTTTTAGGATTTTAGGTCTCACTAGTATGATCTCATCATAGCCCTAAAACCATTGCCCTAATCTAAGGGGTTCATCACAAATATAAGAAACAACATATGATGAAACATAATGCCTTTATTTATAATCAAATGTCACATACATGATTCGAAAAATCAAAGAAAGAGTAGATGCCCTACAAGGCAATCACAATATGTATTGCGAAGGGTTTTCTTTTGATTTTCCAAATCATGTACATGACATTTAAATATAAATATAGGCATTGTGTTTTATCATATGTTATTGATTATATTTGTGATAAACCTCTTAGATTAGGGCAATGGTTTTGAGGCTATGATGAGATCATACTAGCGAGACCTAAAACCCTAAAATTCTAATCTTAAATATTTCCAGTCGTTGGTACATTGAGTCGGTGATCAATGTTTACCGGAAAGACTGGCATATCTTATGTATGCTCGATGCAGAGAGTGATTGATCTCACAATCACTTGTGTGGAGACACTAATATAAAGATGTGGGTGCTCATTAGAAGAATGAGTTCACTGAATTGACCTACAAAGAGAAATCTCATGTAGTCTTACTTACATGTCAAAAGATGATTCTCTTAGTGGGAGTTGTGCAACTAATCCTCTGACCTGAGATCACCATGGTATCTTGTGCACATGAATCCATGTTTTGGTTTACACTCATTCATGACATTAAGTTGTGTACGGGGTCTTCTGGATATGGTGGATTGTGTACGAAGATTATGAGTAGGTCAACAAGGAATTAATCACTTCTAGTAAAAGAAAGATTGCATCCTATTTATTCTAATCATATGATAATTTAGGGAGCCTTTGATCAAAGCAGAATGAAAATTAGAAAGAGTTTCTAATGTTTCATTATTCGAATTATCATTAGAAGATTAAGAAAGATATGAATATGAAATTAAGTTTGACATATATTCATACTCATATCATATTCAGGATGCAGTTTGATTAAAGGATTGAATTGTACGGTAACTTGCCATTGAAGGATATTTTTGGTATTTCCACCAAATTCCATATTTTTCAGGTAGACATGACTCACGCGGCTTTGCTAGATGGTTGCAGAATAGTTGGATGGAGTCTCGCTCAGTCAATTAGTCTAGCCTCTTATAGGTTTGATCGAATTAAAGAGTTTAATTCGATCATCAATTAGAAAGGATTCTAATTGTTAAGTTTGTTCGCGCAGTTTGGACCTAAATCGATTAGAAGAGTTCTAATCAAGTTGGGTCAACTTGCACTCACACTTATTGTTGACTAAGTATGGAACCCAATGGGTCACACACAAGAAAACTTATCAAGGGTCTAATTGGATTAGATCATGTTTGCAAGATAGACATCCTAGCAGGTGTTGCAAATCCTTAGCTCCTGATTCAAATTGGATTCGAATCTGATTCGAATTGGATTCGAATCTAATTCTTAATTGATCTAATTTGATTAGATCATGTTTTAATATAGGTTAGCCAAGAGTTGGCACCTAATTGGTTTGGTTTGAGTCTAATTGGATTAGATTTGATAAATCATTAAATCTAGACTGTTAGATCTTGATCTACCATTGGATGAAGACATAATGGAGAGTTAGTTTAACCCAATTGAAATTTGATGGGGACATCATAGCTGACCACCCTGCCGTTTAGTCTCTCCAATTTTATTTGCATTTTATTTTCTTTTATTACTGGGTTTGTTTGCAATTTTATTATTGTTGGACTTTATTTGTGTAGTTTGGGTTTATTAGAAATTATTTTGTGTAAGGAGGTTTTATTTTAATTGTTTTTATTGGGCCCTATTTATAGAAAACTTTTATGTTGATTAGGGTTAATGAAGTGATTAAAATTTTCTCCCCTACGTTCTTTCTCCTCTCTTTCTCTCTTCCCCCTCTTCTCTTCCTCTCTTCCTCTCCTCCTCTTCTTCCTTTTCCCCTATCTCCTGGTTTTCACTGATCTATCATTACAGCAACCTTCCCCCATCGTGGTGCTGCATCAACTTGGTATCAGAGCCCCGGCTTTGCCCCCGTTGCCAAAGCCACGATCAAGCATTTTCTTCCTCCACCTCCCATGGTCCACTGGCCCTATTCATTCACTCCACCAAAATCCTACCCGAGACATCATCTCTATCTCTTCCCCTCGGTGCTCACCAGAAGAACACACACACACACACAAAAAAGAAATCATTTCTTCCCTCTCTCGGTTCTCACACAAGGAATAGGAGAAGATCCCTTCACCAGGTCCACCCCACCCGTCGTCACACCCACGCCCACCGCCGCCACCAGTCGTCGCCAGCAGCGCCGAGCCACCATCGGACGTTCTCGCCGCCGCCGCTGTCCAGTGAAGGTGTTGCCCAAGGAGACAACCCAAGAGGGAGGGTGAATTGGGTTTTAATTAAATCTTGACCAATTAAAAGTATAATGTGTAATTAACTACATCTATTGTAAGCAGATTAGTTAGTTTACTAGATGCAGTGAGTGAAGTAAGAGAAAGAGACAATCAGCCAATACAAACATAGTAAAGTTTATAGTGGTTCGGAGCCAACTCTTGCTCCTACTTCCACTCCCCAAGCCGCACTTGGAAGTTCACTATAATTCCTAGGATTATAGCCGGTTGTTTTACAAGCTCACAACCCAACTTGTTGTTTTCACGAGTTTACAACGAACTCGGTCGGTTTTCATAGGCACACCGACTAGAACCATCCGATTGTTTTTCCGGGTTCACAATCAAACCCAGTTGGTTTTTTCGAACTCACCAACCATAACCTTACACCGTTGGTTTTATCTTTGGCTCACCAACAAACCTTACAACCCTTGAGTCAATCCCCTAATTGAATCAAGTAAGAAAGACAAAGTTTAAGTGTTCATAGAGAAAGCTTCTAAAAAGCAGATGTGAGAGCAATATAAACAAAGTAAAGTTAGAAGCCCTCAAATAGATTTTAGATGGGGAAGTAGGGACTTCTCGATTTCTGAGTGTCCTCTTGAAAGCACTGAAGGTTGAAGGACAGTAGTAGAGTCTTGAATGCAAAGAAAGCGCTTTTCGGAATGAGTTGAATGCTCTTCTTCCTTCTTTTCCTTGGATTTACTCTTTTGAAGCTCTTAGTGGTTGAAATGCGTTAATGCTCAGTTTGAATGGCTCACTTGTTGTCTTATACTATTCACTCTGGCTATTTAAGTGGTTTCATTCGAAAACTAGCCATTAGAGAGAGATTTGGAGCCGTTCTGTCCCGTCTGCACTTCCTGACAATATATCCATTGGGATCGGAGTCGACTCGTGCGATCTGGAGTCGACTTGGCTGTTGCTGGAGTCGACTCACGCTTTACTGGAGACGACTCGCCCACTGTTCAGGATTTGAATTAAAGTGCTTGTCCCGTCCTGGAGTCGACTCGGACCAAACCTGGAGTCGACTTGCCAACATCTGGAGATGACTCGGACACTTAGGAGTCGGCTCGTTCTCAGGGTTCCAGAAACCCATCTTTTAGTTTTTCTTCCTCGAGTTGACTTGGGTTTTCTTGGAGTCGATCCGGCTGTCTTGAGAGGCGACTCGAGATCTTCGGAAGACGACTCGTTCTCAGAGTCCGAAAAATCAATTCTCTGTCTATTGGGCTGATCTGCCTCGGAGTCGACTTGCGCTTTGTTGGAGTCGACTCGGCTGATATGGGGGTCGACTCGGGAACTCTTGGAGTCGACTCGTTCATAGGATTTCCGAGATTGGTTCTTTACCTTTCTGACTGCTTTCCTCTAGGAGTCGACTCGGACAAAACTAGGAGTCGACTCGCCAAACGTCAGAGTCGACTCGTAACCTTCTGGAGTCGACTCGGTAATAGGGTCCAAAATCCATCGTTCTGTCTTTCTGTCTGTTACCCTTTGGAGTCGACTCGGAACCCTCAGGAGCCGACTCAGTAAGTATCGGAGTCGACTCGAAACCTTTTGGAGTCGACTCGCTGACAAGGTCTGAAACTCTTCTTTCTGTCTTTCTGTCTGTTCTCAGTCGGAGTCGACTCGTAGAGTACCGGAGTCGACTCGAGCTTGTGCCAGAACCTGTAAACCTCTTGGAGTCGACTCGTAATCTTTCGGAGTCGACTCGGGATGCAGACTTTGGTTCAAATTGAATCCATATACTTATCCAAATTATTTTGAACCAATGCTCAAGGCACCTGTTGTCCGATTCCTGTTTACCTAAAAATATGCTAAACAGATTGTTGTTAGAACCGACAAACAAAGTTTAATTTAATTATACTCTTACCTTTTTTACTCAAAAAATAGTGGTTGTAAGATGTCGATCCATAGGGAGGCAGTTGGAGTTACAAAAAAATCAAAACGTTCACTCGGATTCAAAATCGATTTTTGAATAACAAAAAAAAAAATTACGTCGGGGATGTTGACTGATTCTCTGGTTTACCAGAGAATATTTTTTATTTGAAAATAACGAAAAGACAGGTTCTTAGAAATCGAAGAGCATTTATAAATTTGATGAAAAAGAAAGCTCTGGCATAAAAAAAAATGGATTAAAATAGTACTAAGAAGATTGAAGCCTGGAACATAAAATGCAAAAAAAAAATTTAGTATATTGCATAAAAAAATACATAATCTGTATAACAAAATAAAAGAATAGAAATTAAAATTGCAACAGAAAGAAAAAAACATAAAGCTCTCAAATAAAACTAAAACTAAAACTAAACCCAAGAACACGTTGCTTTGTTTTCAAATTTCTTTGAAAACAGAGCACAACTTCTTTTTTCTTCTCTTCAAACAAGGCTATCTTCTCCCAGCCGATGGCCTCCTCTATTTCTTGGCCCCCAACCGAGAGCTCCCCTCTCCTCCTCTCATTCTCCCCTTCTTATAGATCGCCAGAGCATGGATCCCTTGATTGCGCATGGAGAGGAGGAGAAACGGGCGCCTGGGATCGTGCGCGGGATAACTTCTTCATAACGGACGCGGGATCTCTTCTTTGGCCATGGGATGTTGAGAAGCTGATTCAGGAAGGGATGAGATGCGGAACGCTTGGATCACAGGTGGTCATCCGGTCTTTGATCCGCGGGATTGCTGGGAGGAGGGCGTGTCGAATCCGCATGAAGCTTGGATCACGGGAGGCTGATTTGGAATGGAGCTTAATTTCAGCGTGGAATGAGGAGGATGGAAGAAGCTGGGAAATCACTCGGGATCATTTCTTCTCCCCTGTTTTCGCACGGGATGAAGCTAGAGATCGCGATCAACGGGCAGAAGAAGATGCGGAAATGGGGTCCCGAATCCGGAAGGGAGACGCTGTGGGATCGCTGATCTGGAAGGGAGCTGGGAGCCTCGGAACGTGGACTTCCTTCTTTAGCCACGGGATGACGTTGGAATCGCTCGGGATGAGATGCAATGGCTGGGCGGATCGCGGAGAAGTGGATCACGAGCTTGGTATCTGATCTGGAAAGTGATCCATGGAAGATGGACGGCCGTGATGCACTGCGGGAGGAAGAAGAAGAACAGTGAATAGAGTATTTTTTTTCGTAACACTGTTCATATGAACAGTATTTTCACGTAACACTATTCATATGAACAGTATTTTTCGCGGAACAGTGTTCATATGAACAGTATCATCTCGGAATACTATTCATATGAATAGTATCATCTCGGAACAGTGGAACACTGTTCATATGAACAGTATCATCTCGGGATACTATTCATATGAACAGTATCATCTCGGAACACTGTTCATATGAACAGTGATTTCAGCATGAATAGTAACTTCAGGAATGAATAGTATTTTCAGCTATTCTTCATGGGATTGGAGGTTAAAAAGTTTTTTTTTTTTTTGTGATGAAGTGAGAGTGGGAATCTTTATTCTGAAAGAGTGTGGGTGCTAATCCGGAAAGGGGGGAATGCGAGGATCACTGAAAGATCGCACGCGGGCTCGGATGTTTGGGTGCAAATGTGCTCGATCAGATCATGGCAAGATTGGGCCCGCGCGGTTTGGGGCCATGATGCATCCCTCTAAACCCTACCAAATGCCACTACAGTAAAATTAGAGAAAGCTGACCTATTTTTGCCGATGCTAGGAGAAAGCGTCGGCAAAATTTTCTACCGGGTCAACTTTTGCCGACGCTTATTAAGAGCGTCGGCAATTTAAAGGAATAGACGACGCTTAAAAGCGTCGGCACAGCCCTCTAGCGAAATCGTCGCTGGAAGGCGTGGGAACTGGACCTAGAACGACGCTTTTAAGCGTCATTTTTGGCCCTTGGATAACACGACGCTTATAAGCGTCGAAGATACCCGACGCGTAGAAGCGTCGATCCAGGACGACGCTTATAAGCATCGTCTAAGGGTAGAATCCCTCAAAACTCAGCGCCCGACCCCGATCGAACCCTCATTCTGCGCTGGCTACTTCCCCTATTTCTCCTCTCCGGCTTCCGTCTTCCTCCTCTCCAGCACTGCCCTAGTCAACCGTCTTCCTCCTCTCCGGTACCGACCATCGGATTCCAACCTCCTCTCCTCCTCCCTTCTCTCCGGCGCCGACCGACCAACCCCGATCTCTTCCACCTGAGGTATTTTTCTCCTCCTCCCTCTTCTCCCTCCTTCTCGCTTGTTCTCCTCCTTCTCCGCCTCTTCTTGTTCGTGTGTTCGTGGGTGTTTTTTTCTTTTTTTACAGATTCTCTAGCTTTGCCTCCGCCCGAGGATCTCCTCCTCCTCCCTCCTCTCCGGCGCCGTCCGAGCAGCCCTCAAACCTCGATCGACTCGGCAACCCTGATAAGTATGATCATTGATGCACATTGAACAATTATTATTTTTTATTATTTTGTTGCTATTTGGCTAAGTTAAAAAATTGATTAATTCTACAATCTTTAGGAAGGGCTTGGGATTAATTTTCTAGGTCTGCAGATAAACCAGGCAGAGTCTAGGTCAATTTGGTCCCTTCATGCCAACTGAGAAAAAGCAGAAAATGCCCATATTGTTTAGGGAAGAAGGACTTATACTGTAGGATCCTGTGTATGAAGTCAAATTTATTGGACCTACAAATGCTGATTTGATAATTTTATTGGATCTGAAGATCAAGTGCCAGTCTATGTCATCTAATGCCAGCCAGTAACTTAGGTTGACAAACACCTATTTATTCTTTGTTACTTTGTAATCAAAGAAGGTATCATTGTCTAGTATAGTATGGTATTATTGGTATTTTATCTTCTGTTTGGAACATTCAAAAGTATATCATAGTTTATCAGAGTTATAGTTTTCTGACCGGACTATCCAAACAAAAAGGCCTTCAATAGTGACCTAGAGGTAGGACTCATCTGCCACCTTATAATAAATTTTGGTAGATAACAGTCAGGTAAATTCAAGTGCATGAATGAGGCATAAAGGTTTCTTTTGATGTTTATGATATCTAATTGTTGTTCATCTTGTCAAACTTCCATATCCTATGCATCAATGAACACATAAGCATATGGTGACTGACTGTGCTTTAAAGAATATCCTTTGTAGCTCATTAGCTAGTAAAAACTTTAAAATCATATGGGTGATACTTGAGAATTTGCTTGCTTGAAAAATCATCAATTTCATGCAATTTCTTGATATCTTTTCTGATTGCCAGCTACTGCTGTTACCCTTTTCTGAATAAAAAGACTGCTGTTAAATTAATAGTGCAGAGTCCATTTTGCAGCATAGATGAAAACTTGTCATTCTGTTCTGTTTAAGAGATTTCAGTGACTTGCACATCCTGGGATAGTTACAAGCATTCAGCCAAGTCCTGGCGGTCACACCACACTTCTTCAGACCTAGGTACTTTACCTTGGAAGAGAGTACTTAACAGCAAGAAATTGACCTGCTTGTGAAATCAGGGATGTTAGAAAGCAAGGAATCAATCTACCATCGTACATACTACTGGAAAAAAACAAGCTTGGTTGGGTTGCCTTAAAACACAAGAAGGAAAAAAAAAAGATGCTTAAGATGTTATTTGCTATCTTTGCACTAACATAGTTATGGCTATTCTTTTACATCAGCAAAAGAAGATATACTTTTACTGCTGTAGAAAGTTGAAGTTATGATCATTGAAGTTATGACAAAGAGACTAGAAACATATATATTGCAAAAAAAAAAAAAACCATCTAACCTCAAATGTCCCATTAGGAGTTATATTGTACTGTTATAAAAAAAAAACTACGGTAGCCATCTTATAAAAATCTTACATCTTGTCTGATATATATCTTCTCATTGGCAGCAAACAACTCGTGTAAAGGGCTCCAAGACTTTAATTTCAGCTTGTATGAGCTACTAGATAGTATTTCTTTCTATCCTGAAACAATTTATCTGCATATATTCCCAGCATATCTTAATATTAAGTGATTTACCCTATACTCATTTGCATATGGAACGTACCACATATAATTTCAACTGGTAACCTGCAAGGTAGTGACTGTACTCATATCGAAAGGTTGTCGTTAGGCACCATCTGGTAACCTGCAAAAGCAGAATTTAACTAATTCCAGGAACTGAATTCTCAAGTATGTCTTTGCAGTGTTATTCCCTCACAAAAAAAAAAAAATTTTTGCACTGATATTTCATCAAGATGTCCAGTAGAAGTACTTTACTTAATTTAAGGAGTTTCATGTTTCAATGTCAATGACTGCATCAAAAAATCTGCGAAGGATGCGGAGAATATTCTAGTTAAAATAGTTGAGATTGGTTTAGGACAGGACTTGCCGGAAATGTCAAACCTGCTTGGATCCAAATATTGATTCTTTTTTGTGCATACCAGGTAACAATATGCCCCGAGGGAGACGATTTAGAGATGTGGAGTTCCAGCATTCTCAGGTGGGATCTACTTCTGATCAGTCCCTACAGTCCCAGCAGCCATGTGAGCATCAGCAGCACGAGTCAGGATCTTAGCGCGAGCCTCCTGCTGATTGCCCGGAGGATGAGCTCCGGATCCAGGGTAATTCGATTTAAAGTTCATATTTTATGTTCATATTTGTCTTCAACTTTTTAAGACATATTTTATTTAATTTTAATAGATGGACAAGGGACGGTGAGGACGAGATGGGGACCCACTCAAACAAAGGATGTGTGGAAGCTTCCTCCGGGTGAGAAGATTATCATCCGATGCAACGAATTGGGGCAGCCCATCAATAGAGCTGGAAGTCTACTATCAAGCTTTTTAGGATCGGTTGCACGCAAGGGTCAGCTGTGTCCGCTCAACTATACGAAGTGGAATGACATACTTCCTTCGTATAAGGTTGAGCTTCTTAAACTTATAGAGGTAACGAATTGAATTTATTCTTTTTAATTCGACACCTTCTGTATGTTAATTTGCTTTGTACCATAATTTTATTTTAGAGGTTTAATATTATTATAACATTCTGTACCTTGTTGTAGGGTAAGTTTGTACTCCCTCCAGAGAGCCATGATTGGGTGCTAAAGTCCCTCAACCGCAAATGGAAAGAATATAAAGCAAAATTAAAGACGGACTTCAAGCGCGAGGGTATGACAGAGGAGGAGGTTGCTCGTGTGACTCCTCCTGATGTATACCCTCAGCAGTGGAGGGAGCTTGTTCACTACTGGTTTTCTGAAAGAGGACAGGTCATGTATATTGTTTCAATATCTTCTATTATCTTTATTACTAATATAGATTGCAAATATATACATTGAATCATATTATATTGTGTACTTTTATTTTGGCAGACATATTCTAATATTGGTAGAGCTGCACGAGCATCTCAAGCAGTTCCTCATACTTCAGGCTCGAAGAGTTATGCGAGACGTAGAAATGAATTTGTAAGTTCTTTTGAAACTATTTGAAACTCTACTAACATATAGCACGTATCATGATATATAGTTTGCCCATATACTTTCCGTATGTGTAGATAGTAGAGCATGGAAGGGAGCCTGGTGAGGTAGAGTTTTATAAGATGACCCCCACTCACCGAGATGGCAGCTTTGTCCGGGACGAGTCGAGAGATATAGTTGTATGTATTCATTTTTTATTTGATCATAATTATTTTATTAATTTTACTTCCTTTAAATTATTAATGTGACTGTTTATTTTTTTGAGAGAGATATAGGAAAGAGCTACAAATCTCATTTCAGAGCGCGTCGGGGAGTCATCATCATCCGACGCGGCCAGTCGCGTCGAGGCTCAGGTCTATGCAGAATTGATGGGCCCAGAACGTTATGGACGCGTGAGGGGTTACGGTATCGGAGTTACCCCCACTCAGTTGTCTGCAGTGAGCCGATATACCCAAGATGCCAGACAAGGTACTAGCACTGCAGAGGTTTGTAGTTTGAAGACAGAGATGGCACAGATAAAGCAGTCATATGAGACAAGGATAGAGGAGATGAGGCAGAGTCATATGACTGATATGGCGGAGTTGAAACAAAGCCAAGAGTTGAAGATACAATCTTTGCAGGACCAGCTTGACCATATTTCATCCTTTTTGCAGAGATTTGCTCCTCCAGTACATAACTAAATCTTTGCACTGATATGGCCAGTTTCAATCACATGGAGAGAGGGGACAGGATTGCTTTTTTCCTTTGATTTTCTTTATTGAAACAAAAGCACTGTAAGTCCTTTCCAGAATCTGGTAATACTGTCAAATGAGTGATGCTTTGCCCTCTTTCTGGAGCTTATATATGACATGGGGCTTTGTAGGTGTTTTTATCTTATAAACCGAAAGGAGTAGAAGTGAAAGCTCAATTTTCAGGTTGGCTGCTCTGCGACGCGATGATCCTAGTACTTTTGTTTTGAGCAACTGCTTCATACCGTCATGGTGTTAAGAACCAACCAACAATTATATGCTGTCTTGTAACACATCAGTTTTGAGGGTGTCAAAATCAGTTGAACAGGTCGACTGTTTTTAGCCTTTGTACATTGCAAAGACTGCAACGCTGATGAGGGTTATTAATAGGAACTGGCAATTGACAGGTTACTGGTTTGACAGGGGGAAAACACATGGTAGATTGTGTACTTAGGAATTTGACTTGTATGTTTTTAGAATGTTTTTGAAGTACAATGTAATCAAATATGATAATATGAATGTAATCAAAATTCTTGTTTGTGACTCATATTTTGTTATATATGTGATTCAGTGTATTTGTTTCTATTGTTTTGTAAGAATTTAATGTACACAGAGTATTTAAAAATTACTTTTACAAAATTTTTTTTTTAAAAAAAATTTAATGCCGACGCTTATAAGCGTCGGGAAAAGCAACAGGAACGTAAACCTAATGGCATGCCTTTAACGACGCTTTTAAGCGTCAGCCTAAACCCGTAGTAACCAACCCTTCTTCCCGGAGTCTGATAGAAGAAACGACGCTCAAAAGCGTCGGGAAAAGCAAGCCTTTAACGACGCTTTTAAGCGTCGGCCTAAAACCATAGCAACCAACCCTTCTCGCCGACGCTTATAAGCGTCGGAGTATGATAAAAGGAACGACGCTTAAAAGCGTCGGCATAGACCAACGACGCTTTTTTGACGCGTCGGGTTAAACCCGACCCACGCCCACCTGCCCGACGTCTGAGCCACGCTTTGCGAAGCGTGGGCTGGGAATTCGCCGACGCTTATAAGCGTCGGTAGAGACAAAAAAAAGCGCCGGGAGTTATTCCTTCTTTTGTAGTGTGCGCATTTAAACTTTAATTTATATTAACATGTGCCAAACAAAAATATAATATTAACTTAGTGATTTTATCGTTATATGTTAGCAGTAATACTAATTTAAGCAGCGTGTAGATCGCACTTTTGTGCTCTCATCACACCCCTGAACTAGCTTATTGCTAGTCTTTAGCAATTAATGAGCAAACGATAAAATGAGGGCACAAAAGATGTAGTCTAAACCCATGACTTTTTATTGAAGCTAAGTACATAAAACTGAGATACGTACCCACTTTCGTAGAGCATCACGATTGCACTTAGCACGTGCAACAAGCCTTTAAACCCCTAGGTTACCCTAATGGACGAGTGTTGTCTCGTGAGAGTTTGCAGTGAAGTTACCCACAAACTTCATCAGTCAGGAATTTCCAATTTTTAACTCGAAATTTGAACAAGTATTATTGTATGAAACTAGAATTATAAGGACAATAGAAACTTGTTGCTATCATATTTAATCAGACTCTAACTCAAGTTTCATTACACCCCATCTATCTGCTAACAAGTCAAGAATGTAGTGAGGTGCAAGATAGTATCATATAAATGAGTGGCTTTCACTTACTTTCAACATGATCATTCAATTTTCAAGACTTTCTAGAGTTAAATGGTAATGAACACCCCAAATTTTTTTTTTTTAATCAGACTGAATGCTAAGAAAAATGACTTGTGCAATATCTAGCCTTATTAAGCTTTCTAGCTAACCCATGTATCGAGTGTTAGGCCAATGACTTCCGATCCAGATGGCTCAGGGCACCAGGTGTAAAGACACCCTAACAAGCTTAATAACTCAAGTCAACTAGGCTCCAAGACCAAATTAGTCACTTAAAGTTTAATCTCAGCCATCCTCATCTTTTTACGCGAACACTCGCTGCTTGCCAAGCAAAAGGCCCGGTTACTCAGTGAGAAGACTTACGATAAACTCATTTTATTTTATTTATTTATTTTATTTTATTTTATTATTTTTTAGCAATTTTTTTTGCATATATATATTTTTTAATAGGATGTTCATCACACATATAACTTTAAATTATCCAAAAGATTAAAAGTATTTATATTAGTCGCAAGTTTACATACCCCACTATTCATATGCTTATGTGTAGGTGCTAAATCGTCTTCCATCATGTTAGCAAAAGATAGGTGGGACGAAAACTCAAGCTAGAACTGCTATCATATTTCTTAACTCAAAGCTATTATCAAAGCAATTTCTAGTTTATACAGCCAAAAAGATTAGATTTTGAGTTAAAAATTTGAAATCTCCTTTTTTCACTATTTTTTTTAATCTTTTTAGGCAGAAAAATCAAAAATATTCTCACCTCCATACCTAAATCTAACATTGTCCTCAATGTTAAAGCAGTAATAGGGCAGAGGAGAAGTTACCTGATATGGATAGGTAAATTGATAATTGGGGCAAAAACTCCCAAACCTGCATGTTAGTAATTTATTGAAATTTTTTTTATTTTTTTATAATATTTACATGTTGGGTTGCCTCCCAAGAGTGCTAAGTTTTATGTCTTCAGCCAGACAAAATATAGATTCATTTTTTTTCAACCATTATCAAAGAATAGTTTTGGAAGAGTCCGAGGAAAAATAGTCGGCTGATGACGATCTATGCTCATTAGGAGAACAGAATTAGGGAGCGCATGCTCGATCCCTTCCTCGGAATGGGCAAGGTAAGCCTCTAAAGGATCCTTATTATAAGTTTGTAAGAAAGTCTCTTGAACCAGACTTTCAATCATGTCAACTTCATTGATTTCTTTATCGTTTGGTGGTTGTTTACTTATGTTGAAGACATTAAGCTCGAATTTCATGTTGCCAAAAGATAACTTCAGCATGCCATTTCGACAATTTATCACAGCATTTGCTGTGGCTAAGAAAGGTCTACCTAAAATTATAGGTGTGTGACTATCTGGATGTATTACAGGTTTGGTCTCAAGGATAACAAAGTCCACAGGATAGTAAAACTCATTTACCTTCACTATTACATCCTCTACAATCTCCTTGGGGTACTTCACCGTCCTATCTGCTAAGGAAAGGATAATATTTGTGGGCTTTAATTCTCCCAAACCTAACTTTTGGTATACATAGTAGGAAAGTAGGTTCACACTGGCTCCTAAATCTAATAGGGCTCTCTGGATAATCATCTCTTCTATTTTTATTTCAATGGTAGGGCAATCAGGATCTTTGAATTTTGGGGCAATCTGTTGTTGAATGAGAGATGAGGCTTGTGCAGCCATAACAGCTTGCCTAGGAATACTGGTTTTTCTTTTGACCGTGGTGAGGTCTTTCAAGAATTTTGTATAGGAGGGAATTTGTCCTATGACATCGAGAAAAGGTATATTTATTTGAACAGTTTTAAAGACTTTCATGATTTCATCATACTGAGATTTTTTCTTTGAATCTTGTAGTCTACTAGGAAAGGGAGCCTTGGGTGTGTATGTCTCTATAGGTTTCTCCTCTATTCCTTGTGTTCCCTACTCTTGTGTCTTTTTCTGAGTGGGGTTCGATTCATGCTTTTCTTCTTTTTCTTGTATAGGAAGTTGGACCTTGTTGTCCACTTGCTTGCCAGACCGTAAAGTGGTAATTACCTGAACTTCATGGGTTGAGTTTTCATTTGAATCAATCTGAAACTGGCCTTTTGGCCCTTGATTCTGTTGCCTACTAGGGTTAGGCACTGGCTGACTGGGTAATTCACCTCTCTTCCTATCCCCTAGAGAGTTAGCTATTTGGCTCAGACTAACCTCAAGTTCTGCAATTGCTTGCGCATGGAATTGGTTAGTCTGGGCTTAGGCTGTATTAGTCTGTTATTGTTGCTTGATAAAATCTTGTTGTTGTTTCATCATATTAGCCATCATGGTTTCTGAGGATGATAGTGTTATTTTGATGATTAACAAGCAATTATCTAGAGTATGCTATAAGTTAAATTGATACTTCATTTATAAGTTCATTACTCTCAGTATATTTGTATGAATTGATATAGAGACATGTCTTTGTTCATTTGAATGAATCTAACCTTGAGATGCAGCAAAGTGTGGATTGAGTCGACCCAAAGGATGATTAGGTCGACCCCGGCACATCAAGAAATCATTTGGCACACTTCTGCAAAAATGGCACAGATGAACAGTGAGTTGGGTCGACCCAAGGAAAACATGAGTCGACCCAAACATCAAGATCCTCAAACAACTCAGAAAATGGTTCTCTGGATTTACTGAGAGGGTCGACCCAAGAAGAAGTTGAGTCGACCCAAGTAAGCCTTGAGTCGACCTAAAGAAAGGTTAAGTCGACCCAAATGAAGAAAGGCTGAAATTCAAGATTCTGAATTTTCTGAAAGTTGGGTCGACCCAAGAAAAGTTTGAGCTGACCCAAGGTTGAGTCGACCCAAAGAAAGGTTGGGTCGACCCAAGGGAAGGAAGGCTGAATTTCAAGTTTCTGTGTTTTCTGAGAGGGTCGACCCAAGAAATGGTTGAGTCGACCCAAGTGAAGGTTGGGTCGACCCAAAGACAGGTTGAGCCGACCCAAACACGGGCTGAACATAACGGCTAGTTGTGCAGAAATGCTTTTTGGACTCCCAACGGCTATAAACGGCTAGTTTCTTCAATCCAACGGTCAGAAAGGACTATTTGGAGGTTGGAGAAGTATTTAAGAGGGAGTATTCATTAGAGGAAGCAAGCTTTTGGGGAAAATACATCAAGTGCATTCAAGAGAGAACCCTAGCAAGACAAGCTTCATCAAGAGCTTCATTCAAGAATCAAAGAAAGGGATTGAGCAGATTCAAAGAGGCATTAAGAGCTCCTTCCCCCATTGAAGAGTGAAGCTTCCTTGACCAAGAAGAGCAAAGCGACTTCAAAGCGATAATTTCTTTCTAACTCTTCTTGTTGTTCATATTGCTTTATATGCTCATCTAGGAGTTTAAATCTTTTCTTTTCATTTGTATAAACACTTTGTAAAGGTTCGTTGGTAAGCCCGCAAAACCAACAAAGGTTCGTTGGTAAGCCCGCAAAACCAACAAAGGTTTTTGGTGAACCCGGAAAACCAAAGTTGTATAGGTTCGTTGGTGAGCCCGCAAAACCAACAAGGTTCTTGGTGAGCCCGGAAAACCAAGTGTATAGGTTCGTTGGTGAGCCCGTAAAACCAACAAGGTTTTTGGATTGTGAGCCCGGAAAACAATCCAACTGTAATCCGCAAGATTATAGTCAATTCCCAAGGGTACGCTTGGGGAGTGGACGTAGGTGCTAAGGAGAGCACCGAACCACTATATATTGGTGTGTTTGCATTGTGTTTGTGCTTTCATTTTCTCTTGCTTTATCTTCTCTTCTTGCATTAGATTAACTCACTTAAATAACCTAAGAGAGCATCCATCGCACTTAATTTAGAAAGTTTTAAAAGTACCAAAAATTTAGAAGAAACCAATTCACCCCCCCCTCTTGGATTGTCACCTTGGGCAACAAGTGGTATCAGAGCAAGGTGCTCTAATAGTACCCATTGATCTCACAATCAAGAGTTAAAGATCATGACAATCTAAGTGGGATGTTCTATAGGAGAGGGACAATTAATTGATAGACCACCTCTATTTAATGGCACAAACTACACTTATTGGAAAGCTAGAATGAGGATATTCATTCAAGCTTCAAACTATGAATTATGGTACATCATTACTAGAGGCCCTCACTCACTCTCTCACACTATTAATGAAAAAGACTTAGCACAATTGAATGCTAATGCTATGAACATACTATATTGTGCTATCCATGAAACTGAATTTAATAAAATCTCTGCATGTTTATCTGCTAAGGAAATCTGGGATACTTTAGAAAATATTTATGACAATATTCTGTTTAGCTCACATATGCTTCAATTACATACTAACAGTGAGCCTGCAGAAAACGATGTTGAATCTCCCAATCCGGAAGAAAGAACAACAAATGAAGAATTCGGTGATGAAAACAAGGATCCATACCTAAACACCGAAAAATTCAAAAGCTTCCTAAAGACAAAGAAGAAGAGGAAGCAAGAAGAAAGTAAGAAAGAGATAAAAAGAAGAAAGCCTTGACCAAGGAAGAGTCAAGCAAGAAAATAAAAGTTAGGAGCAACAATGATGATACTAGCTCCAAAGAAGTACAAGGGGTAACTAACTTGTGCTTTATGGCACAAGAAGATAAGGTACAATCTGAATCTACTCTTACATCAAATGATTTTCAAGAAGAATTTTCTTATGATGAATTATTAAATGCTTTTCATGAATTGTATTGTGAATGTAGAAAACTAGCTATGAAGAATAAAAATTCTAAGAAACTAAATCTAAAAATTTCAAAAGAAAGAAATTCTTTTGCTGAAATACAAGACAAACTAAATTCTGAAAATGAAAGCTTAAGGTTAAATTCAGAACAATTGATTCAGAAAAATCAGAATTTAATTAAAGAAAATCAAAACCTAAATGAAGAAATCAAACAATTAAAATCTTTTATTAACAAATTCACTGTAAGTTCAGAAAAATTAAAAACGATGTTTGAAAGCCAACATGCTGTTTTTGATAAATCAAGACTTGGCTGGATTCCTTTGCTCAATAATAAAACCCTAAAGAAAAAGGTTATCAATTTGCCAAGCAAACCATCAAATAAGATAACTTATTTCAAATATAAAAAGATTGGGCATAAAAACTTTATTTATGGTTCTAATTCGAATAAATCAAATGGTAAAGTTATTACGATTAAACAAATTTGGATTCCAAAAGGAACCATATGCACTAACCCTCAAGGACCCAAGCAAGCTTGGGTACCCAAAATGAAAAATATGAGGGTATAGATGTAGGTGTGCCAAGCTACCCATGGAACAAATGAAATTTTCATACAAATGGGTGCATTGACACATAATTAAAGATAAGTCTCATTTTATTCATTAAATTTAGTATAAGGTTTAACATTCTACTTCGTGTATTGAAATTATCTTTTTTATGAAATTACGATACTCTCTGCATCAAAGTTTTTAAATGCCTCATATGTTAAATTTTATCTCAACGAGTTTAGCATGAAACTTTCTAGTGCTTGCATCATGATAAGAAAACAATGAATGGATATATATATAACCTTCTTCTTCAAGTTTACAAAAATCTAAATTTCCTCTCTAGTATAAACACTTGATGCTGATTTCATACCTTCATGTTAAAACTTTATTGAGCATAATACTTATGAAATCTTATTTCATTATTTGTGAAGGTATGAGTATAATTTATCATAATATCACTCATTCCTTATGTGATTATTTGAAATATATTATGATTTACTCTATAAGTCGCATGTATGCATCATATGTTTCAATCATAAATGATTAATGTGTCGTGATCATAATGAAAATTCTACTAAAAAGTTTTATAACAATGATTTTTTTTTGTAATTCTCAAGACTATTCAAAAAATCTAAGATTAATAAATCTGATCTTTAAAGTGTCTCATTTAGTATAATCACTGTATCCTTGATTGAATGATTAATATCCTTACATAAAATTATCTCGAATTCTATTGATTAATGTTAACACGTCATGTTTAATCTGAGCATAAAAATATTCTAAAAGTATGAATATTAATTCCTTTGAACCATCTCCCATAAGTCAAATATAAAATCTTAATTAATCTAAAAGAAAATTGCCTATCTCTCTAAAACAAGATTATTTGTATTGAAAGCCGAATCATAACCAGAATTTTGATAGAAACAACTATTTAAAATAACTTGATTAAAACTTAACTGGTATATCTTATTGATAATTATTTTAAGCAAATAGAATCTAAGCTAAATTGCTTCTGAAAATAAAAAAAAAATTGGTTTGACTTTGATAAATCTTCCTATTGCCTCACATGGGTGTCCTTGAACCATATTATTTAATAAACTTATCTCTTTAGTTCAAGTGACTTGTGCTTGCTTATATTTAGACAATCTCTTGAGTAAAGTGACTTAATATTCAATTATTGTCATATCTTATGTTGAGTCATCTAGCTAAAGAAATATATTGTATGAATGTTTTGTATCTTGAAGAAACTAATGACTTTCCTTCAAGAAAGAAAAAGAGTTTATTAATGATACAGGATTTATGAGCAAGAAATTTCAACTTGAAGGACACCTTGATGAAAGATACAATAAACATTCCTTTGCAAACAAAAAAAAGGAGAGAGATTTTCTTCAGCCAAGGGTGTAAAGAATCTAAAAGGTATTTGGCTTGAAGAATGCTAAATACACTGGTAATCTAAACTCTTCTCTTGTGAGTTAGTTGAGCAAAATCAATAATCTGAAATTATATGGTAGCATGATTAAACCTTTAATTGCTGATCATCTTGATATCATGCTTCATTCTCATGCTAGTGATGATTGTTTCATGGTGTGATTAAATTGAAGTTTACTTTTTCCTATATAATGCATAACCATGAAATACACAAGTTTATGCCTCAAATCTCTAATTCAAAATAACTTGTGATAAGCTATGAATCATTGGGCATAATGAAAATGCTGTTTGCATGATATATATTTATATGCAGCATATTAGATTAATTCTTTATTTTGCTCTTTCATGTAACTACTTGAAAATAACAAAAAGAGAGAGAGATAAAGAAAAAGAAAATGAACATTGCTCAGAAGAAGTAAAAGCTAAGTAAATACTCCAATCTTAAGTAAAAGCAGCACAAGCATAATATATTCAGCATATTTGTGAGACTTGTGTGAACATTCTTTTGGAAGGGATAAAATCCGTAATTAATTATATTTAAATAGGGAGAGTTTGGAGTGAATATCTTGTTGCTAAAGAGAATAGTTTAACATTTCTACATTGCTCATTATAGGAATGGTGCCAATGGAGAGGCTAGTGGTAGTACCCGGCACTATTTGACCCAACTATTCGGTGCAGGGCATATTAGGGACGGCACAAGAGGGAGGCTAGTGGTAGTACATCATGCCCCTTCCAACTCCACCGGATAGGGAGCAAATAGAATATAGAGCATAGAAAAGTAAAACCGAAAAATAAATGAAGATAATCAAAATGTTCATTGAATGGTTAAAGAAAGAAATTAAAAATTTGGGGAATGAATGATAAATAAATAAAAATATATAAGAAGGTTGTGTAAAATCAAATGAAGTTTGAATCACTTGAAAACACACCTTAAGGATAAATCAGTGCTAAATTGTATTTAAATAAAGGAAATTTTATTTGAAAAGAATTGATTTTGATCCATGACATGCTTGTTATGTTTTGCATATTTTGAATTATGTGTTTTCAATATTCAAATAGCAAAGATCTTTCCTAGATATAACTTGTAATGCTTTATGCCTATAAATTTTGATTGAAACATGTTATTACCAACAACAACATCATTTTGTTTTAATGAATATATTTTGAAAAATAAAAAAAAATTAATTTGAATTTGCAAATTAGGCAAAATGGATTGATTCTGACATATCTTTTATCTTGCCTAACATTAGTACATAATATCCTCCAATTTGTACCAAAATTCAATATGAATTATAAAGATTCTGGATGTGCTCTAATGTTCTTGAAATATGTGTCTTCAATCTTAATAATTTAAGATGAGCTACAATGTAGAAGATGCATATCTCAAATTATAATCCTGAAAGGCTCCTTGAAAATTTTTATGAAATTCAGAATCTAATGTTGTATAAAAGCTTAAACTTAATTTAAAAATGCCTCTATCATTGTATTTTTGTAACCTTCATTATATGCTTCAATGATTGCATCATTTTGGGGAATAACTCAATATGAATTTCTAGATAAAATTACAGCTTAAGAAAAATAGAATAATTCTGATGCCTTGATTGCTTGCCCTGATACGCATCAGAAACATATCATTTCTTATCTTCAAAGTGTACTAATATTGGTCTGAATGATGTGTCTTTTGATGATCTTGATTGCAAACAAATATTTTTTAATATATGATTTTATTTTGATATTGAAAAGATTTATTGTGCTTCATATATACATTGCTGAAAAACCTTGATTAAGAAATTGAGTTCTATAAATACATATACTTCAATGGTCATCTATATATATTTTTTTTCCTCTCCTACATTGTTAAAGACTTTCATCAAAATATATATGTATATATATTATTAAAAGAGTGAATGATCTCAAGTCTAGAAATATTTCAGCTCACTCAAATGATTCTTAAAAGAAAGAAAATGTAAATGCTCTTGAAAGAATTTGAGCTTCAAATGAATCATTTTCTGATTAATATTTCAGTACATTTTCTCAAAGATTAAGAGGAAGCATAACTTGTTCTTAAAAGATTAAAAAGAATGATTGCTATAAATTTTGAATAACTCTAGATCACTCTACATTCTTGATATCATAAAGTTTCAGTTTTATTCACGTTTATCATTAAAATCTGAAATTCAACAAAAGAAAAGAAAGTTTAAAAGAAAATGCATCTTTTGAGGGGGAGCTTTAAATACTCAATCTCTTTATTGAAAATTATCTTCAAACTCTAAACTCTCAAATGGAATGATTAATTAAGGGAGAGAAAGAAAATTTCAGAGGGAGAGATCATATAGAACTTAATCGTATAAATTCGCATCTAAAGATGAGACGAAGAATACTAAATGTAAAGTGGTATTAAACTATGTGCTTTATTGAATATCTTTTGAAAGTTGGATTTCCATCTGTATTCATCGGTAAATCATTTATTTCTGAAAATTAATTGACAAGGATTCCGTCTGTCTTAGTATCGAAAATTTATCTTGAATCTACTTATGAGTTCTTATTGGCTTGCACCTTAGTGTTTCAATCCTAAGCCAATTCATTTTAATTGATTTTGATGTTATGATCTTTAAAGGAGTAAAAGAAAGTCTTTAAGAGAGCCTTAAAAGAACTTTCAAAGCCCTAAATTTAATGTATCCTACATTGCATAAATTCATGTTTTGGTATCTATGCCCCAATACTTTTATATCATGAAAGAACTTTGAAGTCATTAAGAATTAAGGATTCAACATAATCTTATATTTTTCGAGTATATAAGTTTTGCTCTTTATCTGCTCTTATATTATACTCTGAAAATTAATTAGATTGCTCTCATTTTGCTATATACTTAATATATTAAAAAAAAATGTTGGATTTTCATCCGTGCCTTTCTTTGAATATTATTCTTGATACTTCTTGAAATAACATGAAAAAGATTCCATCTACACTTGATTTCAAAACTATCTTTGGAATCTACATTTAGAGATCACTTCTGGCTTACATTCTAAATATCTCATTCCTAAAGCCAACCACATAGAAATAAGATATCATTTTATTAGGGATCATGTGCAAAATGGAAACATATGAGCATATATGCACTGAAAAACAATTAGCCGACATATTCACAAAACCCTTGAGTGAAGATAGATTCTGCACGCTAAGGAGGAAATTAGGCATATGTGATCCGTTTTATTGAAGAGATATAAAAGGAAGCAAGCAGTCTCATGATACATTCCTCCCATTTCTAAAAACCTATGAAACATGAGTCAAACTTGTAATCTATAGATTCCTTACTCATGTATCATTGTCCCAGAAAGAATTTATAAGGATTGGAAGCAAGAAAAATTTTTAGAAGCAAAAAGAAAGAGAAAAGAAAAATTCTGCACTTGGGTCGACCCAACCCAGAATAGGGTCGACCCAACGTTGAGTCGACCCAAGAAAATTCTTGAGTCGACCCAACGTCGGGACCCCACTGTTAAAAGGGGGACCCGTGAGTTATCTAGGGCACTGTTTACCCTTTGTCCTCTTCCGAAAACCCTATTTTCCACTCTCAAATCTTCTCCAATCATCTCCAAACAGTAGATTACTTCAAGATCTTGGAGAAATGGGACCCGAGAGAGCCGTAGCCAAGCGATCCGAGAGAGTCTCACGATCTTGTTTAGAGACTAGGATATGTATCTAGTTCTCATATGTATTTGGTGGTTATCATGCATCTTTAAATCTTGATTAAGGAACATTGTACTTATCTTTATTTTGGGCATTAATGTATGAAAATGTTCCTATTTTGATCAATGTAGTCTGCAGTTTGTTCTTTATTGCATCTTTTCCCATATATATATTTTTGATGATAACAAAAAGGGGGAGAAGAAAAGAAAGAGTATATCAATTTAAGAAAAGAAAAAGTATTTTATTTGAGAAGTAAAGAAAGAGTATTAATTTTGGGAGAAGTAAAGATACGTATAACAATAAGGGGAGAAGTAAAGATAGTGTTTAGAGTATGTAAAGAAAGTGAATAAAGAAGTTATGTAAAGAAAAGAGAAATAAATGGGCAAACAAATTGAAAATCATATAAGAAAGCTTATACATCTAAGGGGGAGCAATTTGTAACAATGAAACTGTTTAAATCAAAAAATTTCTATCACAATTCAGAATTTGGCACACACAAATTCAGAATTTGGCACGCACCTCTCGCACCCCGATACATAACCTGAAACTCATATTTTATCTCAAATTTTTGAAGTTTCATTGTTAATGAATTATAAATGAAAGGGGGAGCCATTCAAAAAGTCAAATTGGCAACTTTTGAATGATATAGGGGGAGATTTCACAAGTATATATGAAAAGCTGAAATTCAGCAATTTAATCCCTTTTATAAACTGATTTTAAAGACAAGTATCAATAGGCTTATACTCTTTATTTTGTAATCATCAAAAAGGGGGAGATTGAGGATGATAGTGTTATTTTGATGATTAACAAGCAATTATCTAGAGTATGCTATAAGTTAAATTGATACTTCATTTATAAGTTCATTACTCTCAGTATATTTGTATGAATTGATATAGAGACATGTCTTTGTTCATTTGAATGAATCTAACCTTGAGATGCAGCAAAGTGTGGATTGAGTCGACCCAAAGGATGATTAGGTCGACCCCGGCACATCAAGAAATCATTTGGCACACTTCTGCAAAAATGGCACAGATGAACAGTGAGTTGGGTCGACCCAAGGAAAACATGAGTCGACCCAAACATCAAGATCCTCAAACAACTCAGAAAATGGTTCTCTGGATTTACTGAGAGGGTCGACCCAAGAAGAAGTTGAGTCGACCCAAGTAAGCCTTGAGTCGACCCAAAGAAAGGTTAAGTCGACCCAAATGAAGAAAGGCTGAAATTCAAGATTCTGAATTTTCTGAAAGTTGGGTCGACCCAAGAAAAGTTTGAGCTGACCCAAGGTTGAGTCGACCCAAAGAAAGGTTGGGTCGACCCAAGGGAAGGAAGGCTGAATTTCAAGTTTCTGTGTTTTCTGAGAGGGTCGACCCAAGAAATGGTTGAGTCGACCCAAGTGAAGGTTGGGTCGACCCAAAGACAGGTTGAGCCGACCCAAACACGGGCTGAACATAACGGCTAGTTGTGCAGAAATGCTTTTTGGACTCCCAACGGCTATAAACGGCTAGTTTCTTCAATCCAACGGTCAGAAAGGACTATTTGGAGGTTGGAGAAGTATTTAAGAGGGAGTATTCATTAGAGGAAGCAAGCTTTTGGGGAAAATACATCAAGTGCATTCAAGAGAGAACCCTAGCAAGACAAGCTTCATCAAGAGCTTCATTCAAGATTCAAAGAAAGGGATTGAGCAGATTCAAAGAGGCATTAAGAGCTCCTTCCCCCATTGAAGAGTGAAGCTTCCTTGACCAAGAAGAGCAAAGCGACTTCAAAGCGATAATTTCTTTCTAACTCTTCTTGTTGTTCATATTGCTTTATATGCTCATCTAGGAGTTTAAATCTTTTCTTTTCATTTGTATAAACACTTTGTAAAGGTTCGTTGGTAAGCCCGCAAAACCAACAAAGGTTCGTTGGTAAGCCCGCAAAACCAACAAAGGTTTTTGGTGAACCCGGAAAACCAAAGTTGTATAGGTTCGTTGGTGAGCCCGCAAAACCAACAAGGTTCTTGGTGAGCCCGGAAAACTAAGTGTATAGGTTCGTTGGTGAGCCCGTAAAACCAACAAGGTTTTTGGATTGTGAGCCCGGAAAACAATCCAACTGTAATCCGCAAGATTATAGTGAATTCCCAAGGGTACGCTTGGGGAGTGGACGTAGGTGCTAAGGAGAGCACCGAACCACTATATATTGGTGTGTTTGCATTGTGTTTGTGCTTTCATTTTCTCTTGCTTTATCTTCTCTTCTTGCATTAGATTAACTCACTTAAATAACCTAAGAGAGCATCCATCGCACTTAATTTAGAAAGTTTTAAAAGTACCAAAAATTTAGAAGAAACCAATTCACCCCCCCCCCTCTTGGATTGTCACCTTGGGCAACAGTTTCTAATGGTGAAGGTTGCTGTGGGATAGGGGAATTATAAGGAGGTACAGATGGAACCAAAGGTGGGTTCATTTGTGATGGACCTATCCTGAGAAAGTTGTTCTGAAAATCTGGTGGACCACCTTGATGCTGAATAGGTTCATTTTGCTTGTATGAGAAATTTGGGTGGAACCTATTATCAGGATGGAAAACTGGGCTAAACGAGTTGGGAGTGGGCTTCTTAAAGGCACTATATGAATTTAGAGCATTTGCTTGCTCGGCCTTTATGGTGGGTAGATTAGGGCAGCACTCCATTAGATGCTTAGGACTGTTACACAAGATGCACAAACTATGTGGCTCGTGTTCCACTTTCACGATGGGATTTGACTCTCTGTATGAACTCGAACTAGTGGAAATAGTGAAAGCATCAAACTTTTTACTTAAATTGTTCACTCCAGTCACCAGATTAGATATGACATTTTTGAGATCTGGGTCTGTTTTTATTTCATAATTACCTGATTTTCTAGATCCGAACTCATCTCTATTTACTTCTTCACCATAGCTACTCCAATTTTGGGCGTTCTCGGCTAAGTCAACAAGAAATTCAGAGGCTTGATCAGGGTTTGGTTCATGAACCTACCCTTGTGCATGGACTCGATCATGTTTCTATGTGCCGGAGGTAGTCCTTTATAAAAGAAATGTACAAGATCAGCCTTGTCAAGCCTATGGTACGGGCACTTGACCAAAAGATCATGGAATCTTTTCCAAAGTTGGAAAAATTCCTTCTCAGATTTTTCTCTAAAAGTTCTGATGGCATCCTTAATTTTTTCAGTTTTTACCATGGGATAGAACTTAGCCATAAACTTCCTAGATAGTTGTTTGTGGAGTGATTGATTATACCCCTATTTGATTTTGATGAGCTCAAAGCATTTGAGTATATTTTATGTTGTACTAATAAATTCAATCTAGTGTTTCAGGCAAATATATGTGAATTTTTGTTTAAGTGCCTCGAGCCTAGGTTCAAAGTAATTTGGCTAAGTGTTTAACTCAATTTGAACCAAAGTCTGAAGCTCGAGTCGACTCCGAAAGATTACGAGTCGACTCCATATGTTTCAAAGGTTCTGGCACAAGCTCGAGTCGACTCCGGTACACTATGAGTCGACTCCGACTGAGAACAGACAGAAAGACAGAAAGAAGAATTTCAGACCCTATCATCGAGTCGACTCCAATAGGTTTCGAGTCGACTCCGATGCTTGCCGAGTCGACTCCCGATGGATCCGAGTCGACTCCAAAGGATAACAGACAGAAAGACAGAACGTTGGATCTTAGACTCTGTTACCGAGTCGACTCCAGAAGGTTATGAGTCGACTCCGAAGTTTGGCGAGTCGACTCCTAGTTATGTCTGAGTCGACTCCCAGAGGAAAGTAGTGTGAAAGGCAGAGAACCAATCTGAGAGACCCTGTGAACCAGTCGACTCCAAGAGTTTCAGAGTCGACCCCCAAGTCAGCCGAGTCAACTCCAACAAGGCGCAAGTCGACTCCGAGGCAGTTCAGTTCAAAAGACAGAAAATCAGTTTTTCGGCCTCTAAGAATGAGACGTCTCCAGAAAATCTCGAGTCGCCTCTCAAGACAGCCGAGTCAACTCCTAGAAAACTCGAATCGACTCGAGGATGAAAAATAGAAAGATGGGTTTCTGGAACCCTGAGAATGAGCTGGCTCCTAAGTGCCCGAGTCATCTCCAGAAGTTGGCGAGTTGACTCCAGTTTGGTCCGAGTCGACTCCAGGATGGGACAAGCACTTTAATTCAAATCCTGAATAGTGGGCGAGTCGTCTCCTGTAACGAGCGAGTCAACTCCAGCAACTGCCGAGTCGACTCCAGATCGTACGAGTCGACTCCGATCCCAACGGATACATTGTCAGGATGTGCAGACGGGACAGAACAACTATGAATCAGTCTCTAACGGCTATTTGTCAAAGGGAACCACTTAAATAGCCAGAATGAACAATAGTAGAAAGGCAGAGAGCTATTCCATTCAAGCAAAAAGGTATTTCTACCTACCAAGAGCTTCTTAAGAGTAAATACAAGAAAAAGAAGGAAGAAGTGCATTCAACTCAATCTGAGAAGTACTTTCTTCGCATTTAAGGCTCTACTACTGTCCTCCAATCTTCAGTCCTTTCAAAAGGAGACTCAGAAATCGAGAAGCCCCTACTTCCCCATCTAAAATCTGTTTGAGGGCTTTTAACTTTACTTTGCATTTATTGTTTTCACATCTGCTTTTTTAGAAGCTTTCTTTATGAAATCCCAAATCTTGTTTTTCTTACTTGATTCAATCAGAGGATTGAATCAAGGGTTGTAAGGTTTGTTGGTGAGCCAAAGGAAAAGCCAACGGTGTAAGTGTTGGGAATTGTATCCTAAATGTCAATCGTCAGCATGTTGATGATTAAATAAATTGACAAATCAATAAAGTATTTTTTGGCATTATTCATCATTTTAC
Organism: Phoenix dactylifera; assembly: GCF_009389715.1. Taxonomy (NCBI): domain Eukaryota; kingdom Viridiplantae; phylum Streptophyta; class Magnoliopsida; order Arecales; family Arecaceae; genus Phoenix; species Phoenix dactylifera. The sequence goes on from NW_024067703.1 coordinate 519,994, forward strand.
ATCTTCAAATGAACTCTTATATGATGAAGTCCTTAGGACTTATTAATGATAAAGGAGGATTTATCTTCGAGTCCTTAAACTAGTTCGCGACCAAATGATATGTTGTTACAAGGACGACAGCATTATCAAGATTAGGTCGTTGTGTGACATATATGTTAGTTGTCCTCTTAACCAAGGAGTGGGGAGACACTGGTATGCCACACAGGTAAAGTGTAGGAGTACATTTCACTGAACGTGACCAATTTCGGAACGCTCTACTATCAAGAGATGTTCCGAGTGGATATGGGTATAGGTTTGGCCCTCTGACCTGAGACCGCAACTTGTGACTAGCAAGCAACTCATTGTACTTTGGTACCGGACTACCTAGATTTCTAATTTAGGGACGGAAGGTCATTAGGTGCAGTCAAGTATTTGCGTAGTCAGTTGTGAGTCGAGATGGAACTGACCCCTCCTGAAAACAGAAGATAATGTCTTGTGATTAATTTAGCAAAACCTTGGCCAGGGTAATCCCAGTGAGGAGTCACGGGATATCTAAAGTTAATCACATAATGGATGTACTAATTATAGGGTTGACAGTGAGCTCTAAGTCATCCTGGCATTAGGACTCAAAGGGATTGAATTATACAGTAACCATAGTTGAGGGTTCCAGAATATTTGCTTCGCATATATTCGGCCTATCCGGACGTCGGGTACCATTGCTAGATGCTCACATCGATTAGTGTAGGAAGTCATTCCTATACTACCGGCTTAGGTTCGAACCTATGAAGTCACACGCATAGAAGATTCCTGATTGATCAAGAAGGATGATGAATGATTAAGAATCATTCAGGGGTAATTTGGTCAATTCGATTGGCAAATTATCTTATAAAATAATTAAAGTAATTATCGGTGGATTAATTAGTAATTAGATTTCTAATGAACTCAATTGGATTGAGTAATTAGACTAAGGATGAGCCAAATTGAATTAGATTCAATTCTGGGCTCAATCATGATTTTTGACCTGATTGGATTAGGTCTGAATCAAGAGGACTTAGGTTGACCAAATTAAATTAGATTAAATTTGTGCTTAATTAGAGATTGACCTAATTGGATTAGGTTCAACCCATGGTAATTGGATCATTCTAATTGTTAGGATTTAATTAAATTAAATGGGTTTGATATGAAACTGTTCGGATCTTGAAATCCACTTGTCACATATCCATGCATGGCGCCATAAATTGATTTTTAATATGATTAAAAATTAATTTAATTTATTTAATGGTGCCATGGGACACTTGGCAATATCAGAGACCTCTTTCATCATTAGATGGGTCGAAATGGAGAGATAAATTCAAGAAAAGAATTGGATAAGATCAAATTCTCTCTCTTCATGGCATATGTCATCCTTATCTTTATCTCACTTCTAATTAAGGTTGAATTTCGAATTTAATCACCACAAAATCACCACGTGACCCTATAATCTGATTGGGGGCATGGGAATTTCGAAATTGAAAGAGGAAAGTGGCAACATGATGAATGGTTTAGATTAGATCAAGCTTCATCATGTAATGGCACATGAACTTGAATTTTGAATTTAAAATTCAAAACCCCACAAAATCCTCCACAAATATGGGATGGTTGGCATGAAGTTAGAGGGGATAGCAACAATAAAAGGACCTTCATCAGCTGGTGGTCGAATTCAAGGAAAAAAGAGAGAAAAAGAAGAAGAAAAAAGGAAAAAGAAAAGAGAGGAACCCTAGTTCATGCATGAAAAAAATTCTGCATTCAATCTAGCTGACTTCTTCCTCCTCTAAGTCCATCACGCCATTAGTTTTGGGGTCCCTGATAAGAGTCTTTAGATCAGATCTAAGTCCTCTTCAATCCCTTTAAATCTTTCCTCCAAGTTCTTCCAAGAAGGCGGATCAAAAGTTGATAGCGTTGGGAAGATCAAATTTCAGCCTCAAGAAATTCTGCGCAAGCTAGCACTTCCGCAGGATTGGATCTCTTCAGGAACTTCGCGTGTACTTCTCGTAGAGGCCATTCGTGTGCGTGGCTGTGAAGTCAAGAATCAGATCTACAACTTTCATCCATCATAAAAGGTATTAATCTAGCATTAATAATTTATTATGGTATCAAGATCTAGGTCCGATTTTCCGAGGTTTTATCCTCTTTTGGGGCTTCTCACGGAGATATCTCCGGAATCCATTCAATGGATATTCGAAGATTAATTGGAATAGAGTCTTTAAGTTTCAGATCTGATAGTTAATCATGCATAAAAGTTTTAGCATAATTGTTTAAACGATTTCGGCATAATCCTATATGTTCTTAATGTGCTGATTTCTAGATTTGATCTTCTAAGCATGCATGAATTAAATTATTTGATTCATTTTTCCGCTGCATTTTTGAAACTTAAAAAGAACTATGTATGGCTTGATCCCCCTTATGAAGGGGTACGTAGGCAACCCGATCAGGTTCAGCCATGGTTTTCAAAAAAAAAAAAAATCAGCATGCTTAACACCGAAGAATATAGGATTCACTTTTAGTGGTATTAGAGCCAGGTTCAAGTTTAAACTTTCATGTTTTAATTTTTGCAATTAAATCTGAAATCATGAGCATGCTTAGATTAGATCTAAAGTATTTTTTTATGATTGATTTAATTGCTGATTATGCATGATTAACTAGATCTGAAATTTTGAATGCATATGATGCATGTTTGTGTTAAGATTTGTAACATAAATATATCTGAAATCATAATATTGTTTAGATTAGATCTAAATAAAATTTATGATTCATATGATCTCTGATTTTAATGAACAAATCAGATTTGAAAATAAAAGTGAAAAAACAAATACATAAGATGTATGTTGTTTGTATTAATTCATGTTGTTATGTATATGTGATGCATGAAAATTAAATATAATAACTTAAACATGATTTAAATCTGATTACATGTGATTAATTACAAAAACTCAGATCTGAAAATATGTTTTAAGAACTGAAAGATTGTAATCAATATGTAATTAAAAAGAAATATGCAATGATCAAAACTTTCATAAGTCTAAACTTAATTGAGAATTAAGTGTTATGAAATAGAATTGTAACTCAATTAATTGGCATTGCATAATTATTTGAGCATATGGGTTAGCTTGAATAAAGGTTCTAGGATTGGGTTAGACCTAAGGTTAAAATTATACATGGACAAATAGAATTAATTGATCAAATCTAATTAAATAGTAATTAGATTAGGTCAAGAAAATTCTAGGTCAATTTACAATAGTTGTAGATGGATCAAGTCCATGTCTTTGATTAGACCAAGATGGAACTTGATTTAGGCTCAGAGGTGTAGCCCGAGCCATTTGAGTAATCAAATCGAAATTGATTAACCAATCGGTGTCCAAGGTAAGTTTGGCAGTTTTGACCGATGGTTTTTTAATTGGGAGCTACTCGCACTGATTCGTCTTTGTCGAGTTAATGGCATATCCCTTCCACCGATCTCACTTACCTGGCCGACATGGTCAATCACATTTTGATTGGATCACTTAATGATTCGAGTTAGCCCATGCCTATAAGAAAAATCAGTTTGACTGATTTAGGTGCCTCCTTAACCGGTTTGAGTCTAATCTGATTTGGTGAAGTCAGTGGGAGAAATTAGACTAACCGGATCTTTTTATCTATCCTAATTAAGAAATCCTCTAAAATTATTAGGTCCTTAAAATGAAATGGTTATGGGGATAACTAGGTCATAGCCTCTCATTAAGTTTGGTAATAATGGGTCCAATGTTTTGATAATTATTGGAGGCGCGACACGCCTGGTACTTATCAAGCATTGAAATTGTCATTTAATATATGATGAGTTAAGTATACCTTCAATAGACGGTCAAGTGAGCCGAGCCACACTCGGGCTTGGTCGTCTATTAGTTGATTAGACTTAACCCTATCATTTAATGGTTGGACCTGACTAGGGTATTCGGTGGAGGCGCCACACGCCTGCCGAAGAACCTAGGGCAAAATTATCACTAGAAGTTGCTTGGTGAAGCAACTGGTTTAGAACCTACCAATAGGTGCATATGGTTTAGCCGAGCCACACTCGGGCCTATATGCGATCTATTGGGTTCTAGTGCCTACTAAAGAATTAGGAGTAATTTTTCAAATTGAAGGTAGAGGCTACCAATTTGTATATAATAGTGGGAGTATCTTTAGACTAAAGTCCAAGTCTACTGTGTTTAGTCAATTCATATACTAATAGCCAAATTTTCTTTTATGTAGAAATGGCCACAAGTTTGTCACTTCGCTCATTATTGGATAATGACAAGTTGACTGGTCCCAACTTCAATAATTGGTATAGAAAGCTGAAAACTCAGCATAGTCAGACCAAAAGGATTAAGGATGACCAAAGTCAGGCAGAATGCTTCTATTGTAAGAAGCAGGGGCATTAAAAGAGGAATTGTCCTCAGTACCTTACCTCACTTGACCCGAACAGGCTAAGCAAGAGAAAAGGGCAATCAGTTGCTGATCAAGGTATTTATATGATAACACCTTGTAATTTCTCTATATGTGATAATTCGACCTGGATATTAGATACTGGAAGTTCGTTTAATATATGCAATTCGTTGCAAGGACTTCAGGTCAATGAGAGATTTGAAAACAGCGAGAGATTTCTGAATGTTGGAGATAGAAGATCTGTTCCAGTTCTAGCTTTAGGAAATCTCAAACTTGCTTTCAATTCTCATATAGTTGTCTTGAGTGAATGTCACTATTGTCCTACATTCTTATTGACTGTAATTTTCGTAGGCCTTTTGGCCATGAACGGTTATAAAATTTCAATAAAGAAATGTTCTTGTGATATCATTATGAATGGTGTTACTGTAATGAATGGACAATTGAGCAATGGCATCTACTTGTTATCACAACCTGTTAATGTAATGTATATGTCAAGTAAGCATCCTAGAATAGATAATATCACGGATGTCTACCTTTGGCATCATAGGCTAAGTCATATTAACAAGAACAGGATAAACAGGTTAAGTAAAGGGGAATCCTCAATGTTAATGATTGTGAATCATTGACAATCTGTGAGTCATGTCTTCTTGGTAAGATGACCAAATCACCTTTTACCGAAAAAGGTGAACGAGCTAGTGATTTATTGACCCTTGTACATTCTGATGTATGTGGGCCAATGAGCACAGATGCAAGAGGTGGGTATTTATATTTCATTACGTTTACAGACGACCTTTCTAGGTATGGTTATGTCTATTTAATGAGACATAAATCTGAAGCATTTGAAATATTCAAATTGTATCGTAATGAAGTAGAAAAACAAACTGGAAAGAGTATTAAAACTCTTCGATCAGATCGAGGAGGCGAATACCTTTCCAATAAGTTTTTGACATATTTAGGAGAGAATGGAATTCTCTCCCAATGGACTCCTCTTAGTACACCACAGTATAACGGTGTATCAGAAAGAAGAAATCGAACTCTGTTAGACATGGTTCGATCCATGATGGGGTTTGCGAGTCTGCCCATATCCTTTTGGGGATATGCACTTGAGTCAGCCTGCTACATTCTAAATAAGGTTTTAAGTAAGTCTGTAAATAAAACACCACATGAGATGTGGACTGGACGTAAGCCAATGCTCTCTCACCTTAGGGTTTGGGGGTGTCCGGCATATGTCAAACGTTTGAAAACAGACAAACTTGAACCCAAGTCTGACAGATGTTTCTTTGTTGGTTATCCTAAAGAAACTAAAGGATATTACTTCTACTTTGCTGAAGAACAAAAGTTGTTCGTAAGCAATAAAGGATATTACTTTCTTACAAAAGTTCTACTTTGCAGATGGATATTAAAACCGCTTTTCTAAATGGAGATTTAGAAGAGGAGGTGTATATGATGCAACCTGAAGGTTTTATATCTGCAGATGAGTCTAGCAGATGGATATTAAAATCGCTTTTCTAAATGGAGATTTAGAAGAGGAGGTGTATATGATGCAACCTGAAGGTTTTATATCTGCAGATGAGTCTAAGGTGTGCAAGCTTCAAAAATCCATTTATGGATTAAAGCAAGCTTCACGGAGTTGGAACATACGATTTGATAAGGTGATCAAATCATATGGCTTCATTAAGAATGAAGAGGAACCTTGCATTTATAAATGGGCAAATGGTTCAGTTATCATATTTCTTGTTTTGTATGTGGATGACATTCTTTTAATCGAAAATGACATTCCTGCATTACAAGGAATAAAGGTTTGGCTATCATCTCAATTTGCCATGAAGGATTTGGGAGAAGCATCTTACATCCTAGGGATGAAGATCTATAGAGATAGATCTAGAAGATTGCTTGGATTATCCCAATCCACATACGTTGATACTATACTGAAGAGGTTCCATATGATTAATTCTAAGAAAGGCTATCTTCCGATGGGCCATGGAATTAATCTCTCTAAAAGGGATTGTCCGACAACCCCTCAAGAAAGAGAGAGTATGGATAGAATTCCATATGCTTCGGCAGTGGGATCTATAATGTATGCCATGACATGTACTAGATCAGACGTGGCATACTCACTAGGAGTAGTGAGCAGATACCAGTCTGATCCAGGTAGCAACCACTGGAAGGTTGTAAAAAACATTCTTAAGTATTTGAGAAATACTAAAGACCAGTGGCTTGTCTATGGTGATTCTGACTTAAAACTTGAGGGATATACCGATTCAAGTTTTCAGTCAGATCAAGATGATAGCAATAGTGTGTCGGGATATATCTTTACTCTTAAGGGTGGGGCCATCTGCTGGAAGAGTTTCAAGCAGCATACAGTGGCGGATTCTAAATGTAAAGCAGAATACATCGCAGCATCTGATGCCGCCAAGGAAGCTGTATGGTTGCGAAAGTTCATCACCGAGCTTGGAGTGACACCCTCCATTGATGGTCTAGTACCTATATTTTGTGACAATACTGGAGCCATAGCTCAAGCAAGAGAACCCAAAGCACATCAGCGGACCAAGCATATTCTACGTCGCTACCACTTGGTTCGAGAAATCGTCGAACGACGTGATATTGATCTTCAGAAGATCGATATAAAAGAAAATCTGGCTGATCCATTTACCAAAGTCCTCGACATCAAAGAGTTCAACGAACACAAGTCGAAGATGGGTATTAGATACTGTGCCGATTGGCTTTAGGCTAAGTGGGAGTTGTTGGGAATTGTATCCTAAATGTCAATCGTCAGCATGTTGATGATTAAATGAATTGACAAATTAATAAAGTATTTTTTGGCATTATTCATCATTTTACATCTTCAAATGAACTCTTATATGATGAAGTCCTTAGGACTTATTAATGATAAAGAAGGATTTATCTTCGAGTCCTTAAACTAGTTCGCGACCAAATGATATGTTGTTACAAAGACGACAGCATTATCAAGATTAGGTCGTTGTATGACATATACGTTGGTTGTCCTCTTAACTAAGGAGTGTGGAGACACTGGTATGCCACACAGGTGAAGTGTAGGAGTACATTTTGTTAGAAGTATGCCCTAGAAGCCAATTTGGCTGACGCATTATTTTATTCTGGGACATAAATTTGTACTTGACCTAATTATGAATTTATTAAGTTGGGCATTCTTTTCATTCATGTTCTTATGTGTCCATGAATCGTCCAAGAAATTAATAAGATAATGACGCATATTCTCAAGAGTTGAGAATTTGAGGCATGTGTCATTGGTGATTAATTTCTGAATTGCTCCTGATCGATGGATCATCACGAGGACGGTGATCGATCCGCTGAGATTAGTGCACAGATCGCTTTCTTTGATGGACGAGTCTTGAGTCCACAGTGTGGCGACACTGGAGCAATTGTGCAAGTGCTTGTTAGAGAACAAGGGTACTGAGCGTGACCATAACAAGTAGTCACTTGGATGTCTATCCACTCGTCAGTGACTTACTTGATGCTGTAGTTGTATGACTGGTCCTTTGACCTGCGATGCCTCGACTATTCACAGTGAGGTTGCTGTAGTTTGACGAGCACATAAACATGAGCCCTAGCCAATTGGGTTCTTGTGGTGCAGATTGGCTGCAGTAGGTTCATTGTAGGAGTAAGGGTGCATCTAGATGGAATCTATCGACCTTGATAGATTAGGAGAGATCCTATGTGATTTATGAGACTGAGTTCGTAAATCCTCGGCCGGGGTAGTATGTACAGTGGAAAAGGAGTTTTCCACTTACGAACTTAAGTCGAATAAATCTTGACATATGACAGACGATGGGGTTTGACGAGTTATCCAAGACCTCCATCCTGTAGGGATCCACGATAGAAGGATTGTATCATATGATAACTGCACCTAGAGGTTCATCATTCCATTCTGCTGGGTTGCCACTACATGCTGCTAGGTGTTACTGGTGGATTGTGAGACTCAGAGGCATTCACTTGATGATCAGTGAACCCAAATGAGAAGAGTTGGAATTGTTCCAACCCATATGAAGGAGTTTCAATGATATTGTGTAGGAATCACAATATATCTCACTACCAGACAGAATAGAACCTATGGGGTCACACACAATAGAGGTATTGACCGATCCGATGGTTGAGTTGTGATTTGGAATCACAATAGTTCATGATTATCAATTTGATTGATAATTAATTAACCTACTAAGAGTTAGTGAGTTGAAGAAGAAGTAATTGCAATTGGATTGCAATTCAATTGAATCAATTGGACTTAATTAATTGGGCTTGATCTTATTAAATAAGAGTCCTACTTGGAGTAGGACTCCAAGAGTCCTAATTAGATTAGGACTTCAAATTTAATTAAAGTCCTACTTGGAGTAGGATACCTAGAGTCCTAATTGGATTAGGACTAAAATTAAATAAATCCTAATTGGATTAGGATTCCTAAAGTCCTAATTAATTTTGATCTAATAAATTAAGATGACTCCTAATTGGATTAGGATTGAAGAGTTTAATTGAGTCAAGATTCAATTGGGTCATAATTGGATTAGGACTCATATGGGTAAGTCCTAATTGATTCATAAATTGATTGAGATCTAATTAGATTAGACCTCAATTGTGAGGGGATTAAAAGGGGCTGAAAGTGGGGCCCACGCACCTCATGAGATGAGGCTTGGGCGTGGGACATGAGAGGATTAGAGGGAGGGGCGTACGCCCCTCCTCTTGCCAAAAGATAGACGTGAGCTCCTAATTTGTAGGAGCTCACGCCTAGGGTTCAAATAAAAAAAAGGGGAGCATGTGGCCCTCTCTTCTCATCTCATAATAGGATACGGCAGCCCCCCTCTGCCATGATGGTTTTAAGCCGCACACAAACAAAAAAAAGAAGAAAAGGGGAACAAAGGGGCGGCCCACATCATGGATTTTTTTGTGCCATGAGAGCTCCTCCCCTCTCTCCTTTTCTTTTGTGCCGTGAGAGTGCCTCCTCCCCTCTTGGTTTTTGTGCCATGGGCAAGCCTCCTTCCTATTGGGGTTTCAGCCATGAGCATCAAAGAAAAATAGGGTGGTGTATGGCTTTCTCTCTTCACCCTTCTTCCATCCACAAGAATAAAAGAAAAGGAGGCAGCAAGATGGGATCTTCTTCCTCCCTTTCAAGTCCTTCTTCTTCCTCTTGAGATCTATCAAAGAGTTGATAAACCAAGAGAGGATTTCAGCCATCAAAACATATCTCTGCAAGGGAGCTAGCACCCCGGGGAGATTAGAGAGTTTGGATTGGTTCTCTGCCTCGTGTGGATACCCGTAGAGGCCGGACGCGTGTGCGGCTTCAAGTGAACCTTTCAACAAATACCACGATCATCAGATTGCGGTGAATATCTACCCGCACAAGGTGAAGATCTGATCTTCCTAATATTATGTAAAAGTATTTAATCCTAATCTATCTACGAACGATGGTTTTTAAAATACGTTCATGCGTGATGAACGGGATCTCGCGCATGACTTCCGTTGCGCGCAGAATTTTTCTGAAATTTTCTGCGGCGTGCGAGGGATCCCAACAGTGGTATCAGAGCCATGGTTGCGTAGATTAAGATTATGATTAAATGATTAAGGCATAATAGATCTAAAAATTTAAAGATTATGCTTGCTGAATTTTTCTGCATGCAGAATTTTCAGCTTGCTGATTTTTCTGCATGCTGATTTTCTATGCGATTAGATTAATGATTCTATTGATTTGTTAATGAGATTAAAAATATTTAGAATCATATCTTGCATGATTAGCAACTCATAAGATGACATAATCTGTTAAATATTCAGATCTGTAAATTTTATTTAATGCATGAGATGCGTATGGTGATGATCATGGATGGACCCTTTAATTGTGCTGAAATGTTCTGCAATGTCTGAGATGTTTTGTGATGTCATGTGATGGCATGTAAATCAGATTTTCAGATGCCTGCGTGCATCTTATATTGATGTATTAGAGACCTGCATGTCTCATGAAAAAGGGTTGTAACTATTATTTAATTTTATTTATTTTTAAAGTTATTTGGGATGTAATCTGTGATGTGTTTGCATGTCAATGGTTGATCGGTGCATGCCTCTACAAGCACGATTTGCGCGGATCGAGATCAAGGGTTGATTGGAGATGGATCAAGGAGTTGATCGCAATTGGACCAAGGGTGCTCAAGATCGAGTCAAGAGTTGAAGACGATCTAACCAATTGACGTGCATGTGCTTGTACTATGACCCCATCCTGGATCCATGATCATCACCAATTTAATTTTTGTTATTATGCCTGGATGTTTATGTTATGTTTATGCATAGCGGTTAGATAATTATTTGCATGAGATGTAGATAATTAAATAAAAGAGACCTAAATTAAATCTCCTCGAAAAATATTAAGTCCATAGGTCTTCCACCGTAGTAGAGCTGCTAAGGTCTTTCCGGCGTTGATTTGTCTCGGCTGGATACAGTGGGCAAGTTGCATCGGAAGACTGGACCTCTCTATTAGGCATGAGATGTTGTAGGGGTAAAGATAGGGTTGGGCCCAATAACTATTAGGTGAGGGACCCAATGACGGCTTTGCTTCTGCGGTTATACGGTGGGTCCGACTTAACTAAGGAATGGGGCCAATAACTGTTAGGTGAGGTCTTCATTACTTAGAGACCTGATAGCGCTACAACTTGCTTGAGAAGCATTGTACAAGAGTTGTACACTAATCATTTATATGTCACCAATAACTGTTAGGTGAGGTGGCATGTATATTGGTGGGACCGTAGCACCCCACTTGAAACCTAGAGTCGCAAGGTTTCCGTTTCTCTACCAGAGGAGTGTGAGAGATTCGAGGAAATAGTGGGAGGTGTATTTGTTTTAAAAAAAAAAGGCCCTAAAACAAATAGAGTTCAAGTACAAAATTCTAACTAGAATCTTTACTCTCTGAGGATTATAAAGTCAGCTTCTAGACTCTTAACTCATATCCTATAGAACAACCGTTTGACCAAACCCAATTATAAAAACTGGCTCAGCAAATTTCAAAATAGTTTTGAATTGTGAGAAATTAGGGTATATGTTAGACCATGGAATCCCTGTGTTACCAATCCGTCCGATTACTGGTCAGCATAAGACGCATGCTAAGTGGACGAACAATAACAATAAAGTTAGGTGCTACATAATGGCATCCATGTCCAATGAATTACAATGCCAGTATGAGAACATGAAGACCGCCAGGGACATATTATATCACCTACAAGAGTTGTATGGTGATCAGAGTCATGCAGCATGGTTTGAAAAGTCCAAAAGGCTCTTCAAGGCCAAGATGCGTGATGGGCAGTCTGTCCATGATCATGGTTTGACCATGATAAAGAACTTAGAGGAGCTTGAGAAGCTCGGCATGACCATGCATAAGGAATTGCAAACGGATTTGATCCCACAATCCCTTCTAGCTTCATATGAACAGTTTATAGTAAATTACCATATGAACAAGATTGTATGCACCAAAATAGAATTGTTAAATAAAATTGGTAACTACCTTAGGAACCTTGAAGAGTTCAAGGGGCATCATTCTCGCTGTCGAGTTGGTTTCTACTTCCAAGAGAAGAGTCTACTTGAAAGAAGAAGAAATCTGTGAAAAGGCAGAAGATCGAGAAAAGGCCAAGTAAGGAAGTTCCAAGAAAAAGGCCGATTGCAAGGAAAAGTGTTTCCATTGCATCATAAGACGGCCATTGGAAGAGGAACTGTCCTACATACATGGAAAGCATAAAGAGTAAGAAGGGTGACAGACTTTCAGAAGGTATGCCAGATATGCTCATTATTAAAAGGATACTTAGGGACTGTTACCTGTTGCAAGCAGAAATTTGATTTCTGTATCTTGTTTAGCACAGAAAGATTTTTATAAGACTATTGTTCAATTTGTTTGAGAAATAAATTGGATGCATATGGTTTTATGATTGACCGTCTCTATCACTTACATTTGGATGTACCTGTGAATGTATCTGAGCAAACAGTGAGTACCATAGGATCCAAAAGGATCTAGAGATGAGATAAATCTAAAGAATTTGTGGCACCTCAGGCTTGGTCATATAGGAGAAGACAGAATAAACAAATTGAAGAAATATGGGCTTCTGAGCTCATTGACTTTCGAGTCATATCCAATTTGTGAATTCTGCCTTCAAGGAAAGATGACCAAATTATCCTTTTTAGGACATGGGAGAGGTCCACTACGATACTTACCCTAGTACACACTTATGTGTGTGGCCCATTCGATCTGCAGGCTAGGGGTTGTAATTTTTTACTTCATTTACCGATGAATACTCACGGTATGGATATGTGTATGAGACACAAATCTGAAATTTTTTGAAAGGTTCAAAGAGTTCAGATATGAAGCAGAAAAACAAACAGAAAAACTCATTAAGGTTCTTCGATCAGATCGAGGAGGTGAATACCTTAGTGGAGAGTTTCGTGATTATCTCAAGGAGAATAGTATAGTTTCATAATGGATCCCTCCTGGTACACCTCAGCTTAACGGAGTGTCGGAGAGGAGGAATAAGATCCTATTGAATATTGTCAGGTCCATGATGAGCTTCACTGATCAACCCTTGTTTCTTTAGAGAGATGCCCTACTTTTAGCAATTTACTTAGTGAATAGTGTTTCCTCTAAGTCTGTTCCTACCACATTGTATGAGATATGGCATGGTAAGAAGCCGAGTCTTGGTCATCTCAAGATTTGGGGATGTCCGGTCCACGTCAAGCGACAACAGACGGACAAATTAGAGGATAGGACAATTAATGCTCGTTTTATTGGATATCCTTAAAGAGTTATTAGGATACGATTTTTTGTCCCAAAGGATCACAAAGTGTTTGTGAGCCTACATGCTATCTTCATGGAAAATAGTTTATCCTTGATAGAGACAGTGGAAGGAAAAATGAGCTCTAAGAGAAAGTCTCTGAAGAGCAATGAGCCATTGTGCCTATAGAACCTATTCATATTGAGCCAGTACATGTTGTACCTCCTCCACCTCGTAGATTTAGTAGGATCTTCCATCCTCCTGAAAGGTACTTAGGTATACTTACAGAGGATGTAGAGGAAGTGTTCCTCATGGGAGATAGGGATCAAGGTAAGGATCCCAATACCTACAAGAGGCGATGTTAGACATCGATTCCGAGCAATGGCTGGAAGCAATGAAGTCAGAGATGGACTCCATGCATTCCAACCAAGTCTGAACCTTAGTAGATCCACCAGAAGGTATAGTACCTATTGGATGTAAATGGATCTATAAGAGAAAATTAAGTTCGGATGGCTAGGTAGAGACCTATAAGGCAAGGCTAGTGGCGAAAGGTTATAGTCAGTGCGAGGGCACTGATTATCAGGATACTTTTTCACCTGTAGCCATGCTGAAGTCCATTCGAATATTGCTTGTTATTGCAGCATAATATGATTATGAGATACTGTGATGGTGATCACAAGGTTTGCAAACTTGTTGCCCAGATAGACAACCCAAGAAGGGGGGTGAATATTGGGTTTTAAAATAATTTTGCAATTAAAACGTTTGAGGATGACTAATTAATACTTTTGCAAGATGATTAATTAGTTGCTATGTGCTGTGAGTGAAATGAGAGTGAGAGAGAGAGACACAAGCAATCACAAACACAATGTTTATAGTGGTTCGGAGCTAACCCTTGCTCCTACGTCCACTCCCCAAGTCTCACTTGGGAATTCACTATAACCCTTTGGATTACAGCCGGTTGTTTTACAAGCTCACAACCCAACTTGTTGTTTTACGAGCTCACAACGAACTCGGTCGGTTTTCCCAGGCTCACCGACTAGAACCACCCCGATTGTTTTCCCGGGATCACAATCGAACCCTTACACGTTGGTTTTACCCTCGGCTCACCAACCAACCTCTACACTCTTGATTCAATCCCCTGATTGAATCAAGCAAAGACAAGATGGAAAGAACAAGGACAAACAGAAAAACAGAGTTTCTAAAAAACAGATATACAGCAATATAAACTAGAAAGAAGTTAAGAGCCCTCAAACACGTTTGAGTTGGAGTAGAGTAGGGCTTCTTGAACTGTGAGTCTCCTTTTGAATGTCTGGTCGACTTGAAGGCAGGAGGAGACTTCTTTTAAATGCTGGGAAGAGGTAGCTGGATGGAGTTAATGGCGCTCTTCCTTCTTTTCTATTGAAAACCAGTTGGCAGAGATAGGATGCTTGATTTCTTTGAGTGGAATAGTGCTTCTCTGCCTTGCTACAGTCCTCTGTGGCTATTTAAGCCATCTCCCACGGAAACTAGCCGTTAGACACCTTTTTCTGCCCGTTCTGCACACTCTGCACATCCTGACAATATGTCTGTTGGGGTCGGAGTCGACTCGCGCGATCTGGAGTCGACTCGGCTGTAGCGGGAGTCGACTCATGCTTTTCTGGAGTCGGCTCGGCAACTGTTCCGGATTTGAATTAAAGTGACCTCCGCGACTGGGAGTCGACTCGACTTAACCCGGAGTCGACTCGCCAACTTCTGGAGCTGACTTGCCATTTTCGGAGTCGGCTCATCCCATGAAGTCCATGGAGCTAATTTTTCAACTTGGCCCACTCGAGTCGACTCGACAATCCTGGGAGTCGACTCGGCGCTCAGAGCCCGAACTCCCGATCTTCTGTCTTTTGGCTCGTCCAGTCTTGGAGTCGACTCGAACTGTTCCGGAGTCGACTCGGCTCTCAGTTTCCGAAACACAGCCTTCTGCCTTTTTGATGTAGCGCTGCCTTGGAGTCGACTCGAGCTGTCTCGGAGTCGACTCGGCTCTCAGAGACAATAATTCGGTCTTCTGTCTTTTTGGGGTCGCGCTGTCTCGGAGTCGACTCGCGCATTGCGGGAGTCGACTCGGATCTCAGAGTCCGAAAACTGCTCTCTGACTTTTGCCTTGTGTACCACTGAGAGTCGACTCTCGCTTTCTTTGGAGTCGACCTGCCAACCATTGGAGTCGACTCGCGTTCCACAGGAGTCGACTCGAATCTCAGGGTCGAAAATCGCTCTCTGACTTTTCTGTCTGTAACTCCTTGGAGTCGACTCATACTACTCCGGAGTCGACTCGGTAATCATCGGAGTCGACTCGCGCACTTCAGGAGTCGACTTGCTGACAGGTTTTGAGTTGAGTCTTTCTGTTCGTCTGTCAGTTCTCAGTCGGAGTCGACTCGTAATGATCCGGAGTCGACTCGAGCCCGTGCCAGTGATTCTGATACGCTTGGAGTCGACTCGTAATATCCCAGAGTCGACTTGAGTCTCAGACTTTGGTTCAAACTGACTTCTTAACTTATCCAAAATATCTTGAACCAAGTCTAGAAACACTTAGACAAGATTTTCACTGAAACACTCAATTGAATTCATTAGGAAACAAAAGATATACTCAATTGTTTGAGCTCATCAAAATCAAATAGGATTTTAATCAATCACTCCACAATCTCCCCCTTTTTGATGATGACAAAACATTGAGTATATGTAAAGTGAATTGCTCAATAAACAAGGAAATGAAATCTATAAATGAATTCAAGTGTCTGGTTTTTTAATTTATCCAAACTTGAAAGGTGTGAAACAATAAATTTTGGAGTTAAAGCTCCCCCTTTCATTTGGAATTATATAAGCCTTCATGTCATGCACTCAATTGTTTGGCTTATATATATTTAATGATTTGACTTTCTTAAAAATTCAGATTCTCCCCCTCAACATATGCATTCTACTTTATTTTGATTCTCTGAATTTCCTTTTAATGCATTGAAGTTTTTGAACTGAAATTTTTGGTTTTTAGAGGAAAAATCTGTCAATTTGTTCTTGAGTAGGATTCAACTAATCTCCGAATATCCCTTGAATAGATTCTGGAGATTACTCCATTAGGAGCCCCAACAGAGAGATAATGAGCCTCGAGGTACCAAATCCACTAAGAACAAATTATGTTTTAATTTTTGATTTCTTTTATGTTGATTCCATTTACATATCTATTAAATATTTCTCCCCCTTTTTGTCATCGTATCAAAAAGGAAGTGAGTATAACACGCAATCAATTAGAGAGCAAATTGCACAAAATTGAAGAGAATATGTCTACTCATTGTATTGATGTGTATGTAAATACATTTGTGAATACAATAAGTAAAGCAAAAAGAATACATGTCAAAATACAAAAAGATATCTAAGGCTTCCTCGAGGAGGATGCGGCTCCCCGGGGCATGCGCTCTGCAAGTAGTGTGACTGTATTGGTGACGTGCTCGAGCTGTCGGATAATGGCCGAGGTGGCCCTGCTATGTGTCGTATCGAGCTCGGTCACCGACTGCTGAAGTGTGTCAAGCTTGGCGATGAGCACATTCGCCAAGCGCTCGGCCCCCTGGGTAGTGGTGCCCATGTCGTGTCGCATGTCATCGCGCATCTTCCGAGTGGTGCTCGTGACTTCGCTCATGCTGTGGAACTGGGCTTGGATCAGGCTCCTTACATTGTAGATTTCTTCCCGCACATGGGCTGTCATCTCAGTCACTACTGACAGGGAAGGGACCAACGCTGAAGAAGGTGCAGGAGAGGGAGCAGGCACTGAACCTCGGAGCTCCCTAAGCAGGTCGTCCCGGAGATCTCTAACTATCTCCTGCCGCAACTCCCGGAGCTGCTCAGGAGAGATCCGGACCTCCATGGGCTGAGTAGGTGGAGCTGAGGAGGAGGGTCCGGCAGAGGTGGTGGGAGCAGAGGTGGAGGGAAAGCTAGGATAGTCTGAGTCTGGGTCAGGACTGGGGGAATGTCTGGTGGTATGTGTGGAGGTGGATGATTTCCTAACCCAGGTTCCCTCGACCTTCCGAAACCCCATCCTGTGTAGGGTTCCCGGACGCATGCGATCTGTCCATCGCAATGCGCGAGAGGGTTCCCCCTCAGGAATGGGAATCTCGGCCTCCCTAAATAGAAGAGTGAACATCATGCCATAGGGGAGGGTGAGCCTAGGTCTATCTGGTGGCTCACATAGATATTTATACATCATCTTGGGAAAGTTGATTGGGGTGTCCTGGAGGATGTAGAACATAAGAGCTAGGTCTCTCTCAGATACAAAATCGAAGCGGCCAGTCTTCGGGAAGAGGGACCTAGAGATGATACTCAAGAGGAGCCGCATCTCAACTGAAAGTGAGCTAGCGGACACCTCATCTAAGGGGGACTGAGGTGGATGTCCTAGAATGGCCGTAAGGGCCTCAGTCCTATCCTCGGGGTGTGTGGGAGCCACCCCTACTTGTGGAAGATAGAGGACCTGAGCAATAATATCCTCCGAAATGAACAATGGGACACCGGCTACCATGCCCTCGATACCCCCATCGCCCCTATGTACAGTACCGTAGAACTCCCTAACTAGGCCAGGGTATGTGGGGAGATCTAGGGAACAAAAATACTCTAAGCCCTGGGCCCGCAGTCTCTCTCCTATAGTAAAGCCCTCCCGGGAGAGATAGTCGAAATCGACGTATCTCCCGGTGGAGACCGCCTTCCCGGCGCACGGCCTCGAGGGAACCTCCCTCGGCGGGGAACGAGCCGGAGGTTGTGGCCTCGCGGGATCGTTCCGAGCCTTGGAACGCCGCTCGGCACCGGTCGCAGGTTGGGGTCTCTTCCGGACAACGGCTTTACGAGGCATTTTGACCTAGGGAAGAGGAAGGAACCTAAAGAAGCGAGGAAGATGGACGGGAAAAAAAAAACTTTAAAGTCGGCCGGAGACGCTCTAGGAGTCGGCTCTAGGGCTTGTGAATAGTGGCGGCGGTGAATAGAAGTGTTGAGTAAACGATGAAGTTAGGGTTAAAAAATCGGATCCCGACTGCGAGTCGACTCCTCTGAGTCGCGAGTCGACTCGACCTCGAGTCGACTCCAAAGTATGCGCGAGTCGACTCTCCTTATGCGCCTATTGACCTCGAGTCGACTCCCGACTGTATGCGAGTCGACTCCCCGTTACGAGCCGACTCTGAAACTTGCTCGAGTCGTCTTGAACTCTGGCACGCACCTAAAAATCATGCTATGTTCGTGCCGAATGAGGGAAAAATCACTAAGTTATGATCTGATTTGATGATCATTGTAAAAAAACTCTAAATTAGCCACAATCTAATTATCAAAATCAATGAACTAGTGAAAAATACCACTAGGATGGATCAATCACTCCCAATCCCCTCCTAAGCACACTAAATCTCTCTTCACTTAAGGGTTTTGTAAAAATGTCAGCTAATTGATCATCAGTGCAAACAAATTGAAGTGTCACATCACTATTCAGTACATGATCTCTTATGAAGTGATGTCTTATCTCAATATGTTTAGTTCTTGAATGCTGAATTGGATTTTTAGTTAGATTAATGGCACTTGTATTATCATAATTAATGGAAATTTTATCTTGTTTAATGCCATAATCTTCCAATTGTTGTTTGATCCACAAGATTTGAGCACAACAACTCCCGGCTGCAATATATTCAGCTTCAGCAGTAGATAATGCAACCGAGTTTTGTTTCTTGCTAAACCATGAGATTAAGTTTTCTCCTAGGAATTGACATGACCCGCTGGTGCTTTTTCTATCAAGTTTACATCCAGCAAAGTCTGAATCTGTGTATCCTATTAAGTTTAGGCTAGATTCTTTAGAATACCATAACCCTATATTCTTTGTTCCTATTAGGTATTTAAAGATTCTCTTGACTGCAATTAGATGAGATTCCTTAGGATTAGACTGATATCTAGCACACATGCAAACACTAAACATGATATTAGGTCTACTTGCAGTAAGATACAATAAAGATCCTATCATACCTCTATATAGTTTCTGATCTACAGATTTACCTGATTCATCTTGGTCTAATTTGCATGATGAGCTCATGGGGGTGCTGATTGACTTGTTCCCCTCCATATCAAACTTCTTAAGCATCTCCTTGATGTATTTAGCTTGATTGATGAAGATGCCTTCTTCAGATTGTTTGATTTGAAGCCCGAGGAAATAATTCAGCTCTCCCATCATGCTCATTTCAAATTCACTCTGCATCAAGGTCAAGAATGTAGTGTGCTGCAAGATAGTATCATATAAATGAGTGGCTTTCACTTACTTCCAACATGATCACTCCAATTTTCAAGACTTTCTAGAGTTAAATGGTAATGAACGCCCCAGATTTATTTATTTATTTATTTATATTTATTTTATTTTATTTATTTATTTTTTTTAATCAGACTGAATGCTAAGAAGAATGACTTGTGCAATATCTAGCCTTATTAAGCTTTCTAGCTAACCCATGTAGCGAGTGTTAGGCCAATGACTCCCGATCCAGATTGCTCAGGGCACTAGGTGTAAAGACATCCTAACAGGCTTAATAACTCAAGTCAACTAGGCTTCAAGGCCAAATTAGTCACTCAAAGTTTAATCTCAGCCATCTTCACCTTTTTACGCGAACACTCGCTGCTTGCCAGGCAAGAGGCCCGGTTACTCAGTGAGAAGACTTAAACCCCTTTTTTTTTTAGGGTGTTCATCGCACATCTAACTTTAATCCAAAAGATTAAAAGTATTTATATTAGTTGCCAGTTTACATACCCCACTATTCATGTGCTTACGTGTAGGTGTTAAATCATCTTCTATCATGTTAACAGGAGACAGGTGGGACAAAAACTCAAGCTAGAACTGCTATTATATTCCTTAACTCAAAGCTATTGTCAAAGCAATTCCTAGTTTATACAGCTAAAAAGATTAGAATTTGAGTTAGAAATTTGAAATTCCCTCTTTTTTTTCTTTTTTTAAAATCTTTTTAGGTAGAAAAATCAAAAATATTCTCACCCCCATACCTAAATCTAACATTGTCCTCAATATTAAAGAAAATTTAAAGCAGTAATAGGACAGAGGAGAAGTTACCTGATATGGGTAGGTAAATTGACAATTGGGGTAAAAACCCCCAAACCTGCATGTTAGTAATTTATTGAATTATTTTTTTATTTTTTATTTTTATTTTTTTATAATATTTACATGTTGGGTTGCCTCCCAAGAGCGCTAAGTTTTATATCTTCAGCCAGACAATTCTAATTTATTTATGATAGACAGGGTCGGTCAGAAGTGTCTCCTCGACTTCTAGACTCAAATACTCAAGGTATGATTTTAGACGATGTCCATTGACTTAAAAGGACCTACCATCCTTGGTATTGCAATTACTACTGCACCATGCGGATGCACTTTCTCTACCATGTATGGGCCAGTCCAGCGGGATTTAAGTTTTCCGGAGAACAGATGTAATCGAGAGTCGTATAAAAGAACTTTCTGTTCTGGATGAAATTCCTTACAAATGATCATTTTATCATGCATGATCTTCATGCGATCTTTATACTTCTTGGCACACTCGTAAGCATCGTTTCTAATTTCTTCAAGCTCATCGAGCTGAAGCTTCCTATGTTCTTCTGCTTTGTCAATATCGAAATTTAAATGTTTAATCGCCCAATAGGCCTTGTGCTCTAACTCGACAGGTAAATGGCAGGCCTTGCCATATACAGTTCTATATGGAGACATTCCAATTGGTATTTTGTAAGCCGTCCGATATGCCCATAGTGCATCTGTTAGCCTAAGAGACCAATCCTTTCGAGATGTATTAACAGTTTTTTCAAGGATGGTCTTGATTTTCCGATTGAAAATTTCGACTTGTCCACTTGTTTGTGGATGATATGGTGTACTGACCTTGTGATTAATGTTGTATTTTCTCATAAGGGCTTTAAAGATTTTATTAGAAAAATATTTCCCCCCATCACTAATGATAGCACGAGGGGTGCCAAAACGAGCAAAGATAGATTCTTTAAGAAACTTGATCACCACTTTGTGATCATTGGTCTTACACACGCTAGCCTCAATCCATTTTGATACATAGTCAATTGCCACAAGAATGTACTGGTGCCCAAACGACATAGAAAAAGGACCTATAAAATCAATACCCCGAACATGGAAGATTTCTATAATTAAGATAGGGTTCAGGGGCATCTCATTCTTTCTCGAAAGTTTTCCTAATTGTTGATATCGATCGAAAGATTTACAATAGTCATGCGTATCTCGAAAAAGTGTGGGCTAATAAAATCCGCACTGCAAAACTTTTGCAGCAGTTTTCTTCCCACTAAAATGACCACCACAGGCATGGTCATGACAAAAGAAAAGGACATTCCTTTGATCATGTTCAGGGATGCATCGTCTGATGATTTGATCAGGACAGTATTTGAACAAGTATGGTTCATCCCAAAAATACCATTTTACACGAGCTAAGAAGTGGAATTTCTCTTGTTTGGTCCATGAACTGGGCATTCGTTCAGTAACTAGATAGTTGACTACATCAGCATACCATGGAACATTGGTATGGAAAATCATCATTAATTATTCATCAGGGAAGGTCTCGGACACAGGCATGGATTCTCCAGATGATTCAACAATTAATCTGGACAAGTGGTCAGCTACAACATTTTCATATCCCTTTTTATCTTGTATTTCAAGATCAAATTCCTGGAGCAATAGGATCCAATGAATGAGTCTTGCCTTGGCATCCTTCTTTGTGAGAAGGTACTTAAGGGCGGCATGATCGGAATAAATAAGAACCTTGGATCCTATCAGATAGGGACGAAATTTGTCAAGAGCAAAGACAACAGCCAACAACTCTTTTTCAGTGGTAGAATAGTTGAGTTGGGCGCCATTCAGAGTTTTGCTCGCATAATGAATCACATGGGGAAGCTTCCCCACTCGCTGACCTAGGACGACACCTATTGCATAATCAGATGCATCATACATGATTTCAAATGGCAGATTCCAATCAGAGGACCTTATGATGGGTGCTGAGGTTAGTTCAGACTTCAGTCTTTCGAAAGCAGTTATACAAATTAGCAAAAAATTAAAAATAGCATCTTTCACCAACAGATCGTATAAGGGTTTCGACAATTTACTGAAATCCTTGATAAAGCGGCGATAAAAACCCATATACCCTAAAAAGGATCTGACTTCCCTAACAGTTTTGGGAGGTGGTAACTTAGCAATTAATTCTACTTTGGCTTTATCCACCTCAATTTTCCTTTGTGACACAATGTGTCCCAAAACAATACCTGATTGAACCATAAAATGACATTTTTTCCAGTTGAGAACTAAAATTTTCTCTTTACATCATTCTACAACAAGGGTCAAGGGATGCAGACATTCATTAAAATTAGATCCGAATACAGAAAAGTCATCCATAAAAATTTCTAAAAATTTTTCCACCATGTCGGAGAAAATGCTCATCATACACCGCTAGAATGTAGCCGGTGCATTGCATAACCCAAAAGGAATGCGACGATAGAAAAAAGTGCCATAAAGACGGGTGAATGTGGTTTTCTCTTGATCCTCACGTGCAATTGGAACTTGGTTATATCCAAAATAACCATCAAGAAAACAGTAATGAGAGTGGCTAGCTAGACGTCTAACATTTGGTCAATGAAGGGTAGTGGGAAGTGGTCTTTCCTAGTCATGGCGTTCAGCTTTCTGTAGTCGATGCATACTTGCCATCCAGTTTGGATTCGAGTTGGGACTAACTCATTGTGGTCATTCTTAATTACAGTGATTCCAGATTTCTTTGGTACGATTTGAACTGGGCTCACCCACTAGCTATCAGAAATAGGATATATAATCCCTGCATCTAAGAGTTTAATAATTTCAGCTCGAACCACATCCTTCATGACTGGGTTAAGTCGTCTTTGTGGTTCTCTAGAGGTTTTTGCATCCTCTTCTAGATGAATTTTATGTTGGACCACAGAAGGGCTAATCCCCTTGATATTAGCTATAGACCAGCCGATCGCTTCTTGATTTTTCTGAAGGATATTTAACAACTTCTCTTCCTGTTCTTCAGTTAAATTTGATGCAATAATAATAGGTAAGGGTTGTTGTCCCCGAGAAATGCATATTTTAAATTTTCAGGCAGATCTTTAAGTTCAAGCTGGGGAGGTTTGACACTTGAAGGTACTAGCTAGGATTCAGGTATAGGTAATGATTCAAATTTAGTAGCCCATCTGCTAATATCCATTACAGGAACATTTTTAAAGACTTCCATTATTTCATCAAAGTTAGATTGTTTCCTAGAGTCCTGAAGTCTACTGGAAAAAGGAACCTTAGGTTTGTATGTTTCTATGGGTTCTTCCTTTTTTTCTGGTTTGTCCTGTTCTTGACCCCTCTTTCGAATAAGGTTCTTATTAGGTTCATGTTTATTTTCTTTTACATGTTCAGAAAGTTGGACTTTATTGTCCACTTGCTTGCCAGACCTTAAGTGGTAATTGTCTGGACTTCATGGGTCAGATTTTCATTAGAATTGATTTGATACTGACCTCTCTGACCTTGTTGTCTACTAGGGTTAGGCACTGGTTGACTAGGTAGTTCACCTTTCTTCCTATCCCCTAGAGAGTTTGCTATTTGGCTCAGACTAACTTCAAGTTTTGCAATTGCTTGCGCATAGAATTGGTTAGTCTGGGTTTGGGTCATGTTGGTTTGTTGTTGCTGTTGGATAAAATCTTGTTGTTGTTTCATCATATTAGCCATCATGGTTTCTAATGGTGAAGGTTGCTGTGGGATAGGGGTATTATAAGGAGGTAAAGATGGAACCAAAGTTTAGTTCATTTGTGATGGACCTATCCTGGGGAAGTTCTTCTGAAAATCTGATGGACCACCTTGATGCTGAATAGGTTCGTTCTGCTTGTATAAAAAATTTGGATGGAACCTATTATCAGGGTGGTAGATTGGGGTGAATGAATTGGGAGTGGGCTTCTTAAAGGCACTATATGAATTTAGAGCGTTTGCTTGCTCGGCCTTTATGGAGGGCCGATTAGGGCAGCACTCCACTAGATGTTCCGGACTGTTACACAAGACACATAAACTATGTAACTTGTGATCCACTTTTATGATGGGATTTAACTCTTTATATGAACTCGAGCTAGTGAAAACAGTGAAAGCATCAAACTTTTTACTTAAGTTTTTCATTCCAGTCACCAGATTGGACATGACATTTTTGAGATCTGGGTCTGCTTTCATTTCATAATTTTCTAGTTTTCTAGATCCGAACTCATCTCTATTTACTTCCTCACCATAGTTACTCCAATTTTGGATGTTCTCGACTAAGTCAACAAGAAATTCATAGGCTTGATCAGGGGTTTAGTTCTTGAACCTACCCTTGTTCAGGGACTCGATCATGTTTCTATGTGCTGGAAGTAGTCCTTTATAAAAGAAGTAGACCAGATCAGCCTTATCAAGCCCATGGTGTGGGCATTTGACCAACAAGTTATGGAATCGTTCCCAAGTTTGGAAAAATTTCTCTTCAGATTTTCCTCTGAAAGTTCTTATGGCATCCTTAATTTTTTCTATTTTTATCATGGGGTAAAATTTTGCCATGAACTTCCTAGATAGTTGTTCCCATGTTGTGATGGAATTTGGGGCCAGAGAATATAGCCATGCCGCGGCTCGATCCTCTAAGGTCATTGGGAACAATCTCAATTTTACACTTTCTTCATCTAAATTTTGATTTTTGAAAGTTTGACAAATTGCCATGAATTTATTTAGATGAATGTAGGGTTGTTCACTTTCAAACCCATGGAATTTGGGTAGCATATTTATTGTTGCAGCCCGAATTTCAAATTGGGCTGCGTTATTTATTGGCAACACTATACATGTAGGTGGACTAGCGGATGCAGGAGCGAATAATTCATTCAGGTTTCTAATATGATCGCCCATTGTAGAGATTGGTGGTTGATCAATAATTTATCGGATGTGACGATAATTTTTTCCAACCTCTGGGTTAAATGGTGTTAACTTACCCCTTAATGATCTTCTACCATGCATATATTATCCACAACTAATTAGAATCGACTCCTAAACGAAATCCTAAAAGAGAAGAAGAAGGGCTAGACCAAGATGACCACAATCAATACCACACAATGGATTGGCTCTTTAATCTTGAGATTAAAGAAGGTTTAGTAGCTTTTAATCTAGTTGCACAGAGATTTATCAGGTTAAAAAGTTTCTGAAATTCTCTCCTAGATTAGACAGCTCCTAATCTCCCTTTCAGATTAAGCTTGAGCTTACCAGTTAAACGATCCAGTAACTAGTGACCAGGAAAGTCCCGAGGTATGTGGTGGTGCCAGAAGGGATACACCGATACCACAATATCCGTAACAGTTCTCACTGTTGTAAAACTTTCCTAGACATCACCAATTACTAAATTCTCACTGGAGTGGCTTTCAGCCGCTTCTTTCCAAGAGCCTAATTGAGCTCGAAAACCCTAAGGCCAACGTCTAATTGATTTTAATTTAATTCGGCTTAGGATATATACGCAAGGTGGTGATTTTTGGGCTAAGGACAGGTAATGACTTTCTGACCTTATCTTTTTAATGGGTTTTGTCCTTAAATTATTTTATGCAAATATTTAATACTAAATGCAGCAAATATTCAATGAATTTTTTTTTAAAGTTTATGGAATGTCATTAGGTCGTACTGATTAAATGAGCAAACAAAATTTATATATATATATATTTATTTATTTTTATATTTATTTTTCTTTAAATTTTTTTTAAAATTTTATGTTTTTTTATTTAAATTTTTATATAGGAATAACTTGAATGTAAACTAAAAACTAATCCTTATACGTCAGTCAATCTCTGAATGCCCGTTGAATGAGCTCTGAAGATTACTCCGTGAGAAGCCCCAATGGAGGTATGATAACCTCGGGGGATTGCACCCTATCAATTACTAGCAAATTTTTTTTTTTTTAAATTTCAAATTTCGAATTTCAGAATTCAAATTTTGAATTTAAATTTTTAAATTTTAGAATTTTGGATTTTTTTTAATTTTCAAAATTTTTTTCAAAATTTTAAATTTTGAATTTCAAATTTTAGAATTTAATAACTATGAAATTATTAACTAAAGATAATCAAAACAAGAAAAAATTAATAAAAAAAACTTACTACCGGAGTGTGTTCACTCTGGACATCCAAAATTCGATTTGATCTTCGTGATCGTTTTTGCTTCTTGATTTGCCTCCCCAGCAACGGCACCAAAATTTTGTTGTCGATTCCTATTTACCTAAAAATACGCTAAACAGATCATTGTTAGAACCGACAAACAAAATTTAATTTAATTATACTTTTACCTTTTCTTCTCAAAGAATAGTGGTCGTAAGAGGTCGATCCATAGGGAGGCGATTGGAGTTGCATAAAAATTAAAACATTCACTCGGATTCAAAATTAATTTTTGAATAACAAAAGAAAAACATTACGTCGAGGATGTTGAATGATTCTCTGGTCTACCAGAGAATGTTTTCCAATTGAAATTAACTAAAAGACAGGTACTTAGATTCGGAAAGCATTTATATATTTAACTAATCAAAGAAAAGCTTCGGCATAGAAAATTGATGGAAGCTAAGAAGATTGAAGCCTGGAACATAAATTGCATAAAAGAAAATTAAAAGATTGCATAAAAAGTGGAAATTAAACTGAACCTAGAATAAGGATTGCATGAAAGAGAAATGATAGATTTGATAAAAATAAATTGATTACAAAAATAAAATGAAGATTGGAAGCCTAATGCTTCCTCCTTCTACAAAATAAAACATAAAAACAAAAGAAGAAAAACCACAAAACTCCCCTTTTCTTCTCCTCCCCTATTTTTTATTCTTTCTTTTCAAACCAAAACAGAGCCATGATCTGTTTCTTTTTTTTTTTTTTCTCTCTTCTCTCCCAAACTGAATGCTCCTCCCCTGTTTCTTTGGCCCCAACCGAGCTCCACCCTCCCCAGCCGAGAGCTCCTCCTTTCTTCCCCTCGTCCTCCCCTTCTTATAGCTCGCCAGAGCCTTGAAGCCAGCCATGGATCCCTTGATTGCGCATGGAGAGGAGGAGAAACGGGCGCGGGATCTCGGGAGGTGGATCCGGATGAAGAGCGTCGCGGGTGCTTGGATGCGGAGGAGGTTGGATGCTTGTAGATGGCTTGATCATGGGAGGAAGGAGAGGGCGGACGCTTGAGATTTCAAATTTGGAAGAGATACGGAATCACCGGAAGCTTTGTGGATGCCGAATTAGGAGCGGGAGGGTGGAACGGAAGGCCGGATGCTGGGATCATGTCTTCGGATGCGTTGGGCCGAGTGGAAAAAAAGAGGATGCCGAAAACCACCTGCTAATCCGCTGCTGTGGCCGGAAGAAAAGGAGATGGGTTTCCTTCTTTGGGTGCCGGATTGGAAGCGGAAGGCTGAGATGCTGATCTGGTGTGGTTCCTTGATGGCGAGAAATGGAAGAGATGAAGGCCTGCGGGATCGCGGGGATGGATCGCGGAAGGAAGGAGACGCGGAAGAGGCGGACGTGGACTTCCTTCTTCGGGCTATCCTGGGATCATGGACTCGGGATGCTTGGATCACGAAGATGAATGAAGGAACGGGAGGTGTGGGATGATGCTGATGCGGAAGGCACGGTTGGAAGGTTGCCGTCTCGAATTTGGAAGAGCATGGATCACGGTGCTGCTGATTTCCTCTTTCACGGGTGGCTGGATCATGGCTTGATTGTTAGGAGGAATGCACGGATGAAGATGCTAATTTGGAAGGTGCATGCGGACGGGATGTCGGGAGCTGAAACGGAAGAGGGGAGACGTGGGATGCTGTCGTGGAATGGGCGGAACATCTGCTCCCTTCTTTGGGCTATGGCAGGTTAGGAACGCCGGGAGATCACGATCAACAGAGTGTAGACGCTGGGATCACGAACTTGGAACGGACGCCGGATGACTGCCATGTGTCCCTCGAGTGCAAGTGTGCTTGATGAATGGTGGGTTCGATCATACCATGGCGAAGTTGAGCGTGCGTGGCCTCGGTCGTGCATTTTTCTAGACCCAATCAATACTAAATATGCTTTGTATCTTTAATTTATACTAACCTGTGCCAAACAAAATATAATATTAACTTAACGATTTTATCATTATATGTTAGCAGTAATACTAATTTAAGCAACGTGTAGATCGCACTTTTGTGCTCTCATCAAAATGGTAGTTGAAATTTATTGGAGACAATATTATAAAAGCAATGTTCAATTCTGGAGTCTGCTGGAATTCGGTTGTTGACCTCATTGACTTGGTTAAAGAAGTCAAATCTGAACTGCAAGGATTGAGGCAATTAGCAGCTAACCAGCAGAGAAGAATTACTGAGATTGAAAAACAGCTGCAAGCACAAGAAAATTCTGTACAAGGCACTGTACAAGCACTAAAAGAAGAACACAGTCAGCTCACTAGCTCCATCACTGCACTAAACAGTAAAATTGACAAGCTGATGGAAGAGCCAAAGGAAGATCAGTCTGGACCATCATCTTCAAAACCTTGAACCTAGACTGACCCTAGACTGAAACTACCCTTAGCTTAGATGGAAACCCATGTTTTCAAAACATAACCTTGTACTAAGCTGAGTTTCATGATTTTTTTTGGCACAGTTGTATGCTATCTGATACAAATTGATCTCAATTGTAATCTTTTTGATTTATTAAGTGTACTTCATTTATCAAATGTAATGAATGCTTACCTTTCTTGAAATACAGTGAATGTCTTTATTGGTTTGTATGCTGCTCTGATACATATTGAATCAACTCTTAATCCAATGGTTTTGTCATCATCAAAAAGGGGGAGATTGTCAACCCTAAAGGATGAATTTTGATGATTACAAAATACTTGAGATCATGTTGTGTACTAATGACATTGGCTTAATTGTGAAGTTTTATAGAAGAATTGAAGCACTGCAAAATCTTAAGTTCTTCGCAAATATCTCAGTGGACATGTTCTAAAAGGAAATGATCTTAATCTAGTCCATGGAGATCAGAGAAGAAGTCTAAAGTTTTCTATTTGAAATACTTGAGTCAACTTCTAAGCAAAAAGGACAAGTTTAAGTTGATTCTATAAGTTTTATTCAAGGAACACAGTCAAAGAGTCGACCCCCATAAAACATGAGTCGACCCTTGTATAGTAAACAGAAAGTTTTTTATCGCCTGAGAAAAGCTTGAAGAGTCGACCCTTGTTCAAAATGAGTCGACCCCCAAAATTGAAGAGTCGACCCTTGCGTTTGAAGAGTCGACCCCTACTCAGTCTCAGTGCCGGCCGAAAAACTAAAGCGTGAGCCGACCCTTGTATTTAAAGAAACGACTCCTGATGAAGATGAGTCGACCCTTGTGTTTAAAGAGGCGACTCCTGATGAAGATGAGCCAACCCTTAAGAATTAAGAGTCGACCCTTTGAAGGTGACACAACAAAAGCTCTCTCCACGATTTAAAGTGTCGATCCAGAAAGAACATGAGTCGACCCCTGAGATACATGAGTTGACCCTTGTACTGTTGGGACCACAACGGAAAGCTGTGAACGATTTTTGTCTTCTTTTGTAACAGAAAAATATTCTCATCAGAACGGGAAGAAAGGAATTCAAATCCCGTTGAAGAATTTGTCTATAAATACGAGAGAACCTCAGAATAAAAAAAAACAAGGAAAGGGAAAAGATTCCATTGAAAACAAAAAGTTTTCACTGAGAAAAAGAGAAGAAAAGCTTAACAGTTCATCTTCCTCACCAGCACTGTAATCAGAAACTTTTTCTTGTGAGGAGATCAGTCGAAGTTTCTCACTACATCATGAAGAGCTGCTGTTCAGATATTGGAACATCCTTCCACAGCAAACTACTTCATCGGCTTCAGCTTTTGCTTTCATTGACTTATTTCTTATATGCTCTGAAGCTTTAAGTTTTCAAGTTACAGTATTCTTTTAGCTGGATTAATTGCTGTTGTAACAATTTCATTGATTTGAAACTTGTAAAGGCTCTTCCAAGCCTTGATTGGAAGTTGCTGAATTGGGTATAGTCAGCAAGGGTGATAGTTTTGGTTGGTTCATCTGAAAACCAACTGGGTTGTTTGTGAGCCCGAAAAAACAAACGGTGTAAAGTTTTTGGTTGGTTTGTCTGAAAACCAACTGAATTATTTGTGATCCCGGAAAATAAAAAATTTTCAGTTGGTTGCCTGGAAAAACCAACTGGGTTTTTGATTGTGAGCCCGAAAAATAATCAGGTTGTAATCTACTGGGTTATAGTGAAAATCTCAAGCTAGGTTTGAGGAGTGGATGTAGGTGCTGAGAGTGCACCGAACTACTATAAATCTTGGTGTTTGTGATTGCGGTTCTTCTCTTCCTTTTCTCTGCATATTCCTTACTACATTCCTAACTTTTATTTACTGTCATATTTGTGCAATCTCATTTCCGCAGCTGAATCTATAAGATATTAGTAACTCATACTCTCCATACGTTTTAACGTTAATAATTTTTTTTAAGAGTCCCAATTCACCCTCCTCTCTTGGGCTGCACCTCTGGGCAACAATAGTTAGTATAGATGGTTCCTTTCGTAACCCAAACTTTCTTTACTTTGTTATTTTTTGGTATTTTTCTGTGATTGCATATGATTTATGTCCATGTCTACCACAACTAAAGCATGTTACTTCTTTAGGTTTGGTTTCAGTTGCTTTAACAAAAAAGATTTTAAGAAGCTTTTGTTTGTTATTTGGCTTATAACCTAAACCAGCTTTGTTAAAAACAGCTCTTTGATTGTTCAAAATCATTTCAAATTTTTTTGAACTATAAGTGAACTTTTCTACAATAGATTTGTATTTATCTACTTCTTTCCTTCGCTTTTGGTTTTCTTTAATCAGCTCTTCATTCTGTTTTTCTACGTTTAGTCTTTCAGATTTTAGTTTTTGAGCTTCATTGATTAAATATTCATTTTTCTTATCAAGTTTTTCAGAATGATCAACAAAAGTTTGATTTTCAGCTTTCGGTTCTTTGTTTTTCATTCCAAGTTTTCTATAATCATCAATTAGTTCATGGAAAGCATCATGTAATTCTTCAAAAGTAAAGTTTAATAAAGGCTCAGATGTTACCTCATTTTCGAAAGCCATGAGATAAGGGTTCGCCACTTCTTGAGGTTCTTCTTTGGATGATGTTTCATCACTATCACCCTACATTACTACAAATGCCTTCTTTTTCTTCTTAAATGTCTTCTTAAATAGAGGACACTCATGCCTGAAATGTCCAGGTTTCTTACACTCATAGCATATCATAGGTTCCTTCCCTTTTTCTTTTTTGATTCTCCTCTAATTAAGGGATTTCTCTTGAAGTGTGTCTTCCTTCTCCTTATAAATTTGCTCAATTTCTTTACTAGGAGTGCCACATCATCATCTTCTTCTTCTTCTTCCTCACTGCTGTCCTCATATTTCTTTTGAGTAGTGGCCTTAAAGGCTATCCCCTTCTTTTTTTGAGTCTCATCCTCATTGTGTTGATTTATTGCCAGCTCATGTGTCATTTGGGATCCAAGGAGCTCTTCTAGTGGAAGCGTGTTGAGGTCTTTAGCTTCTTGGATGACTGTCACTTTAGCTTCCCATGGGCGAGGCAGAGAACGAAGGACTTTTCTGACAAGATCACTGTTAGAATAAGTTTTTCCAAGGCTTTTCAAGCTATTAATGATATCAGTGAATCTTGTGAACATGCATGTTGTCATGCCCCCGGCCCGAGATCGCGAGCCGGGGGTCGCGCCAACCGCCGCACACCCATAGGAAACTCTCCCCACGAGCATGCAAGGCATCTAAACCAAAACACCTCAATTATGTAATTCTAAAATAATTTAACTGAATAAATGCAATCTTATTCCATTGACTAACTCAAGTCATAAGGTCTCACAAGTCTAAATATGCAGCAGAATAATCATTTACTAACATGCAGAAACCTAGTTCTTAAAATAACAAAAGTCCACCAATCATAATAAATGTCCATAATAACAAATCAACTTAAATAACCCTAATCTAAGATAACTTGTGCCACAATCCTTCTAGTCGCTCTCCCATTTTGAATCCCCAATAGACTAGTTCTCGAAATCTGTAAAACAACAAGAGATGGTATAATGAGCTAGATAGCCCAGTAAGTAATGAACACTCTAGCTAGATAAATCAAGCAATAATATATGGAAAATAAATAAATATGCAGTTCCAAAGTATAAATCAAATATTTCTTAAATTCATAAGATTATTTTCGCGGTTTCAGGATTCTTTCACATATTCAATTCATCTTGTCGATCCTGGACTATGACCACATGTTCCCTGTGGCAGGGTCATCAACACCGACTAATCTTCTTGCGGTGAGTCCCTCAGGACAGTCAATTGCCAACGTATCTGCCCCCATTGGCGGGATCCTCAACATAGCTAGGTCGAAGTTCAATTAGTTCACTATTTCATATTTCAGTCATGAAAACATGCAGTATCAAAACCAAATATCGTTCATATCTTAATTTCTTTCAATTTATCAGATTCAACTCAACAGCCAGGAACTATGACCATATATTTCCTGTGGCAGGGTCATATCACCGACTATTCTTCATGCGGTACCTATGTATTAGCCCCCATTGGCAGGGTCCTCAACATAGCCCGACTGCAAGTCTGAATCTAGTACAAGTCATTATTTTTTCTTACATTATGTTCAGTGTTTCAAGCCGAAAAATACAATGTTAGAGCAATTAAATACAATTCGAACCAGAAGCAAATACGTTCAATCAGAGTTATACAATATTCTAAAATTATACATATAATCCATGCATCAAATTCGTATTCATAAATAATTCAATTTGTAAAACAAATATTTAATTTGCCGATAAATCTAGTAAAGAGGTTACATCACTTACCTTGCGAACGCGATCCACAACAAATCCAATTAATTTCGTAAATCCCTCGCAGAACCTAATATTCAAAAATCATATTCTTCTTTTAAAATTCATCATATATATATATATATATACAAAGACTTAAATTTTTAATATCCTCCCATGGTTGGCCCTGCTGGAGTGCCTAGCACTCCAAGTTTGGGTTCATATCCGTAAACCACCCCCTCTCTTTGTTATTATTATTATTTTTCCCCCTTTTTATTTTTTCTCTTTTTCTTTTTCCTTCTTTTCTTTTTCTTCTTTCTTCTTTTCTCTTTCTTCTTTCTTCTTTTCTCTCCTGACTCCCCTCTTCTCCTTCGGTGAAATAGGGGGTCCCGTGACACCCCCCCTTCTTCTTCTTCTTCCCTCTCGGTCGGACCTCGGGGCGACCATGGTGGCCGGCCCCGACGGCGGCAGGAGGCGGCGGAGCAAGCCCGACCACCCCCCGGCGGCTGGTGGTGGCGAACACACCGGCGGCTACAGCACCTAGCCGAAGCAGAGCATCCCTTTTTGGCCAAAATCCGGTGATTGGCCAGCTCAAAACCCCCATACACCGTGGCTAATCACCAAGAGAGGAAGAGGAGAAGGCCTTACCTCAGCCCCAATGAAGGTCCGACGGCTTTCCTCTCCGGCGGCGATGAAGGAAAAGGGTCACCCATGCTGCTTGGCTCTCCCTCTTCCTCTCTCTCTCCGGCAACGCGAAGAAGAATCTCTCCCCCTTCTCCCTGGCGGCTCTTCTCGGTGGCCTCAAGGAGGAGAGGAAGCCCTAAAAACAGGGCTTCCTTCTTCTTCGGGATGGAAACAGTCCATCCCGTCGCCTCACGTGCGTTGCACGTGAGGCCGAGGTTTTGGGACTAGGCCGATCATTTGGACCGGGCCCAGTTCCGGGGTCTTACACATGTGATGGTTTCAGATGGTTTTATTTTAAACAGTTCATATTTATGTACAAGCATGTTAATTTTAGATTTCTTCACTTGGTTGGTATCCTCATGGATAACCTTAAGTCTATCCCATATTTTCTTAGAAGAAATATAGGTGGAAGTCCTACTGAATTTATTTGTATCTAAGGCACAATAAAGTACATTCATTGCCTTAACATTTAGTTGGGTCCTTTTCTTATCATTATCATTCCAATCTTTTTCAAGCTTGGGAATAGCAATATTATCTATGATGTATGTGAGAATGTGTGGTCCATTTATTATTATATTCCAAACATCATAATCTTGGGCTTATATGAATATCCTCATTCTAGCCTTTCAATAAGTGTAGTTTGTCCCATTGAATAAAGGTAACCTATTGGTAGACTGCCCTTCACTTAGGGTAGACCCAAATTGAGTTGTCATTTAATCTCTTACTTAATCAGATTGGATCAACAATCAATATTAGAGCACGTACTTTGATACCACTTGTTGTCCAGAAGATAACTCAGGAGGGGGGTGAATTGGGTTCTAATTAAAATTAGATTCTCTAAATTTATCTATTGAGCATTATGAAAGCTTTTTTGATTTTAAACAAATGTAATTAAGTAATCTATAAGAAAGCAGTAAAGAAGTAAAGCAAGATAAACCACAACACAAACACAAGGTTTTTATAGTGGTTCGGAGCTAACCTTGCTCCTACATCCACTCCCCAAGCTTTTCTTGGGAGTTCACCATAATCCAAAGATTACAACTCAGCTATTTTACAAGCTCACAAACCAACTTGTCATTTTCATAGGATCACAATGAACCTGGTCGGTTTTTCCTGGCTCACCGACTAAAACTACTTCGTTTGTTCTTTCGGGCTCACAAACAACCCAGCTTGAATTTACGGGATCACCAACCAAAACCTACATTATTAGTT
Source organism: Phoenix dactylifera (assembly GCF_009389715.1). NCBI lineage: Eukaryota > Viridiplantae > Streptophyta > Magnoliopsida > Arecales > Arecaceae > Phoenix > Phoenix dactylifera. Next base: position 554,965 of record NW_024067703.1, read on the forward strand.
TTACGGCCTCACCAACAAATCTTAACTCCTTGATTCAATTCCCTGATTGAATCAAGGAATAAATATCAGAGAAATAGAGTTTAAAGGTTACAAGCTTGTAAATAAGTAGATATAGCAATGTAAACAAAATGTAAGGAAGAAGCCCTCAAACAGAATTTGCTAATGCAAGACTTGGCTTCTCCTTTACTGGATCCTCTCTTGAATACGCTGGTAGTTGAGGATCACTTTAATGAGCCTTTAATGGGAGGAGTGCTCTGAAATCACTTGGAATGCGATAAATCCTTTTTCCGCTCTAAAAGGCTCTAATTTTTCTTTGGTGGTTGATTTACTTGAATGCTCTCTAAGAAATGTGTATTGCCTTCTATTTTTCACTTAGAACCACCTCTCATAACTTAACTCCTCGAAAACTAGCTGTTAGAGAGGAGAAAAGAGCCGTTCTGACAAAACTGCGCATTCTAACAAAGCATCCATTGGGATCGAAGTCGACTCGCCCATCTTGAAGTCGGCTCGGCTAAAGTAGGAGACACCTCGAGAAAATCTGGAGTCGACTCAAATTCGGACTCTTACAAATAGGCTCTTTGTCAGTCTTGTAAGAGTCTGCTCGAAGGAGTGGGGAGTCGACTCGCCCACGGCATCTTCAGAAGTAAAATACCAGCTCTTTTCCAGGAGACAGCTCGAGTAATTTCGGAGTCGGCTCGCATTCTGGTTTGTGAAAAAATGCTCTTGGCCATTTTCTGTAAGAGTCAACTCGTGAACATTTCAAGTCGACTCAGCCACTATGCCGAAGAATTACCTTGTGTTGCCCAGAGGTGCAACCCAAGAGGGGGATGAATTGGGTCTTTTAAAATTTAATAATGTGATGTGAATGAGTTACTGTTATCTTTCAATAACTTGTAGATTTAGCAGCGGAATTGAAGTTGTACAAATAAAGCAGTGGATAAGATGAGGAAAGTAGTTAGAAATATCCAGTGGAAGAAGAGAAATAAACCACACACACAAACACCAGAATTTATAGTGGTTCGGTGCACTCCCAGCACCTACATCCATTCCCCAAGCCTAGCTTGAGATTTCACTATAACCCAGCAGATTATAGTTTGATTATTTTCCGGACTCACAATCAAAAATCCAGTTAGTTTTTTCAGGCAACCAACCAAAAATCTATCGCCGTTTGTTTTCCTGGCTCACAAACAACCCAGTTGGTTTTTAGACAAACCAACCAAAAACTTTACACCGTTTATTTTTCCGGACTCACAAACAACCCAGTTGGTTTTCTAAAAACTTTATCCCTTACTGAATACTTCCGATTCAGCAACTTCAGATAGTGAAACTGTTACAGCAACAAATAATCCATATAAATGAATGCTGTAACCAGAAAACTTAAAGCTTCAGAGTATATAGAATGAATCAATAAAAATAAAAGTTGAAGCCGATGAAGAAGTTGGCTGTGGAAGAATGTCCCAATGCTTGAACACTAGCTCTTCTCGATGCATTGAGAAGCTTCGATTGATTTCCTCATAGAAGTAAGTTTTAGATGAATGCCGGTGAGGATGATGAACTGTTTAACTTTTTTTCTCCTTTCTTTTGTGGAAACTTTTCTTTCTTAATAGAATCTTTCTCACTTTCCTTGTTGTTTCCCTTCTAAGGTTCCCTTGAATTTATAGACAAGTTCTTCAGAGGGATTTGAGTTCCCTTCTTTCTGTTCTGATAGGAATGTTTCTGTTACAGAAGAAGATAAAAGTTGTTGCAAGCTTCCCGTTGTGGTCCCAGTAGTACAGGGGTCGACTCATGTAACTCAGGGGTCGACTCATGTTTATCCTAGGTTAGCACTTTAAGATATTGAGACGGCTCTTGCTGTGATAACTTCAAAGGGTCGACTCTTTAACCTTAAGGGTTGACTCATCTTCTTCAGGAGTCGCCTCTTTAAACATAAGGGTTGACTCATGCAATAATTTTTCTGGCTGACGCTGAGACTGAACTAGGGTTGACTCTTCAAATGCAAGGGTCGACTCTTCAATTTCGGGGGTCGACTCATTTGGTACAATGGTCGACTCTTTAAACTTTGTCTCAGGCGGTAAAATCTTTTTGTTTAATTTGAACTATACAAGGGTCGACTCTTATTTTGTGAGGGTCGACTCATTGACTGTGCCACTTGAAGAAAACATGCCAGAGTCAACTCAAACTTATCCTTTTTGCTTAGGGGTCGACTCAAGTTTTTCAAACAGAAAACTTTAGACTTCATCTATGATCTCCATGGATTAGATGAAAATCATTTTTCTTTTAGAACATATCTAATGAAGTATTTGTGAAGAACTAATGATTTTGCAATGCTTCATTTCTTTTATTTTTTTTTGACTTATAAAACTTCACAATTAAACCAACATCATTAGTACACAACATCATCTCAAGTATTTTGTAATCATCAAAATTCATCCTTTAGGGTTGACAATTTCCTCCTTTTTGATGATGACAAAACCATTGAGTCTAAAAAAATTTTGTAATAAATTTCATAGCAATTATAAGAATTTTGTAATAAAGTTCCGAGCAAATATGACATTCAGAGATATATGCATAATTTCAACAAGTTAAGAAGAAAAATCTCCCCCTATCAGTTACAAACATTTAAATTATGCTGAGTTCTTTTTTTTTCTTCTTTTCTTAAAGTTTTTCTTGATAGTGCAGTATCATTACCATTCCATATATGTATATTATAATTTAAATCTCCCCCTATATATTATCTTTAGTGTAGAGATTGGAATTCTGAATTCTTTTCACATTTTTCATTTCTTAGATTGGAATTCTTTTCACATTTCTCATTTTTTAGAATGGAATTCTTTTCACATTTCTCCTTTCTTAGAATGGAATTCTTTTCACATTTCTCTTTCTTTTTGTCATCAACAAAAGGAAGGAAAAGAAAAATAATTTCAATTTTCCTTTTTTTGAGAACTTAAACATCAAGGATTAATTAATAGTTGTGTTAAGGAGAGAGGGTATCAGACTTAATATATGTTTAATGTATCAAAGCAACATACAATTCAAGAAAACATATATTTCAAAAAAGGTAAGTATTCATTGCAATTGATAAATGAAGTACGCTTGATAAATCGAAAAGATACAATTGGTATCAGTCAGTATACAAGTATGCCAAATAGATATGAAACATAATTCAGTACAAAGTTATGTTTTCAAAACATAGGGTTCAGTCTAAGTTTAGGTTAGGTTCAGTCTAGGTTCAAGATTTTGAAGCTGAAGGTCCAGACTGATCTTCCTCTTGTCCTTCCATCAGCTTATCAATCTTGTTATTCAGTGCAGAAATAGAGCCAGTAAGCTAAGTGTGTTCTTCTTTCAGTTCTTGTAGAGAACTCTGAACTGAATTTTCTTGAGTCATCAGTCGCTCTTCAATTGCAGCAATTCTTCTCTGTTGATTGGCTGCAAGTGTTCTCAGTCCTTGAAGCTCCAGTTTAATTTCTTTGGTCAAATTAGTGAGGTCATAGACTGAGTTCCAGCAGACTCTAGAATTGAACAGTGCTTTTATGATGTTATCTCCAATAAATTTTAACTGCCATTTTTCAAGTCTGAGTGGAGGATCTGATGGTCTTTGGATTGGAGGAGGTTGACTGACTGGAGGCTCTTTTGGAGGTACTTCAGTAGGGATTCTTTTGCCTTTAAGTAGTGTTGGAGTGTCTTGACCAGTTTCATCCTGAATTCTTTTCCATTTGCCCTCAATTTTGACAAATCCCATTCTCTTTAGTGATTTGTCAATGTAGACATCTGAATACAATAATTCTTTCTTGGTCTCCCTTTCTAGATTCAAATTGAAATAAATGAAGACTAATGTCAGAACCATACCATAGGGAAGTGAAGCTCCTTTTCTCTGTCCTTGAGCTTCCATATATCTGATCATCAAGCAGGGTAGATTCAGTGGCAATTCTTGAATCACATGATGCATAACTAATATGTCTCTCTCTGAGACATGATCAAATTTTTCTATCTTCGGAAAGAACATCTTGTTGATCATGTGATACAGCAGCGACATCTTAGCATTTAGTTGATTAGCACTGATTTCAGTCCAATCTTCTGTGACTTCTTTATTCTGAATGGTTCTTATCCCTTCGTTCCTATTCTCTAAATGATCTCCATTCTCTCCATCATTTGGAATCCGAAGAGCATCTCTGAGAATCTCTTCTGTGATCAAGATAGGAATTTCTCTAACCTTGGATAAGATTTGACCTTGGCCAAAATGGGCATTGCTGTAGAACTCCCGTACCAAATCTGGGTAGGTCGGCACAGTCAGTGAGCACAGATATTCCCAACCCATTTCATTTAGATTTTGACCTAATGGAAAGTTCTCCTTCTCCAAAAACTCGAAATCCACTCTTCTTCCGGTGGAGACATTTCTTATGGAGAGGGGACCTTGCTTTGAAACCGAGGACAGAGGTGACAGAGGGACAAATCGGGCTGAGGTGGCAGTGTTTCTTGTCTTTGTTGATTCACGGCTGTCTCTGCCCTAGCCTTCGTTCTTCTCTCAGTTTGCGAAGTGATACTCTTCCTCTTTGGTCCGGATGTGAGTTGCTTTCTTCTCACCATTGAAAGATCAATCGGAACCTCGGAAAGGTTTTCTAAGATTTTTGGAGGGTTTCTTTTGTTTGAAAGAGTGTCTAAAGACTGAAAACGTTCTAAGGGGTATGAAACATTTCAGGTTCAACGTTTCAGAGAGAGAGTGTCCTTACAATCCATTTCAAATAGTTCCTCTTTAGTTGACTCATTTAACTTAAGAATCGTCTCCTATAGATTAGAGGTCGACTCTTTTTACTTAATAGTCGTCTCCTGTAGGTTAGGGGTCGACTCTTTTAACTTAAGAGTCATCCCTTATTACATGAGTCGACTCCTCATTTACATGAGTCATCTCCTCAAATAGTTCAAGAGACAAAATCTTTTTAAATAAGATTTAAAAATCGATTGCAAACCACATATCAAATCAGTTAAAATTCAACCAATAATAGTCAATCAAAATATGCAATTTATCATTCATAATCAGTCATCAAAATGGATCACAAATGCATAATTCACCTCTAAATTTACAAAATATATTTAGTGAAAATATATGTAATTTGTTTATCAGTATTTATAAATTTCATTTTTATATCCCCATTTTGAGCATGATCTCTTATGAAATGATGTATGATTTCTATATGTTTAGATCTTGAGTGTTGTATGGAATTTTTAGTCAGATTTATGGCACTAGTGTTGTCACACCTTAGAGAAATTTTATTTTGTTTTATGCCCTAGTCCTCAAGTTATTGCTTAATCCATAGGATTTGGGCACAGCAACTTCCTGCTGTAATATATTTAGCCTCAGCTGTAGATAGTGCTATGAAATTTTGCTTCTTGCTAAACCAAGAGATTAAGTTTGTTCCAAGAAATTGACAAGTTCCACTTGTACTTTTTCTGTCTAATCTACAACTAGCAAAATCAGCATCTGAATATCCAATTAAGTCAATTGTAGATGTCTTAGAATACCATAAACCTAAATGTTGTATTCTTTTTAAGTATCTTAATATCCTTTTAACAACAATTAAGTGTGATTCTTTAGGATTTACTTGATATCTTGCACACATACAAATACTATGCATTATATCAGGTCTACTTGCTGTAAGATAAAGTAAAGATCCAATCATTCCTCTATACGGCTTTGAATCAAAGGATTTACCATGCTCATCTTTTTCTAATTTACAAGAGAGGCTCATAGGAGTACCTAATGATTTTAAATCTTCCATACCAAACTTCTTTAAGATTTTCTTTGTGTATTTACTTTGGTAGATGAAGATTCCATCTCGTATTTGCTTAATTTGGAGTCCAAGAAAGAAGTTGAGTTCACCCATCAAACTCATCTCGAACTCACTTTGCATGAGCTTAGCAAATTCTTCACATAATCTTTCATTAGTAACACCAAATATAATATCATCAACATATATTTGAACAATCAGAATATCAACATTTTTCTTTTTAATAAACAGAGCTCTATCAACATTTTCTTTTGAAAAATTATTCTTTATTAAAAAGTTTCTAAATCTATCATACCAAGCTCTAGGAGCTTGCTTCAAGCCATAAAGTGCTTTGTTCAATTTAAAAACATGATCTGAACGTTTATGATTTTCAAATCTGGATGGCTATTCTACATTAAAATTCTTCAGTTATGAAACTATTTAGAAATGCACTTTTGACATCCATTAGAAATAATTTAAAATCCATAAATCATGCAAATGCAAGTAATAGCCTAATAGCTTCAAGTCTAGCTACAGGTGCAAAAGTTTCATCAAAATCAATTTCTTCTTCTTGATTATATCCTTTAGCAACTAATCTAGCCTTATTTCTAATTACAATTCCATCTTCGTTTAATTTATTTCTGAAAACCCATTTTGTCCCAATTACAGTAATATTTTCAGGCCTCCTAACCAAATTTCAAATATTGTTTCTTTCAGATTAATTTAGTTCTTCTTGCATAGCCATTAACCAATTGTTATCTTTTTCAGCTTCTTCAAAAGATTTTGGTTCTATTTGAGAAACAAATACAAGGTGATTACAAACATCTCTAATAGAAGATCTAGTCCTAATGCCTTGTCAAGGATCACCAATTATTATGTCTCTAGGATGACTATGTGCATACCTCCATTCTTTTGGTAGATTAGATTTCCCTTTAATCATTTGATCTTCTTCCTCTTGATTTTCATCATGTTCTAAATTTTCAGATGCAGAAACATCCTTTAGGGTTAACTCTTTGATTTGCTTATTGAGTTCTCCTGCATCATCATCGAGATCTACATTCTTTCTTGAAGAAGGGTCATTAGATTCATCAAAAATAACATGTATTGACTCTTCTACGACTAGAGTTCTATTGTTGAATATTCTATATGCTTTGTTTAATGAAGAATATCCAAAAAAAATGGCTTCATCTTTTTAGAATCAAACTTTTCCATATTGTCTTTACCAATATTTAGAACAAAATAATTGCAACAAAAAACATGAAAATATGAAATATTTGGTTTCTTATTTTTCAAAAGCTCATAAGGAGTTTTCTTTAGAATTGACCTAATAGTAACTCTGTTAAGAACATGACAGGCTGTGTTTATAGTTTCAGCCCAAAGGTACTTAGATAAGTTACTTTCATATAACATTGTCTTAGCCATTTCAGTAAGAGTTCTATTCTTTCTCTCTACAACACCATTTTGTTGTGGTGTTCTTGGTGCAGAAAAGTTATGATCAATACCATTTTCAGTGCAGAAATTTTCGAAGTCATGATTTTTAAATTCAGTTCCATGATCACTTCTAATCTTGATAGTTTGCAGTCCATGTTTATTTGAAATCATTTTATACAGTTTAGTGAAAGCTGAAAATGCTTCACTTTTGTGTGCCAAAAATAAAATCCATGTATATCTAGAAAAATCATCCACAATAACAAAGCCATAAAGTTTTCCACCCAAGCTTGCAGTTCTAGTTGGTCCAAATAAGTCCATGTGCAGAAGCTCTAAAGGTCTAGTTGTGGAGACAATATTTTTAGATTTGAAAGAGGCTTTGGTCTGTTTTCCTAGTTGACATGCAGAGCAAATTTTATCTTTTTCAAATGATAATTTAGGCAAGCCGAAAACAAGTTTTTTTCGGATAAGTTTTGAAATTAAATCCATGCTTGCATGAGCTAATTTTCGATGTCATAACCAGCTAGTCTCACTATTTTTGGTTTTCATAGCTACCAAACAATCCATGTTTTTTATGAGTATTTAATCTAAGTCAACCAAATGCACATTTTCATGTCTATGTCCAATAAATATTATACCACTATCATTAGTACTAGAAACTAAGCACATAGATGATTCAAAAGTTACAACATATCCTTCATCACAGAATTGACTAATGCTTAGTAAATTATGTTTTAATCCATCTACCAATAAAACATTTTCAATAAAAGTTGTTCGAGTGATTCGAATGTTACCAATACCAATGATTTTGCCTTTTCCATTATCACCAAAGGTAACCATTCCTCCATCTTTCTTTTTGAGAGACATAAATTAGGATTCATCCCCTATCATGTGTCTAGAGCACCCACGGTCCAAATACCATTTTCTATTTGATGCTTGGGATGCTAGACACACCTGCAAAATAGAAATTTAGTTCTTTATCTTTGTGATGACCCAAAGATTGATTTAAAGATTGATTTTGATGATCACAAAACCTTGAAGTATAAATACTAATGTTTGTGTTGCAAGGAGAAAGATATTTATTTTGCAAGGAACATAGCAAGTTGGAAGAACACAAGAAGAACTCCAAAGTTCTCAAGAAAAGTTGGAAGAAAGTTATACTTCATTGGCCCAAGTTTCAAATTCAAAGGACTCAAGTTGGAAGAGCAAATTCAAAGGAAAATTCAAAAGAATAGTCCTCGAGTCGACTCCTGGATAGTACGAGTCGACTCCAGGGAGTAACAAGGCAGAAACATAGAGAAGATATTTTGGACCCTGAGAGCCGAGTCGACTCCCGAAGAACTCGAGTCGACTCCGATGGTTGGCAGGTCGACTCCTAAGGAAGTAAGAGTCGACTCCCAGAGAAATACAAGGCAAAAAGTCAGAGAGCCAATTTCAGACACTGAGAGCCGAGTCGACTCCCGCGAAGTCCGAGTCGACTCCGAAGCAGCGCAACCCCAAAGACAGAAGACGGTATTTTCGTCTCTGAGAGGCGAGTCGACTCCAAGACAGTTCGAGTCGACTCCAAGGCAGCACGACCCCAAAATACAGAGAATCAGTTTTCGGGCTCTGAGAGCCGAGTCGACTCCAAGAGAATCCGAGTCGACTCGAGGAAGAAAATCAGAAAATATGTCCTCTGGATTCCTGAGAATGAGCCGACCCCCAAGTGCCCGAGTCGTCTCCAGCTATTGGCGAGTCGACTCTAGGACAAGGCATGCACATTAATTCAAATTTGGAACAGTGGCCGAGTCGTCTCCAGAAAAGCACGAGCCGACTCCTGCAACAGGCGAGTCGACTCCAGATCGTGCGAGTCGACTCCGATCCCAACGGAAACTTTATCAGGAGTTGCAGACTGTGCACAACGGCTCTATTTTTGTCTCTAACGGCTAGATTTCTATTTCCACGACATCTAAAGCTATAAAATCAAGAGGAGAGCTAGGATAGAGAGGATGGAAGTGGGAGAAAACATTTAGGAAAGAGATCTCAAAGAAAAATCTCCGAAAAGCACAAAAGGGCCATTCAAAGCAAATAGAGAGAAGAAGAGCATCCGAGTGAATCCCAAAGCTTTCTCTTCAACTGTGTGCTGCCTCGGTGATCCTCTACTTCGTGCAAAATCAGAAGAGGGTCAAGTGAAGAAGAAGCCGAGTTCCTCCATCTATGAATTAGTTTGAGGGCTTCTTCTCTTTACTTTACTTATTTATATTTGCTATATCTGCTTAAGTGAGAAGCTTGTATTTGTTTTTAAACCTTTGTTTTAATATCTTGTAACTTGATTCAATCAAGGGATTGAATCAAGGGGTTAAGGTTTGTTGGTGAGCCAAAGGAAAAACCAACGGTGTAAGGTTGTGGTTGGTGAGCCTTTGGAAAAACCAACTGGGTTGATTGTGAACCCGGAAAACAATCGTTGTAAGGTTGTGGTTGGTGAGCCTGTGGAAAAACCAACTGGGTTTGATTGTGAACCCGGAAAAACAATCGGTTGGTTCTAGTCGGTGAGCCTGTGAAAACCGACCGAGTTCGTTGTTATCTCGCAAAACAACAAGTTGGGTTGTGAGCATGTAAAACAACCGGCTGTAATCTGTAGGATTATAGTGAAATTCCCAAGAGGTCTTGGGGAGTGGATGTAGGTGCTGGGGTGCACCGAACCACTATATGTTTGTTGTGTTTGTAATGCTTCTTGTCATTGTCTAACTTACTCACTTACTTACTTAGATAAATTGCTTGCTTAACTCTTATCCGCGCATCCTTTAGTTGCAAGCATAATCAATCAAGTCACAATCTATACATCAAACTGTTGCTAAGTTTAAATTTCACTGTGCATCTATACAACTTAGCATAATTAACTCTAAAAGATTAGAAGTAGTTGAAAAGTTTTTAAAAGACCCAATTCACCCCCCCCCCCCTCTTGGGTTGTATCTACTGGGCAACAAGTGGTACCAGAGCAGGTGCTCTAAGATTAATTATTGATCTCACGATCAAGAGCCAAAGATCATGACAACTCAAATAGATAGTTTTCTAGAAGAGGGACAATTAATTGATAGACCTCCACTACTTAATGGCTTAGACTACACATATTGGAAAGCACGCATGCGCATTTTTGTTCAATCACAAAACTATAAAATATGGAGTATCATTATAAATGACTCTCATACACTCTCTCAAGCTGTCAATGAAAAAGACTTAGCACAATTGAATGCTAATGCTATGAACATTCTATATTGTGCTATCCATGAATCTATATTTTATAAGATTTCTGCATGCTTATCTGCTAAGGAGATCTGGGATACTTTAGAAAATATTTATGATAAATCTCAGATTAGCTCACATGTGCTTCAATTACATACTAACAATGAGACTGCAGAAAAAGGTGTTGAATCTCCCACCTCAGTCGAGTCGACTCCAAGTATTTCAGAGTCGACTCCCAAGTTAGCCGAGTCGACTCCAATAAGGCCCGAGTCGACTCCGAGGCAGAACAGTTCAAAAAATAAAGAGTTCGGTGATGAAAACAAGGATCCATTTCCAAACACCGAAAGATTCAAAAGCTTCCTAAAGACAAAGAAGAAGAGGAAGCAAGAAGAAAGGAAGAAAGAGATAAAAAGCAAGAAAGTCTTGACCAATGAAGAGTCAAGCAAGAAATTGAAAGCTAGGAGCAACAATGATGATATTAGCTCCAAAGAACTACAAGAGGTAACTAACTTGTGCTTCATGGCACAAGAAGATAAGGTAAAATCTGAATCTACCTTTATATCAAATGATTTTCAAGAAGAATTCCCTTATGATGAATTATTAAATGCTTTTCATGATTTGTATGGTGAATGTAAAAAATTAGCTATAAAGAATAAAAATCTTAAGAAACTAAATCTGAAAATTTCAAAAGAAAGAAACTCTAGTGATGAAATACAAGATAAACTAAATTCTGAAAATGAAAGCTCAAGGTTAAATTTAGAACAGTTGATTCAAAAAAATCAGAGTTTAATTAAAGAAAATCAAAACTTAAGTGAAGAAATTAACCAATCAAAATCTCTTATTAACAAATTCAATGTAAGTTCAGAAAGATCAAAAATAATGTTTGAAAGCCAATGTGTTGCTTATGATAAATCAAAATTTGGCTTGACTCCTTTACTTAATAATAAATCTCTAGAGAAAAAGGTTATCAATTCACCAAGCAAACCATTAAATAAGATAACTTATTTCAAACATGAAAAGAATGGGCATAACAACTTTACCTATCGTTCTAACATAATTAAATCAAGTGGTAAAGTTATTACAATTAAACAAATCTGGATTCCAAAAGGAACCATATGTCCTAACTCTCAAGGACCCAAGCAAGCTTGGGTACCCAAAATGAAAATATGAGGATGTAGATGAAGGTGTGCCAAGATACCCATAAAATAAATAGAACTTTCATACAAATGGGTGCTCTAGACACACATTAAAGAGTAAAACTTAAATACACTTATGAAAAGTAATTAAAAAATAATAATAATGAAATTAGTAACCCTTGCATCTCATCATTACTTTTGCTTTAGTATTTGATTAAAATATGAATTGCAAGTATTGATCAATTTTGTGATATAGAAAATACTTTTGAAAATATTATCAAATCACTTCATTTTATAGTATGATTTACTCACTATTGGATAAGTTGCTAAGAATAACTCTATGAATTCTCTATATGCTTGATTGAGAGTTTTTATCCATGGCATTATTGTTTATCGATCATAGATATGAAAATGTGCACTTGGTATGTCTTTGAATATATGCACTATGAATACCAAGATTAAAGAAACCATCTTTGGGATATAAAATCAACTCATGCTAGTATGTACTTAATCTCAAAAGACCTTGCCATTGGCTTACTTAGAGTATCTTCTGAAAGGTCAAAGTTTACTATGCATGTTAACTAAGGAAACAAACAAAAATCAATTTCTAAATCTAAAGTTGTTGTTTCCAACACTAAGTTTTCAAAAGCTTACATTGGTTTTGTTCTTGGCACTTAAATTGAAATATTTTCTGCATTGGCACAAACTCACAAAAAGGGATCAAATCAAAAAGGTTTGCAAACTATGAAAGTAAAGAAGTATCATGGCATAGTGTTGAAAACCAATTTTGTATTAAGTTGTGCACAGAAAATAATATTGAATGCAATTGTTTCTGCACCAAGAACACTATAAGTAAAATAGGATCAATAGAATCCTTGAAGAAATGAAGAAGGCAATGTTGTATGATAGTCATCTACTTAAATGATTTGTTAAAAGCTATCATCATTGCTTGTCATATATATGGTTTCTATTAGATCTATTATTGATGAAAACTCCATTTGATCTTCTGAAAAATAGAAAATGATCTATTGCATATCTTTCATATTTTTCAGTAGCTTATGATATGCTTGATATGGTCTTTTGAAAATAATGCCAAATCTGATAAAGATATTTCTATTCTTGGATATCATTCATCAAGCAATGCGTATAGAATATTCAATGAAAAGATTCTAGTTGAAGAAATATCAATTCAGTTTATTCTTTATGAGACTAATGATTTATTATCAAAATACTAAAATCAAATTATATATGTATATGGTTAATCTTTTACCTATAACAATCTGAAAACTTGTTAATGATTAGAACCAAATTGAGTTCTTCAGAAATGCACTTAATGAAGAAAAATTGATAACTACTAAAAGACTAAATCAAGAAAAGATGAAATAGATCTTGATGAAATTCTTGCATGATTAGAAGTAAAGATCACCATTATCATTTGCTTGCTTATGAGCTTTATATTCTGTCAAATGAATGTGTAGAATACACTTTTATGTGGTTATTTCATTAAAAAAAAAGATCTATGTAAAATAACCACCTTATTTGAAAACATTCATTACAAATATGATAAAGCAATTTGTGATTTGGAACAAGCATCAAAAGCATGATAGAATAATTATTTTATCATATACCTAATAGACCAGATTATGTGATCATTATGTGCCTTTGTGCAAGACTTCAATCTAACTCTAATGAATCATAATTTATTGATAACAAATGAATCATAATCTGAATTTTGATAGAAACAATTGTTTAAGGCAATTTGATCAAAACTTAGCTAGCATGCCTTATTGATAATTATCTTAAGCAAATAGAATCTAAGCTAAATTGATGTTGAAAATAAGAAATTGATTTGATCTTGATAAATCTTTCTATTGTCTCACATGCTTGTCCTTGAACCTTCTTGGTTAATGAAACTATCTCTTAAGTTCAAGTGACATGTGTTTGCTTATATTTAGGCAATCTCTTGAGTAAAGTGACTCAACATTCAATTGTTGTCATATCTTATGATTGAGTCACCTAGTTAAGAAATATGCTCTATGAATGTTTTGTATCTTGAAGAAACTAATGACTTTCTTTCAAGAAAGAAAAGGAGTTTGTTAATAATGCAAGATCCTTGAGCAAGAAAATGAGAGATTTCTACTTGAAGGATATCTCCATGTAAGATACAATAAACATTCACATGCAAACAAGAGAGAGGACCTTTATCAGCCAAAAGTTCATACATAAGAAATCTAGTAGGTATTTGACTGAAGAATGTAGAAGGAATTGGTAATTCTAGATACCTCTCTCATAAATTAATTGAGCAAAGTCAATAACTTAAATCTTATTATGGCATGATTAAGATCTTTAATTGTTAATTTTTGATATCATGTCTATATATATATATTGATTGACTTATACCTTTAGAAATTGTTTCATGGTTTGCCCAAACTAAAATATATCTTTGCCTATGTCATAACCATGAAATACACAAGTTTATGCTTAAAATTTTGATTTAAAATAACTTGTGAGAAATTATGAATCCATGAGCTTAATGAAAATGTTGTTTGCATGATATACATCTATATGATACATAAGATTATTTTTTTATTCTGTTCTTTCATGTAAATTACTTGAGAATAACAAAAAGAGAGAGATAAAGAAAAGAAAATGGATATTATTCAAGAGAAGGCAAGTACTCCAATCTTAAGCAAAAGCAAAAACAAGCATAATATATTCGGCACATTTGTGATACTTGTGTGAGCATTCTTTTGGAAGGGATAAAATTCGTAATTAATTACACTTAAATAGAGAGAGTTTCAAGTGAACATTTTAACCTTTCTATATTGCTCATCATAGGGATGGTGCCAATGGGGAGGCTAGTGGTAGTACCCGGCACTATTTGACCCAACTATTCGGTGTAGGGCATATTAGGGACGGCACAAGAGGGAGGCTAGTGGTAGTACCTCGTGCCCCTTCCAACTCCACCGGATAGGGAGCAAATAGAGTATAGAGCACAAGAAAGTAAAAATGAATGACAAAGTAAATAAAAGTATAAGAAGAATCAAGTCAAGCTTTAATCACTTGGAAACACACCTTAAGAATGAAATCAGTGCAAGATTATATTTAAATAAGGGGAGTTTATTTGAAAAGAATTGATTTTGGTCCTTGACATGCTTATTCTTAATATTTCAATGAATGACTTAACACATAATCTATTTTGCATATGGCATGATGTCTTAAATTATGGGTTCTCAATATTTTGTAATGCTCCATGCTTGGATAAGTTGATTGGAATATGTCTTAACTTTGCTCACAAGTTTTTGCTTCACCCTTGCCTCAAACTAACTTGTGTTCCAATGCTTGAATGTTTGAAATACTACATAAAGTTTTTAAGTAATATTAAGAAGAAATTTCAGTTTTATCATTCACGATTATCTTTGGAAGTTAAATAGATTTACAAAAAGAAGAAGAGAAGGATACTTCTATTTAGGCAAAATGAATTGATCTTGATCTATCTTTTTGCTTGCCTAACTTTGATACATAATGTCCTAATACTTATTAAAATATCCTCCATTGTGTATCGAAACTCAATATTAAATATAAAGATTCTGAAAGTGCTCTAATGTTATTGAAATATGTGTTTTCAATCTTAGTGATTTAAGATGAGCTTCAATGTGAAAGATACATATCTCAAATCATGATTTAAAAGCTTCTATTGAAAATCTTTATAAAATTCAGAATCTGATTTTGTATAAAAGCTTAAACTCAATATGATTCCTAGATAAAAACTACAGTTTAAGAAAAATAGAATAATTCTGATGCCTTGATTGTTTGCCCCGATACGCATCTGAAACATATCATTTCTTATCCTTACAGTGTACCAATATTGGTCCAAATGATGTGTCTTTCGATGATCTTGATTGCAAACAAAAATTTCTAAATATATAATTTTATTTTGATATTAAAAAGGGATTTATTGTGTTTCATGTATACATTGCTGAAAAACTATGATTAAGTAATTGAGTTCTATAAATCTATATACCTCAATGATCATTTATATGTTTTTCTCTCCTACATTCTTCAAGACTTCCATCAGAATATATATAGAGTGAATGATCTTAAAGCTAGAAATATTTCAGCTCACTCAAATGATTCTAAAAGAAAGAAAATGTAAATGCTTTTGAAAGAAACTGAGCTTAAAATGAATCATTTTCTGTTTAATATTTCTATATATTTTCTCTAAGATTAAGAGAAAGCATAACTTGTTCTTGAAGGATTAGAAAGAGTAATTGCCACAAATTTTGAATAATACTAGATTACTCTACATTCTCGATATCATAGAATTTCAGTCTTATTCACGTTTATCATTAAAATCTGAAATTCAACAATAGAAAAGAATGATTAAAGAAGAATGCATCTTTTGATGGGGAGCTTTAGATATTCAGTATCTTTTTATGGATTGATTTTAATGAACCTCCTTATATTGCAAGACTTGCTTTAATTATATAATGAGTTTATACCTTAAGATGAGTTCTATAAAGGTTGTCTTATCTCAAACATTGAGTCTTATGAAAATAAGCTGAAACTTAATCGCATAAATCTATAACTAAAGGAGAGAGAAAGCATACTAAATGAAAAGTGATCCTAATGCTCTCCAAAATGTATCATCTGAAATTTAAATATACAAATCTTTATGATACACCTTGAGGCTTGTTATTTGGTTAATATATCTTATGCATAAATCATGAACCAAATTGCAATTCAAACAGTTGATCTTAAGAGCCTCTAACTTAATGAAAAAGGGGGAGAATTATGTGTTGAATTTTCTTGAGTATCTCTTAGAAAACCTATTTTTGAAATTTACTGATGAGGTCTCATTGGCTTGTTCTTTAGAACTTCAATTTTTGTGCCAATTCATTATTATATGTACCAAAATTTTTTTTAAGGATTAAAGTTTTTATAAGAACCTTCAAAGCTTTGAATTTTATGTATGCTCTAAGATATATCATAAATTGCATGAATTCATGTTTTTGGCATTTATGCCACAATATTTTTACACCATAAAAGAACTTTGCAATCATACTTAATATACTGCACTTATACTCTGAAAATTAATTAAATTGCTCTCATATTGATAAAATACTTAATATATTGTGCAAAAGATCTTAAATGAACAAGCTTTCATACTTATTATTGAAGAGAGGTTAGATTTTCATTCGTGCTTTCTTTGAATATCATTCGTGGTACTTCTTGAATTAACTTAAGAAAGATTCCATCTACACTTGAGTTGAAAACTATCCTTGGAATCACATTCGATGTATTCTGCTCTGAAATTATCTTAATTGGCTCTGATCTATGCCATTAATCTTATTCTAATATTATTGCCTTGAGTTATATGATTCATATCCTTGCAATAATTTGACATGCAAATCAGAGTACAATAAGAAAAAGAAATATTTGAGTAGTCTTATCTTTGTGCTTAATGTTTCACTATCTTTTTGATGTTGTCAAAAAGGGGGAGAAATATCTAAATATATGTTCACAATGCTTTATGTTTTGAATTGAATACAAACCAGCTTAAATTTAGATATATTGATTATGTTAAGCTGATTAAATCTAAAGCATTATCATGAAGTATGTTTTAAATATATATGTTTTCTACTTCATGCAACTTAGCTATGCACTACTTCTAGAACACAATATATTTTATATTGCATATACTCCAAGTTTTGTCATCATCAAAAAGGGGGAGACTGATGACCCAAAGATTGATTTAAAGATTGATTTTGATGATCACAAAACCTTGAAGTATAAATACTAATGTTTGTGTTGCAAGGAGAAAGATATTTATTTTGCAAGGAACATAGCAAGTTGGAAGAACACAAGAAGAACTCCAAAGTTCTCAAGAAAAGTTGGAAGAAAGTTACATTTCATTGGCCCAAGTTTCAAATTCAAAGGACTCAAGTTGGAAGAGCAAATTCAAAGGAAAATTCAAAAGAATAGTCTCGAGTCGACTCCTGGATAGTACGAGTCGACTCCAGGGAGTAACAAGGCAGAAACATAGAGAAGATATTTTGGACCCTGAGAGCCGAGTCGACTCCCGATGAACTCGAGTCGACTCCTATGGTTGGCAGGTCGACTCCTAAGGAAGTAAGAGTCGACTCCCAGAGAAATACAAGGCAAAAAGTCAGAGAGCCAATTTCAGACACTGAGAGCCGAGTCGACTCCTGCGAAGTCCGAGTCGACTCCGAAGCAGCGCAACCCCAAAGACAGAAGACGGTATTTTCGTCTCTGAGAGGCGAGTCGACTCCAAGATAGTTCGAGTCGACTCCAAGGCAGCGCGACCCCAAAATACAGAGGATTAGTTTTTCGGGCTCTGAGAGCCGAGTCGACTCCAAGAGAATCCGAGTCGACTCGAGGAAGAAAATCAGAAAATATGTCCTCTGGATTCCTGAGAATGAGCCGACCCCCAAGTGCCCGAGTCGTCTCCAGCTATTGGCGAGTCGACTCCAGTTTGGTCCGAGTCGACTCTAGGACAAGGCATGCACATTAATTCAAATTTGGAACAGTGGCCGAGTCGTCTCCAGAAAAGCACGAGCCGACTCCTGCAAGAGGCGAGTCGACTCCAGATCGCGCGAGTCGACTCCGATCCCAACGGAAACTTTGTCAGGAGTTGCAGACTGTGCACAACGGCTCTATTTTTGTCTCTAACGGCTATATTTCTATTTCCACGACATCTAAAGCTATAAAATCAAGAGGAGAGCTAGGATAGAGAGGATGGAAGTGGGAGAAAACATTTAGGAAAGAGATCTCAAAGAAAAATCTCCGAAAAGCACAAAAGGGCCATTCAAAGCAAATAGAGAGAAGAAGAGCATCCGAGTGAATCCCAAAGCTTTCTCTTCAACTGTGTGCTGCCTCGGTGATCCTCTACTTCGTGCAAAATCAGAAGAGGGTCAAGTGAAGAAGAAGCCGAGTTCCTCCATCTATGAATTAGTTTGAGGGCTTCTTCTCTTTACTTTACTTATTTATATTTGCTATATCTGCTTAAGTGAGAAGCTTGTATTTGTTTTTAAACCTTTGTTTTAATATCTTGTAACTTGATTCAATCAAGGGATTGAATCAAGGGGTTAAGGTTTGTTGGTGAGCCAAAGGAAAAACCAACGGTGTAAGGTTGTGGTTGGTGAGCCTTTGGAAAAACCAACTGGGTTGATTGTGAACCCGGAAAACAATCGTTGTAAGGTTGTAGTTGGTGAGCCTGTGGAAAAACCAACTGGGTTTGATTGTGAACCCGGGAAAACAATCGGTTAGTTCTAGTCGGTGAGCCTGTGAAAACCGACCGAGTTCGTTGTTATCTCGCAAAACAACAAGTTGGGTTGTGAGCTTGTAAAACAACCGGCTGTAATCTGTAGGATTATAGTGAAATTCCCAAGAGGTCTTGGGGAGTGGATGTAGGTGCTGGGGTGCACCGAACCACTATATGTTTGTTGTGTTTGTAATGCTTCTTGTCATTGTCTAACTTACTCACTTACTTACTTAGATAAATTGCTTGCTTAACTCTTATCCGCGCATCCTTTAGTTGCAAGCATAATCAATCAAGTCACAATCTATACATCAAACTGTTGCTAAGTTTAAATTTCACTGTGCATCTATACAACTTAGCATAATTAACTCTAAAAGATTAGAAGTAGTTGAAAAGTTTTTAAAAGACCCAATTCACCCCCCCCTCTTGGGTTGTATCTACTGGGCAACACTTTGGTACCCAAACTTTCTTGGATCCTTGAATGTTAGCAATGATGGTGCCCTTTTGAACCCATATCTTCTTAATTGAAACATTGTTCATAAGATTCTGACTTATAGGATTGCATGCAGTGTATTTTTGTTTAAGTTTGTCTAACTTGAATAGTACAGATTTCGGTTGAACATAAGTTGGCTTCACAAACATGTTTTTCAATAATTTCTGTATTCTCCAAGGATTATATCCTAATCCAGTCTTATCATAGATAACTTTCTGACTTTCAAGAATTAGATTTAATTTCTCAGAACTTAGGGTGAATTTGTCTACTATAGGTTTCAGTTTTCCAACTTCTTTAGCTAACTTCTGATTTTCTTCATGCAACTTTTTCATTATTCAGAAGCATAGCATTTTCTTTTTCTAATGATTGGTTCTTAATCTTCAGCTCCTTATTTTTTAAACTAAGCTTTTTATATTCAATCATAAGCTCAGAAAAAGCATCCTAAAGTTCATCAAAAGTGAAATCATATTCAGTATTCAAATATACCTCATTTTTGTGTGCCATTAAACATAGATTTGCAGCTTTTCGTTGCTGTTCTTCTTCTCTAGAGCTGGAGTTATCACTGTTACTTCAAGTAGCCAGCATAGCTTTCTTCTTCAATCTTTTCGGAGCCTTTTTTAATAACGGACAGTCAGTTCTGAAGTGTCCTGACTTTTTGTATTCATAGCAAACATATTTCTCCTTATTATTATTTTTCTTGCTTTGCTCTCCCTTGATTACAGGCCTTTTCTTGATGTTTTCTCTATTTCTTCTGAAAAACTTTCTGAACCTTCTTGTAATCAGGGCCATTTCCTCACTGTTATCAGATTCAGAATCCTCGCTCTCATCTTCATGTAGAGTGGATTTAAGAGCAATGGTTTTGTGCTTCTTGGGTTTGTCCTCCTCAAGTTTCTGTTTCATTGAAAGCTGTTGACCCCCTAATGGATTTTGATGAATACAAAACACTAGAGTATAATTCCCTTTATATTGACAAATTACTTGAGCATTTCAGGTGTTTAACTAAGAATTGTTAAGTATTGTCAAGGCATGTTTCCGTATTTTTTGGTGGATTTATTGAAGATTTTTGAGATGAAGAAAACGGATCAGGGGCAACCGAGACGTCTCCGGCTTGTTCCAGAGACGTCTCCGATACGCAGAGAAGAAGCTGGGACGTCTGGAGACGTCCCCAGCACTTGCCGAGGCATCTCGCAGGGTCGGAGTCGACTCCCGACTTTCCAGAGTCGACTCTCTCAGAGACGGCAGAAAGGCCGTTTTCAAGGGATGCGCGCGAGTCGTCTCCGAAGGACGCGGAGCCGACTCTCTCAGGGATTCCAGAGGAACCGTTTTTCTTTGAGAAAACGTCGGAGCCGTCTCCGACGTCGCGGAGTCGTCCCCACGCATAAAGCACAAAAATCCCGAGACGTCCCCCGAGGCATGCGAGCCGGCTCTCTCAGAAAAATAGAAAAATAAGAAATCGGGCTGTTCTTCTTCGGAGTCGTCCCCAGAAAGCGCCGAGTCGACTCCGACATTGTCAAAAGATTTTTTATGCAGCCGAGACGTCTCTCGTTCAAGCGGAGGCATCTCCGGAATGCCTGGAACGCGACTGACACATTTTTGCAGGTTTTGTTTGAAATTCTAACAGCTCTATTTTTGTTTCTAATGGATCTATTGCTTGCAGGAGTATAAAAAGGAGTTTTTAAGTGCATGAAAAGGGACTTCTCAAAAAGCTAACACTAAAGCATTCAAGAGAGAAGAAAGAGAGAGAGTCTCAAGGGAGTTGGTGCTTTCAAGAGGAGAAATCAAGTGCATTCAAGCCTTCTTCATCTGATTTCGTGCTCATCTACTCACTCCCACTCGGCAATCAAAGCTCGCATTCAAGCCGACGTGATCCACATCGGAAGAACCACCATCATCCAAGCTTTTAACAGCAAAGAGGGTTCTTCCGGTTTTGTTGTTCTTTATTGATTTATTTGCTTTCATAGAAGCTTTTAAATTCTTGTAAAACTCTTAAACATTGTGCTTGTTCCAGTCAAGGGACTTGGAACAAGGGTTAGGCGTCCCAAGCCTAGTTTAAATTGGGGGATTGTAGGGTTCGTTGTTAGCCCGGGTTAAAACAACGAGTTGGGTAGTTCACTCGAAAAACTACCGGACTGTAATCGCCGATTATAGTGAAAAATTCTCAAAGGTGTTTGGGGAGTGGATGTTGGAGCAGTGGAAGCTCCGAACCACTATAAACCTCTGTGTTTGCGATTAATTGTGCTTACCGTTTTAACTTTATTCTTGCACCTACACTTGTGTGCATTGTTTAATTAGACTAAAATTTTAAAACACCCAATTCACCCCCCTCTTGGGTGACCATCTCTGGGCAACAAGTGGTATCAGAGCAGGTGCTCTGTGTATTCTTGAAGACCTAACCGTCTTTGTCAAAGATCAAGATGGCAACACCCTTCAACAATGTTCCTGCTGAGGGGCAGGCTATCAATAGACCTCCACTTTTCAATGGGACAAATTATTCCTATTGGAAAACTAGAATGAGAATTTTTGTTCAAGCACAAGATTATGCCTTGTGGAGGGCTATAATCAAAGGACCACACGAACCATCTCACATAGTTAATGGCGTTCAGGTTCCCAAACCTGAGAAGGATTGGGATGAGAATGATAGCAAGATGGTTCAACTCAATGCTAGAGCCATGAATACATTGTATTGTGCTCTAGATGTAAATGAGTTTAATAGAGTCTCCACCTGTAGTTCCGCCAAGAAAATATGGGACAGGCTTGAAGTTACCCACGAGGGTACTAATCAAGTCAAGGAGTCTAAAATGAACATTCTAGTTCACAAATATGAATTATTTAAGATGGAACCCAACGAAACTATTTCATGCATGTTCACATGCTTCACTGATATAATTAATGGTCTAAAGAATTTGGGTAAATCTTACACTAACTCAGAACTTGTGAGGAAAATTCTCAGGTCCTTGCCAAAAGTTTGGGAAGCGAAGGTCACGGCGATTGTAGAAGCCAAAGACCTCAACACCTTGGCACTTGAAGAACTATTGGGCTCATTGATGACGCATGAGCTCACAATGAAGCAACATGAATAAGATGTGCCAAAGAAGAAGACAATCGCCCTCAAGGCCATTTCAAGTAATTGTGAAGAAGAAAGCAGTGGAAGTGAAGAGGGAAGTGAAGATGAAGACTTGGCCTTAATAGTAAGGAAGTTCAAAAAATTCATAAGAAGAAAGAAGGCCTTCCCAAGAAAGAAGTTTGGAGGGAGAAATGATTGGGAAAAGAAAAAAGAAAAAGAAAGAGACCCAATCATATGTTATGATTGCAAGAGACCGGGACACATCCGCTCCGAATGCCCTCAACAGAAGAAGCACTATGGAAAGAAGAAGAAGAAGGCGTTGAAAGCGACTTGGGATGATAGTGACACATCCTCCTCCGAGGAAGAGAAGGAAGAGACCGCCAACTTGTGCTTCATGGCATTCGATGACGATGAGGTATGTCAAAGCTCAATTACAGATTTTACTTTAGAAGAATTATATGAAGCTTTTCAAGAACTCATGAATGATTGTAGTATGTTAGGAGTAAAGAATAAAGAACTAAAGGCCTCCAATCAAAAACTGAAGAATGACATTAAAAATCTATTGATTGAAAAGGAAAATTATGAAAATGATAGCATTATTGACCTAAAGGATAAAATTTCAGAACTTAGCATTGAGTATGAAACTGCAAATACACTCATTAGGAAATTAAATCTAAGAGTCAAATTCCTACTCAATAGTAATACTTCACTTGCACAAAATGTCAAATCTCTTAAAAATGATAAGGAAGTATTAGCTAAAGAAAATTTGGACCTTAAGGATGAGCTACACAAGTATAAACTAATTGTGTAGAAATTTACACATAGCTCGGAAAAATTAAATCTTATTCTATCCAATCAAAGAGCTGTTTTTAATAAAGTCGGATTAGAATACAAAACTAGCAAACAGCAGAAATATCTAAAGAACTTTTTTGTAAAAGCAAAAGATGTTAAAACTGAAAAACCTAGATGCTTTTGTTGTGAGAAAAATGGACATAAAGCTTATTCTTGTACTCAAAGAAAGATTCAAACTAATAAGAACACATTTGTAAAGGGTAAAAACACAACCAAAATATGGGTTCCTAAGGGAACCAACTACACCAACCAAGAAGGACCCAAGAAAACTTGGGTACCTAAGAGCTTCACATGATTATTTTGTAGGTATGCCTTGCAGCCGGGAGCAAAAAGAGAATGTGGTATCTTGATAGCGGTTGCTCAAGGCATATGACCGGTGACAAGAGCCACTTCGTCACCTTGAAATCAAAAGAAGGAGGAGTAGTCACATTTGGAGACAATGCTAAAGGCTAAATCATTGGCATTGGTAAAATCTCTATATCACCCTCCTCATTTATTGACAATGTATTGTTAGTTAATGGATTAAAACATAATTTACTAAGTATAAGTCAATTTTGTGACAAGGGCTTTAAAGTGTCATTTGAATCTTCCCTATGCATAATTAGTAGTCCAATTAACAATGGGATCATACTTATGGGACATAGGCTTGGAAATGTTTACAAGGTAGATCTTGATGATCTCACCATGAAAGATGGCCAATGTCTTGTAGCCATGGATGCCAAGGTCAATGAGACTAGCTGGTTATGGCATCGTAGGTTAGGACATGCTAGCATGGATTTGATTTCTAAATTGATTAGAAAAGATCTAGTTAAAGGACTACCAAAAATAGATTTTGAAAAGAACAAAATTTGTGCTGCATGTCAACTAGGAAAACAAACAAGAAGCTCTTTTAAACTTAAGAGCATAGTTTCAACATCAAAACCCTTAGAACTAATTCACATGGATTTATTTGGACCCACTAGAACTGCTAGTCTAGGGGGTAAGAAGTTTGGTCTTGTAATTGTTGATGATTTTTCACGTTTTACATGGGTTTCATTCCTTGCCCACAAAGATGAGTCCTTTTCCGCTTTTATCAAGTTTCATAATAGGATTTCAAATGAACTTAACCTTAAACTAAAAGCAATTAGGAGTGATCATGGTACCGAGTTTGAAAATCAGCATTTTAAAAAATTTTGTGAAGAAAACGGTATCAATCACAATTTTTCGGCCCCTAGGACACCCCAACAAAATGGGGTGGTAGAAAGGAAGAATCGCACACTAGTAGATATGGCTCGTACCATGTTGTGCGAATCGGATCTACCAAAGTATTTTTGGGCTGAAGCAATCAATATTGCTTGCCATATTTTAAACCGTGCTTTAGTTAGATCTATTTTAAAGAAAACACCTTATGAGTTGTTGAAAAATAAGAAGCCCAATATAAGTTATTTTCATGTTTTCGGTTGTCGCTGCTTTATTTTAAACAATGGAAAGGACAATCTAAGTAAATTTAGTGCTAAATCAGATGAGGGGATCTTTTTAGGTTATTCCTCATCTAGTAGAGCATACAGAGTCTTCAACAAGAGAACTCTCGTTGTTGAAGAATCCATTCATGTTGTTTTTGATGAAGCTAATGGAGATTCTTCTAGAAAAGAAGAAGATGGTGATGCAGGTATACTTGAAGACAGAATGAAGGAGTTCTCCATACAAGACAAACAACATGAGGATGAAATCAAGGAAGATACAATTCAGCAAGATGAAGAAGATCAACCCCAAGCAAGAAATCAAGATCTTCCGAGGGAATGGAGGTATGCACATGGTCATCCAAGGAATCTAATCCTTGGTGTCCCTTCACAAGGGGTAAGGACAAGATCCTCTTTAAGAAATACTAGTAATTATCTTGCATTCGTTTCACAAATAGAGCCTAAATCACTAGAAGAAGCCGAAAAAGATGAAAATTGGATAAATGCTATGCAAGAAGAATTAAACCAATTTGAAAGAAATCAAGTTTGGACTCTAATGAAAAGACCCCCTAATGTTTCAATTATAGGCACCAAGTGGGTATATAGAAATAAACTAGATGAAGATGGAGTAGTAATAAGAAACAAAGCTAGGTTGATAGCCAAAGGCTACAATCAGGAAGAAGGCATAGATTTTGATGAAACCTTCGCTCCTGTTGCTAGGTTAGAGGCTATTAGACTACTTTTGGCATATGCATGCTTCATGGATTTCAAACTCTATCAAATGGATGTAAAAAGTGCATTTTTAAATGGTTATATAATGGAGGAAGTTTATGTAGAACAACCTTCAGGTTTTGAAAACCACTTACATCCAGATTATGTTTTTAAATTGCATAAAGCATTGTATGGACTTAAGCAAGCCCCTAGGGCTTGGTATGAAAGATTAAGTAATTTTCTAATTGAAAATGAGTTTAAAAGAGGAAACGTAGATAAAACACTCTTCATTAAAAGAAAAGGGAATGACTTATTGCTTGTGCAAATTTATGTGGATGATATAATTTTTGGTGCTACTAATGATAGTCTTTGTCAAGAGTTTGCTAAGCTTATGCAGGGAGAATTCGAAATGAGCATGATGGGTGAGCTCAACTTCTTCCTTGGGCTACAAATAAAACAATCAAAGGAAGGCATCTTCATCAGTCAGTCCAAGTACATCAAGGAAATGTTGGAGAAGTTCAAGATGAAGGATGCAAAGGAAATTAGCACACCCATGGGCTCAAGTTGCAAGCTTGACAAAGATGAAAAAGATAAAAGTGTAGACTGTAAATTGTACAGAGGTATGATAGGGTCTTTACTTTACCTTACTGCTAGTAGACCAGACATATTATTCAGTGTTTGCATGTGTGCTAGATACCAAGCATGTCCTAAGGAATCACACTTACAAGCTGTTAAAAGAATATTCAAATACCTAGTAGGGACATCTAATGCAGGTTTATGGTATTCTAAACAATCTGATTTAAATTTAATTGCTTATTACGATGCTGATTTTGCCGGGTGCAAACTCGACAGAAAAAGCACAAGTGGCACCTGTCAATTCTCGGGTGCTAACTTGGTTTTTTGGTTTAGCAAGAAACAGAATTCAGTTGCCTTGTCCACAGCTGAGGCTGAGTACATTGCAGCCGGAAGCTCTTGTGCCCAAGTTCTTTGGATTAAGCAACAACTTGAAGATTTTGGTATCAAAATGGACAATATTCCAATTAGATGTGATAATACAAGTGCAATCAATTTAACAAAAAATCCTGTCCAACACTCTAAATCAAAACACATAGAGATTAGGCATCACTTTATAAGAGATCATGTGTTGAAAAATGATGCATTGATTGAGTATGTATGCACTGAAAATCAATTGGCCGACATCTTTACAAAGCCCCTTTGTAAAGATAGGTTCAATTTTTTAAGGAATGCCTTGTGCTTGTATGATCCTAGCAAGTAGATTGAATTTGTAATGCAAGCATGATTTGACTTCAATGCTATAGCTTAAATGATTTAACTCCTCAAACATATGCAATGCTTTGTATGCTCTAGAGGTACATATGAATGCTACTCAAACTCATAATACACTTCAAGGTCACATATAGCAAACCTAGTGCCTAATAAGTGAAAATATGAATCTATCAAATTAGATGATGAATTGTTTGACTCTCCGGAGGATAGTTACCCCCCTTGGCCTCTTCATAGAGATATTTTCAAAGCCTATTCCATAGGCATTCGAAATTTGATCAAACATTCCTCATTTTAATATTGATAATTCAAAAATCATTGTCAAGCTTTTATAGGATGAATTATTAAGGAGGAGGATCACAAGCAAGCTCACTTAATAATCGCCAAAAGAAATTAAACTGATCATTGAGGTTGAATAAAACGAATTGGGAGAAGATTGGAAACGTTCTGAAATTTTTTCAGTGCCGGAGACGTCTCTGGCAAATCGCAGAGACGTCCCCCCGGCGAGACGTCTCGCATTAGTCGCGGAGACGTCTCAGGGACAGAATGATTTTTTTTTTAAACAGGCCGAAACAGCTCGAGCCGTCCCGAGCTGTTTTCCATCGTCCCCAACAAAACCCTAAACCCTCGCATCCATCTTCTCTCCTCCACCAATCGAACCAAAATCACTGCCCATTTCCCTAGATTTCCGGTCGATGGCACCTTAGACAGCTAGGCGTAGCGGTGGGAGGCGTCCTAGGGTGGCGAACGACGAGGAACGGCGGGAAGAGCCCTCCGCGCCGTCTCCTCCGGTTGCTCCGCCAACCGTGACTCCCTCCTGTGCGAATCGCACAGTAACAACAGGTAGGCATATAGATTTTCAATTCTTAGCGGGTGAGGGGTTCTCTATTGGAGAGAGACTCCGTGCCCAAGGTTGGGAACATCTATGTTCCCTAAACGTGTCTACCTACCCTGGCTTAGTGAGAGAAGTTTTTGGTAGTTTGGCCTTGGGGAGCTCGGGGTACACAGGATATGTCCGAGGCACATTGGTAGAAGTCAATGAGGATATCTTGTCTAGTTTATTGCAAATACCTAAGTATGGTGAGGCTCCAACCTCACATCCCCAAAGAGAGATTGCTCTAAACTTAATTCTAGGTAGAGAGAACTGTGGTCCTCTTGACATTGTTAAGTCCCAAGACCTCAATGCTGAAATGAGATTGCTTTTGAGCATAATCAACAGGGTCTTGTTTCCAAAAACCGGTCGCTTCGACTTCGTTTCGGAGCGAGATTTGGCCATTATGCACCACATCCTGTTAGGGATTCCCCTAAATCTTCCTAGGCTCATGTTAAACTACATTTCAATCTGTCATAGGTACTCCAGGTTCAGCATCCCGTATGGGATGGTCTTTACCCTACTTTTCAAGCATTTTAAGGTTCCTATCCCTGAAAATGAGCCAGAGAGACACTTGAGAAACACTGACTTCTATAACGAGAGCACACTACATAGGATGGATTTTTACAAGAAAGACGGGTCTTGGGTTAAGGTTTGTAAAAGAAAATCCCAAACTGTAGAGCCTGAGATCCATCATCAGGAGCCTGTCCACCTCTCTCCTCCACATAGCCCTATACCCTTTACTGATCATATGGAGAGCTTTCCTTTTCTTGATGTACCTTCCAGCTCGGCTGGACCATCCACTTCCATGCCTCCTCCTCCAGTTGTTGGATCGACTCTCTTGTCGGATGAGCAGATGCACACCTTAGCATCCATGGTATGCCAGCAAATGAGGGAAGAAATTAGGTCAGTGGTTTCTGCTGAAATAGCTCCTATCTGTACTTCACATGAAGCACTTTTGGAAGAGTTGAAAGCAATTAGAACTCAAATGGAAGCTATAGGGTCAGAGTTGGTTTGTGTGGCATCAAACCAAACTAGAAGATCAATTGAGATACAAGCTGAATTGAAGATCATATTTCAAGAGCTGACAAGCCCTGAAGGCAATTTGGGTAGTGTGGCTGCCCAGCTTAGAGGGAGGATTGATAAAGCATCCCATGAAATTGAAGCATTAATGAAAGCGCTCAATCAGTCTCAGGGAGATAACTTTAGAAGATTAATGCTAGCAATTCATAAGTTTGTGGAAGCTGCTACTGGGGCTCTTGAGGGTGCTGGCCAGTGAGGCACATTTTGTAGACATCTAGGGTTCATCTTTTTGTAAAGCCCTAGGCTTATATGAAACTCTTTCTTTTGTGTTTGCAATCAATCCTTGTAATGGCATCAAATGTTGTAATGCTATATGAATGTCATATCCTCTCTTTTTGAATCTTGAAGTATGTTTTTTGAATATTGTGATGTGCTATGGATGTTAAAATGTCATAATATACCTTGAATGTTCAAACTTGACAATGTGCAACCATTTCACTATTTTGCCAACTTGACAATGCATATGAAACAGGGGGAGCACAACTTGTAATAATTGAATTTAAATGGTCTGAAATGAATTCCAAAACAAAGGGGGAGTAAAATTCACTTTCCCAAATCATTGAATGTTTCATGTTAATTAGATATAAATGCTGAAAAAGGAAGTAGAACCATTCCAATAGGCAACCTGAAAATTGGCACTAATTTGTTCCCTTCATTGTTGATCACAAAAAGGGGGAGTAGAACCAATATGGAATGCAAAATGCAAAATTTTTATGTTTATCACACTCATACTTGAATGTTTAATTAGAATCAACAAAATGAAAAGATAAAATTGAAGAATATTGGCTTAAAGACAATTGTCCTTCTGGAAAAGAAAGGGGGAGTCAAAAGCATTTGTCTTTTGATTGTCTTTAGCATCAATATTTCATCAATTTACACTTTAACTTGATTCAAATCTAAAAGTGATAGATGATATGCCAAAATTGCTCAAAAGAGCTACTAAGATCAATGCTTATGCATAAGTATAGAACTGACAATTGACTACACTGAATTATGCATACTGTATCTAGCTCTAACCAAAACACAATACTTATACATCTGATCAAATACTGTGTATATTTTTAATTTTAAATTTTGCATATACTCAGTGTTTTGTCATCATCAAAACGGGGGAGATTGTTGACCCCTAATGGATTTTGATGAATACAAAACACTAGAGCATAATTCCATTTATATTGACAAATTACTTGAGCATTTCAGGTGTTTAACTAAGAATATTGTTAAGTATTGTCAAGGCATATTTCCGTATTTTTCGGTGGATTTATTGAAGATTTTTGAGATGAAGAAAATGGATCAGGGGCAGCCGAGACGTCTCCGACTTGTTCCAGAGACGTCTCCGGTACGCAGAGAAGAAGCTAGGACGTCTGGAGACGTCCCCAGCACTTGCCGAGGCGTCTCGCAGGGTCGGAGTCGACTCCCGGCTTTCCAGAGTCGACTCTCTCAGAGACGGCAGAAAGGCCGTTTTCAAGGGATGCGCGCGAGTCGTCTCCGAAGGACGCGGAGCCGACTCTCTCAGGGATTCCAGAGGACCCGTTTTTCTTTGAGAAAACGTCGGAGCCGTCTCCGACGTCGTGGAGTCATCCCCACGCATAAAGCACAAAAATCCCGAGACGTCCCCCGAGGCATGCGAGCCGGCTCTCTCAGAAAAATAGAAAAACAAGAAATCGGGCTGTTCTTCTTCGGAGTCGTCCCCAGAAAGTGCCGAGTCGACTCCGACATTGTCGAAAGATTTTTTATGCAGCCGAGACGTCTCTCGTTCAAGCGGAGACGTCTCCGGAATGCCTGGAACGCGACTGACACATTTTTGCAGGTTTTGTTTGAAATCCTAATGGCTCTATTTTTGTTTCTAACGGATCTATTGCTTGCAGGAGAATAAAAAGGAGTTTTTAAGTGCATGAAAAGGGACTTCTCAAAAAGCTAACACTAAAGCATTCAAGAGAGAAGAAAGAGAGAGAGTCTCAAGGGAGTTGGTGCTTTCAAGAGGAGAAATCAAGTGCATTCAAGCCTTCTTCATCTGATTTCGTGCTCGTCTACTCACTCCCACTCGGCAATCAAAGCTCGCATTCAAGCCGACGTGATCCACATCGAAAGAACCACCATCATCCAAGCTTTCAACGGCAAAGAGGATTCTTCCGGTTTTGTTGTTCTTTATTGATTTATTTGCTTTCATAGAAGCTTTTAAATTCTTGTAAAACTCTTAAACATTGTGCTTGTTCCAGTCAAGGAACTTGGAACAAGGGTTAGGCGTCCCAAGCCTAGTTTAAATTGGGGGATTGTAGGGTTCGTTGTTAGCCCGGGTTAAAACAACGAGTTGGGTAGTTCACTCGAAAAACTACCGGACTGTAATCGCCGATTATAGTTGAAAATTCCCAAAGGTGTTTGGAGAGTGGATGTAGGAGCAGTGAAAGCTCCGAACCACTATAAACCTCTGTGTTTGCGATTGATTCTGCTTACCGCTTTAACTTTATTCTTGCACCTACACTTGTGTGTATTGTTTAATTAGACTAAAATTTTAAAACACCCAATTCACCCCCCTCTTGGGTGACCATCTCTGGGCAACAAAAGCTAATGAGTCATTAAGGAATCCAGCAATTCTTCCAGTGGGGGAGAATTGAGATCTTTGGCTTCTTGGATGGCAGTGACCTTTGCTTCCCATGCTCTAGAAAGGATCTAAGAATTTTCCGAACAAGATCATTGCTAGAGTAAGATCTACCAAGACTTTTCAAGTCGTTTATAATATCAGCGAATCTAGTAAACATTTCAGTTATAGACTCAATGTTTTTCATTTTAAATAATTCATATTTATCTTTTCAAGCCGTTTATAATATCAGTGAATCTAGTAAACATTTCAGTTATAGACTCAATATTTTTCATTTTAAATAATTCATATTTATGCACTAGCATACTGATTTTAGATTTTTTGATCTGGTAAGTGCTTTCCTAGATTTCTTTAGCGGTCATGCATATAGATATACGATTAAACTCATTTGCATCTAAAGAGCAGTAAAGAACATTCATGGCTTTTGTATTCAGCTGAGTCATTCTTTGTTAGGAATTGTATCCTAAGAGTCAATCGTCAGTACGCTGATGATTAAATTTTGTAAATGAATTGACAAATTAATAAAATATTATTTGGCATTGTTCATCATTTTATTGTACATCTTCAAATGAACTCTTATATGATGAAGTCCATAGGACTTGTTTTATGATAAAGGAGGATTTATCTTCAAGTCCTTAAAATTATTCGCGATCAAATGATATGCTGTTACTAGGACGACAGCATTATCGAGATTAGGTCGTTGTGTGACATATACGTTGGTTGTCCTCTTAACCAAGAAGTGTAGAGACACTGGTATGTCACATAGGTGAAGTGTAGGAGTACATTTCACTGAACGTGACCAATTTCGGAATGCTCTACTGTCAAGAGATGTTCCGAGTGGATATGGGTATAAATTTGGCCCTCTGACCTGAGACCGCAACCTATGACTAGCAAGCAACTCACTGCACTTTGGTACCGAACTATCTAAATTTCTAATTCAGTGACGGAAGGTCACTAGGTATAGTCAAGTACTTGCATAGTCAGTTGTGAGTCAAGATGGAATTGACCCCTCCTGAAAACAGGAGATAATGCCTTGTATTCAATTTAGCAAAACCTTGGCCAGGGTAATCCTTATGAGAAGTCACAAGATTTCTAAAGTTGAATCATATCATGGATGCACTTATTACAGAGTTGACAGAACTCTGAAGTCATTTTGGCATTTAGGAGTCATAGGGATAAATTATACGGTAACCATAGTCCAAGGATTCTTGAATGTTGCTTTGCGATCATTCGGCCTATCCGGACGTTAGGTACCATTGCTAGATGGTCATTTTGATTAGTACAAGAAGTGTTCTTGTGCTACCAGCTTAGGTTCGAACCTATGGGGTCACACGTATAGAAGTTTCTAGGTTGATCAAATGGCTGATTAATGATTAAGAATCATTCAAGGGTAATTTGGTCAATTCGATTGACAAATTATCCTAAGCAAAAGTTGCATTAAAATAATTATTGAATTATTGGAGGGTTAATTAGTAATTGGATTACTAATAAATTTAATTTGATTGAATTATTGGACTTTAATTAAGCCAAATTGAATTAGATTCAATTTGGGCTAAATTAGGGTTTGACTTAATTCGATCGGGTTCGATCCGAGTCGATTGGGCATAACCTAATTGATCGGACTTGACCCAATTGGATTGGGATTGACTCTAGTCAATTAAAAGTCATTATTATGAAAAATTAAGTGGAATTAATTGCAATTGAATTGCAATTGGGCTGATTTAATGAGCCAAATCAAATTAGGTTCGACCCAAATTAATTTGGGTTCATGATTGGGTCAATTTGATTAAACCAAAGTTTGTCCGGATTTTAAAGACCATAGGATGAATAGGACTTAAGTCATGTTCACACTATGCGGACTTTAAAGTCTACATGGCGTCGTAGGATGCATGCTCCCAAATCAATTAATTCTCCTAATAAGATTAGGAATCCTAATATGATTAGGAAATTAATCAATTGATTAAGTGGACACATGCCATGCATCTATAAGCACAAGGATTGGACACTTGGCATTAATCCAATGATGGGTTATAGTCCCATACTCCTAATAAGATTAGGAGAAGCCCTAAACCCAATCCATAAAAGGGTAGCAAGAGAGACATTATGAATTAATTCTCTCCTCTTCCTCTCCACGCCAAGGGTTTAGTGATTTTGATTTTTTTAAGAACTTAGAGTTCTGAAAAATTCAGAAAAGGGTCACTTCATTACTTCTCCTCTTCTCCTTCTTCATCTTCTTCCTTCATCTCATAAGATCAATCAAAGGTTGATTGATTTTAGGAAGAACAAAATCAGCCACAGCAGGGTTCCGCGCAAGCTAGCACTTCCGCGGGATCAGATCAATTCGGAGCTTCGCGTGGATCATCCGTAGAGGCCAGACATGTGTGTGGCTACGAGGCTCGACTTTCAGATCTTCAAATCCAACCTCTTCATCATAAGGTAAGAGATTTATTTTATCTTAGTTAGGTTTAGAACTTAACAAGGATTGCTGATTTTCTAATTCTATGATTAATCATGCTTACAGTTATTTTTACATAAATAGTTTAAACATTCCTGTAATTTATTTTTAAGATATGATCTCCCTTGCATGCTTGGAATTAAAGAGTTTAATTCTATCTTTCTGCTGCATTTTTCTGAAAATTTTTAAAATTATATGCATGCAAAAACTGGCTTTTTTCTTTCAATTGGTATCAGACCCAGGTTGAATGTTTAAACAATTTATGCTTTAAATAATTATAATTAAATCTGAGATTTATAAATATGTTTAGATCAGATCTAAAGAAGATTTATGAATGATTTAATTACTATTTTTGCATGATTAACTAGATCTAAAATTTGGATGCATGTGATGCATGTTTTATGATTAATATATGTAATATATTGAACATGTAAAATTTGAAATCATAAACTTATTTAGATTAGATCTAAATGCAATTTATGATCCTTTTTATCTCTGATTTTGTAAGACATATAAGATCTGAAAATAAATGCTTATGATGCATGCTATTTAAGTTAATTCATGTTAGTTTATATATGTGATATATGAACATAAATCGTTAATGATTTAAACATGAATTAAATATGAAATCAGAATATTTAATTCACAAATTTAGATTTGATTTTAAGAACTAAAAATTTGTAATTAACATCTGATTTAAGACTTATACAATGATCTAAAATTTTTTCATAAAACTATACTTAATTGAGAATTAAGTGACCTAGAATTGTGAATTGAATTTCAATGACAGCATAAGTCTTGGGGGATTGGGTTAGCTCAAGTCAAGTTCTCTAATTGGGTTAGACCTAAGGTTAGAATCAAATCATGGAATGATTAAGTTAATTGATTAAATCTAACTAAGTAGTAATTAGATCAAATCAAGATAACTCAATTCAATTTACAATAGTTATAGATTGATCGGTTTCATGTCTTTGATTAGACCAAGATGGAACTTGATTTAGGCTCCGTGGTTGAGCCCGAGTCATTAGGATGGTCAAAATCAAAATTGATTAACCAGTCGGTGTCTAAGGTAAGTTTGGCAGACTCGACCGGTGGTTTTTGTTGCTGGTGGTCCAAACCGAGAACGATTGGCACAGCGGTGTGAACGGGGTTCCCTTGGAGTTGGGTTGATTGCGCTCCACCTTCCACCGGAAAACCTGCAAGCAAGCCTCGCACCACCACTGGGGTAGTGGGGGCCCTCCGACGATCAAGTCAGAGGAGATTGAAGGAGAAGGAGAGATAGTAGTAACGGATAAGAGAATACTCTGGAAAACCTTTGCTTACCCTCCCCCTCCCCCCCCAGCCCCATATATATCAGGCTGGGGGGTTTTTCCGGGGATTCGTCATCGTGTGGCACGATGGGGCTGCCACTGACATGGCCGTTACAGGGCGTCGTGGGGCAGCGCTGGGTACGGCCCTGGCAGGGCATAGTGGAGCTCCGCTTTGTACGGCTGTTACAGGGGATCGTGGGGCAGCGCCGGATACGGCCGTTGCAGGGAGTAGTGGAGCAGGGGGCCGCGGCGTGCCTCAGAGGAACAGTCTGTTGTTGTCGAGAGATTGCCGACTCGGGGTCGGATGACTGGATCAGGGGGCAGCCGACTCGGGGTCGGGCTGCGGAGCCGAAGATATCCGACTCGGGGTCGGATTGCTGGATCAAGGGGCAGCCGACTCGGGGTCGGGCTGCGGAGCCGAAGATATCCGACTCGGGGTCGGATTGCTGGATCAAGGGGCAGCCGACTTGGGGTCGGGCTGCGGAGCCGAAGATATCCGACTCGGGGTCGGATTGCCGGATCAAGGGACTGCCGTAGTCTTCCTGGGCGCGCGTGCCGGTCACGTGGGGCATGGTGGCTAAATTCCCCCGTAACAGTAGCCCCCCACTTCCGAGCCTGGAACCAGGAGGGGAACGGGTGAAGGGAGTGATGCTTCGAGATTGCCGCCATCCCTCGGAAAGGCGCGCGCGCTTCGAGCTCCCCGCCTCCTTTATGGCGTATAGCGGTTGTCGCTGATCTGGCCGTCTGCGGATTTCGGCGGACATCCTTCCTTAATGGCGTCGATTCGCCTTTGGGGCGCGAGCGATCCTTCGGCAGCCAGGCATCCTCTGGCGTCACCGAGGCGTCACCCGCCCTTCCGCCTATTTAACCGGGGGCCCTCCCCCGTCCGCTTTTCTCTTCGCAGGCATCTTCGAGTTTCTCCCTTGCGCTGCTGTCGTTGCCGTCGAACTGTTTGCTCGCTCCTCCTTTGACGCCCTCGGAGCCGTTCTTCCTTCCCTTCCGGTGAGTTGCCCCATTCTTCAATTTAGGGCTCTCCATACTTTCTCCTTCCGTATTAGTGTACTTCAGTCGTTCCGGTCCTTTCCCCCTTCTTGGCCCTGTCCTGACCATAGATCCACTGGCCATTAGGTATGGACGAAGTAAGAGCGGACCGCATTCAGTCGGATCTGGTCCCCGAAGATCTAGATAGGTTCGTGGCCCGGTACCACCTTCCCGAAGCCTGCAACGTCACGCTCCCGGGGCCTGAGGAGAGGATGTCCCATCCTCCTCCGGGGAAGGTCGCCATCAACGAGGACATCCTTCGGGCCGGGTTCCGCTTTCCCCCCTCGGACTTAGTTGTGCAGGTGCTTCGGGGTTTAAGAGTGGCGCCGACGCAACTGGTGCCGAACTCATGGCGCGCCCTGACGGCCTTCCAGGTTCTCTGCCGCATGCACGAGGTTCCCGCCACCCAGAATGTCTTTTGGGAATGCTACGGCCTGAACGGCCACCCCCAGGACAGAGGGTGGTGGTGCTTTGCGGCGCGGCGAGGGTGCGGCCTCGTCAAGGAGGCTCCTTCCTCCATTCACGGCTGGAAGGAGCGTTTCTTTTTCATTGACGTAGATCCCTCTTGGGGAATCAGGGCAACCTGGGAGACGCCGATGAAGTCCCCGATCGGCCTATCGAGGTTGTCGAGGGAGGAATCCGATGGCGTCGCCGTCTTGAAGGGGTTGGTTGCCGAGGGCCGGCTCCCCCCGGTGTCTCGCCTTATTTCTGAGGACACCTTGGTGAACGTCGGTCTGAGCTCGGTCCCCGATGACCGTGAGCCCGCCACCACTTCTTTTTTAGCTTTTTTCTCCTCTTTCGTTTCTTCCTTCCATCAGCTTCTCAGTCTCCGACCATCTCGTCCTTTTTGCAGAAATCGACGACGTCATGCGGTCGGACAAGGCGATGGCTGTTGGTAGGACGTCCCTACTGGAAGCGGTCCGGAGGAAGAAACGGACTCCTCCGAGCGGGGTCCCACCGGCGAAGAAGTCCCGCCTGCAGGCGACTCCGACGCCGACAGACGGGTCCGGTCCCACCGATCAGGGGGACGCCGCGGGCTCGGACCGACAGTTGGCGCTGTATCAGCCCTCCGGTGATGAGACTACCGTTATTCCGGAGGTGTCATCCGAGCGCGCCCGAGACGGCCGGGTTGGACGCGATCGGTCCCCAACCCGGCCTTCGACTCGGTCGGCTTCGGATGACACGAGAAGGAGGGGCGCGCCGAGGCCCCGGCCGAGCGGGACCCTGTCGATTCCTGGAGCGGCCCCCGCCCCGAGCACGGTCAGCATGACTCTTTCCCAAGCGATGGGCAAGGGTAAGGCTGTAGAACCACCGTCCGGCTCCGGGGCGAAGTCGGGGTCGGCCTTCACTTTTGCCGGCGCCCGAAACCTCATCGAGACGGTGCTGCTGGAGAAGGACCGTAGGCAGGTCCGGCAGATGAGGATCCCTGACGTCGGGGCTGCCAGCTGCGTCTGTCTTATGTCGGTGAGTGTTCTTTTGGTCGCTTCCGCCACTCATAAGCTCTATTGATCCCCGTCTGACGCTCTCATTTTTCCTATCTTTTAGCTCGCCCAGTACATGATTCGTCTGGAGGAGAGCCACGAGGAACAGGCGAGGCTCCTGGCGAGGAACGAGAGCCAACTGAAAGCAGTAGAGGAGGGAGGCCAGGCTGCGGCGGGGAGGACGACCAGGGACCTCGAGACGAGGCTCCAGGTGGCCGAAGAGCGGGCACTCGGCTTCGCCGCCCTCGAGAGGCAACTGTTGGAGGCTCAGGAGCAACTCAAGGTTGCCTCGGGTCTCGAAAGCGAGGTCAGGAAGGCGGAGGAGCGGGCCGAAAAGCAGTCCCGGAAGGCTGCCGACTTCCGGGAGAGGTGGGAGAAGGCCCGGCAGTCAGCCGACAACGCCCGCAACCGAACCCGGTCTCTTGAAGCCAAGCTGGGCGAATTGGAGTCGGTCTTGGAGGAGTCCCGCGCGAGCGACCAGGAGCTTCGTTCGCGCCTGGAGGAGGCCGAGGCTGCTCGCATTGCTGCCGAGGCGAAGCACAAGGAGGCTCGGGCTGATCTGCTGAGGGTCTCCTCCGAGGCGGACGACCGGATTGTGGCGAAGGTCATGGAGGCAAAAGCTCAGATTACGGAGCGAGCAGAGGCGGCGCTGGCCGAGAAGAGCGCGGAAATCGGGCGTCTGGCGGTACAGGCCTATCGTCAGTCCGCCGAGTTCATCCGTGACATGTCGGAGGCGGTACAGGCCTATCGTCGGTCCGATGAGTTCGTCCGTGACATGTCGGACGCGGGGTCCGACTCCTTTGTCTTAGGCTTCGATGAAGGCTTGGCAAGGGTGTCGGCCAAATACCCCGGGATTGACCTGAGTGGGGTCTCCCTCCTCGACTCCCCTCCGGCGCCATTGCCTGCTGATTCTCCAACTGCCTCCCTACCCCTTGCGGACGTGCCCGGCGTTCCCGACCCAGGGGTTCCTCCAAGCTGACCCTCTGTACCTTTCTTTGTCCTTTTCTTTGTATGTTGGCGTTTTGCCAAGTTGTACGGGTCTCGGCCCTGAAACAATGAAAGTTAATGCAAATAGAGTGTTTCTTCATTTCACTTTCGTCCTTCCTCTTTTTAACTCTTGGTAGCGTCTCGCCGACTCCTAACTCTTGAAGTTCTTCCGGCGCTAGGCCAGGCATCCGAGGGTTAGGCCTCAGGAAATTCTTCCGGCACTAGGCCAGGCATCCGAGGGTTAGGCCTCAGAAAATTCTTCCGGCGCTAGGCCAGGCGTCCGAGGGTTAGGCCTCAGGAAATTCTTCCGGCGCTAGGCCAGGCGTCCGAGGGTTAGGCCTCAGGAAATTCTTCCGGCGCTAGGCCAGGCGTCCGAGGGTTAGGCCTCAGGAAATTCTTCCGGCGCTAGGCCAGGCATCCGAGGGTTAGGCCTTAGGAAATTCTTCCGGCGCTAGGCCAGGCGTCCGAGGGTTAGGCCTCAGGAAATTCTTCCGGCGCTAGGCCAGGCATCCGAGGGTTAGGCCTCAGGAAATTCTTCCGGCGCTAGGCCAGGCATCCGAGGGTTAGGCCTCAGGAAATTCTTCCGGCGCTAGGCCAGGCGTCCGAGGGTTAGGCCTCAGGAAATTCTTCCGGCGCTAGGCCAGGCGTCCGAGGGTTAGGCCTCAGGAAATTCTTCCGGCGCTAGGCCAGGCGTCCGAGGGTTAGGCCTCAGGAAATTCTTCCGGCGCTAGGCCAGGCATCCGAGGGTTAGGCCTCAGGAAATTCTTCCGGCGCTAGGCCAGGCATCCGAGGGTTAGGCCTCAGGAAATTCTTCCGGCGCTAGGCCAGGCATCCGAGGGTTAGGCCTCAGGAAATTCTTCCGGCGCTAGGCCAGGCGTCCGAGGGTTAGGCCTCAGGAAATTCTTCCGGCGCTAGGCCAGGCGTCCGAGGGTTAGGCCTCAGGAAATTCTTCCGGCGCTAGGCCAGGCGTCCGAGGGTTAGGCCTCAGGAAATTCTTCCGGCGCTAGGCCAGGCATCCGAGGGCCGAGCCTCGGGAGATTCCGCTCGTTGGTCGGCCAAGGCTGGCGCAAGCCGAGGCGACCGGTCGGGGCTTCAGGCTAGTCTGCTCCCGGGATGATCGTCGGGTTAGCCTGGCATCCGAGGGCCGAGCCTCAGGAAATTCCGCTCGTTGGTCGGCCAAGGCTGGCGCAAGCCGAGGCGACCGGTCGGGGCTTCAGGCTAGTCTGCTCCCGGGATGATCATCGGGTTAGCCTGGCATCCGAGGGCCGAGCCTCGGAAAATTCCGCTCGTTGGTCGGCCAAGGCTGGCGCAAGCCGAGGCGACCGGTCGGGGCTTCAGGCTAGTCTGCTCCCGGGATGATCATCGGGTTAGCCTGGCATCCGAGGGCCGAGCCTCGGAAAATTCCGCTCGTTGGTCGGCCAAGGCTGGCGCAAGCCGAGGCGACCGGTCGGGGCTTCAGGCTAGTCTGCTCCCGGGATGATCATCGGGTTAGCCTGGCATCCGAGGGCCGAGCCTCGGGAAATTCCGCTCGTTGGTCGGCCAAGGCTGGCGCAAGCCGAGGCGACCGGTCGGGGCTTCAGGCTAGTCTGCTCCCGGGATGATCATCGGGTTAGCCTGGCATCCGAGGGCCGAGCCTCGGAAAATTCCGCTCGTTGGTCGGCCAAGGCTGGCGCAAGCCGAGGCGACCGGTCGGGGCTTCAGGCTAGTCTGCTCCCGGGATGATCATCGGGTTAGCCTGGCATCCGAGGGCCGAGCCTCGGAAAATTCCGCCCGTTGGTCGGCCAAGGCTGGCGCAAGCCGAGGCGACCGGTCGGGGCTTCAGGCTAGTCTGCTCCCGGGATGATCATCGGGTTAGCCTGGCATCCGAGGGCCGAGCCTCGGGAAATTCCGCTCGTTGGTCGGCCAAGGCTGGCGCAAGCCGAGGCGACCGGTCGGGGCTTCAGGCTAGTCTGCTCCCGGGATGATCATCGGGTTAGCCTGGCATCCGAGGGCCGAGCCTCGGAAAATTCCGCTCGTTGGCCACGCGCCTGTCGCTTGCCGCTCGACGGGATTTCTCCGTGGCCAGCTACGATCGTGTTTCTCCTCCTCTCCAAGCGTCGCCTGGGGAACACTGGAAGGGCATTAAATGCTAATTGAAGCGTTACCTGGGAAATCGGATCGCCAGTTGCTGCTTGCAAGGAGTGTCAGTTAAGCGGCCGCGATACGCGCGCTCTTCGAGGCGGATGCGGCCTGGGCACGAGCGGAGATACGTGGGCCGCGGGATACACGCTGCCCGGAGTGTCCTGCATGAAGAATGCAATTAAGGAGAACGACTCTTAGGAGATCGTGGGAGGATACGCCTCGAGAGCCGAAACGGCTCCGGATTCGGTGCGCCCGCCTTTATTGGAGCCGCCCGCATCGGAACGACCGGGGGGCCTCAGTTTGGCTATAAATATAAGTGCAGGCGCGGTGGAGCCTGCCAAGCCGGAGCTATTCAGGTTGCCATGGTTCGTGGACCTCCTCTCCAGCGTGTGGCTGGGAAACCCCCGCCGGAGGAACGGGAGGCGCGCCCCTCGCGACTTCCGCCAACTAGCCGTTTCATCTGGGATCAACAGGGAGGTTCTCCCCGGCGGAACTCCGCTCTAGGCGTTTCATCCGGGATCACATCCCCACTTCTTTCAGCCCCGCCTCCCAATTGAGCTCTGGGCCAGACGCTTCATCCAGGTTCGCGCCTCCTCGCGCTCTTCTCCCTTGTATTCCTTCCCTCCCCTTCTCCTGGGGAGGACCGGAATATCCCTTGGAGGTGGCGTTCCTCTGGAGGCAGCGGGAACTCCTCCTTCGTCTACTTCTTCTTCGTCCGCGCCGGCTCTTCGTCTTTTGCATGAGGCGTCGATGGCGCCTCCGGGGAGAAGCACCCACGCCCGGTGGGATTGCAGCTGCTTCGGATGGAGGGTTCGGGATCCCAGATCTTCAGCTCCACGGAGTCTCCACCTCTTCCTTGTTTTCTTTACTCCCCAATTCCCCTCTGGGAATTCTTTGTAATCACACGAACACACCGTTGTAACCAGGAATTATTGAAATGAAAAGAATTGTACATTTTTCGAACTGTCTTCCTGGCTTTGTCGTTCTACTGGTAATACACCCGCAGGTTAGCGGAATTCCAGCTCCTCGGAATTTCTCAACCATCTAGGGCCTCCAACTGGTAGGAGCCAGGTCGGTTTACCCAGCGAACCCTATACGGGCCTTCCCAATTTGGCGCCAGCTTCCCACCTTCCGCGGGTTGAGATGCTTTGGCTCACCTTAGCACCAGATCTCCGATTCTGAAAAGTTTCGGTCGGACCTTGGAGTTATAATATCGGGCCACCCTGATGCTTCCACCGAGCCCCCTGCGTTCCTCACAGGCCGAGAGCAGCCCCCAGTCATAGTATGGATCACGCCCGCAACGGGTCGGTTCTGCTCCCGAGGCTCCGGAAGAGCCGGGTCGGCCGGACGCGGGTCCGCGGGGGGACGTCGGTCGCTCACATATCGACCGAGACGCCCCCGACGGATGAGAGCCTCGATCTCGTCCCGAAGCTGGAAACAGTCCTCCGTGTCGTGGCCGTGGTCTCGGTGGTACTCACAGTACGCCCGAGAGGGCCTCTTCCCAGGGATCTTCCGCATCTGTCTCAGAGCCGGGAGATCCTCCCGCCCCTTGATCTCCATAAGGATCTGGGCCCGGAGAGTCAGGAGAGGGGTGTACCGGTTGAAACGTCGAGGCGGAGAACGAGGGCGTGGGGCGCCGTGGTTTCTCGCCGGCGACGGGCTTCTGCGCCGACGCTGGGGCGTCGGGCTCCTCCTCTGGCGTGCCTCTTTTCGCCTTTTCTTCCCAAGCTTTGGAGGGATCTCGGCGGCCTCCTTGCTCCGGTGGGCGGCCGCCTCCTCGGCGTCCGCATACTGGTTCGCCCGGGACAACAGCTCCGGGAAGCTCCGTGGCAGGCGTTTATCCAGGGAGAAGGTGAGTCTGCCCTTCCGGAAGCCACGCTTCAGGGCTGAAAGGGCCACCTCCTGACTCAGGTTCCGGACCTCCAGCGTATCCTTGTTGAAGCGAGTAAGATAATCCTGCAGGCTCTCTCCCTCGTTTTGCCGGACATCAAAGAGGGAGTCGGAGACCAGTCGCCGCCGGCTACTGACGGCGAAATGAGTGATGAAGAGGCGAGTGAACTGGTCGAAGGACCGGATTGAGTCAGCCTCCAGCCCGGCGAACCATGCCCTCGCCGGGCCACGGAGGGTTGTCGGGAAAGCCTTGCAGAGAAGGGGATCTGATGCTCCGTGGAGGAGCATAAGGGTCCTGAAACTCTCGACGTGATCCCGCGGGTCCGCCGCCCCGTCATAGGGCTCGATCGCCGGCATTTTGAACCCCGGCGGATTCGGGGTCCG
Source organism: Phoenix dactylifera (assembly GCF_009389715.1). Taxonomy (NCBI): domain Eukaryota; kingdom Viridiplantae; phylum Streptophyta; class Magnoliopsida; order Arecales; family Arecaceae; genus Phoenix; species Phoenix dactylifera. Next base: position 597,860 of record NW_024067703.1, read on the forward strand.
CAGGATCCTCGAGGCGAGCGCCGACTGGGAGGAGATCTCTAAGTCGGCGAAGGGATCTTTGGAATGGCCCTTCAGGACCTGGAGTTGTCGGTGGAGATCGTCCACCCGCCGGTCCAGGGAACGCGACCGGTGGGTGGGAGACAAGGAGCGGCGAGAGGGGGATCGACCGGAATGCGGGTTCCTCGAGGACTGGGGGGTCTGGGAACGCGCCCGGGCCCGCCTCTCGTACCCCGCGCAGCTCCGGTGGGAAGGTCCCGGCAGAATGGAGCGTGCTCGAGAATCCTCCTCGCGTCGGCGCTCCTCCCCATGGGAGAGGAAGGAACGCGGGTTAAGGAGGACAGGCGAATGCTCAGGCAGCGGCGGCTCCTGAGCCTGCTGCGGCGCCCGGGACATCGCGCCCTGCAGATTCTGCACCGCCTCCGCGAGGGTGCGAACCTGCTGGGTTAGCTGGTCGAACTAGGCGGCTTCGACCATCTGAATGGGCGGTGGGGCGGTGGAGTGTTGCTGAGAGCGTGTTGGGGATGCAGCGGCCTCCCGGCCAGTGGCGCGAGAGGCCCCGCGATCGGAAGCATTGGAAGCTCCACGACCACCTCGCCGTGCCATTACGATCGCTCTGAGATCAGGCCCTTCCTCTAGCGCCAACTGTTGCTGGTGGTCCAAACCGAGAACGATTGGCACAGCGGTGTGAACGGGGTTCCCTTGGAGTTGGGTTGATTGCGCTCCACCTTCCACCGGGAAACCTGCAGGCAAGCCTCGCACCACCACTGGGGTAGTGGGGGCCCTCCGACGATCAAGTCAGAGGAGATTGAAGGAGAAGGAGAGATAGTAGTAACGGATAAGAGAATACTCTGGAAAACCTTTGCTTATCCTCCCCCTCCCCCCCCAGCCCCATATATATCAGGCTGGGGAGTTTTTCCGGGGATTCGTCATCGTGTGGCACGATGGGGCTGCCACTGACATGGCCGTTACAGGGCGTCATGGGGCAGCGCTGGGTACGGCCCTGGCAGGGCATAGTGGAGCTCCGCTTTGTACGGCTGTTACAGGGGATCGTGGGGCAGCGCCGGATACGGCCGTTGCAGGGAGTAGTGGAGCAGGGGGCCGCGGCGTGCCTCAGAGGAACAGTCTGTTGTTGTCGAGAGATTGCCGACTCGGGGTCGGATGACTGGATCAGGGGGCAGCCGACTCGGGGTCGGGCTGCGGAGCCGAAGATATCCGACTCGGGGTCGGATTGCTGGATCAAGGGGCAGCCGACTCGGGGTCGGGCTGCGGAGCCGAAGATATCCGACTCGGGGTCGGATTGCTGGATCAAGGGGCAGCCGACTTGGGGTCGGGCTGCGGAGCCGAAGATATCCGACTCGGGGTCGGATTGCCGGATCAAGGGACTGCCGTAGTCTTCCTGGGCGCGCGTGCCGGTCACGTGGGGCATGGTGGCTAAATTCCCCCGTAACAGTTTTTAATTGGGAGCTACTCGCACTGATGCGTCTTTGTCGAGTTAATGGCATATCCCTTCCACCGATCTCACTTACCTGGCCGATTTGGTCAATCATTTTTTGATTGGATCATTTAATGATTCGAGTTAACCCATGTTTGTAAGAAAAATCAGTTTGACTGATTTAGGTGCCTCCTTAACCGGTTTGAATCTAATTCTTTATAATCTGACTTGCTGAAGTTAGTGGAAGAATTTAGGTAAACCGGATCTTCTTATTTGTCCTAATTTAATCCTCTAAAATTATTACGTCCTTAAAATAAAATAGTTATGGGGATAACTAGGTCATAGCCTCCCATTAAGTTAGATGATAATGAGTCCAATGTTTCGATAATTATTGGAGGCGCCACACGCCTGGTGCTTATCGGGCATTGAAATTGTCATTTGATATATGATGAGTCGAGTGTACCTTCAATAGGTGGTCAGGTGGGCCGAGCCACACCCGAGCTTGGTCATCTATTAGTTGATTATACGAAATCCTATCATTTAATGGTTGGACCTAACCAGAATCTTCGGTGGAGGCGCCACACACCTGCCAAAGAGACTGGGGCAAAATTATCACTAGAAATTGTTTGGTGAAACAATTGGTTCAGAACCTACCAATAGGTGCATATGGGTTGGCCAAGCTATACTCGGGCCCATATGTGATCAATTG